>NC_090440.1:623786026-624986026 GCF_031143425.1 Pleurodeles waltl
GAGGCATAAGACAGTAAGCTTGGCCGATAGTTGTTTACGAGAAAGATCCTCATTACATGGCCAGGATCTGAGAAAACAGAAAACGATTTCTACAATCCATAAACTGGAATACCTGGGTTGAGGGGGCTTGGCCATCCTAATTCCCCATAAAAGTTTAGAAATCAAGGGGTGTTCCCCAACTGGTCTACCCTCCAAATGAGGGAGTCCTGCTGAAATGGTTGACCTGAAATTATTAATGATCGTATATGCGAAACCCTGAGTCACTAACTCAGACAGAAAATTATCATTCATGGTAATCTGGGTCCCCATGGGATCAATACTTCGTTCACTGCACCAACCTACCCATCGCTTCCAGGAAGCTTCATATCGTTGGGTGGAGGGAGCCCACGATTGGGAAAGGAAGAACATAGTGTCTCTCAAAACGCCGGTCATTTGCCAATGTTTCCAGAAAGTCTCCATTCCATGAGAGTTAGCTGCCCCTGAACCACCAGATGATGAGGAAGACCCAATGGGTCCAGGAGTAACGAAGTAAACAATGGAATTTGAACCGGTGGAGCACACAATAGTGACATCGCTACTGGAAACCACGAATAAGCTTTCCAGAGGGGGGTCACTAATATGATCTCCGCTACCTTCCTCTTGACTTGCGCGAGTATCCTCTGAACCATAGAAAATGGAGGGAAAACATAAAGGAGGTCCTGGGGCCATTCCTGAAGAAATGCATCCGAGTTCACTGCTAGTGGATCCGGTCTCCAACTGAAAAACCGTGGAAGTTGGGAGTTGAGTCGGGATGCAAACAGATCTATCAGGCATGAGCCCCACTGATTGCTCAGACTGTGAAAAACTGATTAATGCAGCTTCCAATCGCTGCCATCCTTTAGAAAACAAGAGTTCCAGTCCGCTACCACATTGGAGCAACCCGGAATATACTCCGCTGACACTCAGATTTGATGATAGAGACAAAAATTCCAAAATTAATTGGCGATCGCTGCCAGAAAGCGACACTTGGTCCCGCCCAGGAGATTTATATACCTCACTGCTGAAATGTTGTCCATCCGGAAACAGAATACAGCAACTGGCCTTTAGTGGGAAAATGGAGCGAATCGCGGAAGCTCCCGCTAGAAGCTCTAAGCAGTTGATGTGAAGATTCTGCTCCTCTGAGGACCAACGACCTCCCGTCTCCACTGCCCTGCAACGAGCTCCCCAGCTGCACTGACTGGCATCTGACTCTATCACTACTTCCGGTAAGGATGCAAAGATGGCTTTGCCTTTCCGCGCATCCATGTGGTCCAGCCACCAAGCAATCTCCGATTTGGCCTCCTCTGACAACAGAATCTGTTCTGAGTAAGTCAGACCCTTGCGGAGGTGCATAATTTTCAGACGTTGGAGGCCTCGATAATGCAAAGGGCCCGGAATTAACAATACAGTCTCAAAGGCTCTCCATAACTCTCTCTTAATCGAGATATGTTTCGTCAGAGGTAACTTCAGTTGCACTTGAATGGAATCCACCTGAAAGCTCTATACAATTCTATACATTGGGTGGGAGAAGTTATAGACTTTTTGCTGTTGATCAAGAACCCGAGATTTGGTAGAATCTTGAATTCCCAATCCAGATGATTTAGAACCAAATTCCTGGAATGGGGCATGATTAGGATATCGTTGAGATAGATAATGAGGCGGACGCCTCTTTCTCAAAGAAACTGTGCTACTGGGCATAGCAACTTGGTGAAACACCAAGGGGCCAAAGACTGACCGAATGGAAGGATATTGAATTCTTACCATTGGTCTCTCCAAACAAAAATTGAATTAATCGCTGGTGCAGAGAAAATATCGGCACCGTTAGGTAGGCATCTTTGAGGTCCAGACACACTAACCAATCTCCTTCTTGTAAGCGGTCTCTTAATAGATGGATACCCTCCATCTTGAAGTGATGGTACACTATCCATGAGTTGAAATCCTTTAGATTTAGCATCAGACAAAAGCCTCCGCCTTTTTTCGGAATCAAAAATATTGTCCTGACAAAACCTGTCGGATGGGGTTGGGATTTGATTATTGCTTGCTCGTGCAGAAGCGCTATTATCTTCACATCTATGAAAGAGCTCTCTGTTTGGGAAAAATGAAGAGGAAGAGGGGCAGACTTTGTTTGGGAGTGGAGTAAAACTCTAGTCTGTAACCCTGCACTGTTTGCAGAATCCAAGGGTCTTGGGCTAAGCGCGCCCAAGCTTGAAAGTGGTACTTTAACCTCCCCCCAAGAACCACTCCTGCAAAGGGGATTATTCTTACCTGAAGCTGAGGCGTCTGAGGTGTTGTCAGTACCTCGTCCACCGCCTCTGTAGCCACAACCTCTTCTGGATCTGGACGGATAGAATCCTGAGGTGGCTTGATAGAAACCTCTGCCTCTCTGGACGTAGCTGGGAGAGGTCTGATAAAATCCTCAGCCTGACGCCCGACCTTGATAGTGTCCAGCCTTTGTAAAAAGGTTACCACTAAACATTCTCCTCATCAAGGTTTGAGCTTTATCCAATGCTGAAAAAGTGGAGACATATTTGCCCAGGTCTTTAACAAACTTGTCCCCAAAAAGTAGACCATTAGCCAAAGATCCCGGTTCTGTAGGAGCGAGTTCTGCCAGTTTAGGGTCTATACGCATTAAAAATGACTTCCATCGTTCTGTGGACATGGCACAGTTAGCGTTTCCTAAAAGGCAAATAACTCTCTGAGCCCATTCTACAATGGCCTCCGGGTACAAAGGTGTGTTGGCTTCTTTAGCCTGAACTGCCAGTTCCAAGATTTTCGTAATGGGTCCCGACAGGTCAAGATGTTTGTCCTGGCAACCCTTCCAGGCCCGATCTAGGCCCTCCTTAGAATACCCAGCAAATATTTTTAGAAACGTAGCCACACTGGGGTTTAGTTCTGGTGTATCAGCCACTTCTACCCGATAATGAGGGGCAAGGACATGCAGAACGCGGAGTACTGCACACGTCTTTATCAAAGCTCTTGCGTAGTCTTTCCTACACATAATGTGCTACCTCAACACATGGCACCCACTCAGTAGATCTGGGATTAATAATGTTTTCGGGGTCAAAAAACGAATGTTTTTGCACTACCACTCCTTTGCGGCGTGATGGGACTTGCGTTTATATTTGCCTGACTGTTTGGGCTCTGCTTGAGCTTGATCTGAGTCAGACGAATGTGAAGCAGATGAATGGGAATCCTCTGTGCGAGGTACTAGCGGAATTGGAAAGGATTCATTATCCATCGTGGTCCCATGCCCATATTCATGGTCCTTAAAGACCCTAGTTGCCATTTGAGAAAATAGCTTAGCTGAGGAAAAGGACCCCAAAGGTGCTCTCGGGGACAGGTCCCTATCATCGGTTTGAGGATCTCTAGTCAGTGACTCAGAGGACGGATGTCCCATTAACTCTCTCTGCCCAAATTTTATCAAAGGGTATGTTAAAGGTTTTAAGGCCTTAATCAGTGCTTGATTTACTGAGTCCTGTACATGATGGCCAAGGGCCTGTACCAATCTGTCCTCCATTTGATGTTCGAAGGGCACCTCTGCCTCTTCCTGGAAATATTCATCCTCTTCTGGAGAAAAACTCCTATTTATCTCTAGAGATACAGGGGGTTATTCTAACTTTGGAGGAGTGTTAATCCGTCCCAAAAGTGACGGTAAAGTGACGGATATACCACCAGCCGTATTACGAGTTCCATAGGATATAATGGACTCGTAATACGGCTGGTGGTAAATCCGTCACTTTTCCGTCACTTTTGGGACGGATTAACACCTCCTCCAAAGTTAGAATAACCCCCACAGTCTTTAAAGGCCCAGATATTGAGTGTGGAAGTAGCACCTACTAACAATCCCCTAGGGCAAGCCCTTAACCGTTTTTGTGCCTCGTCGGGCATTTGGGGGGCCACTACTGGCAATTGCTTTGCCTAGAGTCCTTAGGCAGCGCTCTTCCAGCCTCCCTCAGAGGCCAGGACCAACATCAGCAACATAAATGCACGCATTCCCCAGAGATCATAGCGTAATGTGAACACGCTCCGATGCAGAGGAAAGCGCGAGGTATAATTATGCAAAACAGACCCACAAAGGGGAACAGGTCTAGCGCAAAAGCGCACATGCCAGTTTCATTAGATATGAGGGGAAAACCCTTTGAAGAGTGCCACTCGGCCCCGTTCCCACTCCACAGGCCTAATCAATAAACATACTGAAACAGCAAATATCAATCAAAAAAGTTGTGAGTACTTAGCTTCGGCTGCGCAGCAGCAAAGAAAGAGGAAGGACTTTAGAGTCAGTGACATTTATAGAGAGAGCAGGCTTCGGATTGGGCATGCTAGGATTACAAGTGTTGTTGGGATAGGTAGTTTTTTTGTTTTCTTAAAGTTTATTGGCTGCTGTAGAAATTTCAGTAAAGAAAGAGAAGCATAATCGGAAGCCTCCGGTCCTGACATAAAATTGACGTTCATGCTTGTACTCTGACGATACTCTGCAGACGTGTTCTTCAAGAATGCGCTCTTCTCACTGACCTCTACTGGGCATCAGACACCGCTCAGAGAAGGTCAAAGCCAGCTTTGAACCTCGTTCTGAAGGGAACGTTCCACTAGGGCGGTTCTATTGGGGGACCACAAGGGCTGAGACCCCCATCATTGTTAAAGCAAAAATAATCCAAGAGGCAAATGTACAAGCCTGGCACAAGGGACGAAGCCGGACTTTCAGAGCTAATGAAAGGTGGGGTGCAGACTACAGTAGAGTAACTCGGAACGATGTCTGGACATTGTGCCAAAAGGAATGGGAATGCCTTGGATTCTGCTAGGTTTGTTAATATATGAGATGGTATCAAAACTTAAAGATGGCTGAGAGCATGCGTGATGTGCAGCCCATCAATGCTGTACAGATAAAAGGCTTATGCTTGCAATGAGACATACTACTAAAATAACCAGTGGAATTCATTTTTATTTTACAGAGAGAGCAGGCTTCGGATTGGGCATGCTGGGATTACAAGTGTTGTTGGGATGGGTAGTTTTTGGTTTTCTATTTCTATTTTCTATTACTAGTTTATTTAATAAATCTGTGAATCATGTACCTGTCACGTTGATAACCTGCTAAATAACTTTGCATCCCCTTTCTCATAATGTTATGTTGAAAAGCCAGGGTTTGAGCCTTTTCCTGCATGCTCGCCGTCAGCGATGGGAGCCGCCATTACATCGGCGTCCTCTGTGACATGTCCATGTAAAGCACAAGCGCTTGTCGAGGTATTTTCTGTGTACTATGACATGGCAGGGTAGAGCAGCGTGTGTCACAACACAGCTTGAAGTAAATTAATTTGGGACATTATGGTATTATAAGATGTCTGGAGGATGCTCGTGGAATATGCCAGGATAGCACTGAATGTTTTGCTGCATGCCAAGAGATTATGTAATGGATGCCAGGCCGTAGATTGCATCTCGTAAATAGGTCTCTGCGCCTGGTTATACCCAGCCCACGGCTTCCTAGAAACAACGTCTGTTGGTTTCTGCACGCCGTCTGCTGTTTGCTTCTGAAGCCTTGTACGCAGTGCCTGCTGCATACCCAGGCCTGTTCTATTCCTAGGTCTGGCTGCTCCCGTGTGAGTCACTTCTCTTCCTCGTGTCACTGTTCCAGAAACAGTTTCACTTCCCTCCACTACAGAATCTGCCAGGCATGCTTCTGATTCCTGGGATACCTGGGACCCTCTAACCGCTTTTCTGTCCCCGGGCAGACCTCGGTTCTCTTCCTTCGGGATCTCGCCTTCACTGTCCCCTACCCAGTAGCTCGGGGGCTATCCCTCCATTCTGTAGTCCAGATATGAGCAACTGCAAAGTCACTGTGGTGGAATTCTAAGCCTGCACTACTCTCAGAACTTGCAACTGAGCCTTCCTGGCAGGCCGAGCACACCCCTTCTAGGTCTGTAACCGCTGCCAGCTCGTACACTACTGTCGGAGTACTGTTCCTCGACCTCCTGACGTGCATTGAGTCTTTTTCCTGGAGACATCCTCCTAACACAAGGTCAGCAAGCAACACGGTGGTGAGGTTTCACGGTGCATGAGTCAACGTCTATGCCTGAGGTGTGTCTGTATTAACCGGTACGTGATTTACTTGTTTGAGGACTGAGATTGTAGTGTTGCATGTTTGCAAGATATTGTTATGTGGTTTGGTTCTCTATTTTCTGAAGGTGACATTGTAGATGTCCATGGATTTGCAATAAACATGCAGTAATCTGCAACGATACTGATCCACAGTTCTCATTCAAAACCCTGCACCAGTTTGATGCCTGAGACAGAGGAGTGACCCCTTCATGGACCCTCCTGGAACCATCCCTTGGCAATGTGCAGGATTATGGAGGGGAATCCGCTTCTTGAAGTCGTGTATTTAAAGTATCTAGGGCAGTGAGCGAGTCAACTCAATAAAATCACCTGATGATGCTGTCTGAGACAGTGGGTGAGTTCTCTTTGTGGAAACTCATGGAACCATCACTTGGCAATGCGTTAGACTGTGGGAGGAGTCTGTTTCCAGAAGCCACGTATTGGCAATGTGTGACCACCAAGCAGAACGTTGGGCATTGTGGTGAAAGCACTTCATGACACCTCCTGGTTCATAGTGTTTGGCAGACTGCAGTGACTTTGCTTCATTGAGGCACCTCATTCACAAAGAGAAGCCATGAAGAGAGACAATTAAGTAGAACCAGATCTGTCCTTGGCAATGTATGGAATCTTTGTGATAGTACTTGTCACCGAACTTCCATTTGGCATTGACAGTGCAGATGGACAGCCCACTTTATAGAACCACTCATGGTCACATCCTGGACAAAGTAGAGGGTAAACATCATAGGATTAGTCCTTTCCAGCGATGAATGAAGGGGACCGTAATGCAAAACTTCCATGTAAAGTGTTTGAGAAAAAAATAGAAAATTCAATTGAAGAAAAAACCCACAAGTAATAACTGAAAAGGGCTAATGCACGAGTCGTACAACCCGTTCTCATTCACGTAGAAAGAAGTGGAATCATTTGTGTTGCTTTCTCTATTGGGTGGCTTCTCATTGCCCAGACCTGGAAGGAACTCTCACTTTTTTATTTTCTCTGTGATGACGTGTTTCAGGAATGATTTAAAACTATTTGGGACCCAGAATCCCGTTTTATCAATCCACGTACATTAAGCAGACTCGCAGGATGTGTGCACATATTTTTCTTTCACCCTCTTGATTTGTTTACTTATTGGTTTCAAAGTGTATTATTATAGTAGATTTAAGAATAAGAATAATCAACTTTATCATTCCCTCAGCATAGTCCCAGGTAGATTACTGAGCTCACAATGTATGCCTTCCCTTTCACCGTGGATGGAACGGAATGGAGGATCCACTCCCAGTAGTCTGTGAGAGAATTGAAGCTCATTGCACACTCAGGCCATCCTACACTTTTTAGTATGTATATGTTATTGAATCAATTTATGCCAAGCTCCTATAATATGCTTTAGTATCAGAATGTCTTTCTCTTCAAGTGAAAGTATGCCATTGTCTTCTTCTGTCGAGCCCATCTCCTGTCCCTTGGTGTCATGCTATGATTTTCCTTAGTTCCAGTTCTTTATGTCTCCTTCTCTTAGGCTTGCCTCTAGTCTCAGGTGTCAAGCCCTTTTCTCTTCCTTAGAGTCACTTATATTCTCTCATTTAGTGTCATTTAGTCTTAGGTTTTTATTTCCCTCAATGTCAATCAATACGTTGCCAAGTCCTTTATTGTGAAGTGGAGTCCCTCTTCCATAAAGCAGGCTCAGCCTATTTCCCTTTAATGGGACTCTCTGTCCCATGGTGTCAGGTCCTTCTCACCTCAAGTAGAGTCACCGCTTTTGCAAATGTCTGAGTCCCATCATATCTGATTCACCAATTCTCTAACTTAGCGTGAATTTACAAGACATTTTCTCTTGATTTTGGGAAAATTAATAGCTTAGTGCAGTATCTGTTTTTAGGTCTAAGTTACCAATAGCTCTAGTTGTCTGTTCGCAGAAGTACTGTTTCCATTATACTTGAAGTGGGCTTTGGATCAGCTCTCTTCTCATGACTGGATGACTTTGTTATCTATCTCAATTGTGTGATTCAAATTCGATGGTTCTCCTCTCTTTTCTTGTGTTTATCCCACCCAGGAGCATTTCAGTCTAGCTGTGTTGTGATTGAATGTATTGTTTCCTTTCACTGCTTACTTGAAGTGGATTTTTTTAAATTACTTTCAGTACTCCATTGGAGTGCATGTTTCCTTGCTCTCTCCCAATGTTTTTCATGTCTATCCCCCATCCATCATGTACTCTTTCTCATTCTCCAATGGCCAGTGGATACAATCTTGGCTCAGGTGTTTAATAGCTCTGTAGTTACCACTTTACAAAAATATGACTATCCAGCAATACGTATTTCTTATGAGATATCCCTTTAATGGCACAATTTAAAATCAGAGCATCTAATAAGTGCTGCAAAACCTAAACCTTGAAGTGGCTAATGTTTTTCGTTTACAGAGTTTTGACCCTTACCATGCGTAAAGAATTTCTAATAGACTCAATGGGGCTGGTTTCCTGCGTAGCTTTGAAAGGAACCATGGTTCTGGGGCTGGTACTATGCGTTTGTTTACAAGTCCCAATCAATGCTGGGTTGCACAGTAGCATAATGTCTTAGGGAAGATTACCTTCGTTTTTCTTTAGACCAATGTGTTTGAGTGAGATGATATTGTGGAGAATAGGAAATACAAGTTAAGAAACCACCTGGAAAAATCCGAATGGGGGTGAACTGAAGACTTTTAACAATGCATCACAAGTAAACATGATCGGTCTAATAGATCATTTATAAAGTACACATCATAAAAATCAAGTGCCCAGGGTCGACCCAGAGATACTCTTCGGTCAGGGTTGATATGGGGAGCTATGGAGAAGATATATGGTGTCAGTCATAGTTGTATTTTGTAGATGCATTCTGAATATTTGACCTTTATAGGCCTGTGCAAGCATGAAATGGTTACAATATTTTGCTACTGAAGGGATTTGAGCATCTCGATTAGTTGGTTGCAATTAGTAATGCCATCACGGAAGCTCAAATTGTTCTTATTGGGTGAGTTGTATCTATCCGCTGCTTACGTTTTTAAATATTACTTTGAGCAGTTCACCCAATTTGAGGGCTTCAGTGGCAAAAGAGGCAAATGACTGTTTTTGTTTGTATGTACAGCGTTTCAGCAGACATGGCAATTATTTGGGGAGAACTTCCATAGTCTGCGAGAACCAGATCACAAATACTGCAGGGCAAGGTAACCTATCTGCTTCCTAATATACAAGGTGGAGTACACATATTTTTTCAGACAAACTGGGACGAAAGCCTTGCTCCTTTCACAACTAGTGTTGCCTTAAAAATCCTGACAGGAAACGTTTAGGCAGAAAATTGGATTCACGGGTTTTTCCTGAGAAGGCAACCTTGAATTGCTGGTTGGTGTGGGCCTACTATTATGAGCATTTAGCCCCTAAAGGCATAATGTTACACCCTGATCAGCAAGCAGCTAAGCTCCAGTCTACACAGGTGGAAAGAAAGTGGAGAAAACAGATCGATATGGAGGCAAAATGATCTACATGGAGAGTTTAAAAAGCTTCACAAAAAGCATTCGTAAAGCGTAGTTTGATGCTTTTGCTAGACATATAACCAATGCAGGCAACACACCCAGGGAAACCTTTAAGATTGTCCTTTCATTCCTATCCCCTGCTACTTGTCAACAAAAAGTCACAGCCTCATAGCTCTTATGTGATAATCTGTTGGAGTACTTGTATGAGAACGTGGAGGACATTTATATAAACTTTGTAAACTTGAATGGCTATAATGATCCAGATTTAGGGTGTAAGGGAACAAGTAGTGGTGGGGATCCTCCACTCTATTTCTTTGAAAGAATTTCCGTGGCAGATTCTTCTGCCTTAAATCCCACTGTAAATGCTCTTTTCAATCAATAACTGGAACTTGGGTCTGTTTCCCTAAGTTGAAAGAGAGTGCAAGTACTCACAAGTACTCTCAGGACAATTTCCCTTCTGCGGGCTCTCATGAAAATGTTGGAGAAACAGCTGTCCCGATTTATTGAAGAAAAGTAGTTACCACAGATGGCCCAATCAGGTTTTTGCCCAGAGGTCAGCAAAGAGGTTGCCTTATTGAAGGTCATGGAATGAATAAAAACCTATGATAGACCAGAGGGTGAAGACACTGGTAATGCTTTTAGATCTATCTGCACCACATTTGACATTGTGTCTCATTCAATCTTGCTGGAGCTTTTCAAGGGTGTTGGAATAGGTGGACTGACCGACGGTGGTTAAAATAGTTTTTGTCTAGACTTTCACAAGCCGCATATATCTCCTCCTTTCTTTTCTATATATAAGGAGTTGAGGCACAGTGGCCCTATATATATCCTTTGGCCAAGGAGGTGGAACCCTGGGGTTTCAACCCTGTGTAATATGCTGATGACTCTCAACTGTTTCTGTCTTTCTACGAGGTTAATAACACCATAATAGGTTTTAAGGATGTCTGACTGCAGTGACAAGATGGATGCAGACGAGATGCCAGAAGCTTAACTCTAAAAAGTCGGAGCTACTGTTCCTTGGCAAGTCCTTTCCATGCGACTTTCTGAGCTGGTGGAAAGATTTAGTGGAACACCCAGCCCTTTTTCCAGGGTGAAAATTTGGTGGTAAAATGTGATCAAGAGCGATGCTTCAAACCCCAAATTAGAATCATCACAGCCTATTGCTTTGCCTTGATCACATCTTTACAAATACCTTAAAATGCTTGCCTGGTCACATGTGAAAATGATTGTGCATGTCCTGGTGACACCGAGATTAGATTATGCCAACTCTCCATATCCAATGTTCCCAGCCATTCTCATCAAGAAACTGCAAATGTTCCAGACTGCTGTTTCACGACTAATTCTTAATCACCACAGATGGCAGTCCATCTCCCGTAATTTGAAAGAAGTTCATTGGTTCAACTACAAGGCCCCACTGAATATATTGAGAGCAATTCACGAAAATGTCCTTCCCATTTCTTTTGAATGTTTAAAGAATATGTCCCTGTAGGGTGCTTCCACCCACAAATTAGGGTCTATTATATGTTCTGAGATTCCTAAAAGTCAAGAGAGGCGTACGATTCTTCTCTTTGCTGGCAGCAAAGTAGTGGAATGAACTCCCCATGAATCTGAAAAAGACCAACTCGGGGACCCTCTTTAAAAAAGGACTAAGCAACTTCATTTTGCTGGTTCAGATATATTTGTTTGCTAGTTTAATGAAGGGGTTCCTCTTAGGAAGCAGCTGTACAAGTGGTAATCATTCATCAACATCTGCAAGAAGCAGTATATGCAGAATGGCACATGGCCAGGAGAACAAAAGGTCACTGCCACATATCTGCCCTCCCATCCATACCTGGCCTCCTTTGATACATTGGTCTCAACACCCCTACTTGTCAGCCGAGAACTGTTAAAAAAGAAGCACTAAACATGACCAGTGTGGATGTTGAATATAAATATAACAAGCATTGGCAAAACCAATAGGTTTCACCTATGCAAGATTTATTGTCTTTGCCAATGTTTGTATTACAATCATTTTGGAGTATATGGGGGTGGTGGGTTAACACAGCTAATGCACGGGGAAGGCAGAGCTGCCGACTTTGGAGCTGGGGAACCAGGTTTGAGTCTCATCATTGGCTTAAAATCCTGTGATCCTGGGACAATCAACTAGCGGACACTATGGGTCCCCTGCAACTTCCGGGGAACTGGCCACAAACTGGCAAGGAGCTGGCAATGATCCACATGCACAGCCTACTGCCATTGTGTGAAATGCGATAGACACTGTAGGGACACACAAGTGCAGGCCAGAATTAGATGTGGGGCAGAAGTGAGCACGGTGATGCTGCACCCGTTTGGAGTAGAAACAGACGTGCCTGCCTTTGGTGCATTACACCAACTAAATGTGACCAGTCTAGAGAGTGGGTACACATGGATGACTCTTTACTCAGGAGGAAAATGCATAGGGCCCAATGGGCAGCAGTGGTGGGCTCAGGCAAGTTAAACAACTGAGGTCAAATAGTGTCACTTAAAGAGTGGCACATCTGTGTATTTATGGTGCCGCATGACAACTACTCCTTGTGCCATTCCAACATCTGAGAATATTTTATGAGGTGGAGACCATTGCCATAAGTGCTCTTTAGAAAAGCATATATCACTGTTGAATCAGGCCCACTTTTCATAAACCATATACCCTGTAAGGAATGGAAAGCCTAAACCTGTCATGAAACTTACAAGAAAAACCGAACAGATTGAAAATCCACTGTGCAGTTTTATCCATCTATTTGCTTAATCTTTGCACGAAACACTTTGAGGTGGAGAACTTTAAGTAACTTGAATACTATTGGTATTTAATATAACTAAAGAACTGTAAAAGCCTTCTTTGTGTTTATTATATGTTATAATATGTTATGATGAGTGGCGTGCCCGATATCACTAAATAATATTATAAAACGTGGGTCCCAGAGGCAAGCAACCCACGGTGCACAGAGATCCCAAATTCTCACGAATCAATCAGTCTTATTTGGGAAACTAAGAAAAACGGGAAATATTTTCACAAACAGGACAGATTAATCAAAATTCCTAACGTTTCCTGGCATCAAAATATAGCATGTTTATCAGGTGCTGATAGTGTCAAGGAAAATAAACTGTTACAGAACAGTTCGTAATTCTGATCAATAACAATCTGTGGCATTCCACTCAATCAATGACAGCATGTCTCAAAATATAATTTTGCCAAAAGAAAGTCAAGTGTTAGCAAAGTTCTACATAATTAACACATTAAAGGTGATTTGTTTCTGAAGAGTAATCTTTCGTGTAACATAACAATACATACATAGCCCGGAAAAATGCAAAACTAATCAAATACATGCATTTTTAAAAAATTAGTTCATATTTGCAAACAATGCTAGAAAACAGTACTTCATTCTTCCTGAATCATATGGCGAAGAAGGACAGAGCAAATCTGTGTGTCTCACAAGATCTGAGTTGCTTTAGGCAAAATTCTATGGGACTTTGTGCACACTACATGAAGCCCAGGACACTAAAGGTTTAACAAAGTTGGGCTGTAATCATCTCCCTAGGATACCAAGATGCTGGCTCGCTTTTCTTTTGCAGCAGGGCTTCACACGCAGCAATGCTGTCCAAAGCTAGCTGTGACACAAAGTTGCAAACAATAATTTGTGGAAGGGAAATGAAATCCTGTTCCTTTGGATATGGAGGTGAAAAACTATAACTCAGAGGATCATTGAAAGATATCTAAAACACTGCCATAGATCAACAATATCACAAATGTTTTGAAAGTCACATTGCTGACAAACTTGTTAACTGCATTACGAGCAATGGAAAATCCTTTAGCTAATTGCACAGCTATTAAAATGAGTCGACTGTGACATTGCAGAGTGGTCAAGTTGAAACCTTGGTGGGGGTCGTGGGTTAACACACAGGGGAGAAGACTGCTTAAATGGAGTGCTTGATGACAAATAGAATAAAAAGTAGCTTTTAAGTGAGTAACCTGTGGAAGGACATTGGCCAGTAGCCAGTGACTAATGACCGGAAGGGTCCAGGCTCCACAGGGCTTAGTGGACGGCAAAGCAGAAAAGGAAATGAAAGCAGACGATGTGCTGGCCAATCAGAAGCACATAAATTAGAGCGATGTTGAAATAAATGAATGGTAAGTTCAGGTAAGTAAGGGGCAGGTTCTATGCCCCTTTTAAGATTTTTTTCCTGGCTTCAGTTCTCAAGTTCACCTATTCCATCTTTTTTTACAGTTCAGAAGGACTTCATCCTAAAAATACTGTCAGTTATGTAGGCCTTTTCTGGGGTTGCCTCGCCTGAAATATAGTATTCAGTTGTTGAGATCTCAACTGGAGTATTATGTCTCAACCGCTCAAGGTCTCATCTGTGGCACATTATGCAGGCAAAACCTAAAAATGGCAGGTCCACGAAGTTTGACTTCTCCAAATTTGTTAGGATTTATCTACTTATTTTTTAGTAAATCTTTTTATTGAATTTAATGACATACAACATAACAAAAGGCAGTGCAGCATAATCATGGGTTCCCAAGAAGGCATTACATCAGTGAAGCGATCTCGTATCAAAATCACGATTAAAGGGTCACACAGTGATGATCTCACAAATAATCTCTCAGCAGAATTCAAGAAGTGTCCCTGTTCTGAGCCTTGGGGACCTCCAACGGATTCCGCCTCCATCCATCTTTGGGGCCCCTCTGGCCCAAATATATTGTTTTTTCAGACAGCATGCACCAATCCATGTCTTGTTCCTATCCCGCTACAGTTGGTGCCTCCTGTGAACCCCACAGATGTGCTATATTTCGTTTTGCCACCAACAATTCTAAGGATGTCCACAATTTGTTATATCTCGGGGTGGGTCATCCCTACAAACATGCAAGAGGCATATTTTGGCCGAATTCGTTATCTTTGCTCCCAGGCCCTCTCCAGTTAATTTCTGTATTGGCAACCAATAGGACCGTATCACCAGTCAGGCCGATAGTATATGGAAGAATGTTTCCCCTCCCCACAGTCTCTAAGGCAAAGGTTTTTTGGGCTGCGAGCTATGGCATGCACAGTGGTACGGGAGTAATAGGAGCGATACGTGTGTGTTTAAGGCAGAACCCTGCATAAATCACCACTTCTCATTCACCCTCTTTAAAGACTCAAAAGTCAGCCTTCCATTTGGACCTTAAATTAGTAAGGGTGTTGCGCAAGTTATCAATACATTTTTATATATGAGTGAGATCGTCTTTTTTGGTAAGGGTTCTGTAAGGACCTGTTCCTCCAAGGGTAAGGAGTCCTTGATAAGAGTGTGCCTGGGGATATGTGACAGTAATGAATGGCAGAGTTGGATATATTTGAAAGCTTTCTTGGGCACCAAGTCATATTGGGCTTGCAGGTCAGCTAGACTAAGAATTGAGTCCCCTTTCCAAACATCTCCAGATCTTTCAATGCCAATGAGGCTCCGTTTTACGAACCCTTGTAATTTCCCCACCTCTCTCAGAATATCACTGGAGCACAGAGGGGTCATTTCCGTTGGTTCCCTTTCCACCCCAGAAAGGCCGTTGCTGCCCTCCACTCCTGCGCCACAGTCAGGGTCTGAGACAATAGCTTAGTAATAATGGTTGATTTGTAGAATACCCCTTGGTAGCCCACGTTTCAGAAAAAAATCTCTCCAATTTGAAAGCCGTGTCATTATTGGTGACATATGCCCAGTCATTGACCACCATCAACTGTGTAGTCCAGTAATATTTTTTAATGTCAGAAAGACCAATCCCCCGTCATAGATCCCACATGTGAGTTTTGGAAGAGCTATGCAGGGTGGGCTCGCGTTCCATAGGTGCAGGCGGATTAGAGCCTCTGTCTTTCAGAAAAATGAGTTGGTTATTCAATATGGAGTGCTTTGAAGGATGTACAGCATCCGAGGCAGTGTTATCATCTTAAACAGCGCCACCCTGCCCAGTAGGGAGAGCGGCAAACCCTTCCAGTGCTGTACATCTACTGCAAAGCAGTCCAATAGGGGAATTTGATTATATTGGTAAAAGAGATGAGGGTCCAACTTAACATGAATCCCCAGATATTTGAAGCTCCCCTTGGATATGGACATTTGAAGGCCCCTAGGCAGGACGGGCATAGGGCCAGTAATCAGATGTATAAGGAACTTATTCCAATTGATGGTGTATCCTGAGTGTTGGCCAAAAATCTGGAGGATCTGTGTCAGCCAGGCAATCGTCATGGGGGGGACCAGTGACATAAAACATTATATTATCAGCGTATAGGGAAATACGCTCTTCCCAATGCTCCACACAGTGTATGCCCTGTACCAATGGGTCATGGCAGACCCATATCGCTAACGGTGCTAAGGCCAGAGCAAAGCTCAATGAGGTAAGCGGGCATCCCTGCTGTGTTACCCTGCAGAGGGGAAAACTTCGGGAGATCGTCCCATTTGCCTTAACATGGGCCATGGGATCCCTCTAAAATAATAGGGATAGCAACCAACCTATAAAGTTGGGTCCTAACCCCATCCGCTCCAGCACCCTGAACATGTAATTCCACTCCTGTGTCTCGAAGTCCATGGAGGCACCCATAGACATCACCAGTGTGGACACAGCCATGTCCCTGGACCCCGCCATAACTCCATTGAGTCTCCGCAGGTTCAGCCTCGTCTCTCTATCGGCATAAAGCCGGATTGGTCTGGGTGAACTAGGGATGTGATCACCTGGCAGGAACGATTGGCAGGGGTTTCGCCAGGAGCTTTATCTCTACGATGAGGAGGGAGATGGGCCGGGAGGGCTTACATTTATTGAGGGGTTTCCCTGCCTTGTGAAGTACCGCTATTGTTGCATGTCTATGGTCCTCTGGGAGGCAACCTGCAGTCCGTGTCTTGGACCACATCTTCAGTATGTGGAGTTCTAGATGTCTGGCTAGGCGCTTGAAAGCTCAATGGGTAAACCGTTTGGGTCTATCACTTTGCTCGAGTTCAGGGCGTGTAACACCTGGCTTATTTCATGTGGCTTTATGTCTGCTTCCAAGAGTTGCTTGTGCTCCTCTGTGAGTTTGGGGAGATTGATGTCAGTTAAAAAGGCCTGAATGTCAGGGGTAGTGCAGTGTGTTTTGGTGGGATAGAGGTTTTTCATAGTAATCTGCAAATGTTTCAGCTACTGCGTCCAGATCTGATATGGTGGGCCCCCTCTCGTTAATGATCTGCAGGACCCAATTATGTGCTTGGTCGCTTTTTTCCGACAAAGCCAGCATCTTTCCTGCTTTATTACTGATATCATAAAGATGCCTTTGGGTCAATATGTGGCATTTCTTTACCCTCTCTTCAGCTAAGTCCCTGTATTCCTTTTGTTTAAGTCTGAGGAAGTGAACTCTCTCCGTGTTAATTTCCCATAGGTTCAGTCGTTCCAGGGCCATTATGTCCGTCTTTGGCACAAGGAGTTGTTCTTGCTGTTTTCTCTCCCCCCAACGAGGGAATAGGCCTGCCCCCTGATCACTGTTTTGTACGCTTCCGATAGCATTAGTTGGAAATCGACTGAACCCTCATTCATCTCAAAGTCAGAGATCTTGATCGATTTCAATTTGTGCATGAGTGATTGTCTGTAAGGTGCCAAGTGTTATTGGGCCGGGGTCCCGAAGAGCTAGAAGATTGGCCCCATAGCTTCACCCACACCGGGGAATGGTCTGATGTTCCCCCAGCAAAGTGGTGTGCATCCACGACTTGAGTCATATTGGCGGCTTGAGTGAATATATAGTCCAGTCTAGAGAGGCTGTAGTGTGTCCCAGATAAGAATGTGTATTAGTACTGCTGTGGGTGGGGAAGGCGCCAAATATCCGCAAGTCCCAGGGCCACGATGAACGTGGCCAGTGAGGGGTCCCAGTGAGTGAGTCAGGCCTGAGTATATTGGTCTAAATCTTCAGATAGAATGGCATTGAAGTCCCCCCCCATGACTAGTACCCTGGCAGGTAGTTGCAGGAAGAGGTCACCCAACCCCAGTAGCGTGAGACGTTGGTGGCGAGGTGAAACATATATCAAACATAAGTTAATGTGGATTCCCCTCCATGTGCCCGACTGGGCTACGTACTTCTATTGGGGGTCGATCCAGGTTTTATGGGAAATAAACGGGACCAAATTTTTAAATAGGATCCCCACGCCTCTGGAGTCAGTGGTATACCCCACATGTACAATCATCCTGTAGCCCCTTCTAGTCATGGCTTTGCAGGAATTATCTGTGAGATGAGTATAATGCCTGGACTATGTCTTTTGATATATTGTAGTACCATCCTCTGTCTGATTTTATCACCCAGACCATTTACATTCCATGACAGGATTTTTTGTCAAGTCCAGGAGACAGGTGTCAAGGCTTCACCCTGTGTGCTGAGTCACGGCATGAATCACACAGAAGAATGAAAAGGCCCCAAGAGTCGCCACCAATCCATCTGTTGCCACTGCTCTGTATCTCTAAATGTAACCCCCTTTGTCAGTAACACATCCCCCCCTCCCTGCTACCCTGCATGGTGGGTTCCAAACTACCCACCCCTCCCCAACTAGCAAGGTGACTGTCACCCCTGAGAACATGATAGTTAACATATAACTGGTGGTGAAACTTGCCAACTAGGCCCCCCTTGCCCGCCCCACTCCACATCGGATTAGAACCATGTTGTCCCCAACTCCCCCTCTATATGTAGCTCAAAATATAATACCATACATTTCCATTCAGTGGTACCAATCTTGTTATTGAGACAAAGTTCCAGGCCAGATGTTTGCATTAGGAGTCATCCACCTGTGGAATCTGACCAGTCCGCTTGTTCTACTTGCGTGCACCTCCCCCTTCACTTCGCACAGGCTGACCATCATCTGCCCCCTCATTCAAGTCTCCCCTTGTTGGCCGGGGGATGCCTCTCCCTCTGCTGATGGGGCCGGGTGCCATCCCTCCAGCCAATCCCAGGCTGCGTACGGGGAGTCAAAATGTCATGTTTTCACCTGAGAAATCACACACAGCCTGGCAGAAAACGGCATCATATAATTGATATTCTGATTCTCGAGTTCTTTTTTGAACTCTAGGAAGCTGTGTTGCAGTTGCTGGACACTAAGAGTAAAATCTGGATAAAGGTTGATGGTAGCATTTTCAAATTTCAGGTCTGGCTTACGCTGCGCCGCCTGAAGTATAGTGTCCCTATCTCTGTGGTTGAAGATTCCTTGGTTGATGGTACGAGGAGGCACACCAGGTCTAGGAGCAGGCATGAGCACCCTGTGGGCCTGCTCAACAGAGAAACATTTTGAGAGACCTTTGGCTATAAATCATTAATAATAAAGTCCTCTACAAAGAGGTTCATGCATGGCTCCTCTGCTCATTCAGGCACTCGCACCAGTCAGATGGTATTGCGTCTGGATCTGCCTTCCATACCTTTCAATTGCACCTTCATGGTAGCATTGACGGTTTGCAGGCAATTCACCTGCTTTTGGAGCACAGTTGTTATTTCGGAGATGCCTGCTATGTTCTTTTCTGTGTGTTGTAGGCAATTATTTTCTTTATTGACCTCGGCTCGGAGCAGCAACATCTCCACCATCACTTAGTCCTGTTTAGGTTCAAGAGTGCCCTGTTGTGAGAAAGTAGCCTCTTTCTAGCCTTGTTACCCCCACTTTTGGCCTGTTTGTGATTATATGTCAGGTGTTTTCACTGTTTCACTGGAATCCTGCTAGCCAGGGCCCAGTGCTCATTGTGAAAACCCTATGTTTTCAGTATGTTTGTTATGTGTCACTGGGACCCTGCTAGTCAGGACCCCAGTGCTCATAAGTTTGTGACCTATATGTATGTGTTCCCTGTGTGATGCCTAACTGTCTCACTGAGGCTCTGCTAACCAGAACCTCAGTGGTTATGCTCTCTCTTTACAAATTGTCACTAACAGGCTAGTGACCAATTTCACCAATTCACATTGGCATACTGGAACACCCTTATAATTCCCTAGTATATGGTACTGAGGTACCCAGGGTATTGGGGTCCCAGGAGATCCCTATGGGCTGCAGCATTTCTTTTGCCACCCATAGGGAGCTCTGACAATTCTTACACAGGCCTGCCACTGCAGCCTGAGTGAAATAACGTCCACGTTATTTCACAGCCATTTACCACTGCACTTAAGTAACTTATAAGTCACCTATATGTCTAACCTTTACCTGGTAAAGGTTGGGTGCTTAGTTACTTAGTGTGTGGGCACCCTGGCACTAGCCAAGGTGCCCCCACATTGTTCAGGGCAAATTCCCCGGACTTTGTGAGTGCGGGGACACCATTACACGCGTGCACTATACATAGGTCACTACCTATGTATAGCTTCACAATGGTAACTCCGAACATGGCCATGTAACATGTCTAAGATCATGGAATTGCCCCCCCCAATGCCATCCTGGCATTGGTGGGACAATCCCATGATCCCCCGGGTCTCTAGCACAGACCTGGGTACTGCCAAACTGCCTTTCCCGGGGTTTCACTGCAGCTGCTGCTGCTGCCAGCCCCTCAGACAGGTTTCTGCCCTCCTGGGGTCCAGGAAGGCAGAACAAAGGACTTCCTCAGAGAGAGGGTGTTACACCCTCTCCCTTTGGAAAAAGGTGTCAGGGCTGGGGAGGAGTAGCCTCCCCCAGCCTCTGGAAATGCTTTGATGGGCACAGATGGTGCCCATCTCTGCATAAGCCAGTCTACACCGGTTCAGGGATCCCCCAGCCCTGCTCTGGCGTGAAACTGGACAAAGGAAAGGGGAGTGACCACTCCCCTAACTTTCACCTCCCCTGGGAGGTGCCCAGAGCTCCTCCAGTGTGCTCCAGACCTCTGCCATCTTGGAAACAGAGGTGCTGCTGGCACACTGGACTGCTCTGAGTGGCCAGGGCCAGCAGGTGACGTCAGAGACTCCTTCTGATAGGCTCCTCCAGGTGTTGCTAGCCTATCCTCTCTCCTAAGTAGCCAAACCTCCTTTTCTGGCTATTTAGGGTCTCGGCTTTGGGGAATTCTTTAAATATCGAATGCAAGAGCTCATCAGAGTTCCTCTGCATCTTTCTCTTCACCTTCTGCCAAGGAATCGACTGCTGACCGCGCTGGAAGCCTGCAAAACTGCAACAAAGTAGCAAAGACGACTACTGCGACCTTGTAACGCTGATCCTGCCGCCTTCTCGACTGTTTTCCTGGTGGTGCATGCTGTGGGGGTAGTCTGCCTCGTCTCTGCACTAGAAGCTCCGAAGAAATCTCCTGTGTGTCGACGGAATCTTCCCCCTGCAACCGCAGGCACCAAAGAACTGCATCACCGGTCCTCTGGGTCTCCTCTCAGCACGACGAGCGAGGTCCCTTGAACTCAGCAACTCTGTCCAAGTGACTCCCACAGTCCAGTGACTCTTCAGTCCAAGTTTGGTGGAGGTAAGTCCTTGCCTCCCCACGCTAGACTGCATTGCTGGGCATGGCGTGATTTGCAGCTGCACCGGCTCCGGTGCACTCTTCCAGGATTTCCTTTGTGCACAGCCAAGCCTGGGTCCCCGGCACTCTAACCTGCAGTGCACGACGTCCTGAGTTGTCCTCCGGCGTCGTGGGACCTTCTTTTGTGACTTCGGGTGAGCTCCGGTTCACTCCACTTCGTAGTGCCTGTTCCGGCACTTCTGTGGGTGCTGCCTGCTTCTGAGTGGGCTCTTTGTCTTGCTGGACACCCCCTCTGTCTCCTCACGCAATTGGCGACATCCTGGTCCCACCTGGACCACAGCAGCATCCAAAAACCCTAACCACGACCCTTGCAGCTAGCAAGGCTTGTTTGCGGTCTTTCTGCACGAAAAGACCTCTGCAAGCTTCTTCACGACGTGGGACATCCATCCTCCAAAGGGGAAGGTTCTAGTCCTCTTCGTTCTTGCAGAATCCACAGCTTCTACCATCCGGTGGCAGCTTCTTTGCACCCACAGCTGGCATTTCCTGGGCATCTGCCCACTCCCAACTTGATCGTGACTCTTGGACTTGGGCCCCTTGTTCCACAGGTATTCTCGTCTGGAAATCCATTGTTGTTGCATTGCTGGTGTTGGTCTTTCTTGCAGAATTCCCCTATCACGGCTTCTGTGCTCTCTGGGAAACTTAGGTGCACTTCGCACCCACTTTTCAGGGTCTTGGGGTGGGCTATTTTTCTAACCTTCACTGTTTTCTTACAGTCCCAACAACCCTCTACGAGCTCACATAGGTTTGGGGTCCATTCGTGGTTCGCATTCCACTTCTAGAGTATATGGTTTGTGTTGCCCCTGTCCCTATGTGCTCCCATTGCATTCTATTGTGACTATACATTGTTTGCACTGTTTTCTATTGCTATTACTGCATATTTTGGTATTGTGTACATATATCTTGTGTATATTTGCTATCCTCATACTGAGGGTACTCACTGAGATACTTTTGGCATATTGTCATAAAAATAAAGTACCTTTATTTTTAGTATATCTGTGTATTGTGTTTTCTTATGATATTGTGCATATGACACCAGTGGTATAGTAGGAGCTTTGCATGTCTCCTAGTTCAGCCTAAGCTGCTCTGCTAAGCTACCATTTTCTATCAGCGTAAGCTGCTAGCCACCTCTTCTACACCAATAAGGGATAACTGGACCTGGTACAGAGTGTAAGTACCCCTTGGTACCACTACAAACCAGGCCAGCCTCCTACACCTGTATACTTTGAATTGCAGCCATGACACCCTTAAGAGTCGGTTCCAGCGGTTTATCACCCTGGCTTGGGCGAGCCTCGCCGGGAGAAACTTTGCACTCCTGTGCGCTCGTTGGGACCGCATATCTGTCCATTTTATTCTTTTGAGTTTTTTTGGCATCTTTGCCACCCTCCAGGTTAGGTAAGAGCCACAGGATCAGCGCCCCTTCTCTTCGGAGCCTCCCTAGCTCACTACTCACCATCATCAGCTATGCTGAGGATTGGGCAATACAGGTATGCGTCTCCTCTAGGGGACTGTCTCGAGCCAGTAACTGGATGGCGTGTATGCCTCTTGTCTATCCACCAGAAGGGCCATCGCTGTGAGCTCCCAGCGTGGCTCAAACAAATCACCACATTCGCTCTCCACCAAAATACTCACTCTCGGGAACCAACTCTCCATTAGCAGTGCTCAGGCCGTAAATTCAAGCAGCACCTCAGTGGACGTGGGCCCTTTAGTAATCCCCCCTCAACAGGCAGCAGCACCGGAACGGGAGGGGGTGCAGGTACACAGTCCATCACAGCTAAGCGCAACCCTGCGTGCTTCCCTCAAAGACTGGTCCCTTCTGTGTCTGTCAAAATGGGGGCACCCAGGGCCAAGTTCACGTAGGCCCCAGGGAAGGAAACGGGGGTATGGGGAGGGGGTCCTCAGCACCAAAGTGTAGCAGACACTGGCCACTCCTAGTGCGCCCGCCGCCGGGATAGGCTGCACCACTCTACGTCGCCGCCTCATCAGGATCATCAGGAGCCGGGCTGATCACCACAGCCCCACGGCCCTCTGCAGAATGCAGGTGAGGTCCTCGCTGTGGTCCCGTCGGGCAATGCCTCCGGTAGCCTGCCCCATCCTTCGCTGTCACCATGGCCTCAGGTCCACTCCCAAGCGGGGTACCCTAACCTTCTGGGCCTCAGTTGCGGTCGCGCATACCACGGCTTCCGCAGTCGATGTCTCAGCGTGCTCCCCGGGGCCGTCCATCCTCTGTCAGGGCCGCAGGCGTAAAGAAGAAGTGGACACTGTGACTGATGCTTGCGGATTTAGAGGGAGGGCAGCTTGGGGTCGGGAGATCTGCTAAACTGTGACCGCCATGTTGGGCTGCTGGCCATGCCCCCTCAAAGATTTATTTTAAAGTCACAAACTTTCCAAAGTTAGCAAATGTTAGGATGTCAGTGGATGAAAATCCAACAAAAAATAATTTTTGTATGAGCACCATCATGCAAAAATGTACTTTTTTAAAGGCGAATTTGCAAACAAATCCACTATAGAGTTGATGGTTTTGAAAAGTAACCCAATTTGCAGCTTTGTAGTCTTGTCACTTTTACATGTGGTATGATAATTTCACACAGTCGCACAGTTTAGAATCTCACACAACTGTGCATATTATAGAGGATGGGTTTGCCTCACCATTAACACAATCACAGGTACCCTACAAAATGTGTTTCCGCAAGCAGGACGAACAGGTTTCTGTCAATCATGATTAAATGACCGAAGGAGGATACCACGAAGTATTTAGCGAATGCTAGCTGAAGCGGACGAATAATCGAGGAAAGATTCCACAGAATCACTGAGAAAAAAACCCACGGCAAGGTTCCTGGTATCCCTAATAGTGCTGCCGAGATGAAAACCTTGTCGTGCCTTTGAAATCAGAACTCTGGCTGTGAACACAAATTACTTCCCTGGACAATTTGTGAATTTTCAATCCAGGACTTATGAGGAAGCAGCCTTCCTACAGTTTTAAAAGACAACAAGCAGTCAGTAGGGTGGTTGATATCACTCTTCATAACAAGCACTGGCTAAGGTAGTACGTCTTGCCTTTTTTGATTTGTCTATGTAGGAATGTAGGCTTTGTATCTATCCTGAACAGCACGGGCAAAAAGAAAAATAATCTTTATTGCTGTTGCTAAACAACATCAGCAAAAAAAAAGGAAATGAGGTAAATATGCATGCATAAGTCATTGTACATATGCTTGCATAAGTCATGATGCCATAGCGGCCCCACAGTGATAGCGCATGAGAGTGCATACATGGTGGACATTTGTCTTCGTTTCAATTTATTATTCCAAGATGGAGGACGCCCACCGTGGAGCTGTAAATCAGTAAAATATCAAAAGTGCACCAAAGCAATTTTATTTTCAGAAAAGAGCAGCCCGAAAGCAAATTACAGCTGCCAAGCCCTCCAGGTTGAATTTAAATGCTGATAAGAGGAAGGATCAGCTGGGGAAGGGGGAGATGGAGGCAGGGAGGAACAAAAGAGATGCTGAGTGCAAGGGCTGTTTAATTAAAAAAAGACAAAAAAGCTATGTGGGAGGTGAAGGTGCAGGTGAAGTAACAAGAGTTGATGATGGGGGGGGCATTATGGAGAGCATGGGGGTGGGGATGTGAGTGTGGAAGTAGAAACACAGTGTGTGGTAGTACACAGCCGGGCTGAAGAAACTGCACAAGCCCCCGGGTTGTCACTGAGCGCCAGTCCGAGCTGCTCAGACCAATCCTAGAACTGCTTTCATGATAGCTTTAGCATGGAAGCAGTGCCAGCATTGCTGGGGAGCCTCTTCTGGTGTCCCAGTGAATGCTGGAACACCAGAGCAGGAAAGAAGCGACGAGCGAGGTAGCAGGAGATGGCAGCGGCAGAAATGGTAAGTCTTTTTTTCAATTTAATTTAATTTTATCATTTTATTTTATTTTTCCACCCAATCCCAACATCCCCTTGATATTGGCAGCTGCCACCGCTGGCCCTTGATGAGGCAATGATATGATGAATATTGTAAAATAGATGATTCAGCGGAATCTCGGCCTCTCAAGCTCTATTCTTCATGCAGGGCATTGCTTAGTTTGAATAAGAATGAGTGTAGATAGCCAAAGCTCTGCTCAGAAGCCTGTGGCCATTCCTATTAAATGTTGGTGCACCAAATGTCAAGGCTGTGTAGACTTGAATCCACCTCAGTACTCGTTAATCCATTGCCAGGCACTACCTACCTCTTTATCTCACCCTTGCAGGTTCCTGCTTTTTTCCTTTGTGACTCTTTTTCAGTCTTTATCTTTCTCCTTCTTTCCCCTTTGTGTGTATTTTTTCTATCTTGTTGTTGGTGAGTGTCTAATGAGCTAGAACAAGAGCTGGTGCTCTGAAAGGCGTGCCGGTGGGCTCCACCAGCAAAGATAAGCTCAAATGAAGCACTGGTGAAGGGAGATGATAAAAAGTCGAGACCCTCAGATGCAGATTAGAGTTAGGGTTCAAATGTGATGCAGCAGCACATTGCACCGTCAGTTACTTCGATAAGTGCAAGCACCTACCTGTAAGGGACAATATTTTTTCCAAGCACCACAAGATGGCTGCAGAACCACTCTGATACATCCCACAAGTCAAAAGGAGCCGAATTTCTTTGTCTAGTGGTTTCAAAAAACGTCTGGCCCTCTCAGATCCCAAGTAAGTATCTTTATGGGTGGGTTATAGTGCTATAGTCGTTGTTATGCTGTGCATCAAAAGTGTTGGTATATGGCTTCATTCTATAAACATGACAGGGTGCGTTGGCTTTTCTCCAATGCTGAATTTGTAAAATGTAAATAAATACATCTATAAAAATATGCATGGGTTCAACTTTGTTTAGGAGCCAGCCATCGGTGTTGCTGAATCCTGAGTTTGCAGAATACCAACGCTGGCTCATCTTGATTCCAACAACCATACACTGCTTATCTCTTTACCACCCTCTTGTAGGTTTTTTCATCCTTTCTTTCTACCTTTGTCACTGTTTTCCTAGCTTCTATTCCTCCCTCTGTCTCATTTTTCTTCCGCTCTCTTTGTTCTCCTCCAGTAGACATGTCTCCTAGAAGTTGCACAAAGAAATGTGCATTAGGTGCATAAACCTACCGAGTTGCCTCACCAGCACTATACATTTTAATTGTGCAGACAGACCTCATAGAGCATCACTCTACATCATTCCGACTCTGACTATTCTAGAGTTGCGGTTTCACTTATGTGCCAAACTATTCACGGTTTAATCTCACAGCTTCCCTTCAACTCATCCTGCAAGCTGTTGCAGGACGCGCAAACCTGTCCTCATCCTTATAGTGTAAAACGGTGGCTAGAAACAGAACCCTGCTGTCGCACTGCCTACATAATCACATGCCACAGTGATGAAGCACATATGTAGATCTCTACAACTGTTATTAATATCATCCTTCATTTGCGGCCACCCGGCGCTGCAGGCATAACACGCCGAGCAAACAAAACACAGTGGGGATCAAACACCGGGAAAAAGGAGAAAATACATATTGGAACCAGAATATCTCAACATGGATGCACCATAAATCTAGAAACCCCAAAATAAATGATGCAGGCAGAGATAAAGACCCACGGGTACCATCTCACTCAGATTGTGTCTTAAATTCAAAATAAATGCTAGAAAGTGCTAGTATAACTTGAAAGACAATGCAGCCATCATTTTAATTCTTCTACCACCCTCAAGGTCTTAAAGAACCCCCGTTCCTCTGTATTTTTGGACAGAGGTGCCTGGCAAGCCCCCAGTTATACCAATATTGTACTTAAAGGTGATCTCAACCTCCTAAACGCAACTCTGCTGGCTCTAGACAGATCACAAATCTAGAACTTTCCCCAGTCTGGAAGCAAATGATTACCAAGCAGGCCGTATCCTTCATATGATCGCCTGCAAAGGACTATCACAATCTTGCAGTCTTTGTGGCCTCTTATCTAGTATGGCCATTCATCAAACCAAGCCTTTTCTGGCCCAAACTGAGGATTCATTCACTGTTTCTGGACCAGAATCGAAGCTAAAAGTGGAGAACATGACCCCAGTGATAGATCAACTATTGTGCTAAGGGATGCCACTGAATTTAAATCAAAACGCATCAAGAAATCCCTCAGGCAGTACTCAGTGTTATATCACCTGGACGAGAGATGGAGACATATCAACGTGAGGTAATCATTTCAAACTACAAAAGCAGCCTTAAACAAGTGACACAAATTGTCTTTATTATCACCAAACCTACTTGCTTAAGGGTAGAAATAAAAATAACAGCATAGTCTTTTTTTCTCACCATGGGGCTCATAAGGATTGGTAGCATGAAAACTAGAATGTAGTGCCAACTGCTGAGCTTTATATTCCTATCAAAACAACTAATTTCTTGTTCAAATCACCAGTGATAGAGTATACTAACATTAAAAATTCAAAAAACCACTGACATACATCAGTTATAAGTTAGTCAACTGACTATACGTTGTGCCCAAATCATGTACTGCAAATGACCTTACACATTATATCACTAATGACATGTTAAATTACATCATTGATGACATCACTCATTAGATAAAAAGAACAGCGTTGTTCAAATAACTTATAAGTACTGCAGTCCTCCTGAACAAATTTAAAGAAAAAGAAAGGCAATGGGAGGTTGGGAACTGAGCGCACGCTGATGGCTGGGTACGGATATCCTGCCTGGTTTAATATGTGAGGTAATAAGCAATGCATGATAGGGGCGCAAGTTATAGTTAGTTGACTAATTGATTGCTGGTGTATTACAGTTTTTTTTTTTTTAACATTACTTTTTGTCTCCTTTCAATACTGATGAGATCATTTTAACCTTTGTTTTTTAGTGGATTTCTAGGTTTTTATTTATGTAAGGTAAGGTATTGCACCAGTAGAAAACTGGTTTAATGGTAAAGTATTTATGCAACCCTTCAAACAGTAATAGAGTGAAAACATAACATAAGACAAATCCCACGCCAATTTAGGAAAATAGGGCAAAAAGTAATAAATAAATCAACACCCAAACAACAAAATCCAATCAGTAGAACCGGATATATGCAATTTTAAAGATTTAAGTGAAAATAGCACCTAAGTCAAAAGCCCTAAGCGCCACTTGCGGCAATCTAGTTGTGTGAGACCGGGAGAAAGTTACAAGCTCAGGCCGACCACAATGGAGCATGGGTAACATACAGGGACCAGGTTAGTCCCACTGAAAATGTACCTTCTCAGCCTAGCACAAAGGGTCCTGTACCCTGCGGCAGGGAAGCGTCACAAACGGTGGTTGATGTAGCACGAAGAGCAAGCCTAGTGTCACAGATGGTCGTTGCTGTAGTGCGAATATCCTGTTGTCATCGTGAACAGTAGGGCCAGAGCTTTGTGTTGGTGCTCCCTGTGAGCAGTCAGTGGTGTAGTGCGAAGGGTCATGTTGAAAGAAATTTGCAATGGCGGGCAGTGCAAGCAGCAAGGTTTTGGCACCAATATTCCCATTTGTGGTCACAATAAGCCCAAAAACTTCAATGCAGCTCCACCAAGGCCACACCAAGGGTCCAGGACCTGAGGGGCACCTCTTGGGGGCCAGAGGCTTGATCCAGCTGAATCTGGGTGCTGGTTCCCATGACTGGGAGCCTGTTATGACTCTGTGGCTCTGAGCAGGAGGGCAGCAGACCAATCCGTGGAGTAACTCTGAGAATCCTGAGTTAAGGTGCAGGTCCAATACCTCACACTTCAAACTGGTTGCACCTGATAAATGAAGCACTACGTAGTGATTTTGGTCATGGACTTTTAGCAACATAAAGCAGCAGTTTAATCATTGAGCTTTTAACATCATAACATTCTGGAGCATCTACAGGGTCTCGGGGGTTTGTTATGTCAGAACAAGGGACACAACGGCTTTACCACACGCTGGCAGATTCTGACTGTATTATCGATGTAATGGGAGTTCATTGTAAGCTATTGCACATGTGAGTGCATCATATAAAGATTACAGTTTTGGCATAGTGCATGTCTTTGGTATAATTGATGTCAAACGTTGTGGGGCACACTGTCAATCACACTGCAGATCGGTTTTGGAGACCAAACGCTTGGCTTCAGCTACTAAGGTCACTGTTGCACTATGCGGGTTAACCTGTAGTGAACTTTGCGGTCGTTCTAAGCGTTCATTATGAGTGTCCTGCATGAATTTTGGAATCCCAACTTCTTCAATAAAAGTGATTGAAGTATCGGAAACTATTGTTTAGTTTTAATTAACCTCATTTACATTGTTGATTTCTTGTAATATTGTTGATTCTTTCTGGGAGCTAAAAGGTTGTGCACCTTGGAACTATGCACCTTTCAGGCCCCAGGGTCATACACTTAAAACATTCAATAGTGTTTTTAAAAAAGTTGAGTTAAGATTATCTTACATTGATCATCAGTGTGTATTCTATCATCCATATTATAAGGCAGGAAAATGCTACTTTCAAAAAGTGGTAATTACAAAATTTGTAATTCTACTTTACCATAACAGATGAGTTTTTCATTACAATTTCAACAACACCAAACGAGAACTGGTTAACTGTTCCCATTTTGATGTTACATCTTATTTAATGTAATAAGGTAACTCCAACGTTATGCTTTGGGAGTTTTTCACTACCAGGATCACGCACAACTAAAAAGTACATGTCCAACCATTGAAATGCACTGGACCCTGCCCCATGGGCTGTCGAGGGCCTAGTCTAGGGGTGACATGGGTATGAAAAAGGAACGTTTGGGTCTGGCAAAAGGTTTATTTTGTCAGATCAACATGGCAGTTTAAATCTGAATGCACAAGCTGCAATGGCAGGCCTGAGACATATTTAAAATGCTACTTAAGTGGGTGGCACACTCATTGCTAAAGACCACTGGTAGCATTTAATTTACAGACCCTTGGTACATGTAGTACCACTTTAGTAGGGACTTACAAGTCAATTAAAAATGCTACATTGGAACAAGCCAATGTTCCCTTGTTTTAAGGAGTGAGCACACACACTTTAGCACTGATTAGCAGTGGTAAAGTGTGCACATCCCTAAGGCCAGCAAAAAGGAGATCAGCAAAAATGGAGAAGAAAAGCAAAAAGTTTGGGAAAAGACCACCCTCCGAAGGATGACAGGTCAATCAGCACCTAATCTAGCTATAACAGCACTAAAAATATATATATATATATATAAATATATATATATATATATATATATATAGTTAGGACCTAGTTTCCATAGGAAAACCATTTTTTACTTGTCTATATCTTTGGCACCATATGATGAATCTTCACAAAAGTTTACCAAAAAGTGTGCTGCTGAATATAGTTGTGCTTGGAAAGTTTCAGGGCGATCCGTCAAGTGGGGGCCAAGTAAAACAGGTGGAGTGTAAAAAAAAGTGGGTTTCCCATGTTAATTGCCATGGGGATTTTCTGACACGACTATACACTGAACCGCTGGATATAATTACATCAAATTTGGCAAAAAGGTAGCTCTTGGTCAAGAAAGTGCCCTTTTTGTTATTTGGTGTAAATCCATTCAGTAGTTTTTCAAAATATTAATAGGAAAACAAATTTGCATATCTAGGTGTGCAAATAATTCGCAAATTCTCCCGATCTTGTACAGAGATCTGATTGGCTGCCAACACTTCAACCAAGAAGTGTTAGCAGCCATTTTGGGACATGGACTCAGTCGAGTCCCAAACAAAAAGATAAAAAATAAAGTAAAGGGGGCATACCCCTACATAAAAAATGAAGGGTGAAATGGGTCCACCATCTGAGGCTCGTATAAGCCCCGGGGAACACTACATCCCCAGGACTTTACTGATAATAAGGAGGGGTCCGCTTGGGTCCCCCTATATTGGGCTCCTTGAGCCCCGGGGACCACCACCTTCCTGTGGCTATAAAAAAACAAAAGGAGAGGGGGTTGCGTGGATGCCCCTCCTGAGCCATCCACGGCCATTTCCTCTGGGCCAGCCAGTGTCAATCAAAGGTGTGGGGCCATGCAGCCCTCCTCCTGGAGCCATTAATAGCCCTGGGTACCACCACCCCCAGGGCTGGCTCCTGCTATCTCCTGAGGTGCCCACCCTCAGGGGATAGATGTTTGCTTTCACTTGGCAGGAGCTAACAGCACCCGCCAAGCGTGAGCAAATACTACCTCTGCTTCCAGCAAGCAGGAGCTATCAAACTGCTCCACGTTGCTGAAAGCACAGTGTTTTGCTGTTTCCGTGTCCATTACCATGTGGCAGGGAAACAGATGCAACAATTGCTCCCACAGGCAGGGAGCTGCATTTATAGCAGTTCCCTGCATGCAGGAGCAATGCCAGCTCCTGCAGAAGGTGGGGAGCAGGCAGGGACTGCAGGACCCTTGAGATTCCCCCCACGGTCCAAAATGATGCACACTGGGTGCCCTGGATGGGTCTAGGGCACCTAGGTACTGGTGACCAGGCCCTGAGGGATGGAGTCCCCAGGGCTGAAATCGGTTCACGGAGGAGGGCCGGGTGGCACCCATCCCCCTTTTAGATAATGTATTTGGCACCAGGGAGGTCCACACAGACCCCATATATTTTTTGTTGTTTAGCACCAGGGAGGTGGTGGTCCCCGGGGCATAGTAATGCTCAGGAGGGGGCAGCACCCCCTCTCCTTATTTAAATTAAAGCACCTGGGTGTTGGTGGTCCCCGGGGCTCAAAGTGCCCAAATATTGTCATGCCCCAAGGACCTGGCCCACCCGAGGACTTTGTTAAAAACAAGTACTCGAGTCCTCTGCAAATTTACATCAAAAATGTTTTTGAAAAATGTTTTTTTGCCTTTTATCCTGTCTCCTTTTCTTTTCTTCTCCAAGGCTGCGCGTGGTGCACGCTTGACTGCTTAACAGGGTGTTGGCCGCAGGATAGGCCCTGCGGCCGACCCCGCCATGCATGGCTGAAGGCCGTGCATGGTGTGCTGTTGGATGCTTATACTGGGTTGGCTGCAGGGCCTGGCCACATGCCAAGCCTTGAGACAAACCACCACCATGCACAGTCTAGGGCTGTGCATTAAGCGGGGTTGGCTGTGTATAGGGTTGTAGGTCACCCGGCCTGACCACAAACCAGGCCCTGCAACCAACTCCTACCATGCATAACGTGGGATTGAGTGCTTATATCGGGAAGGCAGCAGGGCCTGGCTGCAGGCAGCCTACCCCCACCCTCATTCCCTTGCCATGCACTGCTAATTACCCCACATATTACATCACTGATGATGTTTCATAACATCATTCAAAATATCAATGTGATATTTGCAGTAAAATTATTGAAGAGAAAAATGTGCATGGTAGGGGTGCTAGTTATAGTTACCTTAGGGCATGAATTATAGTTACTTGAGTGAACCACAAGTATAACTTCTGAATTTCTATGGTTCTGTGTGAGTAAAATGTGAGCCTACCTATAACATCCCTGTAACCTTTGTTCTTTAAGTGAATGTATATATGTGAATAGCTGAGTTGGTACTATATTGTTGGGTAAGTAGCTGTATCAGTTGTGTGAGTGGGTGTGTGTCAGTAGTTTTATGGGTCTGTGAATGAGTATGAGAATAGTTGTGTGTGTGTGGATGTACAAAGGTTTGTGTGGAGGTATTAGGGGGTGTGTAAGTGGTTTTGTGGATGATGTCATGAGTGATGTCATCAGTGATGTAATTTGAGATTAAATCAGTGATGTCACTGACCATGTCATGAGTAATGCAATTTGTGAGTTCATAAGCAGTGCATTACGGAGGCGCAAGTTAGGCCTTGAGACCAACTCCAGTAACCACCTGACCCCGTGCTGTGCAAGTTTTCTTTGGCTGTGTGCAGCGGGGGTTGACTACAGGGCCTGGCCTGCACCCCCCCAGATTAAAAAAAAAAAAAAAAACAATAGCCCAGGGGAGGTGGTGCATGGAAAATGTCAATGCCCCCAGGACCTGGCCTACCGGTGCTTGTTAAAAACAAGAGCATGAGACTGCACTTGTTTTTATTTTTTTGTTTTTTGCCGAATTCACAACGTCATTGAATAATTTGCTGGAAGTTTTGTTTCCAAAAAGTGTTTTATTTTGCTTAGAAGGGGGTCCCTCCGGGATCCCAGCACCAGAGATAAGGGGTCGGGTAACTCTACCCTGGCCCCCTTGTCTTATTTTTTTACTTTTTTGTGGGACTCAGCTGAAATTGAGTCCAAAGATGACTGCCAACACTTCCTCATTTGAAGTGTTGGCAGCCAATTAGAGTTGTGCATTTCCATGCATGTGCTCTTTAGTATTTGCGAAGCCGTTACCTCAGATATATAAATTTGGATTTCCTTTAATTTCTCCTAAACTACTGGATGGATTTACACCAAATAACCAAAAGCACAATCTGCTTACAGAAAGCTAGCATTCTGGCAAATTTGGTGTAATTCCATCCAGTGGTTAGAGCTGTAGGTGTGCTCAAAACTCCTAAGAGAATTAACATGGAAAACACACGTTTTTTTACCCCCCTCTTGGCAGATCATCCCGAAACTTTCTATGCGCAACAAGGATCAGCAGAACCTTTTTTTTTTGGAAAGTTTTGTGAAGAGTCGTCAGACGGCAACAAAGATATAGGCGAGTCAAAAATGCTTTTTCTATAGAAACATGGTCCAAACTATAACTACCTACTAGTGACCGGCGACCGCCAGTAGGTATTTTATATATAAATATATATATATATATATATATATATATATATATATATATATATAATATTTAGGACCATGTTTCTATTGTTGCCTACATCGTTTGACGAATCTTCACAAAACTTTAAAAAAAAAAGTGTTCTGTGATTCTTGTTGCGCACGGAAAGTTTTGGGGTGATCCGGTAATGTATGAGTTCTTAAGATATGATGTGACTTCTTGGAAGGTCATGGGTTGTGATGCCACTTCCTATGATGCTATGTGCGATGTCACGCACCATGATTACTAGCATGGAGTTGCAGGTACGGCTTCTGAGACAAGGGTACGAATGGAAGGGGGTCATGTAGACGTGCTCCATTAAATGTGTCCCCAACCCTCTCTTCACCCAAAACATTGGTCTGTGTTTATTTGCGCCCCCTCACAGAGGGTGAGTAGAGGAAGTTGTGGGTCGGTCGCTCAAGTGTTCTCCATAATTGGTGGACTCGAACTCATTGCTGAAGCAGTGCCAGCCCGAGGACAGGTGTCCGCGTCAAGGGTCGGAAAGGGCCAGTGATTGAGATGGAACAGACCAAAGGTGTCGAACTATGCCTTCTCACAAAAACTCTTGTGCACGTGACGGTGTATCTGTCGGTGCTCTGACACCCAACAGGACTTTCGTTTGAGGAGGGGGCGGTGATGCTCGCTAGCAGGGGCGTAGCTATCGGTGGTGCAGCAGGTGCAGTGGTACCAACCCGGCCTGCAGTTGAAGTTGTTTTGCAGGCTGCCTGTTCAGAATGTTTAAACGTAGAGTTTACCTAGGGTCTGGTCCTGTGCTTGCCCTTGAAGGGTGGAACAGGGGAGTAGAGAATACGATGAAATCGAGACTAGGGAGGAAAGAAATGAAAGAAAGATAGAAGATGAAAGATAGAAAGGAGAGGGTGAAAAGAAAGGGAGTATGAGTAAAAGATAAGCGAGAAAGAGAAATGAGACAGAGAGAAGCGAAAGGGGCAAGGAGAATTTCAAAAGAAAGAGGCAACAGTGAGAGAGGGGGGAAGAGTTAAGGGGGCGAGTTTGAAAGAGAGAAGGAGTGGAGAAAAGGGAGTGCAGAAGGAAAGAGATAGAATAAGAAACTCGGGGATAGCGAGTAACGGAGCAACTAGGATTAGCCGAGGGACATCGATGCAAATGTTCCCTATATTTTAATACAGAGGGGGGTTCTTGCATTAGGAGGGACCCTGACGCCCGGGCTATGCCGCTACTCGAAGTCTTGGGGGTGAAAGGGGCGGCATATTTATACTTCCTTCTCAAGCCCTGGCCGTCTACAATTCCCGAGGTTGCCCTGGGACTCTGTTCCCAGAGTAGGCTTTTGGAAGCGGGTTCTTTTTAAATACACTTTGTGGTAATAAAAATTCTACATCAAACACTATACCCAATGCAATAAACACAACACCAGACTACATGGCGTAAAGAACAATATTTCAGTGCTAGTCGGGTGAATGTTTACTAGTATGGATGTTTAATTTCCCCCTGCATGCAGGTCCAGTCCGCGCTCTTTTACATGTTTTTATTGTTCTGAAACTACCATAACACGCTCTATAGACATGATTATTTAATAACGTTCTCTGTGTTATTATGAACAATAACAAGGGACTTTTTCGAGTATTCAACTGACCAAATGGATGGAGTTGATACCAGAGACAAACCCCAATACAAAATACAAAGAACTGTTCTAAAGTCTCAAATACAACTCTAAATGACGCAGCTCCAAATTAAAGAGGTGCTTTTGGGTATGCGCTATCTCGTGCTTATCCCAGCTGCAAAATGATGCAGCTAAAACGTGAATCCCCGGTGAAGGCTTCCTTATTGTGCTCTGGAAGGCCAGGGGAATTAATCGAGATCAGAGAGTTCTGTGTATGCTGCACAACGTACAATGAAATGTGTTATTAAGACAAGGGTTGAGCCCAAACGGTGCCAAAGATATAGGCAAGCAAAAATCTTTTTTTATGGAAACATGGTCCTAACTATAACTACATACTGGTAACTGCCAGTAGGATGGATATATATATATATATGTATATATATATATATCTCCTAGTGGCGGTCACCACTAGGTAGTTATAGTTAGGACCTAGTTTCAATTTCTCTCTCCCAAAAAAAAAAAAAAAGCATTTTTTACTTGCCTACATCTTTGGCCCCACTTGACGAATCTTCACTAAATTTTCCAAAATATTTTGCCAGTCCCGTCAGCTGCTGCCTGGAAAATTTCGGGGTGATCTGTCTAGGGGGGTTGAGAAAATGGGGGTGACCCAAAACATGTATTTCCCATTCATGTTTCCATCGAGATTTTGAACAGCGATAGAGCAAGAACTACTGGACAGAATTACACCAAATTTGGCAGGCAGGTAGGTCTAGAAAGAGTGCTATTTTTGCTTTGGTGTAATTCCGTTCAGGAGTTTTAGAGAAAGTACAGAAAATCCAAATTTGTATATCTGGGGACGCGAAGGATTTGCAACCCCTCCCGATCTCGTGCCGAGATCTGATTGGCTGCTAACACTTCAACAACAGAAGTCGTTGAAGTATTGTCAACAATCTTGGGACTCGGCTGAAGCCGAGTCCCAAAAAATATTACAAAAAAGAAGAAAAGGGGCCAGGGTATGTGCACCCAAACCCCTTAGCTCTGGCGGTTGTGTCCCAAAGGGACCCCCGCGGGGCTAAAAAGCATTTTGTTTAAATTTTATGAGCGGAGTCACAGTGGATCCACAGATCCGCCATAAAAGAAAAAAAAATAAAGTGCAGTCTTCCTCGCTTCGTTATTATAATACCCCCGGGTGGGCCAAGTGCCGGGGGCTTTTGTGTAAAAAAGGGGGTGGGGAGGGGGGCTCCAGGGCATCCCCCTCACTACCCTGGGGACTGCCACCTCCTCAGGGCTGTTATCTAATGTGCGAGGGGGGCCACTCGGCTCCCTCCCACTGCCCCAGGGATCACCACCTCTCCAGGCATTCAGGTATTCAGGTAATATTAAGCGGGGGCCTGTGGCTCCCCGGGGACCACCACCCCGGGGCAAAATGCAATTTATTTGCATGGGGCTGTGCGCCCCCACTTCCCCGGGGACCACTGGCTTTGTCCAAGTTTGATGGGAGCCATGCGCCCCCCTCTTGGAGCCACAGATGGCCCTGGGGACCGCCACCCCCCAGGGCTGGCTCCTGTTATGTCCCGGGGTGTCCACCCCCGGGACATAGCTGTTTGCTGTGGCTTAGCTGCAGATCTGTAGCTAATACATAAGAGTACACCGTTCCACAAAAAGCAAGGAATCCACTAGGCACTTCTTTGTCTAGAAGCAAATATCCTCACACATCCAATGGATGTCATGCTTCATCATAGGTCTTGCTCCTCGTCAGACTGGCGCTGCAATGTCTGACGAGGCACTTTGCCGGAGATCTTTACTGATAATCCGTGCCATGGTTAAAGAAGGTAGGGATGAGTTTAAACCTACATGCAAGGAGAGAGCAGGAGAGAGAAAAAGAGGGATAAAATTGGCTCAAGAACCCTCCAAAAAACCTACAATTTATTGATCAGATTAGGGTGTTGGTCAAGGTTAAAAGAATATCAGGGAGTGAACAAGAGATAATGCTCAACCACTCTACCAACATAAAACAGGGATGGGTGAAGAAATTACCTTCAACCATCACAATGGGTCAACATGTTTCATGCCTGAAGTGTTCGTAAGGATCAAGCGGTGCTTCATAAGGACCAAACAAAAAAAAACATTTCTCCTAAACTACACTACAGAGACCACAGTGTGTCTGAGAATGTGTGTAGAAAAGCGAATCACTTACTCACAACAAAATTACTATTGAAATGTACAATGTAGAAGGAAACCTGTGGAAAAAAAGAACACAATGAATAGATCAACCTAAATTCGGGATCCAAACATCGACTTGAGCCGTAGCACCAATCAGCGTCCCTGTTTGCTGATAGAGCAGCCAGCGGGTGGGAGTTGGGGTAACGTCTCGCATCAGTAGAAAAAAAGAAAGGATGAGTCCAACAATAAGAAAGGCACACCCATCATGCTAAAATGAAATACAGGACTATCTCAGGATCCAAAGGAATCCATAGGGATACAAGCCAATGGTATGTAGAACGTAAAATAGGCAAACAGTTCCAGAATTTCTAAGAACAACAGAGACACTTCTTCCAAATAGAGGAAGGGAACAACATTAAACCACAACAAATATGATGTGATTATTGGAAGAGTCCTGCTGGAAATTTAATTGTGTTAGGCTCCCTAAAGGACCCACCTTCAAAGACTCATTGAGAGGGGCACCATAATGTCAAATGTAGGGAGTGTCATGCTGGAATCAGATAGCAATTAGCCATGAATGTAAACACACAATGGTAGATATTGCTGGTGTGTGTAGTATTAATAAATACAATCTGGCTGCTACCAAGGATCCCCAGGGCGTCAGACCCCTCAAATGTGAACATGAAAGCACATCCATGGAATGTCCTCATTAAGCCCACAGATGTGAGTCCCAAATTTAAACCCCCAACGTTGCTCTCCTTCCAAAATGGACTTAGATCCATTTGGTCTGTGTGTGGGGGAGTCCAAGACTACCCACCACATATCCTCTGTGGTATTTTTGCATCAAGATCGTGGATACTCACTTTGATAGTAGAGCAACCGCATCTGATGTTGCTCGGTGCTCATTGATCCTTACCTTGACTGGTCTTGTAGTTATTCCTATATACCTTATGTCACATAGGTAAGTAATCATATACATACAATTACGGGTGTTACAATTAGTGTGTTTCAAAAGGCGCCATGTACCAATAGGTTCTAGATCCAAAACGTCCACTTGTTTAGTAAGTGAACACACATTACAATATCCGCATGGGTAATATCCTGATATGGGGGAAAATTCCAAAGTGTGGACTGTTTAGGTGCTGAGTAGGTCATAGTGGGACGACTGTGAACAACCAAATCCTTTATTTTGGTTGTTCTCCTAAAGGTAAACAAAGGTTTTGGGATGGATGCCCCACCGCTTCTGAGTATTGGCCATCTGTTGATAACTAGTTTTTTCAGAGTATTCGAGAGTGGACTGTATGTGGTGACACATGTGAGATTGGTGTCAGTCACCTTAGGTTGTCAGCAAAGCCTCTCTATGGTTGTTTCGAGCTTGCTTCCGTGCTGTATTAATTGCATGACATGGAAGATGTTTTTAGTGCAATTTAGCTGAGAGAACTAGGCTTGTGCATCAAATGTCGACACATTATTGCAATTGCGACGAAGTTGCAAGAACTTCCCATATGGTAAATTGTCCTGTAGTGCCTTTGGGTGATGACTTCCATACAGCAATATACTATTGCGATCTGTGCTCTTTCGATAAGTGCTGGTCTCCAGCTTACCCTGATTGATAGTGATCATTAAGACTAGAAAAGAATTTTATTCAGGGAGACAGTAGAAGTAAATTTATAAAAAGGGTCAAGTTCGTTGATCCAAGTAGTGAAAGAATCATCATTTTGTGTCTGACCCTGCCAAACAATCAAAATGTCGTCGATATATCGATGCCAAAATCTGATATTGTTAGAGAAAGGATTGGTACTCTGAAGTATGAGACGTTGTTCAAAATCATACATATATAAACAGGCAAACTGGGAGCAAAGGCACTCCCCGTAGATGTACCGTATATCTGATGATACAGCTTATCTTCAAATTGAAAGAAATTCTAAGTCAAGGCTATAGTAGAACATTGCATAACAAAATGAACTGGAATGAATGCAGTCCATGTCGTGTTCGTGAGGGCATCTTCCACCACCCATAGTGTAGTCTCCTGGGGTATGCTGGTATACAGGGATTCCACATCAAGGCTTATAAGTGCATGAACCTCCTCAGTGGCATTGGTAGATTCAATCAAATTAAGGACATCCTTAGTGTCTTTCGAGTATGTGGATGACTCTCACAATAGGTTGCAGAAAGTGATCACAGAAGGTGGAAAGAGGTTCTAAAACTGATCCTATAATGGGGGTGGTAATCTTCCCTTATGAATCTTAGAAAGACAATAGAAGTAAGGAGTACAGGGTTGGGAAGTATCCAAGAAATCTGCCTCCCTAGGGGATATCCATGCATTGGTTGTGCTTCATGGATCATAGTCCGTATCTGAGTTTGTAATCTGTCTATATGACCTCTCGAAATAGGGGAGAGTAGTATGTGGAATCACTCAAGAGGCGTATGCATTCCTGTCTATATTCTTGTGAACCCATAACAACAATGGCCCCGCCTTTGTCTGCTGGTTTTATTACAACAGTTTGGTCTAGTGCCAGGGTTTTGAGTGCATCCCTCTCTTTGGTTGGAATGTTTATAAAGGTATGGTTAGGGCGTAATTGACTCACATCAGTCATTACTGCCTTTTCAAATGCAAGTAGCTCACATGGCATGACAGATGATGGGGGCACAAAGGAGGATTTTTTTTAAGTCCAGAGTCCTCCTTCAGTGACTCACCAGGTTGTCCTTAAAGAAATGTAACTGAATTTTCTGGAAAAATTGGGAAAGTTCACAGTTTAGTCGAAAAAAATCCTCTTTAGGAGGGGGCACAAAACCCAGACCTTTGTTCAAGGCATTGATTTCAACCATAGAAAGAGGTATAGGGAACAGGTTAACCAGTAGGTTTTCACTGGTTGTTTTTTGCCCTGGCTCCTGGTCACCATCTGGGATTCTTCCCTTGCCCAGTATAAAAGTCTGCCTCTTCCTCTGGGCCTGCCTCTTCCTGTGCCCCAGCCTCAGCCTGAAGAAGGTACATAAGGCAACATGGGGTGTGGTTGATAGAAAGGGTAGAGCGTGGTGTACCGGAAATAGGGGTAACTTATAATAGGGCTGTGGTATCCCTTTATCAGTGCTCCAACCATCAGAGGAGGAACTGCTGCTGTAAGTACGTGGTTTCTTGAAAGAAGAAACCGATTCCTCGTAAGAGCGTGATTAGATATTAGCCTCATAATCTTAATATAAGAGTACACTTTCTCTTTGCTGAATTTGTTTATATCCATTTGGAGTTTAGTAATCTTTTGTTGAGTTAAATATTCTTTCGTTTTATTCAATTCAGTAGTAATTTCAGCTAGCTTACTCTTGAAGGCTAACAATGATACTGTAGTTTTCAGTGTACTTTCTGTCAAATTGATCTGGATAGAGATTGAGTCAGCTATTCTTTTAGAAGTGTTAATAATAACCAGCCAGTCCTCAGTGCACTTCCAAGCAATCTGAGCCCAATCCTTTCTAAACATCCAATCTTGTAAGAAGATTCTAGGTACATTAGACACAATCAGACTATTCGGGGCAATGTTAGCCCGAAGATACACTGTCATGATGGTTCCATGCAATATTGTCTTAATAAGGTCCCTTTTTAGTGAGGACAGCTTAGCTCAGTCTTCCTTGAGGCTTCATGAGGGGACAGACCCATCACTGCCAACAACAGAGGGAGTTTGGGGTACGGCCAAAACCACGTCATCATCAAAACTTAAGCCCTGGAAGTCGTCCATCTCAGAGCCTCTATATTGTGAAGAGTAAATCAAGTCCCACAGCTGAGCTGCTGTACTAACCTAAACAATCATAAAGAGGGACAGGGAGATTAATGGTCCAGTGTACGGCCTCCCTAATAATGATCCTAATACATAAGAGTACACTGTTCCACAAAAAGCAAGTAATCCACTAGGCACTTCTGTCTCCAGAAGCAAATACCCTCATACATCCAATGGATGCCCTGCTTCATCATAGGGCTTGCTCCTCGCCAGACTGGTGCTGCAATGTCTGACGTGCCCACCACAAGGGGGCACTTTGCCAGAGAGCTTCACTGATAATCCGTGCCGAGATTAAAGAATGTAAGGATGAGTTTAAACCTACATGCAGAGAGCAGGAGAGCGAAAAAGAGGGATAAAATTGGCTCAAGAACTGCAGGTCTCTAGCTGCAGCCAAGCCACACCAAACACTTCTGGTTTTCACAGCGGAATCTGGGAAGGCAGCTCCCTGCTTGCTGAAGCAATGACACTTTGAGGGACGCCTCAAGGCTTCACCCTCAGTGCCAGGTAGCCCATGAGGGATTTTTATTTAAAAAACAAATGTTTAAAAAAAATGAAAAAGAATACATATAGGGACAGTGGGGAGCCCTTGAGAGCTCACTTGTGGTACCAGAAAGCCCATAAAGGCCAACAAAAATGTTTTAAAAAAACATAGCACAGTATGCAGACCTTCGCACTGAGCTTTGGGGATTCGAGTCCAACTGGACTCATTTCCCTTTTTTTTTAATACAAAGCATTATTATAGGTTTTTTATAATAATAAGTTTTTAAGAAAAATTTTAATCTAACACAAATATTTTATTCTAACTATATGAGATATTAAACCATTAAAAAAAACTCTCTCTCTTTCCCTATCACTTTCTTTCTATCTTTCTTTCTGTTTCTCTCTCAATCAATTTCTGCCACTCACACACCCACTCAGACACTTATGCGCCCACTCACAGACCCACTCAGACACTCACAGACTCACTCAGACACTCAGGCACCCACTCACAGACCCACTGACACACTCATGCACCCCCTCACAGACTCGCACACACACTGACACACCCACTAAAACACTGATGTAAACACTCTCACACCCAGGTAAACAATCTGACAGCAACTCTCACCCCCCATATACACCCTCTCACACCTATTCTCACACCCAGAAAAGCTGCACCAACTCCCCCGTGCACGGCAAAAGGGCTGTGCACAGTGTGTGTTTGGGTAGTTAGGGGGTGTTGGTAGCAGGGTCTGGCTGCAGGCCCAGTCTTGCGGTCAACCTCCCCTGCGCACGGAAGAAGGCCCTGTGCGGTGCAACATTGGGTGCTTATAGGGGGTTGGCATCAGGGCGGTGGTTGGATTGAAGTATAGAAATTACAATTACTATTCGTTAAAAAATCCATAGAAATTCACTGAAAAAAACAAAGGTTACAGGGACGTTATAGTTAGGAAATAGAATCTAAAAAAACCCATAAAAATTCACTTAAAAAAAAGGGTAGAGGGAAGTTATAGTTAGGCTTAGATTTTAAATGTACGAAACCATGGAAATTCACCAGTTATAGTTAGTTACCTCAAGTAACTATAACTTGTGCCCTAAGGTAACTATATCTCGCGCCCTCACCATGCACTGCTAATTAACCCACAAATTACGGCACTTGTGCCATCTTTCATAACATCATTGAAAATATCAATGTAATATTTGTAATTTTGGATGAAAAAACTGTGCGAGAGCGAGAGTTATAAGTTACTTTAGGGCACGAGTTATAGTTACTTGATGAAACTCTAACTATACCTGGTGAATTTCTATAGTTTCGTACATTTAAAATGTGAGCCTAACTTTAAGGTCCTTGTAACCTTTATTTTTTTAGTGAATATATATATATATATATATATATATATAAATATATTTCAAAAAGAGAATCTAGGAATCCTGGATTGTTCTCAAGTTCTAGATGGAAAGCAGCTCCTATATATTGAACACTCTATAACACCACTGACACTCCAAATTTGCCCACTGCCAATATCTGTTTCTAGCTGAGTTTTTAAGCATACGATAGGCACAGTGCCATCCAGAAAGTGACAAAACCTTTCACCATTTTTGCAGCAGTGTTTTTAAGCAAAATGACAAAAGATTTTTACCATTCCAGGCACAGAATTAAACTTTATATTGGTAAAATGCCTTCCCAGCCAACCCCGAATGAAAACAAGCAACCTTTGACACATGTTTTGCTCTTATTAGAGGTTGTTAGAGAGGTATCAAAACAATGCCATTTCAATAGAAAGTACTGCATAAATTATGCAAAAAAGGAAGTAAGGAAACTTGGGTAGTTCCGAGGTTTTTGGTGAAGGGCAGCTCCTTTATATGGAACACTCTACAAAACCACCAACTCAACACATCTGCTCACCTCAAATGCCTGTTTTCCTACTCGAGTTATCAAGCAAATGATTGGCACAGTGTCATCCACAGTGAGCTAAAAAATTATGAAGTCTTTTGTCATTTTTGCAGCAATGCTTTTAAGCATCGGATTATACCATCCATGCCGACCTAACAAATGACAAGAGCCTTTTATCATTCTACCACAGCATTACATCTTTTGATTGGTAAAATACCATCAAAGCCAACCTGGAATAATTGAAACCAATGCCTGGCACAGGTCCTAGGAATGGTAAAGCATATAAATGAATATGCTTGTGGCTATGCCAGACACTGGACTTGACTTTGTGGTTCCCTTTGAAAACCAGCCTCTGAGGTACCCAAGAATAACACAGCTGGACATATTTCCTTTTCTTCTACTCGGCGATCAGAAGTTTGGGGAATAGTGGTCTCAGGCAATAATTATATCATATCTTGGCCCTCTCAGAATCATGGCTAGACTTGGAATTCTGGCACTCTGGCATTTCCCCAGTGGGTTGCAGTATAGGGGATTACTTCATAGCATGATGAGTTGTCATGACCCAATCAAGTTGTCATGATCCAACCGTGTCCCTATACCTCTATTCTATTTGCAGCCCCCTACAGTGTGGGACTGGTTTGAACATTTTTACCAGAGTTTATTTTGGTTTGTGGTCAGGGTATGCTTGTAAAATGTGTTTTTATCACTCACTCCCCTTACATTTTCAGCTCAACAGGTAGTTGGTTACCAGTTGCAGAGCTTTGCATAGGTATCCCATACAAACGCTATGGGTGTCCCCATTGCCAGTGAGGAATGCCCACTTGTCAGCTCCAATGATACCAAGCTAAGGCTCAACGTAAAGCCACGATCTAAAGGCAAACTTTAAACAAGTGCTGTAGATAGCTCTAAATGATGTTAAGCCACCACGGTTGGCTTACGGCGTCTTCCTGATCAATGAAACCCAGCATTTCTCGGAAACCGTCTGCTCTGCCCAGGCTGGTGAGACTCTTACAGGTGGAAGGGGCAGGGTAAGCACGAACAGAATCGCATCCGTAATGTTTTGAGGGATTGTTTCCGCTTTTTGGACTACTTCAGGGTCCCTGAAGGGACTACTCCAGGGTCACTGAAGCATCTGGGTAAGCGGTAGAAGGGGGTCTGAAAGAGGGCGCGGCACCGTGAGACTCAGGGCCGGAAAGAGAGAGCTCCCCTGTGCAGCATCGGCCATTATTGTTGTTTCATAGAGTAGAACAATACATAAATGGGGCTTGCGCTTCCTGTACAGCTGAGGCCGGATGTGTGCCAAGACCTTGAGGAAAAGGGTGATGGCGCTGGCTATTGCTGCACAATGTCGGAATGCGCGCCTCAGATGCCAGGCGCACTTGACATAACTTACCGATGAACTGTACGCGTCTGTGGTCCCATCTGAAGCTTGTAAGATAGTCGTTCAGTGGGTTTACGTTCGTGCTTCGCACACCTGTGTGTAAAGCGCAGGCCTTTTGAAATGATTGATTCTCACTGGGATCCTTGCCTGCTCCGTCATTTTCTCATGTCAATGAAATATTTACTTTGACTTTATACAAAAGTAACACAAACGATATTGTAGATTGGATGTATTGCCGATAATCGTATGTATTATAATACTGTAGTGCATAGACAACTCTAATAACTTTAAAAAACCTCTAATTTTCACCTTACAGTCTGGTTGTGATCCCATCACTTGCTTCTAAAGTGACGTCATTGTTCTACTTTAATTAGTTAATCCAGTTCAGCTGTGAGCTGACAAAATATGCTATTCATTAGAGGGCTCACGAACTGTTTCTTTAAAGCGATTTACCTCACTCTGGACTTTCATCAAATGCAGAATATTTTCATGAACATATTTTCTGCACTTCCCAAATACTGATAATGGTGTTCTTCCCAAGCTCTTTATATTATATTTTGTCATATTACTTGTACATAACAATATTTCAGAGTTAAGAGATCGCGGCTAAAACTCTGTACACATAAATGCAGAATCGGGCGATTGAAACAGTTCGGTGTCCTATTACATGTGATTAAATCCGCTGCTTATATATGTACGGCGCGTCAACGTAACTGCTGCTTCGTGAAATATACTGGTGCTCAGAGAGGAGGGGTGGGAGATGTGACTGTTAAAGAGGCTGATACGGCTAGTGTCCTGGGAGGCGCACCAACCCTTTCCGAGGCAACAGGCACTCCTTATGTCTGCCTGACTCTGCTCCATCCCTGTTGACTGATCAAAGTCAGCAGGCGTGCCTGACATGGAACTGACTAGAGCTGAGTCCAGCCAACTTTCAAAAGACACCGCCTCTTCTCTCCATGCTCTGAGCCCCCCTACACTCAGACCCCCCAAACCACTCACACTCCCATTCACAGATCCCCACAGCCACTCATACACCAATTCACACACCCACTCATACACCAACATAACCAATACCACACCAAATCACAGACCCACACAGCCACTCACACACCCCCACTTACACACCCACACAACCACTCACACACCCACTCACACATCGATACAGCCACTCACACACACATACTCAGACTGACAAAGCTGCTTGCACACCCACTCGCACACCCACTCACAGGCCCACAAAACCATTACCACACCCAGTCACAGACCCACACAGCCACTCACACACCCATCTACACAGACACTCCTACACCCACACAGCCACTCACACACCCAATCACAGACCCACGAAACTCCTCACACCACCACTCACACACCCATACAGCCACTCAAAGACCCATAAACCCACTCAAACACCCACATAGCCACTCATACACCCACTCACACACCATCTTATACATGCACACTACTCATACAACCACACACGCACCCATACAGCCACTCACACACCCAGTCACAGACCAACAAAACCAATGGCACACATACCCACTACTACACCCACGAAAACATCTACTCACACACCCACTTATACACCCACACAACCATTCACATACCCACTCACACACACACACAACCACTCACCCACTCACAGACCCACTCACAGACTCACACAGCCACTCACACATGTACTCCACACCCACTCATACATGCACACACCCAGTCACACCCCTATAAGCCACTCGCATACCCACTCACAGACCTATAGCGTGGGGTTGGCTGCCTACAGGGTTGGCTGCAGGGCCTGGAAACATGGCAGGCCCTGCGGTCAATATCCCGCAGTGCAGGGCCAAAGGAGGTGCACAGCAGCAGTTGGATTAACATATCCTTATTAAAAATTATTTTACATTAGAAAAACGTAGAAATTCACTGAAAAAAACAATGATTACAGGAACATTATAGTTAGGAAATAGAATAAAAAAACCTTAGAAATTCACAAAAAATCAAAGGTTACAGAGACGTTATTGCTAGGTTCAGAATTTACACACACAAAACCAGTAGTTCTAGTTATACTTATCTCAAGAAACTATAACTCGTGCCCTAAGGTAACTATAGCTCACCTCCTCACTGTGCACTGCTAATTACCCCACATATTACGTCAGTCATGACATTTTCTATGACATCATTGATAATCTCATTACAACATTTGCAATAAAATTATTGATTTTGTTTTGGGGCACGCAAGGGTCCGTGGATCCTCCACAGTGCTCAATTTGCCCCCCACAGACCCACGCAGCCACTCATACACTCACACACCCACTTATACATCGCCACAACCTTTCACGCACCCAGTCGCACACCTATATAGCCACTCACTCACAGACCCACAGAACCATTCACACACCCACTCCCACACACACCCATACAGCCACCCACACACCCAATCACAGACACACAGCATAAGGTTGGCAGCATGTGTCGGTTGGCCACAGGGCCTGGCAACAGGTCAGGCTCTGCGGCCAACCACACCATGCACAGCCAAAGGCTCTGAGCAGCATGGGGTTGGCTGCATGCAGGGGGTTGGCTGTAGAGCCTGGCCCCAGGACTGGGCCTGTGATCAATCCACTGCTCTGCATGGCTGAAGAGAGTTGGATTAACATTTGGTAACTAAATATTGCTTTTCATTAAAAACAATGTAGCAATTCACTGAAAAAAACAAGGTTTACATGGATGTTATAGTTAGGAAATAGAATTCAAAAAAACGTTAGAAATTCACTAAAAACCAAATGTTACAGGGACATTATAGTTAGGTTTTGATTTACATACACAAAACCATGGAAATTCAGTTGTTATAGTTATGTCTATTTCAAGAAGGTATTACCTACTGACGATAGCCAATAGATAGTTATGGTGGCGACTCCCAAAACACTTTTCCCCTATGCTATGTCTATGGGGATTTTGCAAGTTTTAGACACAACTACAGACCGATCCACTAAACGGAAGAGCACCAAATTTGGCATATAGTTAGATTGTGGTCCATAGATTGTGCTTTTTGTGAATTGGAGAAAATCTGTTCAGTAGTTTCAGAGTTTTTGAAAAACAAAGATACCTAGGGATGCAGATCTTTCATGGATCCACCCTTGGGGGATCCAGGGAGCTGGGCGAAAAGGAAGGTCCTGATTGGCTGGCAGCAACCTGAGAGAAAAGTTGTAGCCATCATTTTGTTTCTCGGTCAGCCTGCGGGTGGGGGATAAATGACGTGAAAAATTACATATGGGTTCAGGATACAGGTATCCTGACTCAAAAGGACACATGGAGGGGTCCCTTAGGCACCCCTCATGGGCGAGAAATTGTCCAAATATTTTTTTTTCTGCGGATCCGCGGATCCACCGCAGGGCTCAGCGCGACCCCAGTTGAACTTTGCGAAGGATCGTGGATCCCAGCAAAATGAAAAAAAACATAAACACACACTTACACACCCAACCCCTGTTGCACATTGCTAAAGGCTGTGCGCAGCATGGGGATGGGTGCATGCAGGAGGATTGGCCATGTACGGCCTTTGGTTGTATTAATGTACAGTAATTATATACTACCTTATGTTTAAAAAACATAAACATTTACTAAAGAAAAACAAAGGGTACAGTGACGATATACTAAGGTTCCCTTTTTACCCACACAAAATCATAAAAATTCAGCAGTTATAGTTATCCAGTCTGGTTCCAGCAGTCTCTCAGTTATCTCCACCAGCTCCCCTAATGTTCTCTGCATGTAGTGCTCAATCAGTGGACACTGCCACACCATCTGGTAGAAATCTGCAATTTGTGCACAACATCTAAAGCACTCAGAGCTAGCACCATCAAACATATGGGTAATTCATCTCAGGGCCAAATACGTCTGGTGAAACTCATTAAATTGGGTTTACTTTAACCAAAAGTTTTGAGGCACCCATTTCACTGCCTCCAAAGCTGTTGACAAATTTCTCTCTGTATTCGCTCTTTCAACACAGCCTGACATTTTTTCTTAACAAGAAGTGAGTGGAGGAGAATGCCGAATCAGCATTGTAGCATATAATGCCTTTACTGCTTATCTCTCCATACTGCAATAGTTTCAGCATATCCAATGTGCCACTTTAACTTGGTCTGGATACCTCATCTGTTCCAAAGTATGTGTCCAGGCCCCAGGTTATATGTGTCTCGGATGTCCTGCAATGTGTGCAGCATGCTGTAGATATGCAAGTCTCCCAATGTCAGTAGCCTTGCCTCTGTACACTGCTTTTTCCCATGTGCTGTACCAATCGCTTCAATCACTAGCATGGTCAATAGCAGGATATCTGGGGATTCTGGGAACATATATCCCCTTAGGTCGACATAGCATTACCCTTAAATATTTAGCTATTGTCACCAGCTTATGTGGATTCTTTTAATTTTGACCTTTGAGCATCAACCAATGGAGAACTTCTGTTGTCCCTAACCTCATAAACACCTCTTCCTTTTTGGAATTCTGGGTGCTGTTGAGCCACCTCATCGTTCATTGGAGCTGGGCTGCTGTGTAATATATTTCAGAACAGGGGGCACCTGGCACTCCTTGTTCAATGGGGTTATAACATGTCTGCTATGCTACCATTTTCCTTTAAATGACTGAAGAAACGACAAGGAAAGAGCAGCCCAAGCTTTGAAAAGAAGTACAATATCGTCAGCGCCGGACAAGGAAAAAAGTTACAATGGAATGATAGCTTGATACAGGGACCAAGTTAGGCCCGATCAACAAAGTACCTTAAATCCCGGTTGAGGAGTTCTTGTACAGTCCCACATCGAAGGTGCACCGTGCAGTGGCAGTTGCAAGTAGCGTCGAGGATATGTCAGGTATTGGCAGTTTTGAGGAACTGCATGCCTGCGATGTAAGGTCCTGTGTCAATGATGCGTCAGACAGCGGTTGTTCCAACGAGTTGTGAGGTCCTGCATCAACGATTCGTCACACAGCTGTGGTTCCAATACGGAGCTGGGAGGTGATGCATCACGCTGCGTTGGGTCTGCTAGGACTACAGTTGGGCCAACAGAGCACCTTCAGGCCCACTTCCATGGGTCCAGGACTGGGGTGGGGCCACTTGGGGAGTAGGACTCACAGCAGGCACAGTCCAGGTGCAAGGTTTAGGGTGGTTGGAGTCTGTTGTGTCCTTGAGGCTCTGATCACAAGCCAACTTGCCCTTTGAGTCACTCTGGATGTTCTGGGTTCAAGATGCAGGTCCAGCCCTTCTCACTCAGGCAGTGGAACATCAGAGTAGCAAGACAGGAGAGTAACAGTCCATCTTGCAGCAGAGTAGCACAGCAGTCCATCTTCTTAGTCTTCCACAGGTCCAGATGTGTACTGAAGAGTTGGGTTTGAGGGTCCATTATTTATCCTTGGTGCCCACCTTGAAGTTGGAGAAGCTTCTAGAGTCCTCCCCCCTTACAGCGGTATCTGGAATTACCTACCTCTATGTCTTGGCCCCAACTTGTCTGGTGGCACCAAAGACTAGTGTGAAACCCTTTGTGAGTGTGCTGATGCAGAGCCTTCTAATGTGCACATGTGGAAGGTGACAGCTTCTCCACCTATCAAGTCAGAGATGGCCAGTCCTGCCAACACCTATTCCCTCTTTGTCTCACTCCCTGGGAGTAATACACAAAGACCAACTGCAGCTACACCTACTCATGTGATCCAGGATACTGGCTGTAGGCACCAAATGGCTGGGACAAGAAAATGCCAGCTTTCTAAAGGTGGTATTTTCAGAATTCTGACTAAAAATCCAACTCTGCCATAACGAGGGGTTTCAATTACAATTCTTCAGAGATTAAACTCAATATTCCTACCTGATCTCAAATGAAAGTTATCACTTATTGAATGTGACCCACTTTTAATATATTGGGGAGGTAGGCTTGGCAGTAGTGAAGAATTAATTTATGAGTTTGTCACTACCAGGAAATGTATAAAGTAAAACTACATGCCCAACATTTGAAATGCAATGTAGCCTGTCCTATGGGCTGTTTAGAGCCTATCCTGGGGGTGACTTATATGCATTAAAAATGAAAGTTTATTTTGCCAGGTTGAAATAGCAGTTTAGAACTACACACACAGGCTGCACTGGCAGGCCTTAGGCATGTTTAAAAAGTTTACTTGGGTGGGTGGCACAATCAGTGCTGTAGGCTTCCTATGAGCAATTAATTTACAGGTAGTACCTATTTACCAGTAAATTAAATGAGTGGAAGCCACTTTTACCATGTTTAGATGACAGAGCACAAACACTTTAGCAATGGTTAGCAGTGGTAAAAAGTGCAGAATCCTAACAGCCAGCAAAAAAGTGGGTTCAGAACAAAGGACCCCAAAGGGATGACCATGCAGAGAGGGCCAGGTCCGACACTGGTCAGTGTAGCTAAAAACAGGAGATTGTAGTGAATGTATGCTGCCATCTCTTCATGTCATGTGGGTGAGATCCAGTCTCATCATCAAATACATCTTGCAGCACCATGGGACCTCCGCTTGTGTTACACATTTTATCCATCCTTCACAGGAATCAGAAACTCTTCTCTGAGGTTGAAAGACCTTTGGACCCCACTGAAGAGTATGGTTAATGATGCACAATGATTTCAAACCCAACAACAAATGTTAACACCATGACCCATGTGGGCATTGAAAAAACTCCAATCAATAAAAGTTTCAAAGCTTAATTTTATAACTACAAAGCCATGTAAATAGTGTGCAAAATCAAATTAAAAAGATAAATGAAAACCACGGGTTGACCAAATCAGTTTTAATCAATTCAACATCAACACCATTAAACATTCAAGAATTTAATCACATGTGCAACAGAGATATACTTTAAATCAGACTGTGAATACATGAGCCAAATCAAATCACAAACGTTTAGGAAGCAGGACTTGAGCGTACGTGGAGCCTATGCCTAACCAAATTAAGACAAGCATGTGTGGGAATGGGCTAACATATGCAGGCATGAGTCAAAAAGAGAGACAAAATATATTTTGAAAAATCATCAATCTCTGGCTTTTCGCTTTAGCAATACTACTCAGATGTTGATTAATAGGCACAAAGGAAAATACTAAATCAAAATGTGAATACAAATATTGTATATACTCTTGGCTCTACAAGCAGGTTAGTAATAGACTGCAAGATATGCCATAAGTTAGTGGTAAGCAGTGATATGTGATGCCTTCCTGCACTGATGAAGGGATCTGTGTGCAAACAAAACAATCACGTACATCCATGGTTTTAATGTATTTGTTCAGTAACCTGTAGCATATCTTTGAAGACAAATCTAATTTTGAGTCATCAAGATGAAGCAATCTCTCATCCTTATACAGGGAGTCTCATTTTGTTTGTGACTCTTCCAGCACTGGTGTAACTGTGCTCTCAACTTTGTCTTTCACAGACACACTCAAACCAGCATTCAATAAAATGCTCACAATCACACACACAATTGCTAATCCTACACATACATACTTACATTTACTCTGTTTTCCTTGATCTGAACTCATGGCTTATCTAGATACAGACCAAGATATCAAATTAAAAAATACTAAATCAAAAACAAAAATAAAAATAAAAAATAAAAAATGTAAAGCGGCTTTAAATAATTTACAGTGTCTTTTATTTTAAGTGAGCAATGCAAAAACAAAATCTAAAATCTTTTCAAAGTCTCTGCACTTATTTACAATCTTCTTGATCTTCCAGAAAGTTCATCAAAGTTTTCTCTACTTGTAAATATTCCAAATCACTATTAAAAGTTCAAATGTCTCTAGTAATACACCATCTGGTAATCACTTATTATCACTTTCAGCATTTAATGTCCCTGCTCATCAAGCGGCAATGAAATGTAAAAGTTAAATTCTAAAGCAATTTCAAGGTCCAAAATATTCAGTTGAATCCAAATCGTCAACACTAAAGGCAGTAAACTCCTTCTCCCATTCATTAGCAGCGTAGTAAGTCCCTTCAGGTACTAAGCACCTGTACCTTGGCACTCTTTTTAGTTTTGACCTCCGTGCTGCACTATTTTCACTGTCACTTTGATCAGATTATTCAATTACTTCAGCAATAGTTGGAAGCACATCTGCCTAGACTTTTTGCGGGCCACTGGTCTCCTCTCACAGTTCTCAATTCAGGCACAACTGGGGTTTCAACGTTCACTGTGGTAGCAGGAGTCGACTGATTCTGGCTTGACCCTCCTGCACCTTCGATTGCTTTTGACATGCTCAGATTTTCACCAGTCTGTGCATGTTCTGCACCAGCCACATGACCAAACCTCACATTTTGGCTAACCGCGACCCATTCACTCACCGATTCTGACCCTAGAGGATCAGGCACCATATCTTCAAGAGGACTTGGGACTCTACATATAAGGCTCACATGAACCCAATTCAGAAGACCAGCACACTTATCAACAGTTGTGGTCACTAAGATAACCTGCAATGGCTCTTTCCTGCGTGGCTCTAAGAAGAATGTGCTTCTTCACCGGAACCCAATTTCCTGGACTCACGCCATGACACTGTTCCTGTGGGGGTTGAGCAGTTGGTTATTTAACCTAATGAGACAAATGCAAATAACATCAGCTAGTTCTTTGCAATTAGCACTAGGTCTTCTGAAGTGTTCACAAGTGCATTTGCAGGCACTGCTGGCAACCTCATAGCATGCCCCATAAGAATTTAATGCGGGACAGTCCTGTCTTTCTGTCAGGTGTGCTACGCATGTTCATCAGAACAAGTAGTAATGTCAACGTTGTGGATGGATACACTTTAGCTAGTCTAAACTTTAAAGTTCCATTCATCTGCTCGACCAATCTGGAGGCTTTTGGTCTGTAACTGCAGTGCAATCTGTGCTTAATTTATAATGTGCACACAACAATTTTATGATCTTGTTATTAAAATGAGATCCTCAGTCTGATTCCAAAGAAGCCAGGAATCCAAATTGACGGATCAATTCCCTCAAAAGCAGCTTTGCAACCGTGAGGCTATCATTCCTGTGAGATGGCTAATCCTCAACCCAATGTGAAAAAGCACACACCACCACCAACACATACCTCAATCTATTGCAAACAGGCATCTCAAAGAAATCAAGTTGCATTCTGTTGAAAGGACCTCCTGATCTGCCTATGTAGCTCAGAATAACCACAGTGTCTTTCCCTACATTCATGTGTTGGCACATTACATATCTGTGACACACAGCTTCTGCAACCAATCTGAATCTGGGGTTGTGCCATGTTTGCCCGAAGGTTCTGATCATGGTGTCTCTGCAGATGTGTGCCTGACCATGATAATACCTTGCCATTGACAACAACAAACTATTTGGCAACACTGCTTTCCCTTGACTGGAAACCCAAACATCATCTTCCTCTCTCTGAACACAGCCTGCTCTACTCCAACCTCTACGTTTCTCTTCAGTCACTTCTTCCTACAATTTCTTAACCTCTTCACAGGTATCAATTTCTGTCATCAAGAAACATTGGTTTGTGTCACTAGTGCTACTACCATTGCTCCATTTCTCATTAAAGGATGTGCTATGGAGTGCACAGTATCTGGCCCGTTGGTCAGCATAGGCATTGCCTAATATGGTGTAATCACTTGACTTTTGATGTTCTGCACATTTAACAATTGCAATTTTCACAGGCAACCGTAATGCTTTCAACGATTGGTAAACTCTGTCACCGTTTTAAATAGGTGATCCAGAAGAGGTCATAAAACCTCTCTGAGACCATAACTGCCCGAAGCCATGAACGACACCAAAACCATATTGACTATGACTGAAAATGGTCACTTTGAGCTGTTCAGAAGCACAGCATGTTCTAGCAAGAGCAACCAATTCAGTTACTTTGGCGGAAAAGACTCCTTGAAGCCATGAAGCTTCTATCACTCCTGGGACTGTGCAAACTGCGTAACCATCTCTCAGAGTTCTATCATTATCTCTTAAACAGGAGCCATCAACGAGCATGACATATTCATTTTCGTCTAAGGGAGTATCTTGAATATCAGGTCTTGGTTTGGTGCACAGTTCAGTCACATCGAGACAGTCATGCTCCACTTCATCTTTATAATTATTAACATTTCCAATAGTACTGGGCAAAAGCATTGCAGGATTCAACACAGTACAATGCTTGATATTAACAATAGGTTAACCAAGTACAATCTTCTCATAACACGTTAAACGTGCATTGGTCAGATACTTGGTTTCTGTTTGGGTCAAAAAAACTTCAATAGAATGAGGCACAAAAACATTTGGGGCGCCATGACAATGCTTTTGCACTGTCCAATGCTGACACCAACAGCTGCAACAAACTTTAAACAGCCAGGCAAAGCAGCAGCTACAGGGTCCAGTGTGGCAGAAAAATAAGCCACTGGTCCGTTGACCCTCCATGTAATTGCATCACAACAGAAAGTGCACATCCATCTCTTTCATAACAATACAAAGAAAACTTTTGTTGTAATCAGGCATTCAGAGAGCTGGGGCTCACCACAGGCTTTCTCTCAGTTCAGAGAAGGCTTTATTGCATTTGACATCAAATGGTACCAGATCAGACATCTCCCTGTGTGTCAATTTCAACAAAGATTTGGACAACAGTGAAAAGTCCGTGATCCATCGGCGGCAGTAGTCGACCATTCCCAGGAACATTCTGACTTGCTGAGATTCTCTCTTGGGACACCTTCCTTTCACCTTTCTCTATGTGGTGACCTAAATATTTCACCTCTTTTTGCCAACACTGCAGTTTTGCGGGGGAAACTTTATGGCTATTTTCTCCTAGGTGGTTTAACAGAGAAATTGTATCTCTTAGACAGAGTTCACATGAGCTTGATGCAACCATCAAGTCATCAATGTACTGAACTAGGACTGAATGAAAAGGCATTTTAAGGGACTCTAAATTCTTTTTCAAAATGTGATTGAAAATATATGGTGACTCCATATACCCTTGAGGTGCATAACAACATGAATAAACACAGCTTCCAAATTTAAAAGCTATCTTCATGAAGTGGAATGGAAAAGAATGCCTGACACAAGTCAATGACAGAGAACCATTCACCTTCACAAGGAATCTGGAACAAAATCACTGCAGGATACGGTACCACCGGACAACATGGAACAACAATCTCCTTCACTTTTCTCAAATCCTGGAATCTTCAGTATTTTTCATTGGGCTTCCACAGTCCCAAAATAGGGGAATTAGAGGGACTTTCCATAATTTCTTTCATGAGACCTCGTTCAACAAAATGTTCAATTTCGAGGGTAATTCCAGCAATTACTTCTGGAGACATACTATACGGCGGTATACCTGGAAACACTGCATTTGGCTTCACTGTGATTTTAACTTGTCCAACTCCTCTTATAAGTCCAAATCCTTTCCTGAAAAATCCCAAACCCTTGCCATAATGGTCTTGTGCAACTCCTCGGGCAAATCTTTAACCATTTAGGAACAATGAAATGAGGGGGTACATTTCATCATTGGTGCTGGACATTTCATGATCACTATTTGTCTGAATGGCTATTCCCTTGTGGGTGCAGCTAATGGAACAGTTCTGTTTGCACAATAGATCACAACCTAACAGGCTCACAGGACTTGAATCACAAACCACAAATTGGTGCTGATCCTCCAATGACCCTATTTTGACCAGGATATATTCTGTAATTAGGTTAGTTAACTGCTGATGTGCTACTCCTACCACGTGGACCCTCCTTCCTGACAGGGGCAATGTGGTACCACTGCAGTTCTAACAGTGGAACGTGTTGCTCCAGTGTCAACCAGTACTGAAACATTGTGTCCCATAGCTTTGGCAGTTACAGAGGGCCCACCTCTACAGATGCAGCCAATATGCAATCTTCCTCATCTGAACTGTCATTGTTATATGTTTCTGAAACTTCCTCATCACTGAAATCAATTAAGAGGTATTATGTTACAAACTGATTTACATTTGTGTTTGCTCTCTGACCCATGTTTTGCGAAGGAACCATCAATTGCTGCTATTGAACTTGGGCTCGAGGTACCTGCATTTGCTGAGGGACTTGAGTCTGTTGGGGGAAACTGCATATGTAGGAACAGCCACAGTTTGAATTTGGGATCTCGGGATTCTCTGAATTTGAACTTGACTACTCTTCACAGTCTGAGCAACACCACCATTCTGCACCAACATATTCACATTACTGTACAGACACTTTTGCTTCTGGTGCACGAAACTGTTGCATGCATGACATGGATGCAGTTTTTTCATTGACTGAACATCAACCACATTACCTCTCTGAACTATCCGAACACCACATTCTCTACCTCTAAACAAAGTCGCCTTGTTAACCTGCAGTTGCACAACTTGCATTCCACTAGTGCTCACTACCATTTGTGGACTCTGTGTTCCTGTTTGGGCAGATTTAATTTTCATTACCATCAATTTCTCCTTCAACGTTTTCTGCTTCAGTTCAATGGCATTGTTACAGTACATAGCGTATTACAATACTTCATCAATTGGTTTATTCTGCCAGCAAATCAAATGCTGCTGAATCATGTTGCTAAACTCAGGTTTCAGTCTTTGCACTAATCTAAACACAAAATGGCTCATGTCTTTTGGCTCAATAATTTCAGCTCCACTCTGCTGTTTAAAAGCTTGCAGCAATCTTTCATAATAGACATGAATCAACTCCTCCGTTTCCTGTGCTATCCTGTCAGTCTTTTACCAATCAACATCTTTTGGGGAAACTTTGTTTTTCAGAAACTCAATCAGTTTGTAATACCCTTTTATCCCCTCTTCAGAGGGCATACCTGTTACTGGATCTCTCAGTGGCTCACGGGTTGACCAATCAACACTCCGTTTACACTCAACCTTTAAATTGACTGGGACCACAGTGTGAAAGTGTTCAAATCTTCCCACAAGCATTTTGAAAGTTTCACAAATCTCTGCTTGCATCATTTTACGGGTTTCTCCCTCAATCTCTGGTAATCATTTGTGAATGCCAATATGTCACTTCTTCTCCATAGGACACTTCTTCTACATAACCCGCACCTGGTACCAGTATTTTTCACTCTCATCAACTTGATTTGCTCCAGCCAGAGACAAATTCTGCTTTGCTTTCTTTTTGCCTCTTCCTTTGCCCATCTTCCTTCCCCTTTATCTAATGCTCCCCATGTTTGAATGTTCGTAATTAATTCTTTAATGTGCATCCTCATACCGGGTGATCTCATGTTTGTAATGTCTTTAGAACTAAAGTCTAATCTGTAACTCTGTTTTAAAGGCTTTGATGTCTCTAAATTCACATTGTATTTTTCTGCAAGTTCTACTAATTTCTCATAAGTCAGTCCTGCACTTTGTGTAACAACTTTGCACATGAAATCGTTCAAGATCAAGTGTTCCCTCAATTAATTAATTTAATTCTAATTTTAACCTGGGCATATTCACTGTTCTGTCTCTTTCTGAGATTTCTTCTGTTTTGATACTGCTGTACTTGTAGCTCCTCTCTGACTGAAACTGTCGAACCTGTAAAACCTTGCAAACTAATATTACTCCTCTGTATCATATTTTGTGGGGTTTTACAATGCATACTGGCAATCTGGTGTGGTGTGGGCATGTGTGGAATTGGCATTTCCTGCGGACATCTCACATCTATTATCGGTCCTGCTTGATTTAACATCTGGTTAGAATTTGCAAATTTGTGTAGGTGTTAAAGTTGGAAGAAACAAAGCTAATCTCTTCATTTCTGAATTAGCTGAGTACACTTATCTCTGCATATTACATAGTGATGTCCCTGCAAATACTGGATTAGGACATTACCTGAAGAATACAATGGAACAACTGGACCTATGGTTACAGAGACCGTCACTGCATCAGGTCCTGTCAAATTTGTCTGATTTTTAAGAATTGCCAACCCAGCACTTTGACCTGTTAATACTGTACTGAAAGTCTGTCCTGATTGGTTTGAGGTAATATTTTATGCTGTCTGCACTGGAGTATACATGGGCATAGTCCGGTTCTGATTACAAAATGTGCCCTGGTCTTGTCACGTTAGGTGTAGATTAAATCTGAATAATTTTTGTACTTGGCACTACCTAATTCACAACTGGGCTTGTAACGTGGTGGTCTGTACTAACAAAAGGAGCTGGTGGATAAATTGTGGGCACCTTTGTCACTGAACTGACAGGGGTACCTGGGACTACCTAAATCGGGCTTTGTGAAACTGGAGCTGTCGGCACATTCTGCGATGCTCGCTCAACTGAATGATGTGACAAGTTCCCAAATAGCAAGAGCTTCAAATTGTGCGGGTCTTGGAGGAGGCTTCAATTTTATTAAAATCCTCAAATTAAAGGTTCTGTAACATGGATAAGCCAACGAACCTTCTTTCTCGGTGATCTTGCACCACCGTTTAACCCAAATGCATGCTGAAACTCCCCTGGCATCCACCACTTCATATGCAGGTGTTCCATCGGGTGCTGTCTGTTCACCCTCCCTAACTGGAATAAACACATCTCCCCTCAGCACACTTCTTAAAGCTTTGAAATATTTTATTTTTGCACAAATTTTCAATCAGCAGTACAAACTTCAACGAAACCAAGAAGTAAATTAAATCCCACAATTCTTTTTACAAGCTGTTCTCAACCAACAGCAACACAGTATTGTCCAGTGTGACTTTCTCACTAACCAACCTATTGCAACGTGGTACAACTGACGTCACACTCACTTCACTCAGCAGCTGCAATCACTTTGCAATTGTCTCTCATACAGTTACTCACACTTACTCTAAATGCAAAATATTGCGAGCACTGAAACAAAACCTGTCTGCACACTATGGGTAGGGTTCAAATGTTTGGAAAGCTGTACGGCTTACTCATTTCACTGCGGCTTTCGCAATTATACACAAGTGAAACTTGGCCAGCAAATCTCACCCAGGTTGATACAGATCCTCTATGTGCACTCAGGATTCACCTAATACCAACCAACAACTCACACTCACTCAAGGAAAACTACTGGTACTGTCAATGGTGTCCCATGACCATTACATCACTGCAGAAATTAAATTAACCAAGTGTCTTCTACACTTGTGAGTTACCCCGAGGTCGTAGGCCTCGATGGACCTGTAAATAACAACAACTGCTGATATTTCTGAGCACAAAGCGCCACAATTACTTTGAGTATGATGACTCCATAAACACCTCACAACAGTGCACTTCACACCAACCTGTAAGCAAAAAGCACTGCAAGTGTAAATCCCTACTAATACATACACTATAGCTCTTGTAACACAATGCTGGAATTTCATCAATCTCTCAAACTTGACATAGAACAACTTGCAATGTGATCACTTTTGGAACATAACCACCACTCTACTATCAAATTTTGCCAACCTTTATACAGAACAAAAATACGGTTACCCCTCCCAAGGGTCATAACTGTTACTTTAATACCAGATTTGTCACCCTTAATACTAATCACAATGCATGGTTCCCCTTCTCATAGTACAGAACTATCACTCTGCTACCAGGTTTGTTTACATGTTTTTCTCAGCCTTCACAAGATTTGAAAACAGTCCTCTGAGATAGATGAACCTTTGGACCCAGTGAGGAGTTTCATTAAACATACACAATCATTTCAAACCCACCAATAAATTTAAACACCATGACCATGTGGCCACGGAAAAAAACTCCAATCAATAAAAGTTTCAAAGCTTTATTTTATAACCACAAAGCCAAAGTCATGTAAATAGTGCACAAAATCCGATTGTAAAGATAAATGAAAACCATGGGTTGACCCAATTGATTAAACAAGTTTACTCTAATTAACATCAACACCATTAAACATTTGAAAAGAATAATGCATATTAATAATTAAATCACATATGCAACAGAAATAAACTTCAAATCAGAGTGTGAATACATTAGCCAAATCAAATGACAAAGGTTTAGGAATCAGGATTTGGACGTAGGTTGTCCCTATGTCTAACCAAAGTAAGACAATCATGTGTGGGAGCGGGCTAACACACATTTGGAAAATCATCTATCTCGGGCTATGTTAGATTGACTCGAAGAATAAAATAGACGGGTGTCAGCATGCTAAATTCTACTAAAGAATCGTAGGTCAGGGGAAAATAACATTTACAATAGAATATACCTCGCCGAGGGTCAGCATTCCATTCAGTTTCGTCAACAAAGCATGTAGATCATCAGTAAAGTCCGTTAGGAGCATCATATTAGGAAAATGCAGAACATGGGCTACACAGAGAAACAATCAAGAAGCATCCAAGGGGCAAAGACCAGAAGAAAATGCTAAGGGGGGATAACTGAAAAAGTACAAATTCCTTCCCTACCATAAAACTCACAAATGTCTCTGATTTTACTATTAAGTGGTTCCTCATCATGCAAAGAGGGCAATTTCCAATTAAAATTCAAGATCTAAACAAACTTGCATGATGAAAGAGAATTCTCATGTTTGGTCCAAAATCATCTCCTCTTTCTGTGTGAGTTCAGTAGTTTAATAAAATGTTGTACATCACTTGATCCAATACACATTCATCTCAGGGTGTAAGACGATTTCAACAGTTCCCATGTGACTGCTCAGGTTAACAGTATCAACTTCTTTAGCGTTTAGTCTAGAGGCCTAAAAGTTCCAGAATCAAGGTCATTAAGATAAAAGTCTTGTACAGTGAACAATGGGACCTTTACTATCCATGAGAATCAACCTAATGGAAAAATTAATGCTAGAGAGAAATAAATGATTCATCTCTTTTACATGACTGCAAATACGAGGTCTTCAGGCCTAGTTATGCTAATACAAGACATATAATGCATTCATATCATTGTTAATAAAACACAGATAATATGCAAACTTATAAATTCGGCATTAATACTACATCATCAGAATATAAAAAAAATCATTAATAATTGCAATCTTTTTTATAATGTATCACATTAGGTATGAAAGAGAAGTGCATTTTTTTTTTGCGCATGTAACTTTATACTAATAAATCACATTAAACATTATAAATCAGATGTGTTTCACTACTAACAGTTACTCTTATGCATAACACATATTTTAATATTATTTTAATCTTGTTAGCACATTGTCAATTCTAGTAGGTACACTGGTGTCCGCCACCAAATAGAACAAATAAAAAGTGACCATTTAAAAAAAAAAAAGAATATAAATGTCACCTAATGCTGCCATATGGGTCACTAAAAGCATTTAAAAAATGTTATGCTCCAACACTTGGAACTCTTAGCATGTTGGTTGTACAGCAGGTCTGAAGTGAAAAGCAAATGGCATTTGGACTGTTAGCCTCAGTAACGGCACTCTTAAAAGGTTCTTGCAAAGTTTCTTTGTTTTAAAGCTCCAGTAATACTGCAGCTGTCATCTTGTGCTGTTTGCTCCTAGACTTCATGTGGATCCTAATAGCTTCAAGTGACTTCACAAAGAACGTGGAAATTGCAGCTTTTGCCTTTCAACACCTACTGAATTCACCATTTGTTCATAGTACTGCCTCAAAGTGTGTTTCCTGATCTATAAAAATGTAGTTTGAAATTAGATTTGTGGATCTTGCATGGCATGCTGAACTCTTGCCCTTTGAAGTATCATGCAGGCCCCAAATGTTTTTTATTTGGATACATTCAGCTTAGGAACAGGGAAAGCAGGGGAAAGCATGGCATCCCTATTGTAAGCTACTTATCCCCCAGATTGCACAGTAGAATCTCAGAGTACAGGCAGAAAATGGCCTCACCGTGAGCAGATGTCGGCCTAAGAAAGCTCTATTGTGCTTTCAGATGTTTGCCACAGTGTTTCTTTTATAGTGTTTTGCTAAATGCTAACCATATGTTGCATAATAGAATAATTCGATGTGCCAATACAAATGTTGGATTTTGCAGAGAAAGTATGTTTTTATGATTTAGTCCAAATCTGCACAGCTGCTTTTGAGAAATTAAGGCTCAAAAATAGGGATATCGGGACGGTTGGTCTTGCAGGACTCCCCTGTAAGCGCCATGCGATCACAAATTTTGAAAAAAAAAAAGAGAGATCTGATTGGCAGAGAGGAATTTTTCCCCATCAGCTCTCTTGATACAGTGAGACCTGCATGGTCCCGCAGTAGCAAGTTATTGACTGTCTGGCCACAACATTATAATAAATGGTGTGGCTACCATTACAACACACAGGGGTTTGGTCCCTGTGTCCTGAATTTATGTAAAAACATAAGATATAAGGGGACATGGTGGGGTAACCCAATAAGTTGGCCTCTGTAGGGTCCCATAATTTTTTTCTGCTCACTTGTACTATCTATTGGCCTTTGTAGGCCAGGACCAAGAACCAACCCCAGTATGGCCAAAGGCCGCATACTGTAGGGGTTGGACAGTGCTAGCTTGGCCGCAGGGCCTGGTCACAAGGCATCTTACTTTACATTTTTTTAAAATTGAAAATCACTGGAAAAAAAAAAAATTATAGTTAGGATTGTAATAATGTCTACAATTAAATGAACATTTGTAAATTCACTCAAAAAACAAAGGTTAAAGTGACCCTATAGTTAAGCCATGTGATAATATAAAAACTTTGTTTTAAAACAAAAGAAACCCACCTGAAATTCACCAGTTATTGTTTACCGAGGTAAATATAACGTATAACTCTTCAAAGAGTCCATTCCCTCTAGACATCTAAGCCTATTTACGTGGCTAAGTCGCTACTATGCACAACCATCGCCATGTGCACAGCTATTCACAGAGAGAACACTCCTTCCAGAGACCCATGCCCCATTAGTTGGCAAAGCTCCTGCTATACACAGTCATCCTACTAAGAAAAATCTTTTGGCCCCTGTATTTCGTGTTTTTTGTTACAAATTAAGTACTGTAGTTATCTGTTACAGACCTTTTGCTGCCCCATAGCAGAGTCAGGAGCCATACCCCACCAGACAAACTCTTGCTGAGTAACTGCTCCCTTCGCCTCATGCTTCCTAGTCCCCTCATCCCTTCATCCCAACACAATGCCACCTGTGTGGGGTGGGTTGGTTCAGGCAGACACACAGACATCTTGGTACAAGATGCCCTACCTTAGTATATCCCGAAGCCAGGGTCACCCTGCTTTGCACTGCTGCATATGGATTTAATTACTTAGAGCAGAATCAGACGAAGTCAGAAAACTTTGACGGACTTCAACAATGTGGAATTTCTGACTTTATTCAAATTCGTCAAGAAAAGTTTTGCATTTGCCAGCACTAATTATATGTGTCATGCTGGTGTTAATATTTTACTGGGACAATATATTTTATCTCAGAAAATTCCCAATGCCTTATGTTGTTAGTAAGACCCTCCATTTCCCCACAGAAGATACCATGGTCATGTGGCAGGCATTAAAAGTATGTAATACACAATGCAGGTGTAAATATATTTTTTCTCGTTGGAGCGTGAGGCATTTGTAAAAGGTATCTTTAGTACTACACATTCCATTAGGTAACTATGGATGCGCTGGCATGTAACATGCACATCAGTTGTTGAACCTCAATTAGCTGTTTTAGACTGAGGCATCAGGTCTTTCTATATTCTGGGTGGTCAATACTGGTCTGAAGGTGTTGAGTGTTGGAACAACCAGACGTGTATAGTACAAACCGACACTGAATGACCTATAATCTCCAGTGGAGTAACGAAACTTGAGGGCCCCCTGCAAAATACATGGAAAAGCCACCCTTCAAACTCACTCAGGAGCTCTGAAGCCAGTGTACTGAGCTGAAGGGGGCCGTGGAGCTCGGGGCTCTCCTGCACCACGGGGGCTGGGGGGCCTTTGTTACTAAACTGCTAAGCTCTTTCTGGCTGGAAAGGTGGCTTACCCTTTTCAGTGTTTTTACCCTCGCCCACTGAGTGTTTTCATTTTCTTTCTTAAAGTTCATTGGTGTCCCTAAAAGTCAATTAGGGTGGGAAGAACGGTCCTAAGTGTGGGTCTCTGAATTTTGCCCAATGTCTCTAGTTGGCAAATGTTTAAGTTATGACCTAAATGAATGAACAATTAATCACAGTTCCAAGGCATATAGCAGCAGGTTAATCGTTTACAGCATTTAACACCAACCGAATGCAATATGCAGTCACCACGACACTACTGCAAACTACGCGCCAAAGGCCACACAGATGGCAACAAGTCACTGTCCAACAGCACACTTTGGTGAGATGAGGCTCAACACGGAACCTAAACTTCCGCCACTGCAGTAGCATAACAGAACACAACAGTCAGCCCAAAGCCACGCCTTCACATAGCCATCATCGTACCTAGGTTATGTATGTATGATAACATCATAACAGCCTTGGACCAGTACCCAACTTTTTGCATGCAACTGAACCCACCAGAACTGCATCTGAACTTTAGACTACTACATAAAACTTCGCATTAGTCCACTATTCTACCAAACCTTTGTCACACCTTTCGATCACCAGCCATCTCAAAGGATACTACATGGTGAAGCCCTCCAGCCCTTTTTCTCACCACACTCGTACTCGGACACAGCCACCCCATAAACATGATTCTGAAAATTAATCTGGGTGAAGAAGAACCCAGAAAGTGTCATTTATATGGCATGGCATACATTCCCCACCTCTTTTCTCTTCCATCCCCAGGTGTTTCGCAAGTGCATAATTTGAGATGACAAATCTTCTGATATTAACAACCCTTATAGCTTCATCACAGATCACCGAGGCCTCTGTGGATAAGTCTTGGAAAGTTTTGCATGTGGTCACAAGGGCTTCCATGATTCTGTCCTAGTTAACTTAATAACAATTAATATGGGCCTACAAAGATCTGCCCAGGAGAGCTTTTTAAGAGTTCACAAAAGCCTGCATTGTTCTAACTGCAGGAGTTCACCAGGGCACTCGTGGTCCTGAACAGATTTATGAGTCCACAGTGGTCTCTCTGGTTTTAACTCCAGGTGTTCACTAGAGCTGGTATGATTCTAACAACCGAACTTTGTGAAATTTCACAAAAGCCTCAGCAGGTCTAAACCCAGATACTTAGCTTCAAGTTCAAATAAGTCATCCATGTTCCTTGTCCCAGATAGTTTTCTAACAGTTCATAAATGCCCTCATGCTTTAGGCCCAGATATCTCTATGCTCATTCATAAGTATCTACGTGATTATTTCCCTGACTAGATCTCTGAATGTTTAAAGGGGTCTCCATGGCCTTAGCCCCACGTATCCCCTAGTTCAAAAGGATTTATCTGGTTCTTGTACTAGATACCTCGAGTATCAGAAGGGCCTCATTGGCCCTGACCCAGATATCCCTCGATGGGTTAGCCTGGAATATCATTGTTCTTGATCCAGATATCTTCAGCTGGCAGTCAGCAATAAATGGCTTTCAAAGAAAGCATCAGTCCCACACTCAGGCTCCATCCCTTATCTGTGCAATGTCTACAGAAGCTTCTTGTTCTTTCTCTGAGATTCTCTTTCATGGTACTGTTTGCTGACAAGCTGTTTGCAAAAAAGACTGATATTGAAGACCTATGTCTGCATCTGAAACGTGCAAGCTACCCATTCACAATAATGAATTTGCTAGTTATGTATCAGTGTTTTTTGTTGTCCAGTTGAATGTTGTCAAAAGATTAGTTTAGAGACCTACATGTCCAAAGGAAGTCGTGGGAGCTTTGATTCCTAGCTGTTGAGGTTGAGGTAATATTGAGCAGTGTCTGGTTGGGTTTTACACCTCAAACACTCCCAGTGTAAAGAGGAACCTACATGGTACACTGATGTGTCATACGCCAATGGGCCATCATTCAGTTTTGGGCACATTTGTTACAAGGGTCTAGGGAATGTTCCACTGCTGCAAACTAAAATTTAAAGGTTTGCCATTACAGAGGTGGTCAATTCTATTTTTTAAATATAGGTGGCTCTTTTTTAGCCTTCAGTGAAAGGGATAGTGTATTTGCACCATGCCGGTTCTTCCTTTCTTCTCATTCCACTCTGTTTGTCCTTATCGCATCAGACTCATTAACTTGATTGTGCTGTATTATTAAAAATCAGCATTCTGAATACCAAGGCTGCATAGGGTTGAATTCACATCATGACTGTTTTATCTGTTACCAGACACTGCTCTTGCCAATCCCTGCTTTCTAACTTAGTGCCTTTTTTCCATCGTTCTCTTCCTTCTTCTTTCCATTTTGTGGATTTATTTTCTCTCTTGCTAGCCGTCTATATGAGATGAGGAAAAATAAGTGCTGGTCTCCAAAAATGAGTGTTGGTGGGCCGCACCAGCAAACCACCAGCTCAAATTAAGCACTATGGGAGATAGAGATTCTGTGGGTACCTCTGACATCCTCTCTCATAAGAACCTGTGCCTCGTGCATTGTGCCTTAAACTAGATCCTTTGCTCCATTGGAAGCCAATGCTAAGATGTAGTCATGTGTTAAATTTGTTGACGTTTGAGTACACTTTGCTTTCAGTGATCTTTGGAAGACCAATTTAAAGGATATCACAATAGAGTAACCAAGGGAATTAGTGATCTGGTTCCAAGTTACAGATGTACGCTCAAGGTGTAGCTGGAGTTTGCACCTGATTTTTAACGTATTAAAGCAATTCCATATTATAGAAGAGGCCGCCAATCCTTTTGCTGTACCATCTGTAATGCACATGTGCATATTTCATACATGCACAGTGTCACAACGGTGTTCCTTTATTGACACAGGTGCATAGCTCCATATAAATGAGGTACAGTCTTTGCACAAGAGCTTGTGCCGTATTATTGGAAAAGGCACAGGGGCAAAGAGACTCTTGGGACTGACATAGTTAGCAGACCTCCTAAGGCCAGACTTAGGGAGGTGTCATGGAGGGTCTGATGGACTCAAAAGCAGTGGCGGCTCGCTTCGCTCATAAGGAGCGCGGCAGGTGTGGCGCACGGGGGCTGTGATAGGGGTTGGAGCAGGTCTAAAAATTGATAAAGAAAAAAATAATAAAATAAAAACTTACCTCGCTCCTCGCTGCACCGCTCCTCTCATTGGACTCGCTGCTAGCACGGGCTCCCAGCCTGCCATGCAGCCAGTCCTGAAGCTGCTCAAAGCAGCATCAGGATTGGCTGGGAGTGCCCAGCCAGGGAACTCCCTGATAGACTGGGAGCCTGTGCAGGCTCTCTCCAGCCCAGCAACACAGTGTTGGGCTGGAGAGAGCCTACTGCACATGTGTTTGGCCGGTCCAAGATAACCGGCCAAACATGCATGCACACTGAAGGGAGTGCACATCGTCACCCCAAGGGCCCCGTCCTTTTACAATGAAGGGATAGTAAACAGAGTTTTTATCCCTTCATTGTGAAAGGTTTTGCAGCTTCTGCTGCTGGCGGGTGGCGACGCTCTTCCGCCCTAATGGAGGAGTGCACTGAGAACACCTCCGCAGCTGGATCCTTACTTCATTTTCAAAGAAAGATCAGTCTGCATGCCCGGAAGGAAATCGTTGACACATCATGCAGTACTGACTGCTCTCGTTTGCTGTTGTGAACTCTGAGAGGGCCTTTTAGGTCGAGCGCGCAAGCACTTTGACCTGTTGTAAGTATTGTGGGCTTTTAACCACGCCCATCGCTTTCACTCATTCTTGGGGTTGCCTTTCAAAGATCCCAGGATGTCATTGGTAAATGCTTTACATTTGTCCCGCCTTCGGGCGGTTTTCTTACCGCCTTGCAGACTGCCCCTGTTACTAGGATTATTGCATGATTGCCCATATACTTCAGCGTGGGCAAACTTTTTTTTTCTTTTGTCTTTCCCGTTTGTGCTGCATGGCGGGCATGGTGCTCACAGTATGAACAGGGACAACAGAGGAGCAACTGGTTCCCGGCTAAGCTGAAACCCGAGTAGATCACCGTACACCACAATAAAATTCCCTAATCCCTGTGCCAGATTTTTCACAGGGGGCCTTGTTGCCCTTCTCACTTGCCCATTGCACACATGTGGCCCTCCTCCCGTTATCTTTCATTTCCCCTACCTTTAGGGGCCCGACACAGAATCCGCGGCCGGGGCTCGGGTTACCGTTTTTATATCTTGGTCTGTCAAAGTCCTGTAACTAACTCTCCATACTAATGCCCTGGTAACTATCCCTACTAAAGCCCTGGTAACTATTGCTTCTGATGTGTTTCGTGACTATTTATTTAGTGCTGCTTTATATTGTGAAGATTCCTTCTTCAAACACATCAGAATGCTTTACATATTGAATGAGCTGTGTCAACAATTCCAAGGGATGAGGCACATACCACTTCTATACAGATGGCATCACTCCTCACACTGGCATGACACAGATTAGTCTGGCATACATTTGTAGCACACTCTCTCTGCATACCAAGGATGCCCTTCTTTCCCCATCTTCAAAAAAAATCTCTCCTAAGCTCCTTGAGAAATACCTCCCATCGGGCTGTACAGTCTTTGAGCTCTCTGTTGTGAATATTTTCATGCAAATAAACACCCTTTTTTAATCAAGGTTATAGCCTTCAAATCCATTCATTCATTTTCTGTCCCTGTTCTTACGATCAACATTATTGACTTGTTTTCAACTCATAACATGCAGCGAGTTGGCACCCGATGGGCGGGGTTCTAGATTTTATGCATGTGTCACTAAATGTCACAAGCGCAGTGTGAGGCATCTAATTATCTTCTAATATTTGTAACTTTTCTAAAACAGTGAGGGTTAAAAGCCTCACCCTTATCCCTCTTTAGCCATCTCTTCATTTATATTGTTTGTATACATAGTTTTCACCAGTTTTGCAACAATTCCATGTTTATCTGATTTATTTGCACATATCAGCTTTCGTGCAACCTTATCATTCTTGTAGAGTTAATGATGAAGGTTTATGTACCAGTACTGCTACAGTCAAGATATAGTTGATGTGATATTTTATATGAACATTGTACAGAGCTATGAAACCCTGTTTAAGGGGGACACTAACTACACAGGCCAAATACATTTAAAAATTTAATTACATCAAATGTACAAGTCGAAACATAACATCTAATATTTAAACCAATGTGGCGTAACATTCAATTGTAAACAATGACTATCCCTGGCCATATCACAACGTCACTTAACTGGTGCACTGCTGTATGTGTGTGACCTACTAGCGAAAACGGTGGTTACTGTGGAGTCCGTGGACAAGTATGTTCTGCAAATGTTGTGCCATTAACAAGCAAATAACTTCATGAAAACACGACATACATGGTGTTTTACCAGAAACATGTTGACAGGGGTGTGTAAATGCCACTCATATAGTGGTGTAAAAATGCTAGATAACTTACACCAACCATGTAAAGGTACCCAACTGCATGCAGTTAATGTTACCCATGTATCCATGTGAATGCCATGTAAATTGTGAAATGTAATGTTACTATTCCAACTCTGATGGTGGGATGGTGAAAGTGGCATTCTGTTGGGATTAGCATGGCAGATTTAAATTGAGATGCTAAATGGCAACATTTTCATTTTTTGCTGCAGATAGAGGAAGAATGTAAATGGAAGTGCTTTAGTTATATGCAGGGCCACTGGAATTATATGTCAGGAAAAGGCGAAATTATGAGACAGGGTTGACCAATTTATGTGGCAAGAAAAGTCCAGTTCTGAATTTACAATGCCAATAGCTCTAACTCAAGCAAATGCGAGACCTATTGCATTGCAAATGTTTGTTTCTAGTTTTTGCACAGTTCCATTATGCACTAGTATAGGTCTACACATGCAACCACCTCTGTAATACTGTGCCAGGTAGCTGTGGTAGTTTATTATTATCACAGTCACATTCATTATTCACAAGCGCAATCTCTTAGGGCCAGATGTATCAAGCAGTTTTGCCCATTCTGTGTCTATGGGAAAATGTGTTCGTACACATGGCCCTTACTCCCTCCTCTACTTTCTAACGAGCCCTCCCTCACATGAGTAGTTTTCAGTAGCATTCCTTCCGGGTGAAACTGGGACCTTCAATCTACTGAAAGTCCTTGATTTAATCGAGATGGAAATGTATGGTGCCGCTGTGCTGTTCTTAGCAGAAAGCTGGTCTGTGGTGGCTATCATATGGCAATGGCCGAGGCACCAGAAGCGCAAAAAGCTGCCTAAGAGATTGGCTGTCGGTGCCCCGCGCGGAGCTCGCACGCGGGTGACCTCAGCAGAAGGGCATTCCAAATATGGCCGGAATGACGAGAATAACGGGGAAGGTCCGTTATTTAAAGAAATATTTCATTAAGGCAATGGACGCGAAATGGACACCAACTTAAAAGCATACACTCTGACACCAAATAGGAACTTGCTGGAGCCCAACGCTTGCAGGCAGGCCTGGATGTGCGCGGACGCCTCCTAGGAATACTGTCCTGTTAACCTGTAACTGTGGGCTCATTTATGCGCCGTTACCTTAATAAACAGGTCTTACGCGTGAGGCGATGAGCCTCAAACTTCAAAAACGCCTGGCTGCATTTTCAATGGGTTCACTCATTCTCCAGCCACATAATGTCGACGTGCCTCTCTGCTTCTATCTGCCCTGGAACAAGCAGCTGCCCTTTTGGCAGGTACTCGGTGGTGTCGGCCTGTGTTCACAGCAATGCTACACATTTCTGCCCGTTGAGGCATTTGCCCCCTCCGTGCCTGCTTCAAACCTCTCATCAGCATGTGGATGTCGCCGAGAGCCCTGGGTCAGTTCCAGTACTTCTTTGTCAAACGGCACACTGCTGTGAGTCTACACCACCGAAAAGGTCGATAGTGCCTGCCACGCTCCAGAAGGAAAGGAAACTGAACTACTCCCCTAAATCTTCCATGTAGCTTATTGCCTTGCAGCAGATGTATGGAAACCCCGATGTGCACCAGGGCATGCTTTAGGAAGCCTTCTAGGAGAGTCACTCACGAGACACTTACAGCTCAGTGTTGGGCGTCTTCCGCCAGTGCGTGTATTAAGTGCAGTGCTGAAGATAGGGAGGAAAGATGTAGAGTTACACATTACAGATAAAAATCAACAAAAAAATAGGTGGTAAGTACCAGACTCTCAATTTAGGGACAGATTGGAAGAGCGCTGCAGAGGTCAAAGGGCTGGCACACCCACAAGTATGGTGGTCACAGGATGCCAAGGGGCAAAACAAAAAGCCTCAAAGGGTCTCGTTGTTTACAGTTCGGGGAGCGCTGCCACAGGCAGAATGCTATTTTGTGCCTGGAGAGCTGAGCAATCTCGCACAATACTTTCAAGCAGCCTTTTTACAGAATGAGCTACAAGGAAAGGATTTTGAATATTACGATCACATTTTAACTCAGTCCTTTTCCCGGAGAGTCCTATTTAAGCACAAGATGGACTGAAGGATGTGTATTGTTTTATTAACACCAGTCGTCTCCGTGCCATATTGTCATGCCTATTGTACACATTCTTGGAGGGTCAGGAAACCTGAGTGAAAATATATCCATGTTTGGGAGCTTCCAAACAATAGTTGTCCATTAGTGCTTCCAGAGCTCTGTAATTGTAACGCAAATGTGAGAGTTTTGGGGTGATTCATATACTTTTTATGTTGTTTTTTGCAATATGCAACTAATTCCCCGTGTCACCCTCTCACATTCTTCGCAAGTTATTCCTTTGTTGTGCGGAAAAATCCAGAGTAGCAATAAAAAGGGTTCTGCAAGACTAAGTATTCCCTATCACAGAAGAGAGAGCGAGATGTAGCTGCATAAATCCTGGCAGCCAAAACCTTCCTTTTATGTTTCTTTCTTACAGGGCTACTTGCTGCCCCGCCCCCCCTTCCCCCCGCTTTATGTTTGTCTCTCCTTGTCTGCCTCCTCTCTGCTGCAGATGTATAGCTATCTAGAGTGTAACAAGTGCAGTAGCAGCGGGTTCAGGGGCCCACTCTACCTACATTATTGACATTTTTATACCAAGAAGCCAACACAGACGGCGAGGAGGTGGGGGGTTGCATCAAGGCCTGTGGAATCCTTAGTACACCACTATGCTTTCGTGTCTCTCTTTCCATTGCAAGTTCTCCTTCCTATCAGTTTAATCCGTAACTTCTTTTAATTGTCCTGGTACTACCGCAGCAAAGATCCTATAAAAGGTCTGTGTCTAGCAGGATACCCTCCAGGGTGATAGTGCACACTACAAATCTGCACAAGATAACACAACATAGCATAGTAAAACCTAATCAATCCCCTCAAGGGCACCTGGAGATTGGTCTTTCAGATAGCTGACCACCGTTCAGTCCCTCATCCAGAAATGGGTAAACCTTCCCAGTGGAATAAAATAGGTTGTGTCAATTTCCTCGCTGCCTTCCTCCTTACAGGCAAACCCCGGCCTGTGATCTAGTTCTTCCCAGAGAGCCATCAAATTATGTAAGCAAATGGAACCACCACATCCCCAACCCCTACTTTTGAAATGCCAGGGTTGAGGATTTCTTCCCACGTAGTCTCCCCCATCCATTCCAGATAGGATTTAACTTGTAGTTTCTCTTGGAGAGGACCATTCTTTCCTGACCTATGTGCTTCTCAGCGAAAGAGAATCAACCAACAAAGCTTGGATCACTGTCAGCCACTGTGATTGGTTTATCAGACTCTAGCTGAGCCAAGGCTCATTTCCATACAGCTGGTCTCGGTCGAGTGGCACAATGGTGAAAAAAGGACTTAAAGGTGATGCTGAGAGATCACAAGTGGCTAAGATTAATGCAGGCATTCCTTTCATCCCTTTGTTGTCTCAGCAACAGAGAGGAGAATGAAAAATTTCCTAGCTATCATAACAGAAAGTTTCAATTCTATTAAGGACACGGAGGCGAGGATTACACTTTTGTTTCTTCGCTTTATTTTTGGGAAAATTAAAACAGTTAAGTAAACATTATTAGCCAATCAAAAGTCTCTAATTCCATTGTAGTCCATCTTCTCTGTTGCCCCTTCCTCTTTCTTTGTGTGACCAAAGTTGGCTAGGCATTTCTTCAATCCTGTTTGGACTAGTGCTTAATTTGTCAATAAAAACGTGCCAGTGCCCAAAACTCTCCTTTGAAACAGATGGCTGCTGCAATTAAATGTGCAAACATGGAACACTGAGGCAGCGTAATCCTGAAGTTATTTCGGGCCTCTTTGATCCATTTACAGCCACTCCCTGCCCTTTCAGCTCACTCCTGCAGCTTTCTGCTTTCTCCCTTTGTGACGCTTTTTCATTTTTCTCTTCCTCCGTCTTTCCCATATGTGTCTTTTGCTCGTAGCAAATTCTTGAGGCAGAAAAGAAGTGCCAGCCCTAAAAAATAAGTGCCTGTGCTCTGCACCAGAAACAACAAGCACAAATTAAGCACTGGTGTAAACCCATCCAATCCTAACAAACCAATGACCCAGTGAACTGTCAACTATGGAGCATGACACTTGAAGTTTAATGCAATCGTCAACACTGAAACATTAAGTTAATATCCAGCAGACATTTTAAAAAGAGTACAAAGATGGCCCCCTTTATGATGATGAAGAACACCTAGGGAGGGAACAGGGCGTATCGTAGAGGAGTGGTTATCCTTGTCTTCGTGTCCGTTATGATAGCTAGGAAACTTTTCATGTTGTGTCAGGACCGGAGGCGAGGATTACGCCAGTTTAAAGCTTCCTCGCCAGAAGTGACGCCATATTAGGAATTGGCTCGAAGTAAAACCTCTTAAAGCTAGAGTCTGAAGCTCAGTCTGCTGCACTGAGAATGTCCTCTAGGTGAGCGCCTAAAGAGAATTGCTTTGAGGCCATGGCCCCTCTAACTGAGTGGACCCCAAAAATCTAGGTGTCAATACCTCCTCTTGCATTATCCATCAAACCCATTTAGTGATGGTTGGGGAAGAAACAGCACAAAAAAGCTTCCTAAGGGCGATCAACAGCTGTCTCTCCCAGAGGGGGTGGACATCTGCCTCATAACTCTTGATGCAACGGACCACACATAACTTTGGGAAATCTGGAAAGGAAAGGTAAGAGACCACACAACAATTGCATTTTGTTTTTTGAGTGATATGAAAAGTTACCCATACAGAGGTGAATACTCTACTTGTAATATTCAGAGCCCAGACATCCAACACCCTCTTGCTAGACACCAGACACAGTTGGGTGGCCAGTTTGGCTGAAAGTTCTTTCTAATAAAGATACCTATTGGCCTGCCATGACAGGGAGAGATTGAGAGTCTTATTGGTGTCCCACAGTGCTGAGTACCAGGGTTCTGGAGGAAGAGATAAACGGATGCTGTACATGAGTTTTCACCCCAGGACGTTTTCTTCTACCGGATGATCACCAGTTGTCACGTGTCGCACCAAGACTGCAGATCTGAAGGTATTAATTGACCTATAAGCCAGGTCCTCAGTGGGCAGGGACGCCAGAAGATTTAGAATCTGGACAATGTCAGCCCCCACCGGATCCAGGTGTCTCCAGTGACACCAGTCTATCCATCAAGACCATGTTGATTGATACGTTTAATGGTGCTGTCCGATCAAGCTGTGGAGAGGAGCGATGTGGCCTGCTCCGAAATTGTCGGGACTTTCCAACGTTCTATGTAATCCTCCAGGCCATAAGTGATAGAGACTCTGCATGCACTACAAGTTGGAGATTCTCATCAGGATCCTGAAGGAGATCTGGACGGAGGGGTAGAGGGATTGGAAAATCCCAAGAAAGTTCCATTAGAACCAGACACAAGACTTGTAATTTCCAGATCAGTGGTATCAAAACCAGGTCCACCTCCTGCCTCTGCACCTGAGCCAAGAGGCACATTTTCATGGCGAATGGGGGAAACTCATATCCCTGTTCCAGATGCCAGACCTGTAAAAACGCATCAGTGGCAGTCAACTCGGGATCCAGCCTCCAACTTAAGGAACGGGAAAGTTGGTGGTCCAGCCACAATGCAAAAAGACCCACAGGGCCTAAAGAGCACAGAACAGAAGCGGGTGAAGTTGCCAGCAGCTCCAGTCCCTCAGGTGTCTGGAGTGCCAGTCGGCGACCTGGTTGGATTTGCCCAGGGGGAGTTCCACTGTCACCGATCTCTGAGAGGCAGTACTCCCAGAAGGACCTGGCCAGATCCAACAGGGCCTTGGAGCGAGTGCCCCCTAGATGGTTTATATACCGCACTGCTGTGACATTGTCCATCTTTACATGACACAGCACTTTGCCTGGGTTTTTGTCCAACACTAGACCACGAATGAGCCTGTGAGGAGCTCGAGGCAATTTATGTGCATAGACTTTTCTTGAGATGACCATTGTCCTCCTGTGGAGAAGGCCTTGCAGGTCGACTCCCAGCCCAAGCCATTGGCGTTGGATTCTACAACTAGATCTGGGGAAGAGCCGACTCTTGCCTGGTCATTCCAGGCTTCCATGTGGGCGAGCCACTTTTGAATCTCATTGCTCACTTCCGGCGACAGGGTAACCACCTGGGATTAAGTGAGTCCCTTCCATGGCTTTGAGGCACTGCAGGGCCTAATAATGTTGAGGGCCCAGGAATAGCGCCTGGATGGAGGAAGAAAGCAGGCATACCACCCTGGCGACTTGGTGGAGGGAGGCTGATGGCTTGGCTGCCATCCTGCGCAGCTCGTGTCTGATTTTGTTGACTTTCTGTGAGGGCAGGCTGAGAGTGTCCTGAACCAAATCCACCACAAAGCCTAAGAACACCAGATTTTGGGTGGGGGTAAGGACAGATTTCTGACCATTGATGATGAACCCCAGGGATTCCTGGAGGAAGACAACCATCTGAAGGTGTGGCAATAGAGCCTAGGGGCACTGGCCCATGAGAAGGAGATTGCCCAGGTAGACAATTAGGCGGACCCCACAAGCTCTGAGAAATTCCGCCACCAGGTGCATCACTTTGGTAATGCACCAGGGGGCAGAGGAGAGGCCAAACTGAAGGGCTGTGAATTTGAACACCCACTCCCGCCACTAGAATTGGAAGAAACAATGGTGGGCAGAAAAGATCGGAACAATTAAGTAGGCGTCCTTGAGATTGAGACGAGCCATCCAGTCATTAAGCTGGAGGAGCTCTAGCAGGAGATGGATCTCTTCCATCTTGAAATGGTGATAGATCAGCCACTCATTGAACTCCTTCAAAATGACCACCAGCCTCTGGCCACCGTCTTGTTTGTCCACCAGGAAAATATTGCTAAGAAAACCTGCTGGGTGGGGAAGGGTCTCCACAATCGCACCTTTGTACAGTAATTCCGAAACCTTTGAATCCAGAAGCACCCTGTCTGCAGCTGAAAAAGACTGGAAGGGGTGGGGGTTCCTTTGGGTAGGTGAGCTGAAAAACTCTATGCAGAATCCCTATGCTGTTTGAAGTACCCATGCGTCAGAGGTAAGAGACTCCCAGTTGGGAAGTGTTAGAAATGGGGTCTCTAGTTGGCAGTTGGTTTACACCCTGTCCAAGTGGGGATCCTAGCGCCAGTCAGGGTAAGGCAGATAACCAGCTCATATAACCCCTGTTTACCCCATTGGTAGCTTGGCCTGAGCAGTCAGGCTTATCTCAGAAGCAATGTGTAAAGCATTTGCACAAAACACACAGTAACACAGTGAAAACACTACAAAAGGACACCACACAAATTTTAGAAAAATAGCCAATATTTATCTTTGTACAACAGGACCAAAATGAAAAAATCCAATATACAATAATAAAGATATGGGTTTTGCAAGAATTAACATAAAAATACAGATCCTTGAAGTCGATAGCTCCATCTAGGGCTATCACAGTGTCGTGAACAACAAATCGAACAGTTCAGACCGGCTGCGGCTTCGCAGGGCCAGCTATGTTGTCGGGAAGACCCACAAACAGTACCTTGGAATTGTAGGGTGTCATGTTCTTCGCAAGGAGATCCAGAGGGTGGCGTAGCTGGCGTCGGTTCTCGAGGTCTGTGCATGGTCTTCGGGCCCTTGAAGTCACACGCGTTGCAGATCAAACTCCGGGCTGATGACAAAGCTTGCGTTGATGGCAGTGGTGCGAGTGTGGGACGATGCGACATGTGGTGCCCACCGGTCACAGTGCAAGCAGCAGCTCGTTGACGGTGTCCTGCGGTGTTGGTGAGGCCAGGGCTGTGGTGTGAAGCAGGGTGGAGCAACGTGCGGTTTATCCAGGTCACTGTGAAGGCAGTGAGGTCATCTTCGTTGCTGAAGCGCTGTCATCGGTAGGCCCAAGGCTGCGGTGCGACACGAGCTCCATGCAGCGCCCACAGGTCGCGGTGCAGACAGGGGCACCTGTCGACGATGCTGGAGTCGATGCCGCTGGCACAGGGCTGCAGTGGGTGAGGGGATGGTGCTTGTGTATCTCACGAGCACTGTCCTCAGGTCCCGGTGCAGGCAGCAACGTTGGTGTCAGAGTGGAGCATCATCGTCGGGCATGTCAAGGCTGCGGTGTGAGCAAGGTGATGCAGAGTGCAGGGACCACGGGTCACGGTGCAAGCAGTAGCTTAGTAACAGCATTAGCTGGCAGTGTTGGTGAGACCAGGGTTGAGGTGCGGTGCGAAGCAGGGCACGGCTCAGTGCAGCAGTGGCAGGTCACAGTGCAGGCAGCATCGTCGTTAATGACATTGTGGTGGTTTTTCTTCTGTTGTAGCACAAAACACACAGTTTCCAGTGCTGTAGGCAGATGAATCTGAAGTCTTTGATATCCCCGAGACTTCCAACAGGAAGCGAGCTCTACTTCAAGCCCTTCGAGAAACTTCACAAGCAGGCTACACAGCGAAGTCCAGTCTTTGCCCTCTTTAAGGCTGATGCAGCAACTTCAGGCCAACCCAGCACAGCATACACATCAAAGGGGCAGTACTCCTCCTCCAGCACTTCAGCTCTTCTCCTTGGCAGAAGTTCTTCTTGATCCAGAAGTGTTCTAAAAGTCTGGGGTTTTAGGTCCACTACTTATACTCATTTTGCCTTTGAAGTAGGCAAACTTCAAAGGAAAGTCTCTTTTTCACAAGATCCTGCCTTACCCAGGCCTGGCCCTAGACACACTCCAGGGGGTCAGAGACTGCATTGTGTGAGGACTAGTGCAGGTGTCAGCTCTTCCTTCCTCACTCTAGCCCAGGAGACTCATCAGAATATGCAGAACACACCTCAGCTCCCGTTGTGTCACTGTCTAGAGGAAGTTCACAAACAGCCCAACTGTCAGTCTGACCCAGACGTGGATTCCACAGGCAGGCAGAGGCACAGAGTAGTTAAGCAAGAAAATGCCCACTTTCTAAAAGTGCCATTTTCAAACAGGCAATCTAAAAACAACTCTACAAAAAGATGTATTTTTAAATTGTGAGTTCAGAGACCCCAAACTCCAGATCTCCATCTGCTCCCGATGGGAAACTTCACTTAAAAGATATTTCAAGGCAGTCCCCATGTTATCCTATGGAAGAGATAGATCTTGCAATGGTGAAAATCAAATTTGGCAGTATTTCACTATCAGGACATGTAAAACACAACAGTACATGTCCTATCTTTTAAAAACACTGCACCCTGCCTGGGCTACCTAGGGCCTACATTAGGAGTGGCTTACATATAGTAAAAGGGAAGGTTTGGGCCTGGCAAGTGGGTGCACTTGCCAGGTCAAATTGGTAGTGCAAGACTGTACACACAGACACTGCAGTGAAAGGTCTGAAACATGTTTACAAGGCTACTCATGTGGGTGGCACAACCAGTGCTGAAGGCCTACTAGTAGCATTTGATTTACAGGCCCTGGGTATGCATAGTGCACTTTACTAGGGACTTACTAGAAATTCAAATATGCTAATCCACTCCTGGACAGCCCCAGGGTGAAGCCAGGCATCCAAGCGCTGTGAGGGCCGTTGTGGAGATTAAGCAAGCTATTGCCCAGAGTTACAGAGTGGGACTCATTAATTAGATTAGGCACTGAGGCGAGAATTATCTGGTCCAAGGGAATTGAGCCCAAGACCCGCTGAGGTGGGAATTGAACCCTGGTCCCGGGCCAGATCTCTGCATCAGGGTCTGCCGCTCTAACCATTGTGCCACACTTCTTCACCTGCCCCCAAGCCTGTGTGGATGGATAATTGGACACTCACCTTGGGAAGACTGGTGGGCACTGCCGCATCAGCTGTTGCTTTGTGAACCCCTGTGCCTGGGGTAGGCTCTAGTAGGGTAGAAGGAGCCAAATCTGGACTCATCATGGTATTGTCTTCTCCTCTGTGTGTAACATTTACCAGGAGCTTTGGTTTTTGAGCGGCCAAATGAGTGCACCCTGCCTCTGCCAGCCAAAGAAATAATCCAGGATGTGAAGATACGTTTATCGGAGGTTTGCGCCTTATCGAGTGAAGTAAAGGTATGCACAAACTTGCCCAGTTCGAGACAAAGGAATTGCCAAACAACCCCCCTTAAGCGAGGGGCCCGCTTTTGACGTGGTGAGGTCCCCCAGCTTGGGGTCAAGCTTTATGAGGAGCGAACGTCGCCTTTCTGTTGAAATGGTGCAGTTTGCGTTCCCCAGAAGATAAGCGCTCTCTGCGCCCAGCCTGATAGGATGTCAAGAAAAATAAGATTGACAGACGCTTAGGCCTCTTTGGCCATAGCTAGGATTGCCAGTAAGATGACCTGAAAATCCAAAAGCTTGCCTTGGCAAGCTCGACAGGGCATATCTATTCTCTTTTTGGGGTTGTGCATGAATTTGCCCAAGAAGGAAGCCATGCGCTCATCTATCTGAGGGGTCATTGACAACTTATCATCTAGGGATGGGCAGGGACACTCAGCCCATAGAAGGTTGCAATCTCCTTGTCCAGAGGCATGTGGAACTGCTCTGCGATGTAAGTTGCAACCTTGTCCGCTGAGGTCCACTCAGCTGAACTGGGGTGTAATAGGAGCTCTGGTTCCAGAATATCAGACATCCCCTCAGGGGGGTTTTCGGCCGGAGGCTCGCAGGTGTGAACCTGGGAGGATGGGTGCCAAGGGGGGACCCCAACTCCTGGTCACCATCGGAGGATAGGGAGTCTGTATCCGGGGCGGGGGAGAATCTGGGCCAGGAGGAGTTGGAGTTTGGGAGGGCTGGGTCCCCAAAATGTCGGGTAGCTGGGCGTCTGGTTCTGTCAGAGGGGCTCGAGCCATGAAGGCCCTTTTCAGCCTGCCGCACACATCTATGTCGATGCTGCGATCAGGGACCCTCTTACGTTTGAGTTTGGGCAAAGCAGGGAGGGTGGCCGAACCCAGAGGTAGAGGGGGCGCAAGCCCACAAATGTCTTTCTGGCCGTAGGGGGGGGTCTGGGGCAGTTTCCTTCATACTGCATGAGCCGCTGCTCCAGAGGCGCCACCACCTGCCTAACCATAGACCAAATAGAGGCGTCCATGATTCTGCAGAAGTTATCATCAATGGGAAGGTAAGTTACCTGTTCCTCCTCAGTATAGGTCTCTTCTGCCCCGCTCATAATGCGAGAATTAAGTATAGGAGTCACCGACTCTGAAGGACAGTACTTACTGGGGAGAACCAGTGTATCAGAGTGTCTTGGGGGACCAGTTAAGTCTAGAGGGAGGCAAAGCAGGTGAAGGTCTCCTAGCCAAATATTCAGGCAGCTCGCAGGCTGCTAAACAGGGAAATTCCCTGTGCATGCCCACTTAAATCAGAGCGGCAATTCACCGCCTGTGTCAATGAGTAGCGCGAGTGCTAAAAAACGGAGGAAAGCTAGTACAGACCCCGGCAAGGGATGTCTATCTCCAGGCGTGATGGGGCAAAGCAAATGGAATTGGGTGCCCGGTTGGCAGCGTTGTTCTGTGCCAATATGTACATTGTATTGCGTGCTTGCCGGGGTCCGATAAGAAGAAGGCGCAAGGGCATGCTGGATGAGCAGCGCCCTCTACGGGTAAGAGGACCCCACCACAATGGTCCCAAACGCAACAAGACGTGTAATGTCAAAGAAGCGGGCGCGGAAGCCCAACAAACATTCCCGCTGCTGCTCAGCAAATATGAGGCACTATACAGTAGATATCTACAACAATGTACAATCAAAACGCACCAGGTGCACAAAATAGGAAAGGGCAACAGAGAAGACGGACTATAATTGAATGAGATACTGCTGATTAATGTTTGCTTAACTGTTATCATTTTCCCAAAAATAAAGCGAAGAAAGCAAAGCATGATCCTCGCCTCCGGTCCTGACATAGAATTTGTAGAGGACTGTGAAGTGGCAAGGGCCTTTCTCATTTACTGTGCTTTTTTCATCAATAAATTAATTACATTTTTATTTAGGAGGAAATAGCTTCCCGTAATTAGTTTAATACATAGTTTCTCTTCATGTCATGCACAAAATATGATCACACATCAAAATCTTTCCAAAAACAAACCTGTTTGGATCAGTTTTCATCACAGACATGCTCAAAGCACAGAGCTTGAAAGTAAGTCCTTCCTTACAATTCCCACTGATGAGATCCCATTATCTGAAGGGCAGACTCATTTTTCCTTTCCCCTCATAAGATCACGAATCAACGATACCCATCGTCAGTTTATCAACGAGGTGTTTGCTCAAGGTAAGGCAAATGAAGTAATCATCGTACTGTTGTCAGACATAAAATATAGGCATCATTTCTTCCTGTTGAGCATTTCATTAATGTTTTTATGGTTTCTTTATGAGAGTCTTCTTGTCATGAAACATAAACGTGTCTCGGTACTTTATGTATTATGCTCAAAGAACTGTACAGTCTGCCCCATCTTCCTCCTCCTCCTACCGCCTGGTTGCCCTTGAGTTGTAATATGAATGCTACTTCTTTGATTTTTTTGTCTGATAAGTATGGAATATTATATTTTTAAATGAATGGTCAGTCGTATCTGGTCCTTCCTGACGAAGCCCCTTAAACATCTTCCTCTTTCCAGTATCTTGGAAGCCAGTTATTGGGACTACTGCATTCCACCTGGGATATGTACTACTGCCTCTCAGATAAGATGACCCCAAATGATCTTGATGTCCATGATGGCATTTCAATGTCATATCTGCTCACAAAGCTTCTCCAATCCCTTGGCTGCACAAAGTTAAGTTAGAGATTGTAAGATGGGGCATGTACATTTCCAGTTCTGTCCTCCCCTTGGCAATCAACATAGACGATGCTGTGCTGCCATATTTGGTGAATCCATTTTAAAATCCACCCAAAGCTTCTACTGCTAGAAGTATTAAGCACCCTCATACTGACACAATGATCATGCAGTATAGAAGGATGTCACCCTAGCTCCACTTTTATGGGCATGCTTGTGATTTAATTCTTTAATAACTCCAGGACGTGCCTCCCATGTAAAATGTTCATCTAAAAAAGAAGACTTTTAATTATTCTTGTTTACACTGTGGTCTCATTTTGCGACAGTGTCTAACCTAGGTAAGATCTGTTTATAATCCTGATTTGATTTGATTTGATTTCTCTTAGGGACAGACTGAATGTATAAAATAAAGGCTCCGGCCTTGAGCTACTGTTCCCCCTTTTTGTGGTGAAGCTCACTGTTAGTATTTGTACCTGTTTCATTTTATTTGTTGTCCAAGCCTGGTGGTAATGGTTCTTCTTCACATGCAATTTTCTGTTGGTTGCTCTTTGAGATGGATCACGTTTTGGGAAGGTGGCACAGTCTATAGGTGCCCTCACCTCTCTATCCTTGAGCTTTAAATTCTTGTTTCATGGCGCTTATGGAGCACTCACCTCCTTCTTGGGAACCGTGACTACGACTCGTACTGCAAGGATTTATAGAACTTCAGTTTTCTTGCTTTTTAGAAAGGGTGGTGACTATGTAATTTTAGAATTCACTTACTGGCCTCTCATGTCCACATGGGGTTGTATGTGTGGGCCATTCATTATTCTTAGTGTCTTTGGTCCTACTGTTAACTAGCTATTATCAGGCTCTGTTGTACAACCTCTTCTTTGCAGATTATGTTGACAACTATACCACTAGAGCCCCAGCCAGTTTGGACTGCAGGCAGCATTTAGTCCTTTGAGCATATCATTGTGTAAAATGACCATTTGGATTTTTTTTGTACTGCACCAAGGTGCACCATAGACAACCCATTACCCCACCTGAAGGAGCTCCACAGAGTGCACTATATCCTGTCCAGTGAATGTAAAGTTAGCAATCTCACTGGCAGATCAGCCTCTGTTCTACCATATTATCACTCCAGAGTATGCAATGTCTATGCCTTCTAGTATATGAATGGTTTTCCAAATGTGTAGAACAGAATACCATCATGCCCTGATATTCCTAAACATGGCATCAATCATGCAAAGCAAGTCAAAGACAGGGAGTGATCTTTTGTGCACCCCAACAGTTTATACTGGGCAAGCCCTAGAAGAATGACCTGGCTTCAGACACACCCATCTCGCTGGCTTCAACCTTTCGTCTTTGGAAACAACAATTTGGTTGATGCTGTAGGGACGCTTGGTAAGTTGTGTAAATTGACTGGGACCCCTCTGACATTCTTCAAGTGCTTCTCTTGTGCACAGATAGATTGTCACACAACGGATCCTTCAGTGATTGGAACTGTTCTGATGTAGGCCTTATAAAATTAGTGAGGAGCATTCAAAGTTAATCTATAGTGTTTAACTGAAAATTGTGTGACCTTTATTGTATTATAAACAATGGGAGAAATCTGCACCAAAGTACAGTTTTACCATAGTTATGCCTAGTGACTAGTGTAAAACTATATTAATCAATACTGTGGTAAACATGGAGACCGAGTGCAGATTCAATGTCCCCTTTTAGGTCACAGCCTACACGGCTGTCTGGTTTGGTAAAGGCATCTTGGGGGCATTCAGAAAGCTGACGTAGGAATGCCTTCTGTCCGTTGCTTGCCATTGGCGTTGTATTTTGTAACTCACATTTTCTTGCTTTCTATATGCTGGCTTTATTTGTTTTAGGCTGTCCAGCTTGAGTTCATACCTCCTCTCTTGCCCAAACCTTATTCACAGTGTTTTTCTGGGTGCTCCCTTTCTGTAGGTAGGCCTGAAAATCTTGTTCATATCTGGTCACATATGCATTCAAAGACCGAAGTCAAATATCAGGTGCTGTCTTCTGAGGGCACTTGCTTACTTTTTTTCTGACTTCAAAGGGAGAGGATTTATGTGACAATCTTGCTGGGGAGGTGGAAAAGAGTTTGTTTCTCGCACACCTCAACATTTAGATGAACTGTGTAAGTATTTCAAAATTTATCAATATTAGGAACAAAAATTAAGCACATTTTTTATTATTTCTGAAGTGCGTTTAAAACAAACACTTTAATATGATCAACTCAAATCATTAGACTGGATGATGCACTTTGCCCACATTTTTGTCTGGTCATGGTATAGTTTTATGTGTAAAACTGTATGTCTGTGTAAATGGAATGGTCATTTTAAATTGAAAGTGTGTTGTCTGTAATGTCAATGTGCTACCACACCATGAATACTCCACTCCACACCACCTGCACACTACTTTTTGCCATTCCATCCTACACCACTGTACTTTGCAAGACTCCACTCTACGCCACTTCCCACTACGCCTCTGTACTCTACTGTGGGAAGCTGGCTTTGCATATACTATATCAAAATGAGATATAGTGTGCCCAAAGTCCAGGGGTTCCCCAGAGGCTTACGTAGATAATGCTAATGCTCTCTTTTGTGGTAGTGTGGTTGAGCAGTAAGGCTTATCAGAGGGTAGTGCAAGGCATTTGCTGTACACAAACAGGCAATAAATGAAGCACCCGCTTAATGACTAACCCTAGGCCAATTGTTTTCATATGGAAAAAAAAATATTTTGTTACTTTATTTCTAGAACCACAAGATTCAGTTTGCAGGTTAGTACAGTTGCAAGTAAGTTGCAGACATATGTATCAACACCACTTTGTATCAATTTGGAAAGTTAAACGGTTTTCCATAAAATAGCAAATATTTGTTTTACAAGTTGACACAATGCAATTTTCAAAAACAGTTCTGGGGGGAAGAAAAGTTAGTACGATTTTTGAGGCAAGTACCAGACTTACAGTTCCAGTCTCTGGGGGTTAGTATGTCCACAGGTCTAGGTTCAAGTTAACCCCAAACACCCACCACCACCAATACGGGGCCGGCCGGGCGCAGAGGTCAAAGTTGCCATTGGATTTAATATGGGATCCTATGGAGACTGAGGGCTCTCGGAATCAGGCCCGCTTGCAGGTAAGTACCGTGTCTTCGGAGGGCAGACCTGGGGTGTTTAGAGGAGCATTGGCTGGGGTCCACAGGTCAGCATCAAACACACACCCTCAGCAGCGCAGGGGCGACCGGGTGCAGGGGGCAAACACAGCAGAGGGCTCCCAATACTTTCCAGTAGGGGTATCACAAAAATGCTGCAGGTTAAGTCCAGGGGCTTGGTTCTGGAGAACCAAAGGCTGGTCAAGAAGAAGGGCCGCCAGCTGGACGTTGCTGCACCAAAGGTCAGATTGCCCAAGGCTAGGGGGCTGCAGGTGCAGGTGCAGGGGTACTTTTTGGCATCAGGAACCTTCGTCCGGTTCTTTCGCGGTTGGTGGGGTTCAGGGAGGCCCTTAAATCCTAGATTTAGGGGTGTTACAGGTGTCAGTGGGCAGTAGCCAATGGCTACTGTCCCTGAGGGTGACTACACCCTTCCGGTGTCCACTCCCTTTGGGGATGGGTACACAGACTTAACCTTATTGGTCCCAGTCCTCCAAACCAAGATGGAGGATTTTGCAAGGAGGGGGTCACTTCAGATTTGGACACCTTTAGGGGTGGTCCTAGCTGGAGTGGTCACTCCTCCTTGTTTTTCCTAAGTTTCCCACCCGACTTGTCACCAAAAGTGGGGCTTTGTCCGCGGGGGTGGGTGGGCATCTCCACTAGCTGGAGTGCCCTGGGGCATTGTTACAGGAGGCCTGAGCCTTTGAGGCTCACCACCAAGTGTTACAGTTCCTGCAGGGGAGCCGGAAGCACCTCCACCCAGTGCAGGCTTTGTTTCTTGCCTCAGAGAGCACCAAGGCTCTCACCCCATGGGGTCAGAAACTTGTCTCTTGGTGGCAGGTGGGCACTGATGAGTCAGTCCTGCACTAAAGGATTGGGTAAAATACAGGGGGCATCTCTAGGATGCCCCTGGGTGCATTTCTTTAATAAATCCAATACTGTGGGTTTATTGTGGTAAGCAGTTTGATGCCAAATGTCCCAGACTTCAGTGAAGCCATTATGGAGCTGTGTAGTTTGTAATAACAATCTCCCAGCCCATACACTCAGTATGGCCACACTGCACATACAATGGACTAAGAATGGACTTAGACACTGTAGGGGCATACTGGTCATGCAACTATGCCCTCACCTGTGGGATAGTGCACCCTGCCTTCGGGCTGTAAGGCCTGCTAGAGGGGTGACTTACCTATGTCACAGGCAGTGGTTTGTGGGCATGGCAGTCTGAGGGGGAGCCATGTCGACTTTACATTTTTCACCCCACCAGCACACACAAGCTGCATTGGCAGTGTGCATGTGTTTGGTGAGGGGTCCCTTAGGGTGGCACAATATATGCTGCAGCAGCCTTAGGGACCCTCCCTGGTCACAGGGCCTTGGGTACCACTGGTACCTTCTACAAGAGACTTAGCTGCGGGCCAGGGGAGTGCCACTTGTGGAACAATGGTACAGTTTTAGGGAAAGGACACAGATGGTGGGGCCCGCTTAGCAGGATCCCAGCACACTCTCAGTCAAGTTGGCATCAGATATCAAGCAAAAAAGTGTGGGGTACTGCAAATAAGGGGACCAGTTTCCTACATCTACTCTGTACCACTCTGCTCTATGCAGTGCACTCTTTGCCTCTCTACTCTATACCACTGCACTCTTTGCCACTGCACCCTACACCACTCCAGTCTAGGCCACACCAATCTACTCTACACAACTCCGCTCTTTGCCACTGTACTCTATGCCACTCTGCAACACTGCACTCTAAGCCACTGCACTCTATGCCAATACACCCTACGCCAATGCACTTTCTCTGTAACACTCAACTCAATGCTCCTGCACTCTATGCCAGTGCACTCTATGCCAGTCAAATCTATTGTGTTCCATTGCTCTCTAATCCACTTCACTCTATGCCACGGCACTCTACAAAACTTTACTCTATGCCACTGTATGTAACTGCACTCTACCCAGCACCACTCCAGTGTATGCCACTTCACTCTACTTTTAAACAATCTACTCCATGCCATTGCACTCTACACCACTCTAATCCACTCTGTGCCACTCCACTCTGTGCCATTGCACTCCACTCTACTCTTAACCACTGCATTCTGTGCCAGTGCACTTTACACAACTGCACTCTGTGCTACTACACTCTATTCTACATCACTGTACTCTGCACCACTGCTCTCTATGCCACTCTATTCTACTGCACTCTGACACTCTACTCTGCAACACTGCACTCTCCATCAGTGAACTCTACCCTATTCTACTCTGCTTACTCAACTCTACACTACTCCACTCTGTGCAAATGCACTCTATGGCACTACACTGTACTCTGCACCACTCTAAGCCACTGCACTGTATGCCGCTCGACTTTACTCTGCACTCTATGGCACTGCATTCTATGCCACTCACCTCTACTCAGCACCACTGCCCTCTGCATCCCTCAATTCTATGCCACTCCACTCTGCACCACTCTACTCTATGACAGTGCACTCTATGCCACTCTATTCTACGCAACTCTAATCTGCACCACTCTACTCTTGATGCAACACACTGCACCGCTCCACTTTGCATCACTCCACTCTGTACCACTCCACTCTGCGCCACTGCACTCTACAATGCTCCACTGTTATCTATGCCACTGCACTTTACAATGCTGGATTGTACCCCTCTGAAGTCAAATCCTCTGCACTTGATGCCACTGCACTCTACCCCACTACACTGTTGTACTCCATGCCAATGCACTCTACACCAGTCCACTCTACTCTATGCCACTCTAGTGTATGCCACTCTACACCACTCCACTCTATGACACTCCAATACATGACATTCCACCATACAGCACTCTTTGCCATTCCACTCTACAACACTCCAGGCCACTCTCCTTTATGCCACTAACTTTTAGCCATACTGAACAGCTGCCATGCTGCTGTACAACATGACTAAACACATTGGAAAAGCCAATAGCTCTTGCATTGGTGAGACCTATTGGATTTGCTTATGCTTGTTTTATATCTTCACTCTTTCTCGCAGTGGAGTACTTGTCATATTTCTCTGACTGAGCTCATAATTGGGTTCCTAGCTTTTTTTCCATCCCTGTGATCCAGGTTAAGTACTGTGCTGGCCGGATGGTGGATCAAAGTCCTCTCCACACAATAAGGTAATTGGTCAATGATTGAGCCTGGGAAAGGAGAGGGTGGGGATGGTGCCTGGCTGGGAAAAGCTCATCCTAAGGAGGGCAAAGGCGACAAGGCCAGACCTTGGGAACCAATCACAGGAGATGGTTTCCTCTGAAGTTTTGAAGGGAAGGGACCAGGCAATATGGCATTTAGGGGTGAGATTTCAGGCTCTCAGAGAGGTCTTTCAATAGAACACTTCAAGTTATCATCTTGGAATGCCACAGAATGCTGTGCTGGAGAGTTAGGACAAGGGTGGGATGATGATGTATCATTTTAGGATTGGAAATAGGTGCCTACTTTCTGGAACTTCCCACCCCACTTACAAACCTCTGCACATGAGAGAGCGAGAGAAGATAGATTTTGCAGGGCCTAGAAGTTCAAGGGTGCGGGAACAACCTAGACTTAGACAGGAAGAAACTCTGTGGATTCACCTCTCCAGGGCTGGTGGTACAGGACCCCTGAGACCCAGTAGAGGTCTAAGGGACAGTAGAGATATGGATCTGCTGGGGGATACTGGAAGAAAGCATTTTTCCTGAATCTCCTGAGGACTGGACCTGGAGGGGGTGCTCTTATCAGAGGAGTGTCCCCTGATTTCAGCTGTCACACATGTGCCCTTCAAGTGGCCATGGAGGCTGTGGACTTGAAGAGTGTAGGCATTGAGGGTATTCTACCTGGAGGGCTGAAGGCGGCTGCTGGAGGTGACCTCATGCTGAGTAGAACATCTGGGGCCATAATATGGAAGTGCCCTGGGCGCGCAACAGGCATTTGCACCCACTTAGCGTGCCCCCGGGGCACTTTGGTATTACAGAAAGGGCCGCAGACACTTGTGCATTCTCTTCTGTAATACCGATAGCAGTGGTGCACATAAAGTGCATGCGCTATCATCAGAGGAGCTTTCCATCATTTGCATGTGGGCATGGCTCCATACAAATAAGGGAATCCCTTTGCCTTTGCGCCCGTGCCGTGTCATACACACAGGCACTGAGGCAAAGAAGCTGTAAGATGGCGCACTGTCAGTGCGTTCCCTGATGGCAGCCCTATGGAAAGGGGGGAAGAGGGTCCCCTGAACCCCCCAGACAGTCCCATGCAGGCGAGTGCAGTCACTCACTGCACCTGCCTGCAAGGGGATCTCCAATACTCCCTAAAAGTGCAGGTGCACTGTAAAACATGGAGCGCCTTCAAAGCAGTCCCCAAAAATGATTGCTTATGGGCCCCACTTTCAACCACCAGCTCAAATTAAGCATGCTAATGTTCTTAGGGTGGGCCCCCTGAGCTCCAGGTACCAAGGAAAGGTGCACTCCGACATGCCCTGTATCAGTGTCGGTCCCTGGGGGACTTCAGTGTCGGGACTAGGGGCTCAGTATGTGGTGCTACCCCACCCTCTTGTTCAAAACGCCTCCCCCCCAGCATGGACAGTAGGCAGGAGCAAAAGTTGTGCTGGCTGGCTCCTGCACAAACAAAGCTGAGTGTGTCAGGTAGGACATGGGGATCGGTCCCTTGGCTGCATGGTTTTTAGGCTCCCACACAGCCTCACAAGAAACAGGATGAGTGCCCCACGGGAAGGAAAGGAATACCTGCCAAAAAATGGAGACTGGAGCAGCGCAAAGCTGCAATTGAAAAAAGAAACATAAAAAGAACATATTGCTGCTGCAGGCTCAAAAAAGAAATCGCCCAAAGGCAAAGACGTGTCCTAGAAGGCACTGGTGCCACCTAATATGAATATTGGGCATACAGTTCCTAGGAGGGCCGAGCCACTGCAGCACTAGTATACCAGTGTTGTTGGACCACTCTAGGACATCAATGGGCCCCACTTATCTCCAAAAGGGCCTTTATTTCAGAATTTTTGGATCATGCTAAGTCTCCAGGGGCTTGTATTAGTGATCCTGGGGGAGAGGCTTCTTTTTATAAGCACTGCTGGGATTTGGGCTTTTGTTCAATGGTTCTAGAGTGCAGGGATCCCTGTTGGTGGGTCCTAAGTCTGCATTACAGTTTGTAAAACATTGGCAAATGACTCATGCACACAATTATTGGAAATGTAAATGCTTTATTGACCACGACAAAGTTAACAGTGAGCCATTACATGAATAATGAATGTCATTATGTTACCACCCATGATAATTTGAATGGTGTTGTATTGCTTCATTTTGGCATATAGGTGGGGGATATTGTGGCTATAGTGTTGAGGGCTTGCTACGGTTGTGAACTGTTAGGACTGTGTCACTATAGGTATTTCCACCTGCTATCGTGTATATTTTGATATTGAAATGAATTGTATTGTATAGTGTGAGTGTGATTAAGTATGTTTCCTTTGTAGAAAACTAGACAGTGATTTATTAGGTGTTGTTTGTTGTGTGGCTCTGAACTGGGGCTGTAGTCCACACCACCTCCTCTGAGTAGGCCTTGGATTGCTCTGTCTTGCAACCCTGAGAGAGTCAAGTGATGTAATGGGAAACAAGGTTCTCAGTAGATGAAAAGCTGCAGATTAACTACTTGTGAAAGACCCACATCCTTTGTAACTAATACCCACTTTCTTTATGCAAAGGACCACAAAGCTCTAGCAAACGTGGTTTAAATTGGAGCATAAATTAGCCCAACCTTGAGCTAGGTGAATGCCAACTTTTGTTCAAGTTATACCTGTAAAATGGTATATTAAAATCTCTCCAGTCACAAGCAAACATGGTACATGTTGGCTTCAACCCCAACTAAGTCTTATTAAACCCAAGACCAAAGTAATGTTTTGGAAGATGGAGTGAAGAAGCAGTAAATTAACAGGCTAGCATAATCTTAGAACATCCATTGCTTTCTCTATTGCAGGAACGGATGCAGAATTGACCTTGCATATGGCAACAATGATGGTTAGTGCATGGCTCAGCTAGAATTTTGGGGAACCACTCAAGGATGTTTAGTGCCCATTTTACACCTGCGATATTGTTGCAAATTATGCCAGCGCTAACAGAACTCCAGAACCACTTAGGTGGGATAGCATCTCTGTGTATTGAGTCATTGCTCCTCTGAAATTTTTTACTATATTTTGCGACCAATGTTCTTTTTTTAATAAATCTTTTCATTGATACCAGTGTAAAAGATCACAAAGTAAATCTGGTCGTGCATTGACTTACACGAAAACGATGCAAATATCCCAGCATAGATCACCAAGAAACATTCCCTTCTGCCTCACCCGCTGCACGGACAAAAGTAAATTTAAATCTTATGTTGTCAAACCCCGACACATCATTGCACAAGAAAGAACCCAAAATAAGTCTGGTTGTATGTTGAGATAAGCAAACGTGGTACCAAAATCTCAACATTGGTCACTACATTCCCACTTCCCTCACCCGGTGCATGAACACTAGGGAAGTTAGATCCTAGGTTCTCAGTCATTTAAATTTCACAAGTGTTTGAGCTAATCTGATCACAGATATAACCATGATATTCATTCCAGCATCCCCACATTTTAGTGCATTTCTGGGGACATCCCCGACCTTTACACCACTTTCTCCGCTACCATGCACCAGTTAATATCTCTTTTCTATTCCAACAATTGCAGCACCTGTTCAGCCCCCCACAGGCATGTAATGTTTCTTTTCCCCAATCCCAGCCCCAATGTAACCCATATTCTTTCCATACGATTCAGGTCAGACTCCTCTCAAACATTAAGCCAACTCCATTTAGCAGAAATTGCCATACTCTGGGTACATAGGGAGCCCAAACATTGTACAAGTGACTCCCAAAACATTGTATCTGAGAGCAGCTCCACAGTGTATGATTGAAGGTATTGAGATGCCCACACTTGCACCTACCTCTTTTATCTGCCGCCATATCCATTTTGAACATAATGTGCTGGGCATACTAGGAACCATGCAATTTTTTTATTTGGACGAGATGAAAACCCACCTGTATGGCCACCTCTCATGGGGACACTAAGACCTCTAACTACTCATTGTCCTCCAGGTCACATTGCTCTTGAAACCACTTGTCCATGAGATTTGTCATAACGCCGGAGGTGTTGTTAACCACTTTGATGTACATCAGGGATATGGCATTTCGTAGCATACATTTCATCCAAGGGTGAAGGCTCAGGGAGTTCTGCCCCTTTTGACAGCGCTGTTCTAAGAGCATGTAGTATTTGTAGGTACCGGTAGGTCTCTGAGGGGACCAGTTTCTATACGGTCTGCAAAGGGGATGACATCCCCTCGAGTCTGTACAACGCCAACCCAGGAGAGACCAATAATATCCCACTTGTCAAATCCTGCTTGTGTTCCTAAGGAGCTCATTTCTGCCGTAGAGGGGCGTCACTTATGTGATTTTGCCCTTCGAGCCCAATGCCTTTGCTGCTATGTGCCAGATGCGTACCACCACAGTCATTAGGTTGTGGGTTTTGTGATTCTGGATTGTTCCATAGATTGCGTGAAGGTGTCCCTTCGGGTGCATCCTCAGTCTGTCTATTGGGTGCACAGGTTTATCTAGGGGCTGGAAGACCCAGCTATTTACAGAAGTCAGCTGTGCCACCCAGTAAATTTTATGGATATCAGGAAGAACCATCCCACCGTTGTACCATCCCCTCGTAAGTTTCTGCAACACAATCCTTGCTTGACCCACCTTCCATTGCAGTGTTCTGAGTTCGACTTCGAGGGACTTGAAGTATAAGTCTCACACCAGGTAGGGCGTATTTTGCAAAGCATACAGGAAGTGGGCAGGGACATCATTTTGAATAAGGCGGCCCTTCCAAGAAGCGACAATAGCAGTCATCTCCAGTGTCTGACATCACTTTTTAGTGGCCTTGCATTCACTAGGTAGTCTCGGTGGAGGACCCTTCAGAAATTAAATTAAGGATTTTTACCTGTTTATTCTGTGTCCCCAATAGCATATGCATCAGTCTGTCTAATGTAAAAAAATGGGTCAGTAACGTATATTAGAACATTGGAATGTTCGGATCTCCATTGCAAACAGAGGAGTGCTCTGGGCTTTTACTGGCTGGTAAAAACCCAGAGCGTCAACTTTTCCAATGTTCTTTGACCTCACGGAGCCCAAGGGGATTTCTATCCCCCCACAATCCTTGTGGACTTTGTTTTATTTATTAGAACATTCTGCCCTCTAGTGGAAGAATGTTCTAAAAGCCTTATAGCCCTTGATAGCTGGGCTATACCAGCAATTGAAGTCTTGCTCCCTTATTAAAATGCTGGAGCGGGCTTTTAATGGCCGGTAGAGCACGCTACAGCTGGCTCTAAGGCTATAGTAGAATTTCGTTTACATATACAGTACTTTGTTATCCCAGTCATCGCTCCCGCGTATCCCGTGAATCAGCAGGGCTTGATGAATCCAGTGCGGGAGAGGCTTTAGCATGACCAATACTCTTAGTCCGCAACTCCTTTAAAGTGGAGAGGCTGCATATTCTCCAGCACTGGTTGAGGGTTTATCGTTTCACCATCCCTGCTCACAGAGCCACCTTGTCCGCAGGGGTGTAACACAGGCCCCTCTAGCAACTGTGGTGCAAGGTGGCCCACAACCCTTCAGGGGATCAGGGGCCACACAACACCCCACTTTTGCCCCCCAGGTGGCCAGCTATCAGCCCACGGCCAATGAAAATCCGTGGGATATGGGATAGTCGGGGTTGGCTTCTTCACATTCAGCGGGGGGGGGGGAGGGGATCTCATTTCGTATTACGCCACTCCCTGTCCCACCTCACGCCCCACCTGCATGCAGGAGAAGTAATGGCTTCTTCTCTGCATGCAGAATGCAGCGGCGCCCAGCGAGCCCATCTGCAGCATTTCTTTCTGCAAGAGATTAGAGTGTTCCTGTCAGTAAAACCGCGAGGGGTTATTATCTACGGCTGCATAGCCTCGGCAGCGGAGATAACCATTAAGTCTGCAGTATTATGGACAGATATGAAAGATGAGAGAGCTCGCGGAAGGTGCTGCTGGCAGGAAACCACCAGACTTGTAAAGTAAAATTTGTGTGTGTTTTGGGATGGTCGGGAGGCCTCAATACAGTTGTTTTCGCAGACTGCCAGGACAGACTGATGACTCAAGAGCAGAACAGCTTTTAAGAATCCTACTAGACAAGAGAACTCCTTTTCCGAAATTGCATGCGTCCTGACCCCACTAGCTATGCTTCAATCCCATTCCCAGAACTCTATTGGCACTGCAGGGGATTCACATTTACTGCAGCCCAAGTGTACACACTGGAGTCTTCTTACCCAGGGTATGGCCAGTCTTGGCAAAACAAAGAAGACAGTGAGCCCCGTTCAACGAGCAGCTTGAGTTCCCTGGAACAGTAGTTTTATTTATTAGTTTGTACATGTTTTTTGAATACATACAAACTCTTAGGGTTCCATTCTAAAAGACATTTTAGAGTACTTAAAGTAATACTTTTTCATGCCTTTGTGACTTGCCCCAGTGGTTAATTTGTAAATAAAACTTGCCGGTGCCCAAAGCTCTCCTCTGAAACACGCGGCTTCTGCAACTAAATGTCCGAGCATAGAATGCTGAGGCAGGGTAATCCTAAAGCCATCAAGGACATCTTTAATCCTTTTACAGCCACTCCTTGCCCCTTCAGCACACTCTTGCAGCTTTCTGCTTTCTCACTTTGTGAAGCTTTTCCGTATTTCTGTTACTCCGTATTTCCCATTAGTGTCCTTTGCTCGCAGTAAATGCCTGATACAAAAAACATAAGTACCGGCCCCCAAAAATAAGTGCTGGTGCCCCCGACCAGCAACCACCGGCTCAAATTAAGCACTGCTTGCCCACAAAACATCTAAAATAGGAATGACATGAGAATACTCATACAACTAGAAAGGACTGCCCTCTTGGCACTTTTACTATTAAGGAGTTGAAAGATTATTCCTGTCATAGACAAGGCTCCTTAAGTCTACTTGACATTTTGCTTAGCTGGGTCTTTAACACTTCAACCTCTATTTTCCTCTCTTTTGCGACCTACGTCTGCCTCCATACAGGAATGACTGCATGAGGAAATTAATGAGAAAAGAGTCTACAAAATTTGACATTAATCATGTTTCCGTTTTTAAACTGCTGGCTGAAGTTGTTAAAGCTTATAGGCTGTTTGAGGACCAAGTGGTCTTCTTACAAGTCTTTAAGCTGAAAGGAGAAGCGGCTATAAACTCTTGGTTTTTTCAAATGTGTATTCTTTGTTATAAGCTTTAGGGTCTATAGTCCTTGGAGCTCTGCCCCTGTGAAATCGTGTGGGAAAGCCATGTCACGAGTCCCATGACAGGTACTCTATGTGATCTTGTATGTTGCTCGCCTTCAGAATACTAGACTGTGTTGGGTGATAGGAGCCCACCCCAGTGGTACTCCTTTTACCATGTTTGACTACTATCGCCAGTACAAGGACTTTATTTGAATGGTTGGAGGCAGCTGCTTAATAGTACTGGGATGCAGAGCTTTCCACATGCACTGCTGTGGGGAGTCAGCTTATCGAGTCTCCCTTTGTAAATCTGTGTAGAATGTCTTGAAATGGATTCTGAATTCTCCCTAATTATATGTGTTTTCCATGAGTGGTGCTTTTGTACACGCAAGCAGGGGTCCTCCTCTACGTTTGTAGCCTCTAAGGTTGTAGAGTGAGCCATAGTGCTAAATGGTCGTCAAACCACTTGTCTAACCTTTAACTTCCTTCCCCGTACTGAAACCATTGCACATCCAAGCGCATGTATTTGGATGGATAGCATATCAACCAGAGTGGAGCTTGAAGAGGCTTGTGTTCTTGTTCCTTGGCCAACGCTAAGCCCAGAGGGTCATCCGGTAGCCCGAAGGAAGTAGCACATGAACAATAACTGTGGCCAAGGGTCTTACTAAATCCCCACACCGCGGATAAAGGTAACGGGCACAGCTGTAGCTGACGTCCTATCTTGCTGAAGAAGCCTGGACCTAACAGCAGAAAGGTCATCAAGTTTACAGTCCGTCAACAGGAAGTGACTGTTTCCTTTGTGGCTAGTAGCATGAAACCTTGGTATGCAAATTAACTTTTAGTTGATTGTCTCCCTCCAAAAGATTGTGGCCATATTTGCATGACCAGATGGTTGGAGCTCACCGCCTCTGTTCTGGATACAAACTGACCTCTTTGGCTTATCTTGTGTTAAACGTTTACTTGAAGGACCTCTGCAGACGTCTAAAGATTAAACACAATTACCAAAGGAAGAAACGTTGGTTGTCCCCCCTGTTGGTATGGGGTACTCTCCAGGACTTCGAAGCAAAAACTCTGCTGTTGCAACCTGAAGAGCAGAAAGGAGACAGAATGCCTGCTCTGCAGAGAAGTTGCCTGATGTCAGTCCAGAGCCAGGGCCGGTGCACCAGAGCTTCGACTTCAGCAGTTTAGAAGCACTGCGAATGCCAATATCAGAAGTCCCCAACCACTGCCCCGCCCGATCCATGATTTCTTCTGCAAGTGATGCTGATGTCAGCATGCCAGCCAGTGTGTCTTTGCATCCATTGCTGTACCCCTATTTCACCCGAGTGAATGTCACTGACCATCAGCGTGAGGGCTCACATACCTTCCTTGCTGTCACTGTATCCGTGAGCCTCCTGTGAGTTACAATAAAGTCTGCATAAGCGTCTTTGTGCCACTGCCACAGAAATTGTACCGGTGATCTCCGAGTGACACTAAAGTGCAGCGTCTGCCGTTGCACCGTCCATACCCACTGCTGCTCTTGTATTAGCCCCTGTGTAGCATATACCCCCGCAGGAAGGTATATGTGCCTGGCATCTGCTCTCGCTCCTGAGGATATTCTCTGAGCTGCAGTGACTGGAAGTGCCCTAGTGCCTATATCCCAGCTCCTATCAGCCTGTTGTCCTACAGAAGCGTGTTGAGAGCAGTACCAGAGGCACTGCAGCTTGTTAAGAAGATGCTGTGCATTTTGGTCCAGATACAGAACCTGTGTGTGTCCCCTTTTTGCAACACATGGCCTCCTTGTGGTTTGTGCACCCCTTGGCGAACTGAGTACCATATATAACTGGTAGCACTGACTGCTAGCATCATACATTGCAGTTTCTCAATACAACTATGTTCTTTCTTAGTACTGTGCGCTTTTTCACAATGTACCTCAGCAGGGCACTGGCCTCGTTACAGAGTAGATGTGAAACTTATCACACTATTGAATGTGCCTTTCGACTTCCTGAGGTTTCCATGCATGTTTCCTCAACTTATATAACATTTTATGCCTTTTACAAAGAGAATAACACTTCTAGGATATTGTATTTCTGTGATGCGTGATGTCAACTGAACTAAGAATTATAGACCACACAGACCTTCAAAAGTAAAACTTAACTGTTCTGCATCTCTCATTCTGAAAGTCAAAGCCAAAGAGGGAGTTCTCGTGAACTCTTTGAGCTCACAGTAGTACCTGTCCCTTGCAGTTCCAAGGGCAACGGCAAAACTTGTCAGAAGGGTTTCCTGATTGCCATTGAGACCCAGAGGATCCAGAGAAATGCCCTGTCAACCAGCATATGTTTAGCCTACAAAACAGAGGTACGCTTGGCTACCGGGGTATTGTGGAGGATCCTGTCCTTAAGGAAAATGATTATGTGAATCAGATAGAATCATGATAAAACTATATGATTGACAGGTGTTTGAAGGACATTCTGTGAACAGTTCAAGTTCCATACATTGGCTGATGGTTGTTCCACGAAATTTATCAAATGATGTTGTTGGTTCAAGCCGTTTCTGGCAGGGTATGCTAGGAATATTTGATACTTGCACACCACTCTTTCACAAACCATGGCCGATGGTTTTCCATTGACCATTGCAGGTGGATATGGTGACCTTAGGCTGGTTCATGGTGGATGTGCTGTGAATGATTGGGTTTTTGTGTATCCCTCAATCACAAAACTACTGAATTTGCACATCTGGACAACGGTATTGTTCCTTACTGGACAAGCACGGAGTACTGGTACTCGTAACACTAAGGTTCTACTTTCATATCACCTTCTGAAAGTGAAGTTCTTTCATTCAATCATCTCCAAAACAAGGAAGGGCCAAACTTGGGGTACCGTTGGGTGTGATCTGTTAGTCACATTTTTTATTATATAAAAATTTTCTACCATACCCACAGTTTCACACCATGCAGTAGTCATTCTAAAGGCATATGGATAAAGTATATGGTGCAGTTTGGCTTACGGATTGGGAAAGCAGTCAGTAGTACCCTTCAAAGTATCTGCTTTAGACTGCTTGGAGTTTGCGAATGTTTAGTTCCTGTCCGAGCTGTTTCTTGCCAGTGTCCTGCCTTGCAGCCTGGAACAATTAAGTAGTTGCACGGGATTGGAATTGGTCATCATTTGCCTTCATTAATAGGATTCATGGGGTTACAATGGCGATGAACCACCATTCATTGAAAAGACTCAATGAATTGTATCTGGCTGGCATCCCTGTTCATGAACAGAACTCAAGAGATTAAAATGGCGAGACACTATAACGGTGTCTATATCACAGTCCTTTATACCTGGGCCTAGCACCTCACTTTTTCACTGCGCAATCAGACCCAAAGTCATAAACCTTGAAAATGATGTAATGATATATGCATGTATAAAATCTATAACTACGTACCTGTTTTAGCATTAACATTGCCTTCTTTAGCAATAACACACAGTAAATCCAAATCATCAGTTTATCATATCATGTAATTATGTTAACTTTCCTTTTGAAAGGTAATGAGACACGGCAGTGAGCTGCCTCGTTGCACCCTTTTTAATCACGAGAACACGTCTTCTGATGACGTGCTTAGTCACTGGGAGGAGTGGCCTCAATAATAGGCTTCTCCGAGGGAGGCACTGTGGCCTAATGGCCAGCGCTGCCGGTTGTGAAACTGGGGAGCTGGTTTCGATTCCCGACGTCGACTCCGCTTTCTGTGATTTTGGGCAGATCTCTTAGGGCCAGATGTAGCAAAGGGTTTTTCACATTCTGTGTCAATGGGAAAATGTGTTCGTACATATGGCCCTAAATCTCTCCGAGCCTAAAAATGATATATATATAAAGCAGAGCTTAAATAATGTAAGGTGGTACTCATGTAAAGAGCTCTACTGCCCTTCGGCAAGGTTTGCGGTATATAAAACTACAAAAAATAAAATAAACAGACGCCGCATCTGAAAACGTGATTTATTTGGACGATTTACTGGTCTGGGCCATACAGTCAAATGATTTTAGAGAGATTGGGACTCTGCTGAATACCTATATGAAGAGAACAAGGGGCAGCAGTGTTTTTTTTTTTCAGCTAAGGTGTCTGAATTTTTGAGGATCCTGTTCTTAAGAAAAATGATTATGTGAATCAGATAGAATCATGCCAAAACTATATGAGTGACAGATGTTTGAAGGGCATTCAGTGAACAGTTCAAGTTCCATACATTGGCTGATGGTTGTTCCACGAAATGTATCGAATGAGGTTGTTGGTTCAAGCCGTTTCTGGCAGTGTATGCTAGGAATATTTGATACTTGCACACCACTCTTTCACAAACCATGGCAGATTGTTACTGGTACTCGTAACACTAAGATTCCACTGTCTCAGATGGGTGAACTTTCCAAGTTCACCAATCTGAGCATTCATCTCATGAACCCATTGTGGGCTTAAGAGAGGGAATGGTGTGAGATGTACATGGATATTTCTATTCCAGGTCTCCATGGAAGGGGTTTGGTCTGTAATAAGGAGAAACTGCTGTTATAGATCTCCTTAACCCTCAGCAGCCCTGTTGTTGGTCCAGCATCCTTGCAGTAATTCAGAGATAACAGGAAGCCAGAGTAGACATTATCAGCTGAAGGCTGTTCAAGCATAGACTGCAAAATCAACTGAATGTGAACAAACACATTGACTACAAAAATAGTTTCTTAATCTGTATATGTCCCAGAGCTTGCAGTCTGAAACAGGGTTTTCTTAGAACCATCCCAAGGGTATTTATTAAATCTATCTCACTGTCCCTTGGTTCTGTGGCCCCAAGCTGGGGATGATCCTTAGGTTTGTGAACCATAAAAATGTTTTCATATTTTGGTGAGTCTCTAAGTTCAAATGTGTACCATAAGACTTTCCACATGCACTGCTGTGGGGAGTAAGATAGAAATATAATGCCTACTATACAAAGTATAAAGCGTGCCCACTTTAAAGGTCTAGGCACCAGATGGCTTGTTGATGGCTTTGTTTCTCTGCTGCTTTTTTGCAGTATTTTCCAGCAGGTAACCTTCTGTAACTCAAGCCTTTCTGATGACAAACTTTGCACTAATGACGGAACCAACGCTACTTCAAAAAACATAAGGATCGGCTCCCGCATCCTGCCATTTAATTCTTCCCAATTTCCCTTTCCTCATCGTATTGAGTGGATCCGAATGGTATCCTATTATCATGGCACCCGCCTCTAGCTTGACTACCTCTATTCCAGGTGAACAACAGAATCAAAATAGCAAAACAGTATGAACAATAAATAAGTGGAGGCTCTTCCCCCTCCAGCTTCTAAATTAAGAGCGCTTTCCATTACCACAAATGGCAGCAGGGGTCTCGGGTTAACCAATGTCAGTTAAGGGAGCTGAGGCACCAGGCATTTAGGATTGATTTGCAATTAACCACACATTTTGATACGTGGGGAAGATGGGGTCCCATCCAGGTGTCCTAGCATTGAAGTTTGAAGCTTAGCTACTAAAGGACATCTCGTTCCATGTTACACTGCCAAGGCATACCCAATTCCAGTTCTCACTCCTGAACAAGCAATGTATGTGCTTGAAACCTTTCAGAAATTGACAGGATGGTTTTACATAGTGTCTCTGCGAAACTGCTTCCTCGTGAATTCATTTTTTTTACTTGGTTAGCAATTGAGATGAACATGTCCTTTATTATGAGCCCAACAGGCAGCATGCTGAAAGAGCACAGGGAATTTTTAATGTGACTGCTGTTGATGTTTGCACACCTGGCTCCAGAGGTGCTTTATTTGCTATTAATTAAGCAAAGTGCTTTGACTCGTGAATATTATCTCCTATTTGCATGTTGTTTTCTTTAGAATTCTCAGCAGATTGCTTCTACGAAATCAAAGGAATTGACTGCCTTTGTTTTTGCAAAGTGGAATTCTGAAAAAGGGAAAACTAAAAAGTAATTTAACTAAATTGTAGGTTGAATCATCCAAGTTGAATGTTGGTGTGTTTTGTTTCTTAAAATGTGGAAAATATTGGCATTATAGTCTAAAGATCAAACACCTGGGGGTCGAGCTGTGCATGCTGTAATGTAATTCCTTCTTTGGTAACTAATCCAACGCTCACTTGACCAGCTTTAGTGACTCAACAAACACACATTAGAACAGCAAACTTAGATATACCAACGGACTTAAAATTCACCATTCAATCAAACTGGGCCATTCAGTTTCTTCCATCTGCGTATCTAACCTATTTGGCTCTTGCCTATACTTGTCAATATCTGGCTGCAATGGTTCAGTCTGGATTGGGACATCTTGGGCTTGAAGAAAAGTCAGCGTAGATTTTCCACAGCCCTGGTGTACAGATGGTGTCCAGAAACTCTGGATATTATTAAAGACACAGAGGCTAATATTATGCAATACATCCTTTATTGTGACTCAGCAGCTATTATGAAGCCATTAGACCTTAGAACCTTAAAACATACTAAAACCTATACAACCCCTAAGCATCCTGTCCTCTTTCTTTTTTTATTGCTGCTACTGAAAGAGATAGGTCTATGTTCTTAATTCAGTGGCTAAGCTGTGTGTTTGTTCAGATAATCCTTGCACATGTTGGATTTAGCATATGTGTGGAGTTCTGTACAGTTATTGGTAACTGTGTTTTGTCTGTCAGTTCCCTAGAGTTTGCCTAATGAGTCTTTGGTGTCACCGTTAGAAGTTATTTTCATTTTAATATGATGTTTAGTCTATCATTTTCTGGTGCTAATGATTTTAGGAATGCATTATGTATCGATTTCTGTTGCTAATGATTTTAAAAAGGCCTTATTTTGGTAGTTCTGCTGAGAGTGGGGGAGTCTTTTCTCTGCCTCATGTCCGCTCCTTATATTACAAGAGGTGCGCATGTTAAACAATGGGGTTGCACGCACTGTTCTGTAGTTGTTTTTTATTTTGAGTATTCAAATAAAGAAGTTATATAGACCTTAATTACAGCATTGTGAATGGTGCAGGGGAGTTTTTAAAATCCTCTCACACTCGCTGTTATGGTTGAGGTAGGGGCACATGTCAACTGTTGTGCCTTGCGCTCTGAGGCTACCGTGTGAGAGTGGATGTTTCTTGCACTTCCTGTTGCTCATAAGGAGTAGAGCGCATGAGGGTAGCGCATGAGAGACCTTCAGAGGTTCTGTGTTGTTTACTGAGCCGTGCTCTTAGGCCTTGCATTGCCCGTATTGCATTGACGCATGTATGAGCGTCAGATGCCATTTTATATTGTGTCCTGCGGTAACTAGACTGTAAAGCTGACAGGAAGAGAAAGCATTTGGATGTTGCCATGGAGTTGGAAAGGGAAAAGAAGAGATCTGCTCAGTAGTGGCATTAAACGATTTACTGCATAATGTTGGCCCCGAGTCTTAACATTAAATCCCTTCCCAAAGCCACACTGCCAATAGAAAGTAATCCCTACTCAGCGGAGGCACTGGAAAATGAACTGCTTCTGGTGCAGGAGTGGTGAGTGGGACCAAAAACCTCCAAAACACAAAATTCCAGAAGGGCTGGACTCAAAAGAGAGGACCAAACTTTAGTATAGACTCAGAGAGGGAAAAAATAGTTAATAACACGAACATACTTACTAGGAATGTTCACGCAGTACAGGAACAATTGCAATGCACTCAGTAATGACCAAGGCAGTCTTATATACTGCCAAATAACCTGGAACAGGAAGCAAACCCTCCTGGCAGATGTCACAGCTTGGATTGGGTAGGTGTAGTAAAAAAATGATTCATGGCGCCATCTTGTATTGGGAGATTACTTTAATATAAGATGGTGCCCTCTACCCCAGTATGTTGAGAAGAAACCATAGCATGGTGCAAAGCCCATCCCAGATCCTCCACATTCAGTGAGACCCAAAAACGACTTTGGACATGCCGTGCACAAGGAGTGGGGATCCAAACAGGACTCTATAAATGCATTAGTACTTGTACTCATTGCTTACCTCACAGAAAGTCTTCAAAATGTTCAGAATAACATAAACATGGTCCTTCCTCATGGGAGCATCAGAAACTTGATGTCTCCCACCCTTCAAACCCTTAATATTTGGAAGCAAGAGTCTCTAAGAGTCAAGACCACAAAACACTGCACCATGCATAATGCTTTCAAGGGCAACGGTGTAGGCTCCTCCAGGCCAAACTACTCCAGTACAACTCACTTGCACACTTAGCTCTTGCTATGCACACGTTCATCACAAAACCAAACTTGAAGAAGAAGATGATCAGTAGTGCACAACTCCGAATCTTTGTAGGGGACCCAGCCCCAGTATACTAGGCATTTGGCCAATTATAATTCAGAGAGGACTGAAAACCTGGAACTATACATATTCTGAGTGACATCTACGTGTAAACACGAGTACCACTGACATGGTGTAGAGTACGACTACAGAATAACTGAAAGCCACGTATTCACCACCACATGAACACTCGGGCATTGGTCTAGATATTCACCAGAATGAAGAACACTGAGGACAAACAACTCATATGAAAGGAACAGTTTAGAAATTAGGAACACAACACCACTGACACTAAATATCGGTATCACGCACAATACATGTTGATACTGTGTAATACCCACTCAGACTTAGCGAATGGCACTATCTTCTTTATTAAGTGGTTCAAATTGACCCTAAAAATAAACAGACACGAGAGACGTAGATAATTCAGTTCGGACTGAAATACTAACAACTTAACTATGAACCACACCACAGAGACACTCAAATATACTGCAAAATCACAAATCATGTTACAACACTGCAAGAACCACTACTGGCCCTTTATCGGACCACCTTCATGGGAACTACCTACATCTTCCTGATTACTACAGTGACGCACCCCAGGGCCAAGAGACAGTCATATTAACATGCGTCTCAAAGAGATCCCCCAGGACAAACATCAGGCTGTGGAATAAAGCTCCAAGTTTATTCATTTATAATAGCAAATACTGTGCTTTAAGTTGAAGTGATGAATTAGCACAATATGTTGTAATAGAACATATTCACACTATATTAGGTACCAGAAAGTATTTATTGAGTACATCAGAATACATGTTTGAGTGTACATTCATATTTAGAATAAAAACTTCATGTTAACCTTCATAAGCAACTGATAAACACTGTGCTCTTCAATAAACATGTGGCATCTAACACACAAATGCAGACGTACCCAAATACCCTCTCTTCCTCTTCATCCCCTTCTCTTCACATGGTAGTGCAGACAATAGGCCTAGTGAGATCAAACAAGAGTAATCTCACCAAATTCCTAATTAAAGGGTTTTGCATGGTTCACATGATTTTTGCTCTTGGTTGTCACGTAACTTTCTCCCTGGTCCAAGTAGAAAATGTCTTGTGGGACTGTGAAACTGGTATGTGCTACAGCCACAATATATTTTCTGCTCGAACAGTAGCTCTAGTGGCTTTTGTACACTGGATATGTCCTTGCATATAGTTTTCACATGAGGCACTGACCAAGGGAGTTCTACAAAATATGCACAATCTTGCGTAATTTTCTCCAAAAAGACACAAGGAAGGATTTTCACAAGTTTCTCCACCTCATCATCTTCTCAGTCACCGTCCAGTGTCTGATACTTCTGTGTTCAAGGCCCCAGGAAGTGTGAAAAACATCTGCCACACATGGTCTCCTGCTTCACCCAATGCTGCGTGTGGAGGGTTTCTGGCTCACTCTGGGGAGTTGGAACGCAGATCCTGGCCACAGGCCAGTCCCTGCAGCCAACCCCATGTAACACACGGCTGCACATGGTAGAAGATTGGCCTTAGGTATGGTAATAAATTATTACTTGATGTTAAAAAAAAAACAACTAGAAATTCACTGTGAAAACCAAACGTTAGAGGTACATTATGGTTAGGTATGTTAATAATATCTTACTTTGTAATCAAAGAAAATCCTCATAAATTTACTGAAAAAGCCAAAAGTTAAAGTAATATTATAGGTAGTTGAAGATATCAGTTTAAACCAGATGTTTTAAAGTAAAAAACGACAACAAAGTTCAACAGTTATAGTTATTTCAAGGAAGTATAACACGCAACCTCACCATGCAATTCTTATGCCCTCACATTCATGAAATGTTCTCTGACATCATTGATAACATTACTGATGACAACTGAACTGACATCATTGACAACAACACTGTGTATGGCAAGGTCCAAACTATAGTTACTTAAAATAACTATAGCTATTTAATTTCAATGTTTTTTTAGTTTAAAACTTTACGTTTCAGTATATCGTTACAACATTAGTTTTTTCTGTAGCAATCATATCTATTTATTTAAATATATTTATCTGGGTGGATCTTGAAGAAAAATCTTCTTTTATAAGCTGCATTGTTTGCCGGCTCCTATAAGGATTATTTATAAGGTGCAATCCTTTTCCTGACACAACCTATTATGAAAAAAGTACCATGCTGCATATGTGTTTGTTTTTTAATGTAACCAATCCCTAACTTTCAGTTTTCCCTCTTGTTATCAGTCTTTTGACTTAATGGGCGAAAAGAGGGGGATGTTCCTTCTTTTTTATTGCTTCCTGTGAGAAAAGCAGTTTATTATATGGTGTAGGTGCACGATCTCATGTAGGCACAAATCTGTATTGGGTCCAGTCAGTTTTGTTTGAAAGGTCTTAGCTGAACCATGGGTAGCTGTGGGTCTAAGCAGTCACACTTTATCAAAGGAACAAGTGTAGAGCATTAAAAAATACCTCAACAGTTGAATAAGAAGAAAAAGCAAAACAATAAAAATGTGACACTAATTTATAATAGGTTTGTTTTATTTTTTATCTTTAAATGGACATCTCAACAACAAAAATCCACTAGAGAGTTCTGGAAATATGATTTTTTAAAGGAGCAATAAGTCACAGATTTTCACTTAGTGAGTTTATGGTTAGCTATGAAACGTAACTTGAAAATGCTATAAAGGCACTCCTGTGGTGACTAAATCTGACAGGTAGCCAATCACTGGTATCATTAAGGTCGAATTGTGTAGCTACCTCACAGTCAAAGCAGTCTCCAGTACACTTCCAAACTCTATGGGTGAACCACCGTAGGCTTCAATGGAGTGGTCCTGATGCACAGAATACAGGATGTTGAAGATGCTCAAGGATATTGAGCTGGTGATGAGGGTCTTCCTGGGGTCACCCCTTGGTCCATGTACATGGTGAGGCAACACTCACCGCAGCAATTGATTTCCCTCGAAGTATGGGTGAAGTCCCACCATAAACCAGTTCCCACTGGTCTACTAGTCTCTGGATACAGCAAAACCAGTGGTTCCCTTCAACTGGTCGTAACCTCCTTGCTGGACACTAATCTGCACTCCGATGACTTTCCTGGGTCCAGCAGACTCTGGTGAAACTTTTGGGGGTTGGGACTTGGTCTCCCAGGTGGCAATTCAGCAGAAAACGGTGGTCAGGCATTCTTGACAACTAACTCATCAAGGAAGGCTTATTCAGCTTTTGTGGCCCTGTTTCTGTAACAGGAAGTCAACCAACTGACTCTAAGAGTCACCTCTTCTGCCTGTGACTCAGGGATGACTTTTCCTTGAGCAAGGCACCACAGGCACAGTCATCTATTTGATAGCTCAAGAAGCAGTAGGTGCGGTCCAGTCTTTGGTGCAGCCTCGCCTTGATGGCATCAGGGATCAGCAGGACAGTTGTTTTTTGGTCCTCTCTCCAGTACTAATGTGATCTGTGGTCTGGGTGCTAGGGGTGCCACTTTTATGCCCAAGTTGTGCCCTCGGGTGAAGCAACGACTACTAGCCAATATGTTAGAAGGTGCTCTACTGCTGACTTCCTGTAAAGTTTGGAAATTTAATTTACAGGCACTGGGTACCCCTGGTACTGTATGGTAGGGAGTCTTGGTAAGTTAACTTATGCCAATTGGATATAAACCATTTAAACATATACCTTTTAAGGGTTACAGCAAATGCACTGGGGCCCAATCAGCAGGGCCCAGTGCTCTACAGAGTCATTACACCAATACCTACGAGACAAAAAATGGGGTGAACCTTCAAAAAGCCATTTCCTCATATTTCCTTTATTTGGAATACACTCGGTGTTAGCCTGCACAAAATGGAGGACCTTTCTGTGCTTCAGATGGCTGTTAAACGTCATCTGTTTTATTGATTATCTTCATACCTTTTCTGATGTTGTTTGTTCAGTGCCAAGACACCTTAGGATGTTTGTTGCATTTTATAAGTAACACCTCAGCTCAGCTCATATCTTGCATGTATGCATTTTCAATATATTTAGTGGGTGCCCTCAGGCATTAAGCCCAGAACCGGCATCAAATGTTAGAAGAAATAGAGCAGAAATAGTGGTTGTGGCTCTTATCCTTTGGAGATAGGTCGTTGTAATTTGAGGGTGTCTGATGCCCCCCACTAAAGTCTCTAATGACTGTCCTACAGGTAGTCTGAGAGACAGCTCAGCTATGTGAAGCCTAAACATGTGATTTATGTATAAACACAGTCATATCTATGCCACCTAAAACTAGGGCCTGTATGATCAGTATCACAGAGTGCACTGTGAGCAGATGAAGAAATTGCCTCAATTGATGGTTTCAGTTTTTTTTTCTCTGGGATTTTGCCTGAGCAGAGGTAGTACACCAGCATTCCCCTTGTGTAGGCATTTCTTTACTGTCTTGCCTCTTCAAAATAGCATAGTTTGCCAGAAACATCAATCATTCACTAGGTATGTAGAGCGCATCATGTCACCCAAGAGGGTATCCAGGCTCTAGCAGGGTCCAGTTGCTGAGCCGAATAGCCAGGTCTTCAGGGACTTTCGGAACGCTGGAAAGGATGGGGCAGTCTGAAGATTAAAGGGTAGCTTGTTCCATGTCTTCATTGCTAGGTAGGAGAAGGAGCAACCTCTGCATCTGCTATGTTGGATGCAGGAGTGAAGGCTAGAGAATGGGAAATGGAGCAGAGGTGTCTGGTAGGCTGATGAAAGTTCAGGTGGTGGTTCAAGTAGGTGGGTCTGCAGTTAAGTAGGGCATTCTATGCATGGGTCAAGAGCTTGAACTGGCATCTTTCCTGTATATGGAGTCAGTGAGGTTCCCCGAGGGTGATGGTGCTTCTTGAGCTTTGGGGTAACTATTTGAATATCTTCTGAAGCATGAAGAGGGTGAAGAAGGAGGAGGTAGAGGCGAAGTTGACCTGAGTCGTCATGGTTAGCTTGTTGTCCAGAATGATGCCTAAGCTCCTAGCGGGGTCATTGGGGGCAGGAGTGGGTCCGAGTTTTGAGGACCACCAGGATGCATCCCATGGGGAGCTTTTGTTTCTGAAGATCAGTACCTCTGTCTAGTACATGTTGAGCTTCAGACAATTGTCCTTCATCCAGGTGGTGACGTCTGTCATGCAGTTGTGGAAGTTGGTCTTGATGTTGGTAGTGTTTTCAGAGAGGGAGAGGATGAGTTGTGTGTTATCAGCATAGGTTATGATGTTGAGTCTGTGGGGTAGCAATACTGGACAGAGGTGTCATATAAGTGTTGAAGAAGGTGGGGTTAATCAAGGATCTTTGAAATACTCCACAGATGATTTCCTTGGGTTCAGATGTCAAGGGGGGGAGGCAGACTTTTTGTGTTCTTCTAGTGAGGAAAGAGGCGATCCATCTGAGATCATCTCCTTGGTTTTCTCTGTTGTGCAGCCTTGTGATAAGTGTGTTGTTTGGGTATTGTAGTGGCTGCTGAGAGGTCTGTGAGGATCAGAGCCTCAGTCTCTCCTTGGCCGAGTAGGGCTCCAATGTCATTGGTAGCCACGATGAGGGCTGTCTCGTGCTGTGGCTGCTTCGGAATCTGGATTGGGAGGAGTGGAGTAGGAGGAGAATTGTTGGTTGCTAACATTTTCTAATACTTTGGTTGGGACCAAGAGCAGGAAGATCAGTCAGTAGTTGTTGAGTTTGATGTGGTCTGCTGATGGTTTCTTTAATGTGGCGTTAACTTCTGCGTGTTTCCAGTCCTCATGGAAGGTGGCAATTGAGGTGTTGAACGAGTTGGTGAGTACGTGGCGGATTCTTGCTTTGTCTAGGTTGAAGATGTGCTGAGGACATGAGTCAGTTGGGGCCCCTGAGTGGACCGAGTTCATGATGGAGGCGGTGTCCTGTTGGGTGAGCTGGCTTCATTCAGTTAGTCGGATGTCGGTGGTACCAGGGTGTTGCTTGAAGAAGTTGGTAGCATTGACCTGGGGTTTGAAGTTTCTCCAGATGTTGGTGATCTTGTTGTGGAAGAAGTTTAAAGTTATCGCAGAGTTCTTGTAAGGAGGTAATGTTGTTTGTTGCAGGTGAGTGTTTGGAGAATTATTTGATGATGTTGAAGCACTGTTTGCTATTATTGGATTATTGGATGAGCCCAAGAGGATGGAGTTCCCGGGCCCAAAATCTGCTAGGGGGGGCATCCGGCCCACTCCCCACCCCCAAAAAATATATTATAAGGATGAGCCCAGGAGGATGGAGTTCCCAGGCCCACAATCAGCCAGGTGAGAGGGCCGCGTGACCCCCATCCTCTACTTTGGACATTCAACCAACGAGGTAGCACTTACTAACTAACCAGCAGAAAGTGTTCCAGTTGCATGGACATTTTGTGCAAAATTGTGGACTCTTGTTAGATAAACAAGCAGGTGAACTTTCGTTCTGGTCATGATGTTCATTTCACAGATATTAAACCTCAACAGGAAGTACTTACAAATATAAACGTAGCAGGTGCCCCAGTTGAATCTCCACTTCTGTAAAGGACAAATTATCCTAACTCCTGGGCTTGGTGAAGGCAAAGCAAGTGTGTTACTCCGCATTTCCAAATTGAAAAATGATCTGAAATCCGTTGTGGAATGGAATGCATCTTTCCTCTATTGAAGCGCAATTACGCACTCCCACACCCACTCTCACGCTGAGACAGGCATTCTCACAGTCACTCTCACACCCAGAGACATCCTCTCACTCCCAGAGACACAGACGCTGTGGCACATCTCGTCGTGCACAGCCAAAGGCCGTACACGGTGGTGGTTGGATCAACGTATAGTAATGAAAATTACTTTACAACAAAAAAAACATAGAAATTCTCTGAAAAACAAGGTTACAGAACATAATAGTTAGGAAATAGAATTAACAAAACCTTAGAAATTCACTTAAAAACCAAAGGTTTCAGGGACTTTATAGTTATGTTCTGAATTTGCTTGCACAACACCAAAGAAACGCTCACAGAACTGCACCAAATGTTGGCAAAATTTGGCAAAAACCTAGCTTTTGGTACACAGATTGTGCTTTTGGTTATTTGGTGTGAATCTATCCAGTAGTTTAGGAGAAATAAAATGAAATCCAAACTTGTATATCTTTGGTCGCCAATTAGTAGTGAATATTCATACAAATAGAAGTGCTGTAATTGGCTGGCCACAACCTGACTAGAAAGTTGTGACCACCATTTTATGTTATGGGAAAGGCTCAACAGGGCTGAAAATAGAAATGATAAGTGGTATAAGGGGCAGGGTGGAGGTACTCTTACCCCAGGGATGTGTATAGGGGTGTATGAGGGTCAAATGATGGGTTTAAATTATTTGTTTTCACTTCTTCGCCCTGCTCAATATTCTCAAATATTCAAGAATATTCAAGATTATACAGCAAAATGTTTTTTAAAACATTCACATACTCATTTATACACAAATTCATTCACTCATACAAGCTTTCAGAGACTCATGCACCCACTCACCGATCCAATGACAAAGACAGGCCCTGTGGCCAAAGGTTGTGCTTGGCGTAGGGTTGGGTGGTTAGGAGGGCTTTGCTGCAGGGCCTTTAGCCACAGAGCCTGTGTCTGTCAGTGGTTGCATTAACATATAGTAATTAAAATACTTTATGTAAAATAACATACAAAATCACTGAAAAAAACAAAGGCTACAAGAATATTATAGTTAGGTTCTGAATTGATTTCTACTAAACCATAGAAAATCAGCAGTTAGAGTTATTTCAAGTAACTGTAACTCATGCCCTAAGGTAACTATAACGCGCCCCTTTGCCATGCACTGCTAATTACTCCACATATTATATAATTGATGTCATCTTCTCTGGCATCTTTGATATTATCACTGCAACATTTGCAATAAAATTATTGATTAGAAAACTGTACATGACGAGGGCGCGATATTATCATTGATATTTTCAAAGATGTCATGAGTGCTGTAATTTGTGGGATAATTAGCAGTGCATGGCGAGGATACGAGTTATACCTACCTTCGGGCATGGGTTAAAGTTACTTGAGATAACTCTATAGCAGGTGAATTTCTATGGGTTTGTACGTTTAAAATGTGAGCCTAACTATAACGTCCCTGTAACCTTCGTTTTTTAAAGTGAATTTTTATGTTTTTTTAATTCTACTTCCTAACTATAACGTCCATGTAACCTTTGTTTTTTCAGTGAAATTATATATAAATATATATATATATATATATATTTTTATATATATATATATATATATATATATATACAAGTTCACCATTTACAGTTATTTCAAGTAACTATAACTTGAGCCCTAAGATAACTACAACTCACTCCCGTCAGGCACAGTTTTCTCATCAATAATTTCATTGCAAATGTTGCAGTGATAATTCCATTGATGTCATAGATCATAGCATGAGTGATATAATATGTAGGGTAACTAGCAGTGCATGCGTGGCCACCAAGTTGAACACACTGTGTATGGAAGTGGACAAGTTATAATATCTTGAAGGTGTAGCATAAAATATAAATTAAAGGTATAAGTTTCGAAGTTTGAATTTTTGTGTAGTTTGTTTGGTTTGTAGTTAAAGCATATATAAAGTTATATTAATTTCAATGTGGTGCATAAGTAATAAAGGTAAAGTATTGTAGCAAGGTGACAGTATTATCTGGTATGACTGGGGAGTCTTACCATGTAATACCAACACATTACCCAGAAGTGGACCTTGGGTTCACACTAGTAAACCTCAGCTCAAGTCCTGGTACTGTGGCAAAGAGCAGTAAGGCTACTTAGAGGAACATGTGTAAAGCATTTCACAACAAACACATGGACGATAAGTAAATGGCACGACTCGAAAGAAATCCAAAACCATTTAGGAATATAAAGCATATTTTTATCTTAATTTGGACACCAAAACAAACTATTTATCCTACAGCCAACCAGAGTTGTGAATTTCTAAAGCGTTAAAAAATAGAGTACTTTTAATGATCAAACGACTCCCATTGAAGTCAATTGGGAAAATCTCAGTGTGCAGTCGGTCACTTGTAGGGTGAGCTCTGGGGAATCCACTTGGAGTTAAGGTCTTGTGGGTCCCTACACCAAGTCTCAACAGTAAATTTCTAGTCACCTTGCCCAGGGAGCCCAGGTGTAGAGGTGCTCTGGCTGTCTTTGGTGCTGACGGGATACGCGGGCACTGTCAAAATGCTGCACTTAGCAAAAGAGCACTGCGGGGTTAACTCACACTCCACCCTTGGAAAGTAGAGGCCTTTGGGGCCCCAGGACCTGGATTCCACAACTGGAAGTTCGCCGCCACATCTGGCGGCTCCGGGTGCAGAGGTGGCCTTGCAGTTGTCAATCTTGGGGACTGATTGAGCCAACAATGCTTTGTTGCACCTTTCAAAGTCGCCTCCTTCAGGATGCGAATTCTCAGGTGTGGGGTCATTGCTGATGTCGGTCGGTTTGCTGGGGAACTGCTCTGGAGTCGGTGATGTCTGAGACACTGTTGATTACTGGGCTGGCAACAGACAAGCCTTGGCAGCTGTAAAAGTAGTTGCTTTGTCAGCTGGGGGTTATCTGGTAGGGTGTAGTGGCTCAGACCATGGTAAGAACCTCACTACTGCTCCCATGGTGCAGGTCACTGAGTTTCTTGGAGCTCACTCCCAAGGGGCTCGACTGGTTGCACTACTGGGTATGCAGCACGACGATTCTTCTGCAGGTTGCAGGTGACTGGTACCAACAGTCAGGGGAGTCTGCTTTAGCTTCTGGCATCCACTGAAGTCCCACTTGCTGGGAGTAATGTGTTTTCACCATGGACACAACTCGATCATACAGTTAGAGTATATGGTCTCCCTAGGGCACTTAGGTGTCCTCTGTTGGCACTGCAGCAGAGTAGAAGTCCTGTTGTCGGTGATGGCATCTTCGTGGGTGACTCTTCTTCAAAGTCAGAACTGAGGTCCTGGTTTCCATTTTTCCACCTGCCAGCTTTTATCAGGATGGGAAGGGCTTTGTCCTAGAGTGGTGGACAAGAAACTGCACATCAACGGCGGTGAAGCCTTTGAGGTTTATGCCTTGATTACTGAAAACACTATCCTTCCTGGGAGGGAGGAGTGTGAACTTTGCTCCATCCTGGGGAAGTGTTAGAATGACCAGCAGGAGGACAGACCCTTGTGTTGGCGCCAAATGGCTCCGGAGAGCCTCCCAAGGCAAGGGAAAGCAGATATCTTGGTAGGCATCCTCTAAGGACGCCACAAGGGTACATGCTAGCTAACCCTTGGCATGAGCAACGTGCTCAGGGTTTAAAAGCACAGTGCTTGATACCATCCTTGGGGGAAATCGGCCGGGCCATCGTGGAGCTGGACATCTGGGGGCTGCTGAGTTGCCAGCTCCTGTTGTCCTATGAACTGGAGGTCACTTGCAGTAGCATTACGTTTTAAATGCTGCCACAGGACCATATATGCTTGTGCATATATGTCCACACTCACAACACAGTGCACCCTGGCCCTGGGCTACAGGAGGCCTGCCTGAGGGGTGACTGACCTGTGCTATGGGTAGTGAATGGACTCTGCTTACACTTGGTGTAGGCAGAGTCAAACTCGTGCGGGCAAACTGCTCCTGCAGGCTGACATGGCAGCTATGCAGGCTTTGTATTTACTTGGGTCACAGTGAGTGGCACAATCAGTACTGCAGCCCTGGTGACCCCTTTAACATCCCTGCCTGGGTACCACTGGTACCATTTGCGAGGACCTTACAGGGGTGGTAAAGTCCTTGCAAAATGGATTTGTAAACGTCTCAGTACAATCTAAGGGAAAGAGCACTGGTACTGAGGTCTGGTTAGCAGGCCACAGTGCACTTTCAGGTCATAAAGCCACACCATCAAGCAGCAAAACGTGGGGGCGACCATCAAAAAAGGGGACTTTACAACAAGTATAACTATAACTTTTAAATTTCTAATTTTGTTGCTTTAAATATGTGTTGTATAGAAAGAACAAATAAGGTTTCCCTAAGTATTACTGTTTAACATTTGTTGTTTTTTCAATTGAATTGGTAGTCCCACCAGTTTTATCTGTGGCATAGTATGTCTCTCCCTCCGACGCCCTTACCCCTTCTACAAAAAATGCAATTCTAAGGGGTTGCAGGAGAGTATATGGAGAGCAGGTCCAGAGGGGGCGAAGCACAGTGCCAGAGCTGAAATCTCTTCGATGCACGCCCTACTCTCAGGCATGGCGGCTTTCTGACCCTCTCCGGAAGCAGCCAGACGATGCGAACACAGATGAAGTGTGGGCGCATTAAACCCAATCATCAAACAATAGCGAGAGCGAGAAATGGCAGCAGTAAACACGAGTGTTGAATTAGCATTAATTTTTAAATGAGATGGGTGCAGTTTAATATCCGATTTCTTCATAACCATAATTAGCTGACCTTATTCGGAGGCGGATGTGACTGCTGTCCGCTGGCTTGAATCGATTAATATGCGCTGCCACGAATGCATCATCTCCTTCGTCTATAAAAAGGCTGAACATTTTACAACAAAAAATACCATTTGGGTATACAATACCCTCTCCTCCATGTTCGGCCCCATCACTTCTCCCATTTCCCTGCACACACAAGCACCCAAACAACACAAGAGCAAATCATCAGATTACTTAACGATGATGTTGTTCGCTTAAAATAATTAAGGTCAGAACACCCTTAAAGGGTAAAGCTTCTAAACGACAGGACAAGTGACTGTTTTGGCTGTTCACAACACTCACTTTTAATTGGTATTAAATTGTTATTATTGTTAAAATGCAATGCTTGTGGTTAGTACTGCGGTGTGCCAATGTCATTATTAATCTTATGTATATTTTATCTCTACCTGCCTTGTCCCAGATATTACACAAGAAGTGATCTTACCTCAAAACAAGAGGAAAACTCAGACGCATGCTGGCAGAATACAAGCCCCATTCTCGTTGGGACTAGAACAAAGTTAGAATCCCCAGCATTAAGCCTGGCTTTTTTAAGCCACCGCCAATGACGGACAGTCAACTGAGGGCGGGTGAATAGGGATGGCACTGGACTACTTTTGAACTGATACCTCGCGGTCTCCCCATCTAACCAGAATCTGGGTAGTGGGGGGCAGACGGTCTGCAGTGGGTGGTCCCTGGCACTCCTCTGGGATGAGTGACACAGAATGGTTAGTATCTACCTGACATTCTGAATCAGGGCTGATTGCCAGCAACACCATAGGCACTGATTCAGTCTGGGCACTTCCACCTGGCCCCCAGGTTTCGGTGTCATTTATGTCCGCTGTGGCACTCTGGTGAGCAAGCTTAAAAAACGAGTTGTTCCTAGTGACGTCTTCTCCATTGCATTGGACGGACATCATGGTGCCCTGTCACCTGGTTACGACCCATGGGTGTTGTTCAAATGGGAGTTGAAACTTGATTCCTGGTTATCTTTTTTTGATAAATACTTGATCCCCCTGCCGAATGTCCAATGGTTGAGCCCCGGGCGGGCACTTGCCTTATTGTTGAAAGTTATCCTTCTTTGCACGGTCTGGTTGTCATGAATGCGAGGAGGCTTCCACTGCGAATGATGGGGGATGGTGTCTACTACTACCTGACCCATGCTGTTGTGTCTGGGAACTTGCATGTGGTTGTATGTGGGGTTTTGCAGTATTCTAATAAAAAAGCAGATATGGCCCTCTTGAGCGGTAGCTGGTTGGCAAACTACCTTATTGAATGTTCACATGAACAACCCTGCCTCCCTGGGGCCATCATGGTGTTATTTTCTTGTGCCTGAATGTTCCGCAACTGTAAGTAATTTGCAAACTCATGCCCCTAAAAAGGTCGGCCATTCTCTGTCCTTATTTCCTTCAACAGCTTGTGTGTGGCCATTATTTTCGTCAGCTTAGGCAGAGTTTCACTGGCCGATACACAGTACAAAATTTCCACCTCTGGGTATTTGATGTAGTCATCAACTACAGCAAGGGTGTACTGTCCATTGGGCAGGCATCCAAAATCAAGGCTGGAATGTAAGCGCGGTTGGTGAGGTCCACGCACGGTGAGCACAAGGCCAGTGACTTGACACCATTGACAGGATCATACCATGGTCTTTAACATCTCATCCATGAGTGGAACCCACAGCTTGCTCCTGAGGAAGTTATTTGTCTTCGCCACCCCTAGGTGTTAAGTTTTGGCCAGTTGTACTACTTGCTTTATAAAGCTGGATGGTATGATCAGTCATGGCCTTCTCAGTAGACACCCTTCTGCATCAGGTTGCACAGGGTGGGTCAAGGGACACTAGCTGCTGCACCCTGTGCAGTGAGTCCAATATTGTTTTCGCCTTGGGTGTTCTGTGTATCCGGGGTTCTTTGAGCATATTCCCTCTCTTAGAGCTATCTGCAGACACATTGGTTTCAGTCACATGGCTGACTGTGTCGAGTGACGGGGCAAAGATTGAGATCTTTCCTCTATCTGACATAATCCTCTGTGGCCTCCACCTCAGCTGCCCCCTCCTGTGTGAAATAAGCCCAGTGCTTAATTAGTAATGGTGGCTTCTGGTGCAGAGCACCGGCACTTATTTTTGAGGGCTGGCACTTATTTTTCTGCCTCAAGCATTTACTGCGAGCAGAAGACTCATATGGGAAACATGGAGGAAGAGGAAAAGGAAAAAGCATCACAAAGGGAGAAAGGAGAAAGCTGCAAGAGGGAGCTAAAGGGGCAGGTAGTGGCGTAAATCGATTAAAGAGGCCCGAGATGGCCTTAGGATTACGCTGCCTCAGTATTCTGTGCTCACACATTTAATTGCAGCAGTCTCGTTTCAGAGGCGAGCTTTGGGAACCAGCACATTTTTATTTACAAATCAAGCACTGGGTTAGCCATGTCAGGTATGAAGCAACCACAGTAGTTGACCATGCCCAAGAAATGTCTCATTTCTGACACATTAGAGGGAGTAGGGGCCTCTGTGATGTCACTCACCCCTTCTGGGTCTGGGGCTGCAACCCACCCCCAGCGGAGAAGGTGTAGCCAAAAAAGCGTATTTTCTGTCTAAAAAACTCGCACCTTTCTGGGTGTAGGGTGAGTGCTGGATTAATTGTAGGACCCTTCGGGGTGCATGGTACTCGCATATATGAGGACATTGGGCCTGATTACAACTTTGGAGGACGGTGTTAATCCGTCCCAAATGTGACGGATATCCTGCCCACCATATTACGAGTTCCATAAGCATATGCAGTTCATAGTTGTTTGAATATGGTGGTTATGAAGGAAAGAGCCAACTCTTGAGCAGTTTTCTGAAGACAAAAAAGTTATCTGTGGCTCTTATAGTTGGGGGTAATGAATTCCATAGTTTGGCTGCTTGAACGGAGAAGGATGTACCACCTATAGTCTTTTTCTTGTATGGTGGTGTTCTAAGGCGGGGTGCCAATCTTGAGCGGAGGTTTCTTTGTTGGATGTATTTGGTTATTTTGTTTCTGATAAAAAGCGGTCCTGTTCCATGTATAGCTTTGTGGGTGATACAAAGCAGCTTGAAAGTGCATCTTTTGGCAACGGGTAACCAGTGTAGTGCTCTCAAGGAAGGGGAGATGTGGGCTTGTGGCTTTACATGTAATAGTAGCCTAATACCATTAAGTATGCAGAATATTATACCTAAGCTCCTTGTCCTCATCCGATTCATTACGCAATAGGAGTATCATATCTCCAGACACCAAAGAGAACATGCCAAGATGCAGACAAAGCTGCAACATCCATTGACTTTATTAGTGAAACATAAGTTCAAGACAAGATGCAGCTGAGCACTGCCACACCAAATAAGGCCCTCCACACTACAGAGTATAGCTGGTAATAGTAAAAAAGTATTAGGAAGCCCAAGTCACAGTTCAATAAATCTCAACCAAAGTGACTTCCTAGCTTTCAGCCCAGGAACAGCCAGACCCCTCATGGTCCCACCCTGAATACACATGGGACAAGGAAACGCAACCTGGGAATAAGCAAAGGCAACTGTGAAGCAAATCCAATGACTGATGGTCATGAACTGGCTCGGTAAACTTGCCCACCCTACCCAATTGTGGCAAACAGGTGTTAGGAACTGTCAAAATGTCAAGAAAAGTTCAGATAGTGTAAGTTAATCCACTTTTCAGCCAATGAGTGTAAACATTCTTCTCCAGGGATGAAGGAGAGGGGATGACAAACCACAGGAGCCATAGTACAAATATTTGGCAATAACTTGGGGTCAGGTCCAAGCACCCTCCCCCACACCTTCATCATGGATCCTAAAATATGGAGATCTGAATAACAGGGCTCTCAATTCACAATTACAATGAGCCAATGTAACATAAATCGAAATGGTAACCTAGAGCCAAGAACCTAAGGCCCACTAGAATAAGAGTCTTAATTGGTGACACCTGAAGAGCCTGCAAAACCATGATGCAGAAGGCTAACAATGCTGGTGAAAGAAGGAGGAATGCTTGTGCTCCTTAAACAGCCTAGTACTCTCAAACAGGAGTTATAGAGCAGCTGCCTTTTGGAAAGCATTAGTATGTTAATCTGTAAAAAGTTAATTGCAGTGCACTGCCACAGAAACTCTTCCTATGTGCCTGCAGCACAGACCACATCAAAGGAGAATGTCAGACTCGAACCCCACCCTTTGTTCCATGGACTCCAAAAAAGCAGAACATTCAAACCTCTCTAACACAGAGTTATATAGGTCCTAGATGCCAGGGATCAAAGACTGTAAAGCACAAGTGCCATCCACCCCAACATGTCTCGACAAATGGAAGCAGAACAGGCATGCAGGAGGAATACACATTCTCATCTAATGGATCCTTGAGAACGGCATCCTCAGCCACATAGACTTGTGGTCCACTGTCGCGTAGGTTCTCATTAACCTAATGAGACTACTAGATTTTGGCAGCAGAATCACTTGTACTGCGGGGGACTGAGTCTGATCCCACACTAGTTGACACTTGTTGGCCTAATCTGGGTTTTTTCCGGCTAAGTGGCAGTGCCTCATTTCTACCCAAGAGCAGGCATGATTGGGCAACCGGGCGCATGACACAAATGACTGTTCAGGGAAATCGTGGTCACTGAGATCTCATCCGTTTTTCTCAGTTAAATTAGTCTCACATATGAAAGGACAATCAGAGGCAGAGTATAGTTCTCTTAGATAATAAAGCATGTATTGCAATAACTAGGATGATGAAGCACAACAAGATTGAAATTGTGACAAGGTGATTAAAACATAAAAATAACACTACCATATTGTCACTAAGATCGTTAAGAATAGTTTCTAGATAGGTCATGTTAGAGCACAGCATGTTACGCTCTAATTCTGCCGTTCAGGTTCCCCAGGGAAGACACCATCCCTCATACCTAAGCAAGAGACCTGTAGTCTACATAAGCAGCTGCAACGAAGCACTCAGCAATCAGCATACAGTCGTGGTCATCTGGCAGGAATCTCCCTCTAACGTTCATAGGTCAAAGTAGTGTTTTTATAATAAAACAGTTGATTTTCCAAGAAAGGATCCCCACGTAAGAGTGTGTATGTTTCTGTGAACACTGGAGACAAGCGTACCACTTTTGCCAGCAACCTATCTTACTGCAGCCTTGAGAAAACACAGAGTTAAAGAAAAGTCTTGTTTAAGAGCGCAGTGCTGGCCTAGGCGAAGAACAGCTAGATAGAGAAAATAAAACAAGACGGCAAATGTGGCTATTGTTGGAAAAGGGGTCTTTGGTTGACAGTCAGGTTACCCCCTGTTCAAGCAAGGACCCTCACACTAGTCAGGGTGAAAGAGAATCACCCTCAGCTGACCCCTGCTTACCCCCTTGGTAGCTTGGCAGAGCAGTAGGCTTAACTTCAGAGTGATAGGTGTAAAGTACTTTTACCAACATATACAGTAACTTAATGAAAACACTGCAAAATGACACAACACAGGTTTAGAAAAATAGGAAATATTTATCTAAACAAAACAAGACCAAAACAACAAATATCCACAATACACAAGTCAAGTTCTGAATTTTTGAAGATGAAATTCAAAAATAGCGCTTAGAAACACAAAATGCTTCGATGAGGTGTTAACACGGCGCCGTGACGGGGTCGTTCCCAATAATTTGACACCAGCGGTGCCAGCCACGGAGTCACTCAGACCCCCAGGACAGTACCTTGGTGAAGATTGGAAAGAAGCTGATGCGCGAAGTCGGGGATCGCGGTGTCTGTGCGAAATGTTGAATCCACGCACATCAAGTGGCGTCGGTCACGGCGTGGAGCTGCGACTTCCATGGAGTCGCGGACTTTGGCGGGGCTGCAGCGGTGTCAGGCCTGTGCAGGTCGTCGCATTCCAGCGAAGATCATGGAGTCGGTTGCAGGCGGCATCACCGGATTCAGCAGTGGCATCGGTCCGGAGTCGTCCTAAATCAATTTCCTTGAATTTTCACCAGTTTTTCCTTTCAAGGGCACAGGGACTGGATAGGGCACCATTTGTCAGGACAGGGGTCAGACCGCCGCGGTCGTGGCGGTCCGACCACCATATTATGACCGTGGTGGAGCCGCCATGGTCCCACTGCTGGCGCCGCCAGGCTGCAGCCTGGCAGTCCCGGCGGTTGTAATCTGCCAGGCCAGCGTTGCCGTGGGGATTACGACTCCCCATCCGCCAGCCTGTTCATGGCAGTTTACACCGCTATGGAAAGGCTGGTGGAATGGGGCACTCGGGGGCCCATGCACTGTCCATGCACTTGGCCTGGGCAGTGCATGGGCCCCCATGCACAGCCCCGTCGCGCATTCCACTGCTGGAATTACGGGTAGTGGAATACGCTATTGGTGCTGCTGCACCTGCTGCACCGCCACATTGCCCCCAGCTCCATTAGGAGCCAGCTGCAATGTTAAGGCCCTGTTCCCCGCTGGGGCAGCGGGGGCTCAAGCCGCACAGGCGGCCTGATGGCGGGATGTGTTTGGCGGGCGACCTCCGCCACCTGCCAAACTCATGATGGGGGCATCTGTCTTCCCAGTGGATGGCACATTCTTTTATGTGTCGCATGGGAAAAACCAGCCTGCTGGCCTGCACCCTCCCAGCAGTAGTTGATAGAACCGTGCCCATCTTGGATTCTAAGTGTGTTCATTCAAAATATTATAGTTGTGTTTGTGTAGTGCCTCGTATCCCTGATAAGGCTCCAAAGTGCATGTCATAGGATATGTAGCACGCAAATTTATGGGCTGTGTTTGGTGGGGAAAGGCTTTGTTTATTATGTGGCTTGTGTAAGAAGTCCTTCCGTGTCATGAGAGATGACTAGAAGGGGGATCTTGTATCTTATGCACCCTTGCCTAAGCGTTGAACGAAGGGTTGAGGAGTATGGGATACATACATGTTTAATGTCGTGTTCGTCACATGAAAGTGGAGCCTGCATTCGTAGAGGGTCTAATGACCACATATACATCCTGTCAGCAACTGCAACAGAAAGGTATCCGTTTGTTGGTAGGTGATTTATTATTGAGTTTGGTGAATTTGCATGAAACTTATCAGAAGATTCCAGTACATGGATGTTTTCTCCTTTAACGTTTTCTGCAGATTGTAAAACATCAGGTAGAAAGTCAAAGATGCTGAGGGTCCCAATGTGAAAGGCGTATGCAGTAGCACAAGTGTGCATTCTGACACGATGCTTTTGCCGAATCTAGACCCAAATTTCTAAGCCAATGTGCATGGTTGTCCAGTGACCCATTGCGAAGTACCACAGCAATAATTTAATCTCGTGATGTTGAAACACCAGCACTAAAATATGTATATCCTTTCTATTCATGGAAAGGCCAAAATGGATTTTAAAGAAATTATCTTCGTTGCTAAAGCAATCAGTATATATCCTAGTCTGCATATAAAAAAAATCAAAGGCTTGCTTGTCTAAACCATAAAATAGGAAAACTATAAAGGTTAAAATAGAAATAAAGCATGTTATCTAGTTAATCTGACCCCTGGTAATGCTGCTAACAGAAGAACAAGTGAATTTTACTAAAATGAATATCAGGGGGCAAGTCCTAATTTCCTGAAATTAATTCTTTTCAGGACATCACGAGGAGCTGTTAACCTAAAATTATGTTTCGCCTCATAAAAATTAAGCCTTTGACACACCGCGAAGAGGTATAGTTTGAGTTTGCCGGTAGTCACAATAGTAAAAATAAGCTCCCCTTACTTGTGGCAATACATTGGTGCGTTTATCTCCTTGAAAGGGGCCTCTGTGATCTGATTTATCCAGTCAAACCTCTATAGGAGTTTTGAGATGCACTATCGAATGTAAATGCAGACAGAGAAACACCACATTAGTAATGCACGCTGGGTCCAATTTCTTCTTTGTATGTTTGGGGGAGGGTGAAATATACTCAACGGTTTTTGTGTAGTTTTAATTTGAAAATACAACTAGATGACGAATTACTCGAAGTATAGTGCCATCCAGAGAGTCAATTGTTTATGAATGAGCGTGAAATCTGATTGGCTGAGTTTGGGAAAATCACTTCTCACAAACAATATATATTTTGAATAGTGGTGAGAGTAATCGTGACTCTTTTTTACTTGGCATACGCCTAATCACAGTGAAAACGCGTGATTGCTCATATGTGTGGACAGCTGTCTGTGTGCCAGTTGTACATAAGGTGTGCACACATGTGCAAAAGGCAATCGAGCTAGCAGCTCAATGAATTGGCGGTACAGTTTATGAAGTCATCGGGTGAACTTTGCTAGTATAGCTCGTGGAGGCACGGGACGTTTCCAGTTTTATTGTTCCCAAGAGTCATTCACTGCTTAAGTCAAGTTTCCTGTGAGTGAAAATTACAGGAACAGCATAAGCAAAAAAAAAAACACCCAGAAATTACACAAAGTTCAGGCAACCCAATAATTTGGACTTATTTATGGTTGCACTTAATAATAAACATTTTGCACAGTCCTAAATATGGCTGTAGTACCCAAGTTCAGAAGTGACTGAGCCGGCCCTTAATCTGTATGATTCTAATTTTACTGTGGCATAACAATGCACCCTTCATTCTGTGACCATGGGTATAGAAACGTTACCCCTCCTCACAAAGATATATTCTAGAGGCAAGCCACATTCAAAGAACAATGATGAAGAGATAAGTGTTCAAAACCCTCTGGACACAATTAGAGCTTGGGGCAAACGACTGGGCACTGGATGAACATGGTCACTGGCCAGAACTAGCAGGCACTAAGAGAAGGGGTGCTGGGATAAGGACAAGGCCAAAGACCATACACTGCACCAATAGCTCACTAGCAGTACAGAGAGGCCTTGCTAAAGGGGCAATGCCTAATGAAACCATTAGCGTAGGCTGAAGACCCTGCTCTGCGTCCAGATCCTACTAGGAACAGCCTAAGGGCCTCTTTACAAGGCTGGAAGTGATGGGTGGACTGCCACAAGTGTGGTGGTCCGACCGCCACATTGCAACCCTGACGGGTGGATCCACCTGGGGGCCGCTGTTCCCGCCAGGAACATGGTTCCCGACGTGGTGATCGCAGCCGGAGTTGTAACCAGCCACGGCGGTCTATGAGAGCAGGGCGACTCAACATAGGCCACTGCCTTCAGTCATGCTCTGTTCCCCGAGCTGCTTGGCCTGGGAAGAAGGCTGTTATCTAGCATTCTGACACTGGGTGGATTGGGTTCAGGATGTGTCTGCGTTGGATACATATAGAAACAAGGCTAGATTTCCATTGTCTACATACAGATGTCAACCAGCAACCATTTGTGGTCTGACTGTTGTCATCACTGCTGTAAGCAATAGTGTCATTTCATTACGTAGATAATATAGAATTCCTCAGTTACACAATCACCCTCACTGCAGTACCTTTCCTCATACACACTCGTTATTGAAGGCATTTTGCTGTACCATTCTCAACCTATAGATGTACCTGCAAGGGATATATATAGAATATGGTCTGCATTTGCACAACCAGCAAGTGAATATGGAAAGGAGGCCTTTGTTATTTCATTAAAATTATTTGATGATGTGATGGTAAGGTGATGTAAAGAACCACTAGTAATGTCTTAGATGGTGTGATGCCTGATGCCATCTTAGTATTGTTAACGCAAAATAACTTAATTAAAAATTATTAATGAATGTTTATGTGTTCTAATAATGAGTTTGTTAGAAAATGGTTAACTTAGAAAATTAATGTGCACGTTTGAAAATTGTGACTTCGGAGATCGACCACCAGAATTCACAAATGTACTAATAAATGACTAGCATACATGAAATATAGAAAAACGTTTAAAATTAATGTAGCAATGTGTCATATTGAGAAATATAACCTATGTTTTACAGTGATGGTAGGCCTTAACTTAGCTAATGTCTTGGCCTAGTTTTTCCAGGCCTCAAGCAGAAGCTGTATTTCTTTGCGTTTAATGGAAAATGCTGACAAGCTGAACTAACCGTGAACTGCTCATTGTTTAATAAAATTTGCTTAGCTGAAACCTCTATGTGAACTGATGGACAGGAGATGATGGAACTAGAATTGTAACGATTGAGAGTGTAAAGTGCACTGGGTGTACTTTCCCAGGACTTGAACAATAAAGGCACTGACTGGAGAAGATGCAACATTTTCGATACCTGACGAGCCGGATGCTGAGGACATCGTAAAGCTGACCAATCAACGACATGAGAACTGTGAAATATTAGAATTCATAGATTTGGAATAGAACAACTATTGGGTAGAGTCATAACTTGTGATTAATTGACCAATTGGAAATTGGAGGATAGTCTGGGTAACTTCGATATAACAACGTGACAGTGAGACGACAGACAGACAGATGGAGAGAGATGTCAGATGCCAGACGCAGATGCTAGATGTTTCTAAGGCGATCCGAGATTCTGTCATTGGACTCATACTTTTGTGAGTCTGATGTGATGCTGACCGACTGATGACTGGAAGACGAAGACTGACTCTGTTGCTGATCCATACCGAGGATAGGTATATATGATAATTTGACTGAATATAACATTGTGCCTTTTCTTTCTAGGTACCAACTGCACTGTCTAGTAGTTTTCTTAGCTAGATGGTTTTCCAAAATTCTTGTTCTAAATTGTTTTTGCATGAAGTCCCACATGCTGATACTAATCTGGACTAGATGAGGTTTTTCCTTATATGACGACTGACAGACTTAGAGACAAATGATTGACTGACTGTTTTGCTCAACTTTATGAATATGGAAGACGTATTACCTTTGATCTTTCTATTGAATTTTACTAAAGCATTAGAATATGTTTTGATGCAAGTTTTGGTTAGATTATGTTTTTGGTGCCTTTTAATAAACTAATATGAAATTCTTTTGATTTGATTTGAATTGCTTTTAATTAACCTTATGACTTAGTATTGTAACAAATAGGGAACTAAAAGCACTAAAACGTATAACAAGTTGTGGTTATTCATGACTGGAGGGTCATGGGGTATTGTGTTCTTTTGATTCATTGCTGATGATGACTAATGTTTATTGAGTTGTGTTTTGATGATTAGAGTACCAGCCATACCGTAGCTAGGATACTCCATGCAAATCAAAAGGTTCTTCGACCTATAGCGTCCTTGTAAGTTTACTTATTAAGGATCAGGCGCGCTAACAGCATTGTTGTTGTAATTGTTATTTTTTAACGTTAAATATAGCTCACACTCATCCATTAACGTAGTATTACAAAGTTTTTAGTAGTGCAGTTATGAAAAGTGTCACTTGTAAACATGAGCTCGATAGATAAATAATGCAGGATGCTGGATTATACTCACAAACAAAGCAGTGTATGTCCTCACACACATTATTTGTGCTTAGCAGGCGGCTTTTCATTTTTCTATATACTAGTGTTTCTGCAGTAAATATATCTAAGACCAGTTCGTGTTTCTACAGTCTGGGAACAGATGTGAAAAGTAAGATTGTTTTTGGCTTTATGAGTGCCATCCATCAAGCCAACAATGATTTGAGATGTGAGGTAATTTTTGATACTGACTGTGAAATTCGGTGTAAGGTCATGGGAAGTGCATGGAGGTGTGAATAATTATGCATTTTTATGACTTTTCGGTTTTAAATCATAACTATAACTTTCCTTTAACTGAGGTTTTATACACGAGTTTGCTTTCCTTAAGGTGTTCATTGTGAACATGCTTCACTTCAAGTTGGCCATCCACACTAAGAACAAATGAATGTAGCTGTTATTCCACTGCTCATCTCTCCTTTCTATTTTCAGACTTTTCACAGTGGCAGATGCTTTGTTACCGGAGCAATAGGCAGCATCATTGCAGACTTCCTGTCAGCAGCATCTATACAGATGTTAAGGCTTTGTCCATTTGGAAAGAGCGCATTTATCGCTCATGCAACAAAAGCCCTGCCAGTAGATGAAATAATAACCCTTTTGGGGTTTTCCTTTATCCTAACAGGCGCTGTAACATCTTCCAACAGCTTTACATTTTTTTTTTAAAGTATGCTCTTTTGAAAAAAATTTTTTAAAAAAATCGTGGCAAAAATAATGTAAATGGGGTTATAGTAATTTCCATTATTTATATAAAAACACTGACACCCTAGTAGGTTTCTGACACTTTTCTACCAGTTTGTTACACGTTTCTTGTACAATAATATTTCTCTTCAAGTCTGTAAGACAAATTGCCATACCAGTAGTTAATTTACTAACCAGCCAATTACATATATGTGCAATGTAATTCTGTAAACAGGAGGATCAGTGTGCCATGGCTGCACACTTGTGCATTCCGACTCGATCCACTCGATAAATCTGGATGGGAAATTTGAAGCCAGTGTGCATGGTTGCCCCAGGACCCATTGCTTAATACCAAAACAATAATTTAATTTCGTGATGTTAAATACCAATACTTAAAAGTGTATATCCTTTCCATTCGCACAGCATGAAACATCCCCAAAATGAATTTTAAAGAAATTATCTTCATGACTGAAACAGCCAATAGGCATATGCAAATATATCAAACGATTACTTATCTAAGTCATAAATTAGCAAACATAGAATGTTGAAATAGATATAAAGTATATTACCTAGTGAAGCTGTCCTGTCAATGCTGCTAACAGAAGAACACGTGAATTTTAGTGAAGTAAATATGAGGAGGCAAGCTGGTCCCTAATCTCGTGAAATTAATTATTTTCAGGACACACCGGGAGATTTTACCCTAAAATGATGTTGAGCCTCATAGAAATCATGCCTTTTCAACATTGTGAAGAGTTAAGGTTTTAGTTTACCAGCAGTCACAATAGAAAAAACAAGAATTTGCAATGCAATGGGTCTCACGTTTGCTCGAGTTAGAGCTATTAGCGTTGTAAATTTTAACTTTGCTTTTCTTGCCAAAGAAAATGAAAAGTAAAACAGTTGACATAAATGAGCTGATTCAAAGCACTATGGCTGCCATGAGCATGAGGGTGAAGGAGAGACACAAAAGGAAAAAGAAGTTTGCTCGCAGTCCAAGGTATCGGCAAACTTGCAATTATCCATTTAACAGGCTCGATAGCCAAGGCGGTAACAAAACCACCCCAAGGAGAAACAAACATAAAGCATTTACCAATGATGACAAAGGATTTTTGAAAGGCAAGCCCATGAACAAATGGTGGGTGTGGTTAAATGCCCGCAGATGGCTTACAACAGGCTAGAGCGCTTGCGCACTTGACCTAATAAGCTGTCCTTCCTGGCGACAATACATTGGTGTGTTAATCTATTTTAAAATGGACAATGTGGTGCACAGCCTCTCCATTGTCCTAGAGTCTCAATTCTGTGCAGTTTGTGAAATGGAGCAAACTGTTACTGTGTGTAAATACAGCAGCTACCCACTCGTGGTGACTGACAACTGCTTTGATTCCTTCAAACAACTCACCCACAAAAAGAATAATTAATGTCTTTAGACTCACGAAAGGGATGGGGTAGAGGTTCCAGACCTGTTAGCTGCGTCATTTCAGGGAAGAAGGACACATGACCGCATTTAAATGAAGCCCTCCAAATTCTGAGGTTAGGTATTTAAATGCTCTGTCCAGTTTTTCAACGTTCCACCCGACAATTTTCTTAATTGGGCTTTCAGCAAGCCATTCATTCTCACAATCAGTCTTGCAGCTTGTTGATATTAAAGAATGTGATATATCCACTCAATGTTGTGATGTAAACAATAATCTTGTGCCAATTTTCCTTTGAAATGTGACCCATTGTCACTCTGGACCTGGAGTGGTACGCCATAATATAACATTAAAAGGTCCAGAGTCTTGATGATATTATACTGAGCAGCACGTTTACAAGGGACAGCAATCAGGTAACCAGAAGAGGTGTCCACTATTGCGCAAGCACTTTGACAACTACGACTAATCAATAGTGGCCCAATGTAATCAATTTGCCATATCTGCCCCTGTAACTTCCCTCATCAACTGACCTCTGACTGTTTGCGGGACAGATCTCTGTTGTGTGTGTTGACAAATAGGACATTGCATGATTACAGTTATTATCAAGTGTAGGGGAATGTGCATCCCTTTAATCTCTGCCCACGTGTAAGTGGCTTTCTCTCCCAGGTGTCCACATTTTTTGGTGCGCCTATTTAGCCATCCCCACCAAGACAAAATATGGTGTTGCCACCTCTGCCAGCGTTTCAGTGAATCGATTGGACAGTGGGCATTTACATGATACACAGTAATGGTACTTTGTTCTAGCATTTCCCAAATTTCCTGCCAAAATTCTTTGCCTCATACATCCTTTGAATGTATTTGCCAGTTATCTGCATGGCATGTTGGAAGCCAGGTGACTAACACATTTGCGGTAGACCACGAATCTGTATAAATGTGACAAGTTCCAGGCAGTTCTTCCTTCAACACCTGATACACAGCGTATAATTCTGCATATTGACTATTCGTTCCTTCTCCTGTAGTGGTCAACAGCTTTTTGGTGAATGGGTTATATGAAACTGCCTTCCAATGTCTTTTGGCCCCCACATATTTGGCTGAACCATCGGTACACCGTACATGCTTCCTATCCTCAAGGGACAAGGATTCAAATGGCTCACCCCATCTAACTGGTGATTCTTTTATTGGTGGTACCTCCTGGACCCTCTCCTCATCCTACACAGGGGCTTGTGACACCTGTTCATGTAGAGCGGCTGTGCCTGCTGGTCCTGCTCAAGCCCTGTCCTGTATGTACCATTTCCAACGCATGATACTAGCTTCTTGTGCATGTCCTATGCAGTGCGTTTTAGGGGAACTCATCACCCACTGCATTATTGGACTCTCAGGTCTCAAAATTACATTTGCTCTGTGTCTACTTTGCTCAGGGTCATTTGCTCTGTATCTACTAGAGCCCAGTAGCATGCAAGTAATTGTTTCTCAACTGGAGTGTATTGCTTCCCAGCTTCAGGTAACGTTTTAGTCCAGAACCCAGTGGCACCCTCGTTCTTCCCTGTTTTTGCCTATGCTCCAATTTGCATGTTGCCACTGAATGGTTACATGCAGCTCAATGTCTCCTTCTTGTACTGGCCATAAATCTAAAGCCTGTTGAATCGCCTCCATTGCCAAATCAAAAGCACACTGCTGCTGTTCACCCCATTCAAACTCATGTTTTTTTGTGTCACTTTGTACAAAGAGGCTATAATCTGACTCAAATGAGGAATATGCTGTCTCCAAAACCCAAACAATCAAACTAATTGTTGTGTCTCTTGCTTAGTGCGGGGAGTGGCAAACTCTAAAATCTTTTGTTTTGCCTGTGGCAACAACTCTATGTACCTGATTCCACTGAATCCCTAAAAACTTCACATTTTGAGAGTGTCCTTGCATCTTATCTGGATTAATCTTCCACCCATTGCTCTGCAAGCATTCCACAATCCGCTCCAACTGAGTCTGCATGTGTTCTTGTGTCTTTCCTTGAATCATCACGTCATCAATGTAATGGGTCAATTGCTCTCCTGGAATGACAAATACTTCATCTAGGTGTTCTGCCACCAGCCAGTGACAGATGGTTTGGCTATGTACATACTCAATAGGAAAAGATAACATTTGGAATTGTCTGCCACAATATGAGAAAGCAAATTGGTCCTGACACTCAGGGGCCAATGGTATAGAAAAGAAAGCATTGGCAATATCAATAGTTGCATACCATGTCCCTTTATGTTTCCATATTTTTTCAATCAAAGTGATGGTGTCGGGGACCGCAGTTGTCAATGGGGGTGTATATTTATTCAGTTCACGGTAATCAATACTCATTCTATAGCGCCCTTCAGGTTTACACATGGCACAAAGGGATTGTTCCATTCAGTGGTGGTTAAAGCTATTACACCAGCCTCAATCATGTCTTGGATAGTCTTACTTATTTCATCATGCCCTCCTAGGATGCGGTATTGCTTTAGGCTTATTACCTTGGTTGCTTGGAGCACCTTCACTGGGTGTATATTCAGATGACCTACCCTCATAGCTGCCAGTGAAATGTATCTCTTTGATCCAAATTGATAGCAACCTTAATTCAAATACAAAGTCATTCCTTTTGAAATGTCAATTCCCAGCATGTACTCCAGAAAGGGCACAATCAAAACAGTGTATTCTCTTATCGGTGTTCTTCCTATTTTCATTTGATCCATAGTCTGCACAGCAGGAGTTTGTTTTGCACCTAACGCTGTGATGCTGTAGTGCTGCCCGGTAAATATTTTAGGATTGCCATAAACTAGAGAGATTAGAGAGGCCTCCTCTCCGGTGTCAACTAATGCTTGGACTCTTTGCACAGTTCTGTGTTTCCAGTGTATTTATAAATCAACATGTGCTCTGTTATCTTTACAAGGCCATCCCTGTACCAGAGCTTGGTCAGTTTCCTGGTCTGATTTAAACCTGTCAACTTTTGCCCAAGTCAGATCGGGATAAATGCTTTCATCTCTGCGAGCAGGCTCTATTCCTTCTCTGCCTTCAACGGTTAACCCCTTGCTGTCCCAACCTTCCTCCTCTTTCCCTTGTGAAGAGACATTTCTTTCCCTTGCCTTTTCATCTTCCTGCTTCTATGACTGACTCTGAGTTGCATATTTATTATCTTGCTTGTGAACCCGCCTGCTACCTTCCTTGCAGTCCAGGCCTCATTTACAGTACATCTCCCACAGGCTTTTGGTATCTATCCCATTGATCTGCTCCCTGCTGACACCATCCTTCAATAATACCATAAAGATGTCTCTCCTAGATACTCTGTTGTTATCTGTGTGACCCATCGATCTGGAGGCTCTCTCTGGTTTATTCCAATTGCCAAGATCTCCTAGCTCGCGAACCACCTCCAGCACCTCTTTTTTTCTCTGCCCTGTCTGATTAATTAGGAGAGTCATTATCACCTGCTTGTAAGCTGGAGGGGCGAGACAAATAATTTTATTTTATACGGAAATGATCAGCGGATCCTCTAACAAATTGTGAGCTTCCTCTAATAGAATAGCAGTTTTCTTCCTTTCTTCCTAAATTCTTTGAATGACATCTTTTAATGTGTAGCAAGGCTTATTATTTGGTGGCCAGTGTGATTCAGTATGATATTTTTAGTTATATCCCATGACCATCAACTGTAATAAATTGGTCGCTCCTTGATTCCCTTAACTGCTGAATTGTTCTTGTACTAAGGGGTCTGTGCTAAGAGTACAAAACTTCCTTGAATCTCCTGAATCTAATGTTACCCCTGAAGCACTGGTGTCAAATAACCTCAGCATCCACGTAAGCAGTGCTTCCCCTCTTTTCTATTTAAATCGGTCCACAATATCATTAACTTCTTGCTGAGTATAAGCTTCTAAAGAATGCATTTCAATTCCTCCTGGATTCTGTGGAGTGCCCTGTATTTTCAAACTAAATATGGGGTATGAACAAACCACATTTTGCTCACTTGGCTCACACTGGCCTCCACCTTTATTAACCTCTTCATCACTAGAATTTATAAAATCAGTACTCTCCCATATGTTAATGTCCCATAAATATGGATTCCAGTCTAATCCTGCATAAGCAATTGCTAAATTAACTTTCTTTTGATTTATTCTGTTCTGGGCAACTTTAACAGTGGCTTTCTCTGCCACAGACTGATAGGTATCGGGCTTGTCTTGCAACAGCTTATTCTGACAACACAGCATAGTTACAGTATGTTTAGTTTCAGCTAACTGCCTTTCTAATTATTGATTCTCCTGTTCTAACTGCTTGCATTTCTCATGCATTTTTCTATGGGCAGAGAGCAATTCCCACCCTCACCGCCCTAAAATAGATTAATCACCACTACGTTCAAAAGGTTCTTTCTTTAAACATAGAAGTACATCTTGGGGCTCAGTGTCCCCAAGGCATTTGTTCCAGGATTCAGAAAGTCATGAAAAACAAGACCATTCATTCGCTAAGACATTATGAGGTTCTTTGGTCCACCCTGGAATCTCGCATACATTTTTAGAACTGGTTTGTGATGCTCTTTTTTCTTCTTGCCAAATATATTTCACTTTTAAATTTTACACTTTTCAATCTTTTCCACCCTTTCTGACTACTCCAAAGTGTTTTGCTTTACTTCAGACTGAGACAAGGCTAAATATTATGGAATGCTAGCAATTCAGCACTCTTAGTCTGAGTAATAAATTTATTAAAGCACTTTTCAAGTTCGTATAGGGAAAACATGCAGGTCAAATGCAGCAACACAAATACACTTCTGAAAATAATCACAGCAGTAGAATAATAATGATCATAGAAACAAACAATGAACATACACTACTTCATTCATGGAAACTATAGCTACATACAGTGGTTATATATTCATGCACAATGCAAAGCTTAAAATAAGAATAAAAAATGCATCACCATGTGGCTCGACACTGACATGATCTCTTTGCCAAATTTAACACGAAGGAACCCAGACAACTGCCGAAAGAGAGAACCACATGCAATGGGAATGAACCGGGCAAAGGCACCCCCCTCCCGGAATGAGTTCAATCTACACCCAGTCATCAAGTTTCCCTCTTAAATACCTTAAACAAGCTGGAGAGGCGAATTCTAGAAACTCCCCTCCTCCCATACTGTAAGTTGTTGTTCAAACACTGGCTGTACCAGTCCTTGTTGAAAGAGCATGTTAGAGATTGGCCATATCCTAAAGTGCGCTCCCAAGACCAAACTGTTCCCTACCATCCCATAAACATTCACTGGTACATCCTTATATTTCCCTCACTCCTCCGTGTTATGTCCCTGCCTTGGTGAGAAAGAGATCGAATACATGTTGCACAAGCTGTGCGCGGAAAAATACCTAACGGTGTATGAAGCTAAGCTAAACACAAAATGGAGTCAGTGGCCAAGATGGAGCTGGTGGTTAAATACGTACAGCAGTACACTAATAGCATTACACCACCTCAGACATTATCCAGGTCTGTGGTAGAGAGTGGGAACCCAATAATGAAGCATGCCACAAACATAAGTGAGGATTCCATGTCCTTTTAAGTAATAAGTCCAGCAGAGTTTGACGGTAGACCCAACTGATTTTGATATCTTTTCACACACAACATAGATCTTGTCTTACCATATTGTTTATCACCTTAATGGTAGGGTGGGGTTGGGCAGCTCTTAGCAAGGCTCCTTCTTACTTTTCTGTCGTTGACTGGTCTAAATATTGTGTACTTAATATGTTTACAGAAGAGCTTATTGTTGCAGCTCAATGCAATGGTGAGATCAGGCATTGGTTTGTTCTACAAATTAAATAATCATTCTAGAGTGACACATCCATCGTTCTTAGGACCTAAATCACATCATGAGCAATGTGAAATTTTATTTCCACAGCATTGGGCCTCATATTTGTCCTTTTTAAACAAGCAATTTCAGGAGTTAACATTTACATTTAACAATTTCTTGTCTGATAGAACTCAGAAACCATACAATACTGATATCTAAAAACTTCAATAGGATTTTGGTTAACATACATATTAAAGTGAGGGTGTAGTCAAGAGGGAGACCATGTGAGTTCTAATTACTGAAGCCCCAGGGACAACATCCCTGAAAATCATTATCCTGACCAGATTGGTGAGCAGTAGTGGTCCCTCACAGAACAGGGGCACTCACCCTGGCTGTAAAAATGTGAATGAGGTTCTGACAGCCCAGGACTGTAGAGGGAGAGTTCAGTGAGGCTACCAGCCTCTGATAAGAGGGACCTGCAGCATGGCAGTGATGACATACCAGAGAGATAGAACCTGGGGCTGAGTGCAGCCAAGGAGAGCATCCAGTACTTTGGCAGGTGGTGCCCATGGCGATAGATTGGGCCATGGGCAACATCATCGACCAAGCAGGAAGGCACCACATTTGAGCCCCAGTGATCTAGCTAATGTCTCCGCTGACCCTGGGGGAGCCTCAATGACTGACTCCCACCAGGCTCCCAGAACTGAAACACCACAAGCCAGGCCATTCACCCTATCTCTGGAAGATTACAGGGGGGTCGGGAAGCAAGACATTATGAAGGAGACGTTCAGCATGATCTTCAGCTGGTAATGAGAGGTCCGTGTAGTATGGCAGCAATGATGTTCCAAGACAAGTGTTGCCTGAGACCTTGCATAGTTGGAGGAAACCCAGAACTTTGTTGGGAGAGGGCCAAAGTGCTACAGAGGAATGCCGCTTGTCGATAGCAGAGGAGATCCAGATGAATGAGTGGGTGTCTCAGATCACCCTGGAGAAAACTTGGTGAGTGGCTCCTGCTTGGCCACCTGGCACTGGTGTACCCTAGCCCATAGATTTGTGTCCTGAGACTGGCTAAGGCCTTGACCAAGCTGTGGCTGGCAGCCCATAAATGGTGGCACCATCAAAAGGTAATATTAGTGACTCCCAGTTTCTATAGAGGATGGCTTCCCACAACTTCACTGGATGAGACGCAGCAGTTATTCAGGATACAGCAGTGCCACAATGGTGAAATCAAAATGTTTAGAGTCCTCATCACCAAGCAATAACATGGTTGAAGCAATTGTCAACAACGAAGATATCGGTGACCTCCTTTGTCATGTGGAAATTACTTTGGATGGCACATAAGTTAAGTTGATACCATACTACAAGATATCCTTGACAATAAAGAGTTTTTTTAGAATCTAAAATAGACTCTCTGGTGATTGATAGAGGGCTGTTATGGGATGATTACAAAAAACTTACAAAGTTGTAAAAAATTAATCACGCCTCATGAGACTGAGGCCCATGATGTTGGAAATGAAGACCAAACTTAAAATCCTGGGAGACGAGTTGAACTATTCCACAGTCTGAACCAGGAATGCCGAGGGGCAGTTTCATGGTACAATGACATTAGGATTATTGACATCTCAGTGTAAAGTCCCTCTTTCTCCCCCCGACACAATTGTGCCAACTGAGGGGGGTTTCATGTGACCTTGACAGACATTCTGCTTCGAAATTAACCCAGGGAAGGCACACTGAGAACAGAACAAGATGGTTTAGATGGAGCAGGAGACACAGATTCAGGAGATTCAGGCCCCAAAATTAGACGAGGACCCACTCTAACACCTGTGACAACTGAAGACATTATATAGAGTACCACACAAGTATACCTGTGACTCCAGTGAATGATACTGGGTAAAGTCCATGCCTGGCGGTGATTCATGGCCGGACTTGGTGTCTTAGGGATCTGGGACTGGGGAGAGTGATGGATAGAAACAAGAATAGGCAACAACGCGCAGTGTCAAATTTCAGGAAAATACAATTTCAATAACAAGTTTAATTTTCAATTACACTTTTAATTGGCAAGGTAAGTGTTTTTACTCTAGTTAAGTAGTTAAGTAGTGGGAGTTGGGTTTACATCATTGAAGAGTCTTGGCCAAGGTTGTGCACACATACAGAGGTGGAGTGCAACAGGGAAAGGGGATATAAATGATCAAGCCCGACAAGTGTTTAAATCAAACACATAGGCATTTGACCAACACACACATGAGGTATTACTAATGAATACAACATAATGATTGTGAATATATGTCGAATGGCAACACCCTGGAGAGAAATATAATCCATACATATTTAAAGGGCAGACACACACATATAGCATACCTACATGAGTCACACTTGACAGCTCCTGAATTAAGCAAATTCTCTTGGTGAGGAAGAGTAAAAATCGTGAGGGGATGCAAAACTGCTAGACAGGCTGGATAATGTAGATTACCAGAAATATGTGGCCTATCAACATGCTGAGGGTGACAGGGCAGACAACTTGCTTGCCTGGCTCTTGAGGGTTGAGAAGACCTGTATCCCAAAAGGAGCCATCCGAACGTTAGAAAGTGACATCCTCAAGACCCAGATGGGAATTAATGAGACCTTTGCCGAGTATTATAAAAATCTGTATGCAACTCCTTCAAACAAAGAGATTACCCCATTGCAGGCATTTTCAGAGACCACAGATATGCCTAGAAACATCCTGACACACTGCTAAACTCTTGAAGAATCAATAACAGCATGAGAGGTCCAAATTGTTATAGATCAGATGGGAAGAGACTAAGCAACAGCAACAGACAGGTTCCTAGTCAAATTGAATGCAACTTACAAGACCAAACTCACCGTCAGACTCTTGAAAATTTGCAAGACAGAGAAACAGAAATGGAAAAATGGATACCACCAAGTGCAATGAGAAAAGCACTGATAGCGGTCCTCCCTAAACATGGACATGACCAATTGGACATGCACTTGTAATGTCCCGATACTTGTTGAACTTGTTTACAAGACGCTACAAAATATGTTAGCCAGTCCATTGCTACTAATTGTTCCCCCATATCAAAAAGAGTTCATACCAGGTAGAAATACTTTCCTTAATTTAAGATGGCTGTTCTGAATAATGGAAAGAATGCCGAAAGAGGACCATGTGTACTGAATTGCCTCTCAGGAAATTGCAAAGACCTTTGACATCCTGAGCTGGCCTTTTCTCATGGAGGTACTTCGGAAGATGGACCTGGGTCAGAGCTTTTCGAAATAGATGCAACTGCTTTGTACAGAACCCAAAGAGAGAGTGGGTAGAGGCTGGGTGATATCTGAGCACTTAACTATAGGAAGCGACATGGGTGACCTTTGTCACTTATAACCTTTGCAATGGCATGGAACCATTAACTTGTCTACTGAGATTGAAAAGTCCTTACTGGGGAACAGATGAGGGTGATAGTTGGTATCATGTCATTATATGACAATGATTAACGTATTTTACCCGCGAGAGGGTCGCACAAGCGTACCAGCGGTAATGGCACTATTGGATGACTTTGGGGACTGGATGAGTTTGGAGACTTTTCATGCATAGAAATAAATTGAGCTAATTCATGCTTAGTCTCACTTTGATGTATGATGAACAAAGAACATATATCAGCGCTGAGAACTAGGCTGGTGTGGAAATGTGACAAGTTTAAATACCTAGATGTGAACATTTATTACAAAGATGGCGATCTTATCAAGACAAATCACCGCAGAACGATTGCTACAATACATCATGATGTTACACAGAGTGTCCCTCTCGGCAATAGTCAATTGGCGATATTAAACATGCTCAACCTTTCTAGGTTGATACATTTTACTGCAGAACCGCCAGTGATATTAACAAGGAGCTTTTTAAGGGATTGCAGAGCATTGTATTATGATTTACATGGGACTCCTGAAGAAGGGTAGTTCTTATAAATCACAAAGATCCCTCACTGAAGAAGAGTTTGCCTGGGTTATGTGTTATCTTATGTGACAGCTCAAATTCACTGGCCAGTGAGATGACTGAGCAATACTTCAAACCCCGGGAGAAATTATGTTCAGTCAGACTGAGCTACAAGAGATCGTAGATTAACTGATGGGCAAACAGACCACTCAAATGACACGACATAAACTGGTGAAGATAGTGAGTCGTTGTTAGAAGACATATGTCAAAGAGAACTGGAGGCCACCCTGTATTCCCCAGATATACCACTGTGGACTCTACCAGAGATTAATGCTCTAACAGATTCACAGGACAAGAGACCATTGACAGAGGTCAGGCTAGTTACAATAGGTGGTATGTTTGAATATGGTCTACTTTGCACATTCAATAACATTACAGAGTAACATGGTGTGGAAATAGGGCAGTTCTTGATATACAATTAAATCTTAGGAGCATTAGCTCACATCTGGGGCCAAAACCATAGTAAACCATCAGATTATAACATCAGATATATATTACACCTCCCTCTGAATCATGGTCATGCCATCAAAGTGATAGTGTTCTTGTATAGTTCACTATTACTAGAACATACAGGCCAATATAGTGAACATAGAGGAAAATGGAAAGCACACAGGAAATAGAACATGCTCTCAAATGTACAGACAACACGTGTATTGACAAAAGTGCATTGCATGTTGTGGAAGGCCCCTTCAGCCCCTACAATGACCTCTTGGATCGGAGACATAAGGAGATGGACCTATGCGGAAGAGGACAGGCTAACTAACTTACAGAAACTGAAAGTTTAGGGCCACGTGTACACAGCATGGGACACAATTGCCACTGCACTGGAGACTAAATCAGATGAAAGCCCACTGTAGTTAGGCCACACAACTACCCTCACAAAGACAGCCTTCTGACATAAGGATTAATTTAGTGTCACTATTAGTTATCTCAGGTTCAAGATGTCAAAGAACACAGTGAGATAAAAAAGAGTTGTTTAACTGGCCCTTTAATCCCCAAAGCAACTATTGCAATCAGGCTTTATGACCAAAGAACATTAATATAATCATTCCACAAATGGCTTCACCAATCACTACATCCACAATGGCGTACAAAACTTAACACTGGACCTCACTGGTTACTGACTTTACCAACCGTATCACTATTTTGATTTTAAGTTTTTTGTTGTCCATTGATTTCTATGTAAATATAGTGGAACTCAATAGTTGAAATTGATATTCATCGCAGCAGTCTGCCAACAATTATGATGTATGATATGTTACATTGGAAGATTCAATAAAACGTCATTGGTGAACACAAATACAAGTTAGATCATAACTAAAGTGCATAGGGTTTGCAATATGCAATTATATTGTACTTCTATTTTGGCTCATGATAATAAGTAACCGCACAGATGAAAACTACAAAAATAGGATTTGTGTAGCTCCTATTTGAAGAAGTTAAGAAACTGCAATTCTCAATTATTATAAAACTCAGTCATTCTTTCTAGTCTGGTGTCAATAATGAGAGTTTTAATTTTAGTTTGTTTTTTATCAATCATCAGTTTGCAAATGTTTTTAGTCTTTATTTAGTCAATATATATTACAAAACCTAGCATAAAGTATGTCCCATAAATCTAATCCCTAATCTAGTTCTCTTCTAAATCAGGAAAGTGCATTTAGTTAAGTAACCCATAACATCTTCTGTCTAACCTCTGAGGCTATTCAGTAGCGACAAAAGGAAATATGCCAGCTAAGACAATCAGAGAGAGAGTATCTACAGCAAGCTCTGCAGCGCGTGTATGCCATAGAGTGTCTGCTAAAACGTATCACAAAGTGTGTGTGTGTCAGAGCGTGTGCCAAAGCGTGTCTGCCAAGGCACGTGAACCTGTTCCTTCCCTGGGTCAACTTTTATGCACATGGCAATGAAGCAAAATGTTACACAATATTGCAGATGATACATCATGGTGGCCAATTGGAGTCAAGAAACTCCGTGAGACAGGAACAGTTTCTGTTGCGGTGGCAGATTGTAATAAAGAGCATTCTAAACATGCGGTACATTTTATTTTCATTCAGAATTATTAGCCTTGAAACATAAAGGGATTTTTCCATCTGCTTTCCTTTCTGAAAAATAAGTTTTATGCTTATTCTCATTTTGTTGCTTCTATTCTCACACATACTAAAGCCTATTCATAAGCAACAAATATTAAAACTTATTAAGCAAAATTAGGAATTTTGCTGCAGGTCAAGTGGTTAAAAGGAAAAAGAAAGATTACTTTCTGTGTTAGGATAGGAAGTTTGCATCAAGAGAAGTTGAACAATTTTTTTTTATAAATCAGCTAAAGCATGTTTGGAATTTGCAAGCATTAGCAATTTAAACAGGCACATGTAATGCAGAGTTTACAAATGAATATGAACATTTGAATATGCAGTATTTAGTTAGGCCTAGAATCTATAAAGGTTATTCAATTAAATTTGGTTTTACTTATTCTCTATTGAAATCTCTAGCAGGAGTCGCCTAAAAAAAAACAGACTCACTCCACAAAGTAGGAACAGGCACTACTACGCTTAACCCTCAACCCCCCTCGCAAATTAATAATCTACCCTGGATTTGGCCTACGCACATACAAAGGGTGGGAATAATTGCTCCTGTTTGGAAATAGTCCTGTGTATAGATTATAACAGCTCCAGAAGGTGGGGAAAGCCTTTACTAGTACTACCGTATTGGGCTGGGGATAGCTCCTCCTGTGATACCCAGAGTTGCGTTGCAGTTAGGGATATAGTATCCTAGTTACAGCTTACAGCCAGTCAGGAGGGCATGGATAGTAGTTACTCTTACAGCCCATAGCCATTCTAGTAGGTGAGGCTAACCTCACCTGCTCACAGCTTTCAGCCAGCTATTGTACATTCCAAGCCTCTGTACATGGTTGCAATAGTTACTCATAGGTATGGACACTTCCCACAGCCTATACAGGGGGGAAATAATCGTTTACTGGTAGGAGTTTCTCTGGCCATAATTTAGAGCCACTCTAGAAGGTGGGATAACCATTTCTGAGGTTACCCTTGCAGCCTCCCCACCGAAGGAGAAAATCTGGATTATTAAGGCATAGTCACCCCTGCAGCTCCCATCATGCCACGTACTTTGACTGTTCCTTTACTTCATCTAATGACAGACACAGAAAAGATGATCGTAATCAGAGGTCGAAGTGGGCAGGATCGGAGGGGCATGCCATCCCCACACATTTTGAATTTATGAAAAACAGTTCATCTACTTTTTGTGTAAATACAGTTATCCGGGGATGGTTAATTCTGATACTTGAAATGCTTCAGCTGGAGTGTCAGGAAGGGAGTCTTTTGTGCTGTGAAACCAAAGACAGACAGCTAAATGAGAAACAACCCTTCTTGCCCAGGGTACCTGCTTGCCTGAAAGAAATGTAAATATGCACAATTACTTATATGGCAATTGGTATTGGCTTTAATTGAAGTAAAAACTTGAACCTTCTTGATAACTCAGATTTTTTTTCCTTTTGAGTGGTAGTTCAAGGAGTTACCAGCTGAGCTGTGAAGTGTGTGCTTTTAAGGGACAGCGATATAAAAATGCCCTATGCAGTCTGGGCATTACTAAAATCTATATTTTGAAAACGCCTTTTCTATCTTAAACCTTTTCACATATTTTGTAGCAGCCTATTTTATACTGTGTGTAATGCAAGGTTAAAAGAATGACTTGCATATTCACAGTGCTTTCTATCACAGCCTGGACCTCATAGCACTGAAAAAAAAAAACATCGCTATCCTCCACTGCACCAACTAAGATTCAGGCCCAGATTTATGAAAGAATTGCATTGCCCTTGCATCATGCAGGGTGATGCAAGGACAATGCAATCCTTAAATCAGATTTATCAATCCACGCAAAGACACCTTGCGGGCCCTACGCATCTTGAAAAAAAGTGGAGTAAACCCTGTGGTACTCTGCGCCAGGAAAGCATTACATGAGTAGAGAGTGGTTATTTCCATGTATCCACCCATTATTTTTGCTGAATTCTCAGATTTACCAAGAGTAGTAAACCTGGGAATGCTTCAAGATGGTACGCCTTTCCGATGGAGGAACAACAAGGCACACTTAAAGTAGAACACCTCTAAAGTATTGTTTTTGTGCAGGAAAGTCCCCCTTTCTGCACAAAAACAATTCTGACTGCTTCATAGGCACTCTTGCAAGATGGCACATGGGTGCCTGCATTTCCACTGGGCAGCACATAGCGGGCAAGTGAATGGAGATAGTAGCACCACACCATATGTTAGTAAATATGGTGCATGCCTGCCCTCTGCATTTGACTCACAGCAGCTAGTTGTCTTGCTCAGTTGCACTGCTTCAAATACTGATAAATCTGGCCCTTAATTGTGTGGCTTTCTGGTTAGACAATCTGACCTCTGTAGTGCATTAGCTAATAGAGGTTTCATAATGTACTGCAGTGCATTTTTCATTGATTAAATTAACTCCTATTATTTTTTTATTTAAGCTGTGAGTTATTTTATATGTAGTTACCTGAAGGTGAGAGACCAAAGATACAGAATGTTTAGGTGTTTTGCCACACTTTTGAGCCCACCCCCATGCTCATGGACTCCGCCACCACTACATGCAGCATCACAGTTTGCATATTTTTTAATGCATTTCGACCCCTGATCATAATGCAATCTATTATGGAGATCTGTGACCTCTCCCATTCCACCAATGGATTCACATGTCCATACGACCTCAAAATGGATGACCCCATGAACTAACCAGCTAGGTGGACTAAACAACAAAAAGGGATCCTGAGAGCTGATGAAAGCTGCTAGTATACTAACAGAAAACCTGTGTATCTAACTCTCACATCTCTTTATCCATTACACCGATATATGCTGAGTCACATAAGCTGATAACCTCCTCTTAGTGGTCGCTGTGAACAACATGAAAACACTTCCTACATAGACTCACAACACCTTTCCAGCAACACACCCTGCCCATGGTAGCAAGCTACTTCAGTGTGCCACATAGGGATACTAAGTGCTATATAAATATTATAATACAAATACACCAAAGGATAAAAATAGTTGAGTTATAAACTTTATAAAGTTCTCATACACTCCTCGGAAGATGTGTGCTGCATAAGTAGAGCAATTATTAACTTGTCTTGTCCCTGCTGTTCCTTAGAGCGCCCTATGTATCTTGTGCAACGTTTCCTGAACAGACACCTAACACATTCACTTCTGTTTGAGCTATGAATCTCATCCGTCGAAGATGAAAGAGCACCACATAAAATGCAGCCGAGTAATTAAAAAGTAGATATCCATAAATAAACAAGACAGCAGCCGAGCCCAGCACTGAGCCGGCACTAACGTCTTCGTATTTAGCGGTGGCAGCCGCAGTGAAGCCATATTGAACGTGCGTCGCTGAACATCTCTCAACTCCCAGAAGCGTATGCGCTCCACATTTCAGGTGCACTTCAAGGAACAGACTGGCACGTGGTAGGCTGAAGTCCCAAGAGTCTGTGCCTTAGAAAGGAACCCTTTGCTGTGTCCCATGGGACTGTGGGCTAAGGGATTGGGACCATTTTCATGCGCTTCTTAGAGACTGGAAGCTAAACAAGCATTTGCAATGCAACGGGTTTCGCGTTTCACCGAGTTAGATCTATTAGCAGTTGTAAACTCCCAACCGGACTTTTCTTGCCTCATTAAATGGGAACAGAGAGCACGATTGTGCTGCTATAGTTCACACATACTGAAATCTATTGGTAAAAGTGCAATTATCTATGTAACCGGCAAAAGTGCAATTAACTATGTAACAGGGTCATGTCATGCAAAGTGCTCGACTTCTGCCCAGCGAGATTGCGCTGTGAAAAAAGATAAAAAATAGTCCACTAACCGGACTGAAAACAACAAGCCTCATATGTTTTCAGTACTTGGTCGCTGCGCTCAAGGAGGGCTAACCACCGGAAAAGGCATGATGTATGCATGCCTTCCACTAATGAATGCAAGCAGATCCTAAAAGGCAAGCCCACAAACCAATGAAAGACACTGACGTGACATGGGCGGGGCTTCGAGCCCTTTGCTAACTACTACAGCGTCTCGCAAGCGATACGCATGCGCATGCTAGTGCAGGCTTGACCCTAAAAATGCTCTGGAAAGGAGTTACCTGGGACTTGGAGAGGAACTAAAGAGAGAGTTCAATATTTAATGGTTTGACACAGAACCCAAACGCATTTTTTCTGTGGAGGATGGAATCATGTTTTACTTCTCCGATGCCAGTTAACCCATTAAAATTGATGTATCAAAAAATAAAGAAAATCAAAGTTGATGCTATTATTTGTCAGCATATCCACATCATATGCCAGGATACTTCCAATAACAATCTGAGTATCATTGAAATAATCGGAAGTTCATCTTTGTCACTTTCTATATTGATCAGTTTGTGAAGCACCCTTTGCATACCAACTTCAAAGGCTTGGATATATAAAGTACCATGGCCCTGACCTCCAGTTCTCCACTCATGCGGTGGTGCTAGGGAACCTCTAGTGTCCAAATCAGCTATATGTGGCTATGTATGCAAGTGCTCTGCAGCATACAGGCCTGTTCTGTGTGGTCAGAATGAGGAGTCCTGGCGCTCTGAAGCTGTAGTACACATGAAACCCTGCTCAAGATCCATGATGTGATGTCTATTGCCCTGGCTCATACAGGAAATCAGAGTTTCTGTTCTGCTCTGATTACCAGGCTTTTTTTGCAAGGTCTTGTTGGGGGGGGGGGCGAACATCTAGTAATATTAAAGATGAGATTGCAGATGCTTCCTCCTGGCCTACGGTGCCAGATATTATTTCTTGCAAATTATAGCTACATCTTGTTCAGGGTCTTTGACTTTCCGGTGGTAGCTCTGGTTGAGAAATCAAAGCTTACTGAAAATTCCAAAATTGTCTCCGAACACTCTCATAGTAAACTACATGGGTGGGTGCTGGACTTCAGCTCAGTGGGGCCTACTCACAAAGGTAAACTTACATGTAAGTAAATCAACACATGTAAGTTTACTCTTACACTTTTGACTAACTTTAATACGTGTGGCTAGTCGACTTTTACAAGTGCTGCTCAAAAGTTTAGACTTATGTGTCCCCCCCCCCTTGAAACAGTGTAGTATTACTACAGCTAAAAAGGAGCAGTAATTCAATCAGCACCACTCATGGCCAACCACTCATATGGCAACAGCCTCCTAGAGAAAATAATGGAGGCAAGAAGGTAAAATAGAACCCCATTGGAAATATTGCTAAGTTAAATGTTTTTACTTTTTAAATACATTTATACAATTTTTTTTTTTTAAACTTGTCCTTATTAACAAAGATATAAAATTGCAATATGACAAAACATTGCAGCAAAGATAAACACAAGAAGCTGGCCAGAATCATAAGATACATGAGAAGGGAGGTGTCCCACTATGTCGGCATCACAATTTACAGTAGCATAGAACATAAAAGGTCTAGCACAGGCCCCTGGCATGCCATGTAAGTATAATAAAAAATATTATTTTATCTTAAAATATTTTGATAAACTTTTTTTTTAGTTTAAAAATAAATGAAAATTTTACTTGGAGATCTCCCTGTGGTAAAATAAAGGGAAAATTAACCATTCCCCTTTAGTAATACGTTTTCCCTATTTTCCAGGCACCCGCCCTGACCCTTGCAAATTTACTACAACATATACCAATGTTTGCAAATACTCTGCAGTCGGGGCAGGGATCTCCACACATAAAAAGATAGGATAAAAACGCAGTTTGTGACTATGCCCCAATGTGAGCAGAGCAGGTGGGTGAGATGTAGTTCAGGGACCTTCTCGGGTAAAATGTCCCTTGCATAGTTACCTCTCCAAGCTGCTCATCTGTACTACATCATCATTCTGGTTTACTAAATCTGTTCATCCACAAGAGTCTGTTAGCCTAAATGGTTCCTTTGAAAAAGATTTACCAGCAAAGAGATCATATCTAGGTGGAGAATGATTATGAGCATTTGCTAAATGATTTTCTATGGAGATACTCACCTGGAAGGTAGCAATCACCTTCTCATAACTGCGGGTCTTGTAACATTGGAGAATCAGTCTACGGCTTGTAACACTGAAAGTTTTAAACACACGGCTGTTAGATCTGTAAATAATTGTGGTTGCCTAACCTCTCGACAATATGGACTCATGGCCACTAAATTAAAGAATATAGGGCCTGATTACAACTTTGGAGGAAGGTGTTAATCCGTCCCAAATGTGATGGATATCCTGCCCACCGTATTACGAGTTCCATAGGATATAATGGACTCGTAATACGGCAGGTGGTATATCTGTCACATTTGGGACGGATTAACACCTTCCTCCAAAGTTGTAATCAGGCCCATACTTTTTTCTGCTAAAAGTATTTCACAGATATTTACAAACAACAGTTTCAATTAGCTCTTTCTAAACCGCTGCAATATTGAAAAGTTGTGCTTTGTAGTATCATCAATGGATGGTTTGATAAATGATTGTTACATAGCTCACAAGGAAATGAGGTAGACCTTAAAATCGTTTGAGAAAGCTAATGCTGCTCTTTTATTAAACGGATATTTGAATATTTGTGCATGTATAAAATATTAGTAAGAAGGAGCAAACATAACCAAAGCATGGGAATTGGAGGTGGCATTTACATTAGACGCCGAGAGGCTTGCAGAAGCAATTGGATGCCTTGCAGCTATATGCTAAAGGGATGTATTTACTATCAATTTGAATAAGACCAAAATGATGTAGAGAAAACATGTGCATACTCCTGGCATTTTCGTAGTGTAATTCAGAGGCTTTAATACAATACAGATAATTAGGTGTATTAGTTAATAATAACATGAGTTCGGAGATCACTTGACGATGGTTAGGACAAGTTCTCTGTCTCTGCTGAATGGGTTGTGTCGTTTTAGCTCTTTGTTGGAGAACTTTCAGTAGCCATAGTTAAAGGTCTGTAATAAAAAAACAGCACCACCCGCGCTGCATGGCTGTGTTCCTTGGTACTAGATTTAATTATAAGCCCGAAAAACTTGAAATCCTTTGAAGAAAGGTGTCGAAGAAGAATACTGGGGTTTCCTAACTCAATGGAAGCTGTTTCATTAGACTTATGTCAACGTAATATGAGACTTCGGTTCTTAAGTAGTTGGATTAATGTAACCATTAAATCAATTGGAGGTATGGCCTTAAGAAAACTCTTGCTGAGCTAAAGTACATTAGCCAGCAGTAAACAACATTTTCTTCCTGCATTAGAAACAAATTATAGGTTGTTTCTGTTTACTGAAGCTGTTGCAACAGGTTCATTTATTGATGTGGATAGAACAATATGTAACAGGTATCAGAGGTTAGTTCTTTAATTTGTGATGTGCAGTATTTTTCTACAAAATGTATTTTTTGTAATTTGTTTAAGTGTAAAACTGATATATTTATTTAATTGTGATATATTTCATCCTATGTAATCCAAAAACGTTTACTCAGTACGCAGTTGGGTTTCTCGATTTCCAAAACTGAGCATTCCATGAGGACAAACCTCTGTTCCAGCCAGATCTTTTTGACAAATTGCTTGTATTATTTCATATTCTAAAGAAGGGCCCCAAATGCTTCTTGGAAAGAGATCGTTTTATTATAAAGCGCTTTCCGATATTTGAGCTTAATCTAGCTATCAAAAGGTTTACATTTCTTTTTAAATTACTATACTTTGATGTTTCAAATTCCACGGGATAATTTTAATTGTATTGTAAATATAATAATAGTGCTCAAGTTGTCGAATTGGTCATTAAGTTACCTGATAAAGTTATATTATTATTGCTGTGCTGTACAACACTGTGTTAGGCAAGTAAGTTGAGGTTCAAAGATGTGTGGTTGTGCCACATGATGCCGGTCTGCATGGGAACAAGCCCTTTGTCATGTTCTACAGTCCTGACATTTGTGGACAGGTGATGTTTAGCGTGCTCAATTGTGTTGGTGATACAGGCTTGATGTCTTGTGCAGCAGTGTCCTAGACAAGACAAGACTCGAAGATGTGTGGTTGTGCCACATAGTGACGGACTGCATTGAGACCAAATCTTTTGACATGTTCCACATTCCAGGGAGGGATCTGTTTAGTGTGCGCCATTGTTTTGGGGAAGAAAGCCTTGTTGTCTTGTGAGACCGTGTGTTAGAAAAGACCAGACTTACAGGTTTGTGGTTGGGCGACTTGAGCCGCACAGTGCTTGGCTGCCGTGTCACACAGATGTGGCACTCCATGGAAGGATCTCTTTAGCGCGCGCTTCTGTGTTTAGGAAGAAGGCTTTGGTGAGTTGCACCGCAGCGTACCCTTGGAACTTCAATCTATTCGGTGTTCCTTTGTTGTACTCTCACTAGAAGGACCCCTTTGCCGCATTCCTGTGCGTCGGGGGGTGCACCGGGAACGTGCATCTGCCTGTGCTCCACTGCTTTGTCAGGGGGCTCCTCGGTCAGGGAATGTGCTCCGCGCGCCTCTGTATCAATAGACAATGCACCCGCTCTCTTGCAAGCTTCCCCATGCGCGCGCAGCCGAGCAGAGGCACGTCGCCCATCATATTAATAATGCTATTATTTCAAAAGGCAATGAGAGACTGAAGAGCGCCCTATTCAGTGCGTAAGGGGGAAATGAAACCTCGGATTCTCTGCGTTAAAAGGTTCGTTTGAAGGGAGGAGGTAGGTGGTGGGAGTTCACAAGAGGTCCCTAATCCCTCCCAGCTTCCCAGTCCTGCTGCAGAGGTATCAAAGGCAGAGCAAGGTAGCGCACTCCATAAAGACTGATCCAGGCGCATCGTGGGAGAGGGAAGAGAGACAAATAAGAAATCTACCAGACAGGACAAAGGCAGCTAACCGCATCCTTTCATAGGGGAAGGGGTGGGGAAGATGAACAGGAGGGGGAATATGTAAACTGGAGGAGAGAGATGGTCGCTTAAGGGTGAAGCAGTACGAAGAGGTTGAATGAAATATAAATGCATTCTCTTGTGCCATGCGAAGCCACACGTTTCAGGACTGCTTGCTACGAATCTTGCAACTGGTTGATATATGTAAGAATGACAGTCCTATTCTGTGATATACAGCTGTCCCATTCTGAGTTTTGTTCCTTTTACCCAGCTTTCATCCCAACTTTAGTGTTCATCGGCAGGGCCCTGGGCTACTTTTGCCTATGGGACACTGAAAATGCACCCTGATTTGCCCCCAAGAGAATAACAGCCATTGTATTTTTATTGGATGATGTTAGAAATGGGGTTTCTGGTTGGCTAGGGTGTGCACCTAAACCAGACAGAACCCACCCACTCTAGTCAGGACGAGGGAGTTACACTCCCAAGATAACCCCTGCTGTCCCCTGGGTAGCTTGGCACGAGTAGTCAGCTCTATCGCAGAGGCAATGTGTAAAGCATTTGCACAACACACACAGCACACGTGACTCACTATCCCCACCACAAAGGAAACACAACACCAAGTTATATAAAAATAAAATGTATTGTTCACAACATCATTACACCAAACACATGTCAGTAATACCCTGCTACCGAAGCAGTTGTCAGAACATCACACAGTACTATTACTCTGCGAAAGCCAGCATTAGTCACATAGAACACATCTGTTACTGATTATTCTGTAACATAAGCAGTAGTCAGGAAAACATTAATAAAGAAATGCACGTTATAGAATCATCCTAAATGTCCATAAAAAGGAACATTAGAAAATGAAGGCACGTCATCAAAACATATCATCATACATGCATGGGTCATAGTAAACATGACAGTAGGAATGCAGTTGCCCTAGTAAACACACCACCATGAATGCCCATAACAGGAACATCAGCAAACACATGGCAAGTCATAAGAAGAAAACATATCACCCTAGCAGCACAAATCTATGCAACATGCAGTTTATATGCAGGGAAGAACGTAACTGCACTTCTTTTCAGGGGGAGATGGTATCGCCCACACCTGGCTTCACATAGGATGTCCTGTGCTCTGATCAGTAGGATGGGAGGGGCACAGACCGTCTCTTAGCGGGACGGGGCCTCCGTAGAGGCCTCCGTCCATCCTGCAGATTAATGCCCCCACAATTACAGGCCCCCCATGAACCCGAACATATGCCTCCGGCACTGGGGAGAGGCAAAAAGAACACACACCCAGAAAGGGAGGCGGCCTCATTCCTCACACAGGGGCTGCCTTTCAATAAGGATCTCCTGTTTCTGGGGACAGAGGGCCCCGTAGAGATGCTCCTGCGCTCCCGCCTGGCCGCGTACCTCCATTGCGGTTGGGGGGCGGAAGATGGGCGAGCAGCTCCTCGAGGGAGGGGAGGTCTCCCGAGGCCTACTCTCCTCCACTGGCAGGGAAGGGAGGGGGCACACCGCAAGCTTTCCCGATCCTGGTGCGCGAGTTCCTCCGTGCCGTGGCAGTGATTTTGGACACAAAATGGATGTCGGTTGGTGCCCCGGGGGTGCTTCTTGAAGCATGCTTTGCCCCGGAGGCACCATTAGGAGCACGCTCGCTCCAACCTTCATCGTGCCATGCCCCGGGGACACCTAACGAAGTGCATTATGACACGCTCGACAATGCAGCCCGGCCAGGCTGCGTTGGTGAGTTTTCCCCCAGCCGCAACACAACAACGTGCTCTCAAGGCGCAAGGCTTATAAAAGAGAGCGCTCTCCAGGTGCTCTGGCCAATGAAGAAAGGCGCTCTCAAGGCGCTGTGGCAACTCAAGAAAAGTGGTTGCCAAGCACTGTGCTCCAGTACAGGAGCTTGGAAAACACAGGGTTGTCCTCACACTTGTAAATAAATGGTTGCAGAGGGCAAGGGCCAAAGCACCCAGACTCTGGGGACACAAATGGAGCACAGGGCGGCAGGGCCCAGCAACAGGCCAGCACAAGGGGGATGCAGTCAGTGGCAGTTCCTCCTAGTGACCCACAGGTCACATGTCAACACAGCATCAGCAGCAGTCCAAGGATGTTCCTGATGAGTCTGTCCAGCAGCATTTTGTGTCAAGTTCCAAGTATGTTTCTTGTGTTAAAAGTGTCTCCCTTACATAGGGAAAACCTCCTGAATTTATACGCAGTTTTGCACCCTGTTAATAAAGAGGGGGAAAGGAGGTTCCAGACAGTTGCAACTGGTTCTAGGAGTGTCCCCTCTCCTCCAGCACAGGCTCCAGATATCAGTTGGGGGGTAACCAGGCCCTTTGTGTGAGGCCACGGCACAGCCTTTACAAATGCAGGTGTACCGCGACTCCCCTTCTCTCAGCGCAGGAAGACCATTCAATATGCAGATGCACCTCTGTGACACCTCCACCCCCTCTGTGTATAGGCTGTCGGAAAAGTGTACACAAAGCCCAGCTGTCACTCTGCCCCAGACATCGATTGGAGTCAAGCTGCAAAACACCAGAGTCATAAGCACAGTGAAATGCTTACTTTCTTGAAATTGCATTTCTATAATGGTAATAAAAAAAATCCACCTACACCAGTAACCATGATATGCATGGTTTTACTGTTATTTTGTTTATCGTAGTATTTTTTATAACAGGCTGTAATGGACTATAACTTGTCAAGTCATTACGTGTAATTCTGTATGCCCATATCGTAAAAAATATTTCCTTCTTCCAACCTGAGTTGTTATTTTTAGCTAATTGAATTGAACCCTTAATTACTCAGTTAAAGCGTTCCAAAGCACCATTTCCAGACGGATGATATACTGAAGTAATTGTTTGTGCTATTCCATTTCTTCCTAAAATGTTTTATATGTATTTATTAGAAACAGACTGTGGCCCGTTATCACTTACAGTACGTTTTTGCAACCCCTCCTTAATCATCACCTTTTCAAGAAACTTCACTACAGCTACAGAATCCGCATGCCACCAATTTCTACTTCTTGCCATTTTGAAAAAAATCCATAATAATCCATATGTATGATTGGTCCTGTTATATCAAGACCTATTCTTTCACAAGGCATATTGACACTACTAATGGGACAAGAGGGAGATCTAAGCGTGGATTGCAACTTATCAGAGTTATCACACTGGACACAATGCTTCACTTTCTTTTTAACAGCTAAATCTAAACCTGTTCACCAATACAGGTCCTTCATTCTGCCTTTAGTCTTGCTAATACTGAAGTGTCTTTTATGACATTTGCTTAGCAATGTTGTCCTTAACATTTCCAGTGGGATCATTCTAACAGTCCTCATCACTTTACCTTCTGCAACAGATAACTCCTGTTGGAGCTCCAAAGATATAAACAGCTTCATATTTCAATTATTTTTCTCCAACCAACCATCAACAATCATGTTATTCACTTCATTCAACACGTTGTCCTTGGTTTGCATATCCAACCATGCATCAGTTGAAATACCGTTAATTTCTTCATTCACACTCGCCATGCAGTACTTTTGCAGGTTATCATCCGGAACACACATCAGAGGTAAAGGTAAATGGCTTAAACAATACTCTACAACACTCTTTACTCCTGGTGTATATTGTACGAGACCCTTTTGTTCCAATATGTGCAATACTTGATTCAGATTGTTATCATGTTTAGACCTGGTTTTGTCCATTATTAAGATATCATTCTGGAAGAAAGAAACATTCTTAATATCCTTAAACAGCTTCGACATTAATCTTTGGAACATGGGGGCTGCTCATGCTAAACCAAATGGTGCTCTCACAAACCCAAAACACCCAAAAGGAGTGACAAATGATGTTAAAATTCTACTTTCTAGCTGTAACAGGACCTGGTGACATAATGCAGTAAGTTCAATAGTAGTGAACCATTTACCATCTTTAGTCATGGCCAACATTTCATTGATTTTTGGTAAAGGAAATTGATCCACTAAGATGTTTTTTTGAAGGTCGCACAAGTCAACTCATAACCTCAACTTACTATTGGCTCATTGTGCTATGAGCAATGGGACCACCACTTGGAAGCCTCCACCTGCTCAATTAATCCAGCATCTTGCCATTTATGAAGTTCCCTTTCAAGTTCCTCTCTTAAGGTTACAGATATACTGCCTGCTTTATGTATGCGAGGCACCACATCTGACTTAACAATTATCTTGTGTTAGAACCCATTGAACTCACCAATCGTATTTGAAAACAATCTAAGAATATGATTTTAACGTGTGTTGCCCTAGTTCTTCATCAGGTTGCACAGCCAAAACAGGTTCTGGGCTATCAGGATTAAGCATTATATCTAATTGACCTTGGTCCATCCAACCTAGGACTGAACAACCCATAACAGATACGTATAGCTTGCATATAACTTCTCTGTTTTTGAACCTGTATAGTAGCTTCCTATATCCTGCTATATCTCTCTTTTCTCTAGTGAATGTTTTAGGTGATTCTAGGTTTTTGCCCAAACTAGGAACAAATTTGCTCTGCCACGCATCCTTATTGCCATTCGTGTAAGGTAAAGCAGAGTCTGTTTCTACAGACATTCCTTCTGCACCTATATTCATTTCACATACTGTTTTTCCTTTTTCCGTTAATATCTGCACATCACTGTCAGTTTTAAGAATACATAGATTTAAGTCATTATCATCAGAACCACCAGAATCTGTTATCAGACTGCTGTTTAACCACATTCATAGATTTGTTCGACCATTTGCGGCCCGCCTTGTGAAAGTCCCCAACTGCGCTGTATCCTGAGCATATATGTTTACCTGCTGGAAATTTTCTAATATTAGCAAGGTGTCCTAAGTAACCACATCAGTAGCATTTTCGTGTTTATGGTGTTAGAAGTAAACCATTTCTCTGTTTGTTTTGTCAGCGGTTCAGTTTTTTTTTTCCATTTAACCATTAGGTCATATTTTACTAGGCTTAATTTTGGCAACCGAGTCACTGTTCTCGTTACTTTTCTCCTCCATTAGAACAGCTTTAGCACAACAATCTGTTAACTCTGCTCTTTTGACAATATCTATTACATCGTATAATGGAGCCTCTTTTTTGGCCCGTATGTTATCTTTTGCTGCAGTCATCACTATCCGATCTCTAATCAGTTCTTCATGTAGGGTACCAAAATGACATGCTATTGACAAATTCATTAACCATACCTGCGTCATGAGATTCTAATTCTTCCAGGCATTAGAATATATTCCATCACAACAGTCTCTTACTACAATTAGTTGCATTGTATCCTTCCATTGCAACACTGAAAATAACCGTAACGGTATAGTAACAGTGTCTTCATTCTAAAAAGGGATAGCTCTGACTGAATGACAGGCCACACCTTTATGTTATGAAGACTGGCCTGAGTCCATAGCCAGCAAGTATTTATTTACTATAGCCTTAGAGCCCGTTTTACCAGGCTATACCAGCCATTAAAGGCCCGATCAAGTGTTAAAGGCCCGAGTCAAAGGGACTTATTAATTGCTGGTATAGCCCTGCTACGAAGGGCTATAAAGCTATAAGAACATTCCGCCACTAGAGGGCAGAATGGTCTAATAAATAAAACAAAGTCCTCATGGAGTATGAGGAGATTAAAATCCCCTCGGGCCCCAAGAGGCCTTTGTTCACAGCTTTTGCTGTGACAAAGAACATTGGAATGTTGACGTGCTAGGCTTTTACCAGCCAGTAAAAGCCCTGAGCACTCCATTGTCTTCAGGGGAGCTCCCAAAATTTCACTGTTCTAATAATGCAGTGGACCCTTCCGCCATCTTCTATTTCCATACCTAGTAAGTATGGCTCTACCGCAACCACCACTGACTGCTGAACAGCAGCTGGTAGAAACAGCCTGATGTTCAGGTGAATAGAATCAGACGTGGATTGTGCCTTAATGGTCTCTGTGTCTGTACACTTCATGTGCTTCTTCGTTACTGCTGAGAGAGCTTTGCACTGCCTTGCAGTTGTTAAATCACTTTGGCAGATTTATTGTTGTGAGTAGTTTGGTACTGTAATGGTTATTTGTCATTTGTGCAGGACACTAGTAGCATTGTTGTGGTTGCTAGTGCGCCTGGTCCTTAGTAAGTAAACTTACAAGGAGATGCGCATAGGTCGATGAACCTTTTGAATCGCATGGAGTATCCTAGTCATGCAGTGACCACTGAAACGGTATCTAACATCAAGAATCAAGAATCATTCTATGAAAAACAGCTTTAAACCATAATACTCAAGAATAACCACTACTCAAGAAGGAGTTAACAATTTTTATTCCCTATTGATTACAATGCTAGATCATCCGTTAGTTCAATCTTTATTCAAATCAATCTTTTATTAATTCCTTAATAGAAAGACATTATTTCTTAAAGAAAACATATGCGACAATGCAATACCATAAGCTATGAATACCAGCATTAATAATGCAATTCAGCAGTTAAGTTTGTCAGTCAGTTGTCACTGTCAATGTCACCCCTAACAGCATACCTAACCAAAATTAGCATTAGCATGGGGGTCTTCATGCAAAAACAATTTAGAAACCATTATTTTGGAAAAATCTACCTAAGTGAGAATCTCTATAGGACAGCGCAGTTGGTACCTAGAAGAAAAGGCACAAAATCGTCAGTCACATTTTCATAGCTACCCATCCAGGATGGATCAGCAACAAGTCAGTCTTCGTCTTCAGGTCATCAATTAATCAGCTACAGATCAGGCTCACAGAGTGTGAACCCAATATCAGCACCTCGGACAGCATCTTCTGACGTCATCAATTTTCTCCCCGCAGTTCTGATTTCTCGCCCTTTGTCATGACTTTTTATTAGGGTCTCTCAGTCCATCCCCCTAATTGCTAATTGGTCAGTCATTCAGCAGATATGACTTTAACCTATAGTTTTTGTTTACCAAATCTTCTAATTTTCATATATCCCCAAGTCAGAAGAAGCGGATTGGTTCTTCATGCGATGCCCTCATCTTCCGGCCCTTCAGGTATCAAAATTGTCGCATATGGCTCTTCAGTTAGTGCCTCTATTGTTCAATTCCTGGGAAAGTACATTTAGACTGCTCTCCACATAATTGCATCAAATTGTCTTCATCATCTCCTGTCCGCCGGTACATTGCAGAAAATGCTGGCTAAGTAACTTGAGCTTCGAGCTGGTCAAGGTTGTAGTCCGCGGTTTCCAGTCCCTTGCAAGGCATCTGGTTTCTCCATGTTCAGAGTGTGCAAGGCCCAGTGGAACTAGGCCTTTAGTTCAGCTAACTTAAGACTATAAATTAATTGTAAAACATAGGTTATACATCTCATTATGACATATTATTACATTTAATTTATACATTTTCATTTATTTAATATATTTCTAGTCATTTTAGTATACATGGTGATCACTCCCCGAGGGCACATTTTCAAACGTGCACATTATTTTTCTACGTTTAATTTCTCTACACATATTTATCATTAGTAAACACACATATATCATCATTAATATTTTCAATTAGCATATCTGCTTCAACATGGTCTTGCAATGCTTTTTTAAATTTTTTCATTTGGTTAGAGGCCGAAATCTGCCTGTCTTGTATGAATATTTGCACTCTGAGGCCTCCCTACCTTGTGCAAATGTTTGCAGTTCGGAGCCCGGGTGCCTTGCTACATCTGTTGGTTATATGAATGATTGAAAGTGTGTGTATCCTACATGGGAAGGTCTAAAATGTGGTGGGTGAGTGTCCAAGGGTTATTCGGGTAAGTGGTATATGGTAAATCCACTGCTGTGCTTCACTGAGGAAAACATACAGTCTTATATCAAAAAATCACAACCCCCCTTACTTTCTCACTCCCTTGCTTCCTTTCATCAAGTATAGTATTGTACTTGCATTTATACACCGCTTACTACCCCTAAATCATCTTTGAATCGCTTTATCTAAGCGCATAAACTCAAGGGGAGATGATGGCAATCCACACCAGTGTGAATAGAAGAGTAAGCCAAAGGACATAATTTTGTATGCATATCAAAATGGGTGGGCGATTTTGAGAAGAGCTAAAAAAGGGAATCAAGCATGCAAAGAATTTATGCAAAGTACTCTTTTTTTAAATATCTGTTTATTTGTTTTTCCATGTTTTTAGTGGAACAGTACAAACAGTTGAGACCTCTGCAGTGATTTGATATACTTATATGCAGAACAATCAAGGAATAATACACAAATACAGTTTCACCACGCGTTACAACAATATTAAATGAACACAGATGGTTCTGGGGCAGAGTTGGTCACTATCTGTTATTGTGAGAGACTAGCTTGTGGCCAGTATGGTAAGTGGTGTCTTGCCCCTGGTCGGTAGTCTGGTGGACAACAGGATAATGTCAGCTCACCTGCGGTTGAGAGGTGTGGAGGCCAAGTGAAATAGCTTTGAGAAAAGCTTCAGAGGATGTAATCATGCGCCTGTGTTGTTCCCTACCCTATCCCAATGTCCAGGCAGACATGTTGCAAGGGGCAACAGGGGTGTGGGTAACTAGGTGAGGGTCAGTAGTGGCAGCTCTTGAGGCTTTTCACAGTGGGCGGGTGTCATCTTTAGTCTCCATGTTAAGGATGTATGCTTCCCAGTCCGCCACACCCTCCTGAACAGGCCTCTAGAGTGCAGCATGTGCAGTGTGCTAACCGCAAAGTAATGAGTCAAAAGTCACAGTAAGAGGGTGATTGCTTTTATTGAAGAAACTGACACCCTTTTACATGCTGTCCCCTTCACCAGTCAGCAGGCAACTGCCAGTAAATAGGACCCCACTGAACAACTTTCCACACATAACTCAGATTACACTACAATTCTACTGAGTCATAGTAATGGCTTTACAAGCACTTGTATAGATTATAACACATCCTAGCAAGGTGCCCTTTACATCCATATTTCACACAGTCCTTCACAATGGCATAACAGTTTTTAGACTCAGATGAATGATAATTACTGCCACACCTTTGGCAGTTTTTATTGATAGCCTTGTTCCCACTAGCTTGTTCATTAGTAATTTTATTAGAACTTTTAAATTGTCCCTTTGATGTTGTTGTAACTTCACTTTGCACCAATGATACCTCCCAGGCCTTTTAAGTTCCGTTCTCTCCATTTTCTTCATAAAATATTCTGATTCTTCCACTACCTTGGCTATATCAATAGCCTCCTGTAGAGAGGGGTCTTTAGCAGCCCACAACATCTCCTGTAATTTATGACTCCTCCATTGAACAACAAATTGATCTCTGATCAATTCATCAGTCATTGCGCCCAACTTATATCTGACTGGAAGTTCTCTCAATCTTGTTACAAGTCCATCTACTGTTTCTCCTGTTCTTTGAGGTTGAGTGCAAAATGTGTATCTTTGCATAACCACAGTAGATCACTTTGCAAATCTTAATTCTAATCTTTTTTTTGCTTTGCATGTACATTTTCTGTCTTCTCCAGCTTGATTAGTAGCTTTAGGTGAGTATTTAAAGACATGTTGCCCTTCTTTACCTAAGGAGTTTAATAATGGAGCTCTTTTTCTATTAGAGCTGATTTCTGAACCGTCCAGGGCCTCCAGGTAATTATCAAAAATGTCTATCCACTCTTCCCACTTCATAGATGGAGGTCCCGGTTCAGCAAGAAATTGTGGTGGTGGATTGATTGCTGATGCATCCATGAATTGGAGAAAAAAATATATATAAATATATTTAAAAAATATATATATATTAAATTTTGTAAGTTGATGTCAAATCAATAAAGATGTAACATTAAGGGCCTGATTACAATCTTGGTGGATGGGATAATCAGTCACATTTGTTACGGAGTATCCCATCCGCCAAGATCGTAATCAGGCCAGAAATGTTTCAGTTGGTAAAACAAACTTTCAAACTCATTTAAAAAGGTTTCCCTGTAGACAGCATATTTACTTTGAAGAACAAGCTTCAATAAATGTTGATTCGTACTTTTTTCTCATCTGGTGTGTTGTGATAACACACCCACTCCCAATGTGCTGGTGGCGCTTTAGTCTGTAAAAGACCTTCACGTTGATCGTTTATGGTTTCAGCTCTCTTTACTGCTTTAATATACTGTGTTAACACGCATGCTTTGATGTGCAGATGGCGCTCAAAAATGGCTTCCACAATAAAGGTTTATCTTGTCAGCGCTCCTTTACACTTCCTGTAACCATAGAGACCTTGACTGTCAGTTGCGTGTCCAATCTGTATCAACGTCATTCAGCACTCATCGTAACCATGGAAATCTTGTGTGAACGTTGTAGGAGGCTGGCCTGGCTTTAAGTGGGTACCAAAGGTACTTACACCTTGTGCCAGGTCCAGTTATCCCTTATTAGTAGAATAGAGGTGTTTCTAGCAGCTTAGGCTGATAGAAGGTTGCTATGGCAAAGCAGCTTAGGCTGAACTAGGAGACATGCAAAGCTCCTACTATACCACTTATATCATATGCATAATATCATAAGAAAACACAATACACAGAGTTACTAAAAATAAAGGTACTTTATTTTTATGACAATATGCCACAAGTATCTCAGTGAGTACCCTCAGTAAGAAGGTAAGTAATATACACAAGTTATATGTACACAAACCACAAATAGGTAAGTAAGAGTCAGAAAAGTAATGCAAACAGTGTAGAATTACAATATGTTGCAATAGGCAAGCATAGGTCTAGGGGCAACACAAACCATATATACTCCAAAAGTATATACGAATGGACCCCAGACCTATGGGAGCTTGTAGAGGGTTTCTGGGTCTGTAAGAAAACAGTCAGGGTGTCCAAGATACCCCACCCCAAGACCCTGAAAAGTAGGAGTAAATTACACCTACTAATCCTAGAGAGCACAATAGTCGTGATAGGGGGATTCTGCAAGAACAACAAACACCAGCAGTGCACTGAAAATGGATTCCTGGACCTGAGGACATGCAAAGAAAAGGGACCAAGTCCAACAGTCGCAACAGTGTCCGGGGAGGGCAGGAGCCCAGGAAACCCTGGATGAAGGTGCAAGGAAGCTGCCTCTGGATGGAAGAAGCTTGGAATTCTGCAAAAACGAAGAGGACTAGGAACTTCTCCTTTGGATGGAAGATGTCCCATGTCGCAATGAAGGTTGCAGAAGTGTTCCCACACAGAAATACCGCAAACAAGCCTTGCTAGCTGCAAGAGTCACAGTAGAGGTTTTTGGGTGCTGCTGAGGACCAGGAAGGACCAGGATGTCGCCCCTTGAAGGAGGAGACAGAGGGGGCACTCAGAAACTCAGAGAGCCCTCACAGAAGCAGGCAGCCCCCGCAGAAGTACCTGAACAGGCACTTGGAAGATTTGTGAACCGGAGTCCATGCAGAGTTACAAAAGAGGGTCCCACGACATCGGAGGCTAACTCAGCGGGGTGGGCACTGCAGGACAGAGTGCTAGGGACCCAGGCTAGGCTGTGCATGAAGGAAATCCTGGAAGAGTGCACAGAAGCCGGAGCAGCTGCAAATCATGCAGTACACAGGTTTGTAGTCTAGCGTGGGGAGGCAAGAACTTACCTCCATAAAACTTGGACTGAAGGGCCACTGGACTGTGGGAGTCAGTTGGGTAGAGTTCCTGTGTTCCAGAGACCACGCTCGTCAGGATGAGAGGGGACCCAGAGGACCGGTGATGCATTCTTTTGGTGCTTGTGTTAGCGGGGGAAGATTCTGTCGACCCACTGGAGATTTCTTCTGAGCTTCTGGTGCAGGGTGAAGACAGGCGACCCCCAGAACATGCACCACCAGGAAACAGTCGAGAAAGCCGGCAGGATGAGGCGCTACAATGTTGCTGGTAGTCTTCTTGCTACTTTGTTGCGGTTTTGCAGGCGTCCTGGAGCAGTCAGCGGTCGATCCTTGGTATAAGTCAAAGAGGGAGATGCAGAGAAACTCTGGTGAGCTCTTGCATTCGTTATCTGAAGAATTCCCCAGAGGAGAGACCGTAAATAGCCAGAAAAGGAGGTTTGGCTACCAAGAAAGGAGGATTGGCTCCCAAGAGAGGTAAGAGCCTGTCAGAGGGGGTCTCTGACATCACCTGCTGGCACTGGCCACTCAGAGCAGTCCAGTGTGCCCCCACCACCTCTGTTTCCAAGATGGCAGAGGTCTGGGACACACTGGAGGAGCTCTGGGCACCTCCCCTTTCCTTTGTCCAGTTTCGCACCAGAGCAGGGCTGGGGGATCCCTGAACCGGTGTAGACTGGCTTACACAGAGATGGGCACCATCTGTGCCCATCAAAGCATTTCCAGAGGCTGGGGGAAGCTACTCCTCCTCAGCCCTTCACACCTATTTCCAAAGGGAGAGGGTGTAACCCCCTTTCTCAGAGGAAATCCTTTGTTCTGCCTTCCTGGGCCAGGGCTGCCTGGACCCCAGGAGGGAAGAATCCTGTCTAAGTTACTTATGTGCAGTGAAAAATGGCTGTGAAATAACGTGGACGTTATTTCACGCAGGCTGCAGTGGCAGGCCTGTGTAAGAATTGTCTGAGCTCCCTATGGGTGGCAAAAGAAATGCTGCAGCCCATAGGGATCTCCTGTAACCCTAATATCCTGGGTACCTAAGTACCATATACAAGGGAATTATATGGGTGTACCAGTGTGCCAATGAGAATTGGTAAATTTAGTCACTAGCCTGCAGTGACAAATCTAGAAAGCAGAGAGAGCATAAACTGTTTAGCAGAGCCTCAGTAATACAGTTGGGCACCACACAGGGAACACATATAGGCCACAAACTTATGAGCACTGGGGTCCTGGATAAAAGGATCCCAGTGACACATAACAAACACACTGACAACATAGGGTTTTCACTATGAGCACTGGGCCCTGGCTAGCAGGATCCCAGTGAGACAGTGAAAACACCCTGGCATATACTCACAAACAGGACAAAAGTGGGGGTAACAAGGCTAGAAAGAGGCTACCTTCCTACAAACGTGGTGTGTGCAAATGGAATCTTGTGCGTCGCATTCGAGCCACATGATGCGCCGGTAAGTGAAATGTTATTGGGGCTCTTACAGAATGTCAGCACTTCAGGCAGTGTGCATGAGACATTACAGCATGAAAATGTAATCGAATCGACACGCTAGTCACACTACTGCGAATTAACACACCGCAGACAAATGTACGGCCAAATACTCTTTCCACGCTTACGAAGACAGCCTATATGAAGCGCAGTAATGAATAGCACGCTCGCTTGAATGTCCAAATATTAAAATATATTTTATGCACTTGCCTTTACTGTACACTATTACTTGCTGCTCCCTGAACACCACTCCTCTAGCTTTTCAGTCAACTAGACCCTTTTTACTTGCATGAGTTCACGTCATCCATGTTTCAAGAGAGTTTAGCTATTGATCGCCTGCTCTACTGTAGCTCTTCGCCAAAAATGGGGTAATGAGTCCAGAGTCGCATTAAGAGTTTTATTGTTTTTTTAAAGAAACTGACACTCTCTAACATGGTGTCCCCTTCACCAGTCAGCAGGCAATTGCCGGGGAGTAGAACCCCACTGAACAGCATTCCACACACAGAACTTAGATTACACTGGAAAACTACAGGGACATAGTAAGGGCTCTACAAGCACTTGCATGGATTATAACAGTAGTCTTAAGAAGGTTGCCAAGTGGCACGCAATCTTGAATAGGAAAAGTAGAAGAAAGAAAACAACAGAATTGGGATTATGAGGTCATATGTCTCCCACTGAATCATAAAAAGTGGAAACATTAAAAGAGTTCCTTGTCAGGTGTCTTTCGGCAGGAAGATGTTTTAGTGCTAGCTAATTAAATTAAAATGTATTTATAAACTGCATAAATTGATTGTCCAGAAGCCAAAACAACAGCATCATGGCACTTCCAGCAACCCTGGTTTTAGACCTGGCATCCTTGGCGTGATCTCCCCTAATTTTTTGCCTCTACTTCCCAGGTTGTTGCTGTGTGCTGGACTCTGTTTTTGCTGTTTTTGTTACTCTGGCCATCTTACCACTGCTGACCAGTGCTAAAGTGCAAGTGCTACCTATGTGAAATGGTATGTGTAATTGGCTTTTTCATATTTGGAATATTTGATTTACTAGTAAGTCCCTAGCAAAGTGCACTAGAGGTGCCTAGGGTGGGCAAATCAAATGCTACTAGTAGGCCTGCAGCACGGATTGTGCCATCCACATACGTAGCCCTGTAAACATGGCTCAGACCTGCCACTGTAGTGGTTGTGTGTGCAGTTTTAAACTGCCAATTCGACCTGGCATGTGTCCCCACTTGCCAGGCCCAAACCTTCCCTTTGTGTACATGTAAGGCAGTCCTAAGGTAGACCGTAGGTAGCCCCATGGGCAGGGTGCAGTGTATGTTAAAGGTAGGACATATAGTGATGTGTTTTGACATGTCATAACAGTGAAATACTGCCAAATTTGTTTTTCACTGTTGCAAGGCCTATCTCTCTCGTAGCTTAACATGGGGGCTACCTTTAAATATCCTTAAAGTACAGTTTCCCTTTGCGAGCAGATAGAAATGTGGAGTTTGGGGTCTCTGAACACAAAATTAAAAAATACACCTTTTAGTGAAGTTTGTTTTTAGATTGTTAGTTTGAAAATACCACTTTTAGAAAGTATGCATTTTCTTGCTTTAACCATTCTGTGACTCTGCCTGTTTGTCGATTCCCTGTCTGGGTCAAACTGACAGTTGAGCTGTTTGCGAATCTCTTCTAGTCAGTGACAAAATGGGAGCTGGTGTGAAGACTGCAAATCCTGATAAGCCATCGGGCTAAAGTGAAGGGAAGAGTGGTCACTTACTCCTGAATGGGCTGTGCCTGCCCTCACACAATGCAGACTCCAAAACTCTGGTGTGTGTCTGGTGCCTGGCCTGGGCAAGGCAGGATCCTGTAAACAACAGAGCCTTTTTTTTAAGTTGGGCAACTTCAAGGGCAGAAAGGAGTATGAGTATTGGACCCAAACTCCCAGATTTTAGATCACTTCTGGATTCAAGAGGCCTCTGCCGCGGAGAAGAGCTGAGGAGAAGTGCAGCCTTTGCCAGTGACTGTGCTATGTTGGTCTATCCTGCAGTTGCTGCTTCTGCCTTTGAAAGGGGACAAAGACTGGACTTTGTGGTGTATTCCTGCTTAAGAAGAATCTCCAAGGGCTTGGTTTGAATTTGCCTCCTGTTTTGAAGTCTCAGGGCCATCAAAGACCACCTCTGCCAGCACCTGGATTCTCTGCTGAGACTCCTGCCCTGCCAAGTGGTGCCCTATCCAGTCCATGGGCCCTTGAAAGGTAAAGGTGGTAGAAAAAGGACAAAAATCCATGCACCGGAAGCCATGCTGGGAAAATGTTGACGCACCACCTGCAACGCTGCTGAAAAATGACGCAGCACCTGCGTCGCTGCTGAAATCAACGCCCCACCTGCATTGTGGCTGGGAAATCGATGCATTGCAGCTGGAGAAATGATGCAACACCCATTTGCAGCTGCTGATAATGCCACAAATTCCATGCAACGTGGTTTTCCAACACTGTGCGGCCGGATTTCTTGCATATCTTCTTTGAGTATCAAAGTCATTGTGAACCTGTGTGGATCTGAGGTGTCCTGTCCGGAAATTGATGCATTGTTCCCTTGCGGGGGATAAAAATGAGTCGACCCCTACTCAACCAGAGAAGAAACGACGTATGGCCTCACTTGCGAGTTAGGAATCAAAGCATCGCTGACTTTTCTGTTGCACGCTCATCCGTGTGGCTTTATTTTTGACGCACACCAGGTACTTTGTGTAAAATCAATATTTCCATTGTTTTCTATGGAGTAAGACTCTTTTTACTTTGAAAAATCTTGACTTGTGTATGTTGGATTTTTGTTGTTTTGGTCTTCTTTGATTTAGATAAATATTTACTATTTTTCTAAACTGGTGTGGTGTCCATTTTGTTGGTTTTTCACTGTTTTACTGTGTGTCTTGGTACAAATACTTTACACATTGCTTTTGAGATAAGACTAGAGTGAGGGTCCGTGCTTGGAAATAGTGCAAACTGACTGCCAACTAGAGACCCCATTTCTAACAACTGGCAATGTTATGGTCTCTAAGGTATAGCTGCCAACATTGGCCTAAGTTCGCCTCTCTTTCCACCTCCCCATCAAGCTTACATATGTTCACTGTATAACAGCCAGGTAATTTCTTTCTGCCTAAGGCATTGTCAGGTTTCTATGCTAATAGGTAGATTATCCAGCCATTGTATCGCCATCCTCTTCTTCGCTGAAATGTCACATTTCAGTTCCATTGATATGAAGGACACTCCATTGTTTTACAAGTTTAGAACCAATGCCTGGTCTCATCCGGGTTTATTATGCGTCCCTCATTTTGCTATCTGCCTTAGTGCAGGGCAGACGTCTGAGGCGTGCAGCTGACTTATAGGCTGACAATGAATAAAAGTTTAAAGCAATGAACATGCGCAGCAAGTACTCGTCCTTCCATTGGCGCCCCGAATCTTTTTAGTGTACCTTTTTTAATGTTTTTTTCCAAAGTATTCCCAATTACATCTCGATCAGTTTGGCGTGTTGGGTTCTTTGGCGCTCTCTCCTAATTGTTATGTATTTATATGCCAATTTTCATGAAACTCAGGGAGGCCTCATAGTTGGTTAGCAATCACAGCACTGTGATTTTGATCATATATCTCCCTAATATTGATTTTAAACATATCAGGAATACATTACCAATATCTAGAATATCACAGAGTTTGCATAGTCTGCTGTCACGTAATTTAAATTCGACCAAAAATAGCCATTGGTGTGTAGAACTGAAAGATTGCACGTTTAGCTCGAGAAAATCTGTTTCTGGCATGGATTTTGTGAAACTATTATCCCACCTTTTATCTGCCTGTATATAGTCACCTTGAACAATGTACAGCTCCTGTTTGTGGTCCTGTGTGTATCTAGAATATGATCGTCTGAATGCCAGAGAGATTTATGAGACTTCTATGAGTTATCTTCTGGTGGAAGCAGTGTCTAGTAGCACCTGCTTTTCTGGCTGATAATCTTACCTCCTTAGTGCGACTGTTTGTAAGCAGCGGCAGCATGTTTGTGTTGGTGTACAAGCAATGCTCAATCTTGTCTGCTCCCCAGCTTGGAGCACAGCAGGATATTACCATGCTCAGATGAAATGTACGGTGAAGAACATCTGAAGATGGAAAATAATTCCACGGGGGCAGGGCAGAGGAGAGGATAGGATCGGCTGGGAATGGAGGCGGTGGAAGGGAACGCAGGACCTGCTGGAGACAGAAAAATGCAGAGGGAAAGTGCAGTTTCCTTTGGGAAGGAAGAAGTGAAAAGGATCACTGGCAGGCAGCCGTAAGCCAAAAAGGATGAGTTTGGGAGAAGGCCAGGGAGAGCAAAACCTAGATATCACGAGAAGCAGTGCAGAGGGGATGTAACAAGCTAGGCTCAGAGGAGGTAGATATGCTGAGAGATGAATGTGGGTCTTCACTAGGCAGAGGATGTTTCTGCTCTTGATAAAGGGAGGGGAAAGTTGGAATCTATTAAGAGACAACGAGAGGGGATCTTGGATCTGCTAACAGAGACAGGAAGAAAGTGGGATAACATGTAGAAATAGAACAAATCTTAGGCCCTCACCGCCAAACTTTTACCGCCAGTCGGCCGCCAATGCAGCCGGAACCCCGCCGGCCGCATTTGGACCTCCCCGCTGGGCCGGCGGCCAGAAACAGAGTTTCCGCCCACCGGCCCCAAGGGGATGTCGCCCGTAACATTGCAGCCGGCTCCTGATGGAGCTGGCTGCAATGTGGCGGTTCGGCAGGGGAAGCAGCACCCATTGCGCTTTTCACTGTCTGTCAGGCAGACAGTGAAAAGCGCAATGGGGCTGTTCCTGGGGGCCCCTGCACTGCCCATGCTAAGTGCATGGGCAGTGCAGGGGCCCCCAGGGGCCCTGTGTCTCCCCTTACCGCCAGCCTTTCCATGGCGGTCTCTACCACCATGGACAGACTGGCTGCTTGCAGCGCTGCCCTGGCGGATTCCGACCACCAGGACCACCGTGGCGGTAAACCGCCAGTCCCGGCGGTTAGACCATGGCGATTCTGCCGTGGTCTAAACACTGTTGGAAGTCCCGCCAGCCTGCTGGCGGTACTTCCGACAGTTTAACCCTGGCGGTCACCGGCCTCCAGGGTTTTAATGAGGCCCACAGTGTCTGTTGTGAAGGGGCTAAAAGTCACTTAATTATCTTGAGCTCAACACCCTGGTGTTTATGGCACATAGTAGGCCAGTTTAACTTACATACAATGTTTAAATTACTTATGCTCTTGTTGATGCAGATAAGCTACTTAAAAATGATTAATGAATGTGTATGTATTTTGATTAACAGAAAGCTTGTAGAGAAATTAATTGTAGAGAAAATAATGTGCACGTTTGAAAATGTGCCCACGGGGTTTGTCAGCCACTTATACGAAAGATGAACTAAAATAACTAAAAATGTTTGAAATAATGAAAATGTGTAAGAATAATGTAGTAATATGTCATATTGAGATGTATAACCTATGTTTTGCATTAATTTGTAGAATTAACTTAGCTGAATTTGTGGCCTAGTCTTTTCCAGGCCTCACACAAGAAGTTGAATTTCTAGTGCACTGCAGAGAAGCTGATGCCTTAACCTGACCCTGAACAATCCCAAGTTAAAGTTGCTTAACTAGAATTTTCTGCAAGGTACCGACGGACAGGAGATGATGAAGTCAAATTGATACAATTATGTGTAGAGTAGGCTAAATGTACTTTCCTAGGACTTGAACAATGGGAGCACTGACTGAAGAGGAACATGCAACATTTTCGATACCTGAAGAGCCGGATGATGAAGACATCGTACAGTGGACCAGTCCGTGAACTGAGAAAGAAGAAATATTAGAACTCAGAGATTTGTGAAATTAATATTATAGGTTAGAGTCATATCTGCTGATTGACTGACCAATTAGGAATTAGGGGGATGGACTGAAAAACTCTAATAAAAAGTCATGACAAGGGGCTAAAAACTTCAGATGCGGGAGAATTTAGGCAGATGCAAGAGGAGAATTGATGACGTCAGGAGACGTGGTTTGAGATTCTGTCATTGGGCTCATACTCTTGAGAGCCTGATGCGTTGCCGATCTATTTGATGGCCTGAAGATGAAGACTGACTTTGTTGCTTATCCATTCTGTGGATAGGTAGCTAGGAAAAGGTGACTGACTAACTTTGCGCCTTTTCTTCTAGGTACCAACTGCGCTGTTTTATAGTTTTTCTCTTAGTTAGATGTTTCCCAAATTCACATTTTCTAAATTGTTTTGCATGAAGTCCCACATGCTAATTTCAATCTGGGTTAGTTAAGGGTCTTTCGGTGACTTGACAGTGACAAATGATTGACGGGCTGATTGCTGAACTCTGCTACTAATGTTGCTATATTCATCTTTATTGGCTTATGCTGAAGCATTCGAGCATATGTTTTCACAAGTTTTAATTAGATTGTGTTACTGGTGGTAATTAATAAACTAATTCTGAGCTGATTAAATAAAGTTTGAGGTAACCAAATCCATTAGAATTGAAATAAATAGGGAAATAAAAATTGTTAAATGCTTCATTGAGTTGTGGTTAATCATGAAATGATGGTTATAATTGTTTTATTGACTAATGATTCTCTTAGTGCTTACTGATTGATTTAATTGATTATTGATGCCATTGGTCACTACGTGATTAGGATACTCCATGCGATCCATAAGGTTCATCGGTCTATACGCGTCCCCTAGTAAGTTTACTTATTAAGGACTAGGCGTGTTTGCACTCTGCTAAAACAGTGATAAAGTCGAAATGGAACGTCTGCTAAAGAATTCTTTAAGGTGCTAAATAAATATACCAAGCCCCTTGCCTGTACCTTGGTTATTCCAGCCTCACAATCTCTGTATGATTCCCTGGTAAATCATTTTGAATCAAAAATAGATACAATTTATCAGAATTTTTGTACCACCACCTCATCCCCTTCAATTCTTCTTTTACAAACCCACCCTCTAGAGACACTCTAGCAGTGCTTGAGAGGTTTGAGACGATCACTCACGGGCGGATATTAGAACTATTGATTAAAGTCAAATCAAGCTCTCCTTCTGATCTCTGTCCTCCATGTACAGTGACTGCCTTGTCCACTCTTCTCACTCACACCATTGCATCATCATGCAATCTATTGCTAACCCTAGCTGCTGGACCTTAGGACTGGAAATCTGCAGATGTCACGCCCATCCTAAAGAAACCTAAAGCTGATTCAGAGGAGCCTGCCAATTACTGCCCCATTTCCTTAACGACATAAAAATTGTGAAACATAGATTTATCGCCTGCATAATCACAATTGCCACATGGATGACTTATAATTGTCTTTTGTTAAATGGAGACAAAGCAGAGATCCTGCTGTATGAAATAGCTTAGACATATAGGCCGGTTAACTGGTGGCCCTTTGAGTTAGTTCCTGTGCCATCTCCCAGTAGGATGGATAGGAATCTAGGTGACTTTCTTGATGAAAATCTGTCTATGAAGGATAAGGTTATGTCCATTTGTGGTATATATTTTGGCACTATGGGCCTGATTCTAACTTTGGAGGACGGTGTTAAACCGTCCCAAAAGTGGCGGATATACCACCTACCGTATTACGAGTCCATTATATCCTATGGAACTCGTAATACGGTAGGTGGTATATCCGCCACTTTTGGGACGGTTTAACACCGTCCTCCAAAGTTAGAATCAGGCCCTATGTGCCCACTCAGGAAGGTATTTCAGTGGCTTCCGCTAAGACTGAGGGGGACTCTTACTCAGGCTTTGATAATTAGTCATCCTGGCTATGGAAATGGCTTATTAATAGTGGTCAATTAATCCGTTCTTTCCAAGATGTAGGTCATTCAGAACACTGCCCATGCTGGTTAATAAACTTCCGCCAGGCTCGCCGTCGGCCCATTTGCTTACATCTCTTCACTGGTTCCCAATCAGGAAAAGATCTCTGTTCAAACTTCTCTGTCTGACTTATAAGTCCCTGACTGGCAAAGGACCAGCATACCTGCAGGACACACTTGCCTACTACTGTCCTCGCAAAAATCTACAATCTAAAGACAAACTGCTACTGTGTCCCCACCGCATCTGCAAGTGTGGATACGGTGGTCACTCCTTTTCTTACCTCGCCCCTTACCATTGAAATAGCTTCTCTTATACATGCACTCTTGTGGTGACTTCATAAGTTTAAAAAAACATCTGAAAACATGGCTGTTTTGACTTGCTACTCCATCTTGACTCTGTTAAGCACTGAGATATCTCTTTAGGGTCGAGTCACTGTGCTACACTAAATGCCTTTAACATAACAAAAAGCCCAAAACAGATTTGAAAATCAGAACCAATTTAAAAAATAAATAATTTAAGAAACAAAATGGCACCAAAATGACAAAAATCCAATCAGGGAAACTGGAGATATGATTTTATAAATTTTACGTAAAAATAGAGATAGTCAATGGTTGTGGTAGTACAGGACCTAGGCACAGTTTGACATTGACTACGATGGAGCGTGGGTGATATACACCAAACAGGTTTGTCCTAGCAAATTATTTTACCTTCCTATTTTAGTCCTTTAAGTCCCAAACCATCACTTGAGTACATTGTTAGAGCCTCCTAGGACCTCGAGGTGTGGGTTTGGGGGAGGGAAACTAAGCGACTCCCAGCATGTCAGACAGATGTCACAGCATGGTCCGGTCCAGTTGCCACTGGTCAGCCGGATAGTTGAAGGAAAATACCTTGTGTAGCTTGTTTTGTCCCTGTAGCTTTAACAGTACATTAGCCTTATGGCCCCTGCGTTCCATTTTTTTGTCCCTGGGTACAAGAGGGAAAGCAAGTGTAGCCTTCAAGCTTTTTCTTGGGCCATAGACAACAAGTCCAGTTTTCTTCTATTCTTCTACAGGTCCAAAAAAGATCTGAAGTGCATGCCCGGAGGTGCCATATTTATGCCTTGCCTCAGCTTGTGAGTGGGAATGATCCCTGGGGACGCCCTAACCTATAGAATAAAGGCTCCCTATATTAACTCTAACCACTTTGGCATTTTCAAGACATCCAAAGTCTTTAGTCACTCTAAACCTGCACTATGAGAGCTAGAGGTGTGTGAGGGGAGTGTACTATGGTAAACCTGAAGTCCTACTACATCTAACACTAAAATCCTGTTTTATACGGTTACTGTACCCCTAACCAATTCAGAGACAGAAGTCTGGTAAAATCAAAGCATAAACAAAGTGTGTGGCCATTCAGTTTCATCATTTTAAGAGCACCCAAAATGTTATATGCAGGGCCACTAAATTTCTGTGGCAATAGAGGGTCAAATTATGTGGCTGGGGTAACTAAATTATGCATCAAGAAAAGGCACATTATGCATCATATTTTCATTAATTTTACATTTTTAAACTAATAAACACTATCTGGGCATTGGTTGCGCCTCATTAGTACTAGTTTAACACCCAAATATAGCAATAAACAACAGAAAGGTGACCAATCTGGCTTTGCAAAGGTCCTCCCACCGCGCAACAACATGTGTGGCTGCATTTTTAGTAACTTTTGAACCGTGTGAGCCAGAAGTACATTTTGTTTGTTAAAATGTGCAGGTCATACTGCAGATGACGTATTATGTAGCAAATGCGGCAAATCTATAATAATGCAAAAAAATAGCTGCAGCCGCACAATCGCATAATTCCAGTGGCTGTGGTTGGATGTAATACTACCAGACATGTCAAAGAAGCTGTGACTTTCTAATGTCAAAGAGAGTACCACTGTGATTGAGGCCTGACTGTCTGGCAGGACAAAAGAAAGGCCCTGTCCAAGTGTCAGCTAACATTTGCCTGTGATAAGAAAAGGGCCTTTTGAACTGTGCTCCAAGTGTCATAAGAAAAGCCCCAGCAGACCTGTCAAGCAGGATGAGACATTCAGGTCAGCCTATTGTGTATTCTGGGAACAGTTCAGACCTCACCACAGAGGGGCATCAGCTACCAGGGAACAGTTGGAAGGTACTGAAAGGCTTTAGAAGCTTTCGGTCGGGAAAAAGTTAGTTTTTTAAAAGTTACTTTTCCATAATATTTAGAACACATCTGACTTCATCATTAAATTGGATTTTAACAACGGTTAGAAATATTTTTTTAATTGTTTTCCCGAGATACAGGATTAGTATTTTATATTACATCCTGGTGTTTTTCTATGGAGCAGCCACACCTGCTACAGTTAAGTCAGCTTTGACTGCATGTTCACTGAAAGGACATGTTTAACATTAAACCTTTACATGTCCTACTCTAATATCATGCACCCTACTCTATGGGTAATAGGGCCTACCTTAGGAGTGAATTATTAATATTTAAAAAGGAAGGTTATGCCTGTCAAAAAGGGTTATTTTCACTATTTGAATTAGCAGTTAAAACCTCCACAGCCAAGCTCCTGGTGACAGGCCTGCACTCATGTGTACAGTATTACTGTAGTGGATGGTACATTGGGTGCTGCTGCCTACTTGTGACGTTTAACTTACAGGCTCTGGGTACACCTTGATGCCTTATACTAGGGACTCATGGGTAAGGTAAATATATCAACTGGTGTATACCAATTTTCCCATGTTTAAAGGGAGGAGCACAAGCACTTTAACACCGGGTAAAGTGCATAGAGTACTGTAGCCATCAAAAATTGGATTCAGAAAACAGCCAAAGAAATTGGGTTGACCCTGCAGTAAGGGCAAATTCCTAATGCTCCCTTTTTTAACTACCCGCCAATCTGTAAGTGTTTGTAAAATGTTCTTTTCATGCAATTCAGATGGTTTAACTGTGACTTCTAAGTATGGTTCTGCGCAGCAGAAGCTTATTTTTTTCTATTTTTTGGGGTCATGCTGGCTGCTCTTTGCAAGACCTACTCATATCAATACTGAAAAAAAATACTTTCAGTTTGCCTTGACTCCACAGCAGAGCATACCTTTCTCACCTAATGCTATTGTGTGTTTGGATGTATTCTTCTGTTTTCCATTGGAATATGTGTAGGTCTGTTTAACATTTAATAGATACACTGGACATCCAATTCATTATGTCACCCATGCATTGTACACATGAAGAAAACATTTGTTTCCTTTAATTGAGGCTTTTTTAGTTGTCATTGTTGTCTGCCTGTCGGGACTAATGTCAAAAGTGATCCTAACATAGCAGTCTATTTTTTTCAGCTTGCAGCCCACTTGGGATTACACAGAAGTAACAATGACAAGTAAAACTATTTCCTGCTCTGAGCAGCTTCGCCCAATTACCGCTGAGCTGATTAGGTTTGCTTTTACAAGTGTTTCTGTTTGGGAGGGATCATAAACTGTTTTTTCATGCGATTTAGATATTTTCAGCTGATCTATTTAGGAATGGTTATGCAAAGCTGGAACATGGGTTTTTTGGATTTCTTTTGGGTTTCTTGATACGCCTCTGGGTAATTTTTAATATGCTAGCGAAATATTGCATAACTCCCAACTACTATGCTAGGGATATCACACAGAATTTCTGTTTTTCTTGCGTATATGCTGGCTATGAGTGTAGCTATTAATAGCGCAGAAGGTATAGACCGAGGGATCTTAATGGACTACTATCAACAATTAGTAGTCAGCCAATGGCTGGGAGGGCCGGTTTCCTTGCTTGCACGAGGGCCCATGGCTCACTTGCTACTCCACTGATGCCGACTGGGTAAACTACTCTCTTCTCACACATCAATTTAGGAAAAACATCTCATGGAAACTGAATGAGTGCCACAATCACGTTTGTTGTGCTAGCAGCGTTCAACACTTAACACACAGGATCTCAATCAACATGCTTTGGCATGAGGAAAAGCTATGCAGAATAATTATTATGTAATATGTGTGCAACCTATAATTCTCTAACGAATTACACGTATTACCACAGGAAATAAATTACCCAATTTCACCCATGCCTATTTCTTGAATGCAATCTCCATCTTCCTCAGTTGTTGTCATCTGGCTAATACATTTAGCCTCTCATTTGGGTGAAGAATGTGCAACTGCTAAGTGCATTTTGTGACTGGTCGGTGATTCGATAGTCGCAATTTTCATCAATGGGATGATGTTGAGCTTCACCACAGTCCTTATGCATATGCATTATGCATACCATAATTTCTAGACTGAAATTAATTTAATTCTCATTATTCAGATTCAGTCCAGACCTGACTTTGCCTCTGTGCTTGGTGTTCTTGTGCATTGCTTATTAAAGATGTTTCTATAAATATGCTAGTTTTAAAAATGCTCTAGCCGGCTGGGTGCAGACTTTTGAGCTATTTCCTTGCCTGCACTGTTGCAGGAAGGCAGCTGGCACCAAGGGGCCCTCGGGCTCCTCCCACGGCCCTCAACAAGTGTATGGTGGGTGCTGTGGGTGGGTGCCTTGGGTAAAGGAGTGTAGGGTCCCTGAAGCCCCTAACATCTCACGGAGGAGGGACACGTGGCCCCCCTCCCTTTTAATAGTACTAGTGACTCTGGGAGATGGGGTCCCCTTGGCCTAAGAAGGCTCAGGGAGGTCCATATGGCCCCAGCCTGTCTAATATAAAAAGCAGCCCTGGGAGTTGTGGTTCCCAGGCCCTAACAAGGCTTGGGAAGGGGGCAGCACTGCACCTTCCCCTTTATTTTAAGTTGTGGCCCTAAGGGATAGGATCTCCAGGCCCAATAAGGTTTGGGAGGGTGACCGCCTGGCCCTCCTTTCATTTCTTTAAAAAAGGCCCTAGACCTAATAAGGTTCAGGGAGGGACATACATGGCCACGCCCCCTTTAAAAAATAAAACAGCCTCAGGGACAGGGGGATGTGATAAATATATATATATATATATATATAATCCAAACAGTTCCACTTTCTTTTGGCTTCATCCACCAAATGGTGCTGGCAAACAGGTGTGGATCCCGTTTATATATAACAAAAGAATCCTTCAGCATTGTCACACTAAAAGAAAAGTCCGCACTCAACTTGTCTGCATCTTTTCATGAAACTTTTATTCGGCTACGTGCTTCAACCCAAAAGGGTCTTCGTCATGGCCTAATTTGAAAAATTGTGCCCAATCCACCCTAAATATATATGCACCATCTTTAACAAATATAGACAAAATACATATATGCCCTCGCTCAACCTTTTGAGTCCGCTGCGTGCATGATTTAAGCAAAATTATTCATGGTCCTAGAAATCTCTAAGAGATGCAAATAACTTAAGAATCCATAATGATATGACAACAACTAATTAATATTAAAAAAAACCTTTAAAAAAATACAGGCCTAGTGGCCATTTCAGTATATATTTTATATATGAACGTATATATAACACATGATTAGTCACATTAACCAAATCCTATTGCACATGACATTTTACCATTCAATTTGTAGTCTTAAATCACGAAATCTCAATGTAATTGAAATTCATTCAAATTCAGCAGTCATATGACAACGAGTAACTTATGTAAAAAAAAACTCTTTAAAAAAAATATAGGCAAAGTGACCATTCTTTTGTATATATTTTATACATGTATATATTTATAAGTCATGATTATTCACATTGTCACAAACCTATTACTCATGTCATTTTGCCATCTAATATTACATCGTCTACAGTTTCCTATTGAAACAACGGACCTTCAACAATGCATCAGCCTTGTGAACATCCAAATGAAAGAGAAATAAATCAAAAAAAAGAAAAATATCCTAACTCCAAATAAAGTAAACCTAATGCACAAATTGTTCTTATTCACTCTGTATGATTCAGTGGAAGTGCATAAGGAGTTTATACAGGTAAAAGCATTTCACTCAATATAGAACTGGCAAACTCCAATTGAAACAGACAAGAGAATGACAAGAATATTTGAAAGGGAGAAAGGGGAGAAAAGAAAGAAAAAGGAAAAATAAGAACAGCTACAGCAGTATGCGCAGTACTAAATACAACAAACAGAAAATGGGGATTACAAATAACGTTAATACTGTCACATCAGCCGACGTGTACATAAAGCTCTTCATCCTCATTTAACCCTCCAGGTGATTTGCTACTGAGTAAGATGATATATTCTGATTCCTTAACTCTCAATCTCCTTTCTCTATCTCCACCACGTAGGGTCTTCTCAATCCTATCAATGCCAAAACACATCAAAAGGTCAGCATTATAGTGCTACCAATATATTGCAATCTGCAAGGACACTGTAAAACATAAAAGCAATGATCCAACCCACAGGAGATGAATTTATTTATCTGTCTAGTCTCCCCTAAAGCTGTCCTATATGTCTTCACATTTTTACTTCTCTTGCATGCCTTACATTTCCTGCATTTGAAAAAACCTTTCTGATCATTAAGCCATCCAATGTTTGTGCTCTGTATCCCTAAATGGCTATGTACTACTATGTCTCGCAATGATCTCGGTTTGCTATATGTAAACTGAGGAGAAGAGGCTAAAATCTTCCCTCTCACAGGGTCTTGTTTCACAATTTGCCAACATCTCGTCACCATCCTCGTAATAGCTGTGCTCTCCCAATTAAATGTTATTACTCTAATTTCTTCCAGATTTGCTGCACACTTACTCCTTTTTACCAAAAGAATTTCCCTGGTGACTTTCACTGTTTTCTCACTAGCTGCCCTTAGGACTTTATTGGGATATTCTCTTTCTCAAAATCTCCCCATCCATTTGCCATCCTCCTCTTTATAGGCCTGTTGGGTGCTGCAATTTCTCTTGGCCCCAAGCAATTCGCCGTGAGGAATACTCCACTTCAAATTTGCAGGATGATAACTGCTTGCATGAAGGATACTATTCCCCGCTGTACTCTTACGATGTAGTTTGGTCTGCAATTACGTTCCCTCTACCTCTAGTTACACATCTAGAAAATGAATTCTTGTAGTGTGTATTTTTCCAGTGAATTTAAAATTTAAGTTCCTGCTGTGTTCCCTCCCAGATAATAAAGAGGTCATCTATGTACCTAGTTCAGATAGAGATATGTCTGGCCCATTTCTCATTTTCTTCCACTCACACTTGTGTGGCCTTCCACCATCTTATAAAAATCCCGGGCTAACTTGAGGCAAAGCAACTTCCCATCGCTGTCCCGACCAATTGGGGATACCATGTGTCCCTAAAGACAAAAAATTGTTATTCAAACAAAATGTTAGCATCTTCAGTAACATCATGGAATGGTCATATTTGCAGATTGGCCTGTCTCGGAAAAAATGTCTGCATGCCTGGATCCCCAGATCATGCTCAATGCAGGTATATAGTGACACCATATCTAAGGGAACCAGCACGAATTGTGGTTCCTGCGGAATCTCATCTATTTTAGAACTAAAATCCATGCTGTCCCTTCACTAAAATAGTAAGACCAGAACATAGGGCAGAAGAAAAAAAACAAGATACATAGAAGTATGTTCCAGAAGACTATTATTGGCCACTTCCTGTTTAATTTACAAAGCACCCCAGGGAGATGGTGTTCCCAGGGCCGAGCAAGGCGCAGGAAGGGGGCAGCTCTGCGCCTTCCCCTTTATTTTAAGTTGTGGCCCTAATGGATAGGATCCCCAGGCCCAATAAGGTTCAGGGAGGGTGGCCACCTGGCCCTCCTTTCATTTCTTTACAAAAAAGGCCCTGGTGATGGGGGCCTAATAAGGGAGGGACACACATGCCCCCCTTAAAAAAAAAAAACAGCCATGGAGGATGAGATCCCCAGGGCCTAATAAGGCTCGGGGACAGGGGGATGTGGCATATATATATTGAAAAAATACTAAACGCCATAGGTAAATAGATTGCAATCTAAAACCAAATGGCAGGTTAACCATAGGGTAGTCTAATGTGATCTGGTTGGTGTGACAATAAATGGGGCCTGACCATTAGGTGCACTATAGGTCTTTACTATGCATAATACCACTAAAAGAATACTGTCTACTCTGAAACAAACTTAACCTTATCAGATTAGCAGTAATCAAAAGGACTGCTAAACCAGAAACTAACAACTCCAGGTTTTGAGGAGGTGTGTTGTGAACCAAGGTGCAACTGTGTAAAACAATGAATAAAAACATGTTAAAAATAAAGAAATGGAAACTCCATACTCATGAAGCTAATAGAAAAATCAAAGGCTATATGCAGGGCAGTAAGTAAATTATTTCAAATTTACAGATGTTTCCTCATCTGAATTAAGGCCATTGAGCACAGAAGTAATGAAATCAATATATTTGGATAGTAGTGTCTGCAATTCAAGGACTCTGTTTCCCCTTCTGGCATTGGGATCAATCCCATTGAGTGAAAAACTGTAATCAGTCACTGTATTAGGAACGATCATTGAAAATCACAGTGTTAGATTGGTCTGATATGCTCTTTTTCACACCTCTTAACAGGGTGGATTATGCTTCTTATGTACTTATTGCAAGGACAAATAAGGCCATATATACAATAGTCAGAATTACATGTAAGTAATTTGTTAACTGTGACTTTTCTGTCAGTTTCAGGAATGTAGAATACTAATACATTTCTGCTATTCTTTCAGGTCTTACATTTTCTGCCACCTTCCTTGAAAATTATGTTGTTAGCACAGTTATTTGTTATACTTTTACTCCACCTGTCTTTGAGGGATCCCTTCCTTTCCTATATGTCATGCTCGTGTAATTTCCCACATACTTAGTCAGTTTCATCACTATCTAGGTCATGGCAAGTTTTACGAAGAATGCCCATTATTTGAATGTATTTGTTGTTCTATGCAATGATAAATATAGCATTGCTGTCTGAGCCTGAGGAGTGTATCAAGTCAACCTTGTGGTGTAAGAGATGCTAGAGATCTTGTCTAGAGACCTTGTGCACCTTGTTAATGACCTGTTTGATAGTTCTGTAACTGAACCTCCTGACTAGAAAGTCTGCCATCATCGCCTTACGCTCAGACTTGAAGCATTAATTATTAGTGCCCTTACGTTTAGCACTCAATAATTCACTATAAGGTAGATAGTTTTAGAGGGATGCGCACAGGAGGCAAATAAGAAATTCTTACCTGTTGTGGCCTTGCAGAACAACTGGATAGTCCATTTGTCCACAGGAGCTATAACCCTAAGATCCAAATATTCCACTATTTGTTTTGCTAGCAACACCAGTAAATTTGATGTTCAATTCGTTACTATTCCGAGCTTTAACAAAACCCAGTGCAGAGTGTTCAGATTCCTTCCATGTCCCAAACACATCTTCATTATTTCTGACCCAGAGCAGAGTTCGCCTAGGCACCACTACCTTCACTGTTACATTAAGTTAGTATATGTACATGCTAGTTGGAAGAAACTGGGGTACTTGTTGAGGAAGGTGAGAAACCACTTCAAATAACAATCACAAAGCCACTCAACAGTCTGTGCTTAGACCTCTGGTGGCTTGGCACAAAAGCAATCAGGCAATGTGTAAAGTATTTATGCAATATTCAAACAGGCACAAGGTGAAAACCCAACACAAGGAAAGTCCCAAACTTATTTAGACAATGTACATTTCAATAAATAAAATGACACCAGAAAGACAAACATCAATCATTAGAACTGGGTCAAAGTCACAAATGCAGGCCAACTGTGATGGAATGAGAGCTGGACATAGGTCTACATTCGTCCTGCTGGAAGTTTTACCTTCCTACTTTAGTGTAACGATGATGTGGCTCCGCGTTACGGGCTTTACAACATCCTGTCATATGTGTTGGATCCAGTAGACTTTCAGTCAGGAACTGCGCAGCTCTGCAAGGCTCTGCATTGGATCCGGTGAAGCTGCTGATCAGGGGTCCTTTTCTCACTGTGCCACTTGATTCAAACTAGCCTGGCTGATGAAGGTTGACACCCTGAAACCGGTCCCAGGATGCTTGTTTCTGGTCCAGGGAGGACCTGGCCTGGCAGTTTGGGCTGGACTGTTCCTACAGGGAACAGGGTCAAGATTGATTTGCATATGGCTTGGTCCAACCTGGGGTGGCATGGTGAGCGAAAGAACGATGGATTAAACCCAGATATGTGATTGGGGGTGAATAGGTGAAAAGTTTCAGCACTCCGTCCATCATCCTTTTGTGTTGCTAAAGTTACTATAAGTGGGAAGGGTATGCCCAGGTGTGGGTCCTTTGCCCACTGTGCCACTGGATTCAAGCTAGCCTGTCTGATGAAGGGTGATACCCCGAAACTGGTCCCAGGATGTTTGTTTCCGGTCTAGGGAGGACCTGGCCTGGCAGTTCAGGCTGGACTAGTCCCATGGGGAACAGGGTCAAGACTGATTTGCATATGGCTGGGTCCAAACTGGGGTGGTATGGTGAGCAAAAGAATGATGGATTAAACCCAGAACTGTGACTTGGGGTGAGTGGGTGAAAAGTTTCAGGACTCCTTCCATCATCCTTTTGTGTTGCTTAAGTTACCCTAAGTTGGAAGGGTATGCCCAGACGTGGGTCCCTTGTATTCACTACGCCACTGGATTCAAGCTAGCCTGGCTGATGAAGGGTGATACCCTGAAACCGGTCCCACAATGCTTGTTTCTGGTCCAGGGAGGACCTGGCCTGGCAGTTTGGGCTGGACTGTTCCCATGGGGAACAGGGGCAAGACTGATTTGCATATGGCTGGGTCCAAATTGGGGTGGCATGGTGAGCAAAAGAACAATGGATTAAACCCAGATCTGTGACTGGGGGCGAGTGGGTGAAAAATGACAGCACTCCGTCCATCATCCTTTTGTGTTGCTAACTTTCTAATAGTACATTATACTAGGAATGTACAAGTGAATTAAATGTACCCCTTAGATGGGTACCAATTTTCCCATGTTTGGAAGAGAGAGCACAAGCACTTTACCATAAGTTAGCAGAGTGTCATCAATTATGTAATTTTTTATGTCATGAGTGATGATATCAGTGGTGTCATTCAGCATTTTATGAGTATTGTAATATGTGAGGTCATCAGCAGTGCATGGCGAGGGCATGAGTTATAGTTTCTTCACTTTACTATAGCTGGTGGATTTCAGTGATTTTGTCTTAGGTTAAAATGTTGGACTTTAACTGACATGTTCACCTAACTATGACATTACTTTAACCTTTATTTTTTCAGTGAATCTCTAAGGTTTTTTTTTTTTAGAAATTAAGATATTGTTACCATACATAACTTTGTCAACCCCCTGCTGTGCCCTGCCTGACGTTGTGCCTGTACCCAACCCCACCAACCCCCACGGGTGGCCAAATCCCCACCGTTCATTGTCCATTTTTTAAAATTATTTTCCCAATCCCACTGGACTCTCAGAATAATCTTGAGAGCTAGCACGTTCGCCTGTGCTCCTGCAAGACTCTCTTGGGAGCACAGAGGGTATGCTAGCTCTCAAAAAATTCCAGCTGGATCAGGCTGAACTAAAAAACAAAAATGCATTTTTTCAACTTAGACCACAGGGACAGTCACTCATGGACCTCCTCTGCAAGGGTTAGGGGTAAACATATTTTACCTTAAATATTTTAATTTAATTTTTAGGACACGGGGACCTAGTCTCTGAGTCATTTAATGACAGACACAACATTTCTGTTTGTGTTGTGGCCAACCCGTTAGAACACATACTCCCTATAGATTTGTGGAGGTTTCTCACTCCTGCAAGAGTGAGATGGTCAATATGGGGTCAATATGACTGAGGTTGTGTCCCTTTTAACTAACATGCCTTTCAAGATATGCAGAGCGTTTCATTGTAAAAATGTGTTTGTGGTATATGTTTTGATATGCCCCTGCCCTAACTTATACATAGGTAGTACAGTTTTTCAAGCACAGAAGAGAATATTACAGCATGTGCAGATGATCAAGGGCAATGACCATGGCTACCCTGTTGCCAGGCATTTTGAAGAAGTGCACAATAGCAATGACCAAGAGTTAAGGTATTTTGTGATAGATATGGTACCTGTAAACATAAGCGGTGGTGACAGGGAATAAAGACTATGGAGGTTAGATTCTGACTACATACTGAACATGAATACCGAGATACCAGAAGGCATAAACACTAAAGAGGAATTGTATATATATTTATAATTCCTCTCTTTATATATAGCCACAGAGCTGACTGTTTATTAGTGTGATGATTTCCTGTCTTAGCAATTTGAGGTGAGGCTACTTGTGTTTTAATTTTGAGCCACTGTTATGTGTTATTAGATATTATTATTTTTTCATGTCTTATTTCAGTTCATTGGTGTTCACCCACCTGGGTATAATTAAGGATCACTGATACATAATCAATTAAGTAACTGTGTCCGCTTATGTAATGAAAAGGTGGTATGATGGAATATAACTTGCTATATAATCGGAAAAGAAGTGAAGTATGGCATTGTGTTCCCGTCAGTGTATAATTGTACATAATTTTGTTGTCATGAAATGTAAATATATATTTTTTCAATAATTGCCTCAGTAATATAAGTCCAAGAGTGTAATGAGGAATAAGATTAATATATGCTGATGAATTAATATTGCTGATGAATTTGAAAATTGGTCAAATACATAGTATATATGTATTCACTTAAAGATGTTATGAGTGCTGTAATTTGTCGGTAATTAGCAGTGCATGGCAAGGATGTGAGTTATAGTTACTAAGGCACATTTAAAAAAATGTGCACCAATTTTGACTCCATCGTGGAAAGTTTTTGAGATCCCTCAACCAGGTGGCCAAGAAGGAGGCATCCCAATAGTGTGTTTTCCTATGTTAATTCCCACAGGAAAGTTAGTTCTCCAGTACAAACCAGCTGAATGGAATGATACAAACTTAATGAAAAATTAGACCTTTAATCAGAATTTTTTTTTCAGTGTAAATCCATTCAGTCGTTTTTGATAAATTAGAACTTCAATAGGTTCTCTGGGGGCGCATGAAAGGGTTAACAGCAGTAAAAAGGTAGAGCTATCTGGACCGTTGGCGTCCAAATATGCTCTGACTCAAAGAGGATGAATGAATCCTGATTGGCTGGTCACAACCTGGAGAATATGTTTTGTCAGCCACTTCAAGACTTAGGTAGAAGTGGTACCTTAAGTTAAAATGTTAAAAAAAATGTAGGTCATGGGTACCAATGGCTTCTACTGTGAACGCTGTGGTACAAGAGTAGCAGTGGCAGTAATGCTGTAACACAGTGCCCATTTTTTTTCAAAAAAAGAGAAAAAGGACTGGGAATAGACTGGACCCTGCGGTAAACTGTCATTGTGCAGGCCTTAGGCTGTATACAGTAGGCGTTGGCACCCTGCAGTGGGTTGGGATAGAGACCACCACTGCTACACATGGCTGGAGGTAGGGGATTTGGGCACTCGTCTGGGGTTTGGCACCCACAGGGGTTTGTGTAGGGCCTGGCCAGAGGCCAGCTCCACTTGCCAACCACCTACAGTGCACAGTCAAAGGCTGTGCACAGTGGCGGGCTGGCTATCAGCTGGGTGTTGGCAATCATGTGGAGATGGGTGCGTGCCTTGCAAGAGGTCAGGCTCTGTGGCCAACCCTCCATTGCTCAGGGCTGAAAACCACATGTAGGCAGCTGGGGTTGTCATAAGACTCTTACTATTGGGGTAGGACTGCTAAGTTTAGGGGGACAGCACCACCACGTATGGGTGACTGAGTCAGTCCCACACGGACTGGAAGCCATCGGCCTGACTTTGTCAGCTAGCAGCACCTCACCCAAACCTGGAAAGCAAAGGTGATATGTGGCAGCCTTGAACCCCTACACTCTGACTCCTCTGGGAAGTTGTGGTAGAACAGATCATACCCCTTTCTTTCAGTTGCACAAGGTCTCACACGTGCCAAGGCAGACAAACTAATGTAGGGTACGTTTTAATGCATTTATTGTATAAACTGCATTGTATGGTAAAAGGCATGAGCTACGATTATTAGAAGAATGAAACATAATACAGTGATGATTGTGAACATTAGAGTGAAACACATAAATAGTCCCAACATTCTGACATAATCATGAGTCTAAGAATTCCCACTTACATTCTAAAGTCAACATGAGAGCAAAGCAGTGTTAGCCCTTCTGCCTGTCCCGGTCTAGGGAAGGTCCCCCAACCCCATAATTGAGGGAAGGCAAGGGTCTGCTGGTTGTTCTGCTGGCAGCTCTCCCTCTTGGCTGAAAAGACAAGCCCAGGATCAGTGAAACTGTCGACGAAGTGGCACACAGTACAGGATGGCTGGCTGAAAATTCCGCTCTACCCTTCCTCAGCCTGTGTGGTGTTAATATAACAAACGTGTTGTGTTATGAGAGCAGGCTTGATGTGATAATATCCTTATCTATTTTCCTTAAATGAGCAGTAGCTTCCATTTGTGAAAGACTCTATATTTCATTATCTATTGCATATGTGAAACTTTTTTTAGTGTGGTTTTCTGGGACCTAACAGGAAATCTTGTAAGTCTACATCTTCTGAAAGGAAACTAAGGTTTTCTTTTACAGCTGTTAATGTGGAAGATTTTAACCATTGTTGACAAAGTTTGCACTTACTGTATGTTGTCACATGTTGTGTGATGACGTAAGGAGGGTCGTGTCTGTTCGCTCTAAAACCTCGTGTTGAGTTAACAAACATGCATGATATCTATTTGTGTCCACTGGCCACAATAACCACTCGTTGGGACCTGAAAGTGTCAAATTAAAGATACCATTCTGAACCCTGCTGTTGAGCTGTTCTTCATGACATTTAAAATCTCTTATCAATTATCCCATTTAGCTGGTGAAGGAATACTGGGCACATTAATTTCCTTTATTTTTGCAAACCCTAAACAAGTTGTGTGTTGTGTGTTGTATGGTATCATGGAGAAATATAATTTGTAGTGGAATAAGGCATGCTCTAAACAAAGTCTCTCTACCCTGTATTTACCAATCTTTTGTTCCCCATACGCTCTTCAAGTCAGCCAACTTCATCCAATATTCATAGCCTTCCATAGCCAGCTGGGAAACAAAGGAATATGAATAAATCAATTTGGTGTCTGTTAATAACAATCTTCCTGCTTTTGAAGGTGGTGATTTAAAGTACTAGGACTCATGATGTTCATAATGGTGATAACAGAGCATTTTCCCATAATTTGCACTGTTCGTGTACACATCTTTACTTTCAAATACAGTGTAACAGGCCAGCTCAGAAAGCACAGAATCAACTGTTTTACATCCTAGTATCAGAAACAACTCTTGTGTAATAATATCATTCAATGATACTTTAGAAACGTATGGAATTTTAATCATTTCTGTAGGGCTGAAGATATCAAACAGGACTTTATCTCAAACAATCCCATCAGGAACTGGAACAGCTGGAATGTTCACAAGGGGCAAGTCTCTTCAGGTCTTATGTGAGGATAGGTAAGGTTTTAAAACCTCATCCACCAGTTCCACAGCAGAGTGTCCAGGAACCATTGTGCTATTGTGACCATGTATCAGCAGGAAGAAAACAATTATAAAACCAATCCAAAGAAGAAAGGCACGCAGTGTCAGAAGTATCCACAGAGAATACCATGGACGCACCAAATAGTTATGTTTAAGCCACATGTAGAGCTTACATGCTTTTGATACAAGGACTGTAGCTGATACTGAAGAGTTTGAAGAAAAATCGTCAATGTCAGCAAAGTAACCAGAAGCACTCTGTGCAAAACCTGGAGCCGATGTAGATGAAAGGGAACTAGTAGATGTATCCTTTGGTGGTTCATAATAAACAATTTCATTCATTTGTGTTGCATTCAAAGAATGCAAGTTTAAATTCTGGACATTTCTTGTTGATGAAGTGGTGACAGGAATCAACAAAGTTAATTCTCTGCCCTGCCCAAGCTCAGGAAAATAATTTCAGCATTGTAGAGTGCTTCAAGACGTAACTCCTGGATGGTAGTGAAAGGGGTGCATGAACTACCCAGGAGTCCTCATGGTCTACTGTGCAGGATCAGCCACATGGTGCACTTTGATGTTGTCTATTGAACCAGCAGTTTTCTCTAGAACCAAGCAGCGGTAGTAGAATGACAGTTTTGATACTGTGTATACCCAGGACTGGAACCAGTGTTCTGAAGGATGGGCCAAACTCCACTCCACAATTCAATTTCCCTCAGGATGATATGCAGAACTGTAATGCACCTAACACCCATCGTTACCATGGTGTTCCCGAATGCTCTGGAGGCAAAAGCAGGGCCTTGATCCGAATTGAATGCTGCAACTTCATATGTTCCCATGAAGACTTGCAAATCTTTAGTAACAGTTCGAGCATCGGACGATTGTTGTGGCCACTCCCACAGAAATATGGAGCATGAGTCAACAGTGTCTAGAATATATTTGTATGCACCATCTGGTTGTAAGGGACCACAAAGGTCCAGGTACACACATTGCAATGGATTGTTGGAAACTAATAGGGGTGTCTGTAGTGGGCGTTGATGGTGGATCCTTTAATGTGTTGACCAAATGTCACAACTAAGGACATACTGCTTGGTCTGCTTTGTATAGACCAGGCCACCAAAAGTGTTTTTGCAATAAGGAGATGATAGCTGCCACAATAGCATGGGTGGAAGCAACTCCATCATGCGCGGCTTTGATGAGCTATAACCTCTTCTCTTGGCTGGGGATCACACGATCATCCACCTCTGGTACTGTTGCAAAGGCAATGTCTTGGGCACTTAAGTAGTAGGAATATTTTGCAAGATATTTATTTATTTTAGTGAATTTTTAGCGCGCATGGCTACCCAGAGGCCTCCCAGCCCTAACACAGATCCAAAAAACCAACGGAGAGGTGAGACTCCAAATAGCAAGGTTTTTAGCAATCTGCGAAGGAGAGTTCATGGCTGGTCTGACGGAGCTCCGAAGGGAGGGTTCCAGAGTTTAGCTCCTATGTAGGACATGGATCTACCACCCCACTGTGCTCTCTTAACCAAGGGAAGCCTCACCAGCAAGGCTGTAGTGGATATGAGATACCTAAGAGGCGTATAAAACAAGGTGATAGATCTCTTTTGTGCAGTGCTCTGTGCAAGAGGAAAAGGGTTTTGAATTGTATCTGTTTTTCCACCGAGAGCCAGTGGAGGGAGGATATGGAAGATTTGGCAGATTGGTGTCTAGGAATATTTATAAGGAGCCGAGCGGCACCAATCTGAACCAACTGAAGTCTTTTAACCACATACTTATGGAAACTGAAGTAAAGAGCATTGCCATAGTCCAGATGTGAGATAATAAGGGCCTGGACTATGAGCTTTTTAGCTAAAAATGGGAGGACTTTAAAAACTTTCCTTAAAAGTCTAAGGAGACTGAAACAGGTAGCAGCCAACTGTTTCGATTGATCGTCCATAGTGTGCTGTGAGTCATGCCAGATTCCCAGGCTCTTTATGTTATCTTTAGGATAAGGCAAGGCTTTCAGACAATCCGGGATAGAGGGCTAGATCCCCTGGAGGAGGTGATTCCCTAATGACATCACCACAGTTTTGTCTTCGTTTGATCTAAGTTTGCGGTCAGACATCCATCTGGTTACTGCTTGAAGACAGGGGATCAGTGAGGAGTGATCCATGTTATATTTAGTGTAGGAAGGGAAGACCAGTTGTGTGTCATCGGCATAGGACACCAGCAACAGACCATAGAGTTTTGTAATCCCTGCTAACGGATACATATAGAATTTAAACAGTGTGGGGTTCAGGGAGGAACCCTGAGGCACGCTACAACTGAGCAAGAAGCAGTTAGAGAGGTACGATTGGTCGAGAACTTGAAAAGTCCGACCCTCCAAGAAGGAAGAGAGTCATTTTAATGTGCTGCCAATGATACCAGCTGCGGCCATACTCTGAATCAAAATGGAGTGGTCAACTGCGCTGAGATCAAGAAAAATGATGGCAGCAGCACCCCCTTGATCGAGGCTTCCTCTAACCTCTTCTGTTACTGTAAGCAATGCTGTCTCAGTACTGTGTTGGGGCCTAAACCCCATTTGAGTGGTGTGGAGGATGTTATGGTCCTCAAGAAAGCCTGAGAGCTGACTATTTACATGTTTCTCAATCAGTTTAGACACTGCAGGCAACAGGGGGATCGGCCTGTGGTCATTAAGAAGAGCTGCGTCAAGATGGGGTTTTTCAGTAGTGGCGTCACTATAGCATGCTTCCAATGAGAGGGAACATGTCTCGTAATTATGGAGGAATTGAGAAGGTTTGTCAGAACTGGAGCACTAACCGCTGACCCCAGGGCCAGAATATGAGGGGGTGCTGGGTCAAGTGGAGGACCCGGTTTTAGAGAGTGAAGAAGGCTTTTGACCGAGTCTTCAGTAAGAGGAAGGAAGGCCGAAAGAGAGATAGTGGGATATTGAGCCGTTAACTGACTGAGGGAAGCTGCCACCCAGGGAGGATTGTCCAGCAAAGCTGAATAAATGTCTAAAATTTTCTTTTGAAGGAAGTGGGCAAGGTTGTTACTTTGTTCTTGAGAGGCTTCCATAAGGTCATTGTGGAACACTGGTTGGACAATTTCTTTAAGAATTTGAAAGGCTTCCTTAGGAGCATTTGAGGACTGTTCAATTTTGGAGGCATAATAGGAAGGCTGAGCTGATCTAATTTCTGAATGAAAGTGTCTGTTCGCTTTCCGATACTCAGATTGTAGAAAATTGTCATAGGTCTTTCTCCAACTCATCTCAAGACATTTGCTTTCCTTTTTTAGAAGTCGTAAATGAGCAGAAAACCATGGGGTTCTGGGGTTGTTGCATCGAGCTCCTGTTTTGGTGCCTACCGGTAGTACAGTGTCAAAAGCATTAGATATTAACCCATTAAACTTCTCAGAAAAGTGAGTGGTATGGTCTACGGGGTCAGGTTTCGAGGTTTCTAGAGTGGTGGACCAGTCATTAACATTGAGCTTAGGCCACCAGTTTTGTTAAGATAAGGGGTTTGGAGATGGGAGGAATGGGCAGCTTCAGAGTAATTAGGAAGTGATCAGACCAAACCAGAGGGAGAGGAGTCAAGTACGTTAAGTCATTGACGTTACTAAAGACAAGATCGATAGTATGACCCTTAGAGTGCGTAGGGTCACTGACCAGTTGAACCAGGTTCAAAGTTGCAAGATCCAGGAGAAGATTTTTTGACGGCTGTATTACTCTCCTCATCTAAATGGATATTATAGTCCTCAAGGAGAGTGAAATTTGGTTTATTGCAAACTAGGTCCTAGATCAGGTCAGGAAGAGATTGAAAATACTGGTCAGGAGGACCAGAAGGGCGGTAGATTAAGGTTCCAGAAAATGTGTACTTAGGATTAAGTGTTAGGGAGAAAGACATGCTTTCACAAGATATGCTTTTGGTAAGGGCTTTGCCATCAGCTGAAACTTTCACCACAGCCAATGTTTCATCATTCAGCCTTGTATAAGAATGAGTTATCGCAGCAACAGAAGCCATAGCTACTGGAGATCTGGCTGCTTCATCAGTCAAAGTGTTTCCTGCCACATGTATTCCAACACACTTATAACCCAATGAATGTAATACATGATCCCATCGCAGCTTGTCTTTGAGATCTGCTACCTTTCCCCACAAGAATTTGTGTTTTATGGTGTTTCCCTTGGAGTCTCTGAACCCATTTAGGTGCCAGTAAAGTATTCATTAAAGGACTGGACACAGTAGTATGAATCACACACAATCAAGGTAGAAACTTCAGCATCCTTGTCTTCCAGTGGCAAGATCAAAGCTTTCAGCTCTGCAAGTTGTGCTTTGCAGTCCCCTAGGGTCTACATGTAGGTTTGTTGAGGCTGAAATTGTCATCAATCATCACTTCACAAACGGCTGCGCAAGTCGTGGAGTTTTGATATTTGGTAGCCACAGCTGGTTGAGTTGAACCATCGGTGAAAATGATGATTCGGTATTGTTGAAGAGGCGAATGTTGGTGGACATGGAGTACTCTAGTTCATACTGAAAAAATTCTCAGGTCTGAAGTTTTGGATCAAAAACATAATCAACATCAGTGGCAGTGAGGTAGCCCATTGGATCCAACATAGATATCATGCTTTTGCTTTCGGGATGCTTGCTTTGGTGACAGCCTCAAGGGCTGGCATTGGAATAACAACAATAATGTGTTTCCCTTGGGCTTGTGGTCTCTCCTTTATGACAGCAATTTGGACAGCAATCAGTATTTTTCTGTTGGTGGAAAACGCTGTTCAGCATTGGAGTACAAGTGTGATTTATATGCTATGGGTACAGGGTCCTCTTCATTGAATGTGACATAGGTGAACCAGATGGCACCAGGATTTACCTGAACTGCCAAATTTGTTTTATTGTCACATGTGTGCAAGTGTTTTGCTTCAAGCATGTCAATCTGTAATGCGTGTGTGTTGTGGTGTCCAATGTTTGCTTGAGAAATCTGGACAGATTAAATGATAAAGTGGTTTTATATGTTGTGCATATTCTAGTATGTAAGTTCTGCTAAAATTGAAGAAACCAGTAATGACTGTAGTTTCTTGATAGCATTTGGTAGTTGTAATTGTGCACATTTCTCTTGGAATTGAGGTTAGTGGCTCTTTCCCTCATTTGATAGTTCTTATTCTAAGAATAGGACACTTCGAAAAGCAATTTTTGTGTTCTTGAAATTGAATTTGTAGCCCTGTGCAGGAAATCCTAAACCTATATTGTATGATCCACCCTGGCTAAATGTGTTTCGAGATTGTTCTCTGTCGGATAAATGTCATCAACATAAGAAAAAGCCTCAGGATCAATATCATGCAATATTGATGTTACACAGGCAGAGAACAATTCAGAACTGTTCTTATAACCTTGATGGAGTCTGGGAGTTCTTATAACCTTGATGGAGTCTGGGAGTTCTTATAACCTTGAGAGAGTCTTTGACAGCCTAGCGCTAAGAATGTGCTTAGATCCCTCCTCTCAGATGCTAGATTTTGGCAGAAAAAAACATTGGAAATATCCAAGATTGTTTTGTATTTTTTGTGCACTATGTTGTTGATAAGTGCTGTACTATGTGAATTTTGTTTTGTAATGTGCGTGTGTGAGTGTTTAAATATCTGCACTGTAAGACTATTCTTTATGAATGGTCTGGCTTAGCTACAGGAAACAAAGGGTTATTCATAGCAGAGACACAGGATTCAATTACTCCTTGGTACTTGATTTGCGAAGTTAGATCAGTGGAGTGGATCCTATTGCTATGACATGGTAAGGGGAATCCCTAAGCTACCTCACATGTTTGCGGTACAGCGCTGGGGCTTGCGTCAATGCCCAATCTGCAGTGTAAGCTGCTTTTACTGTGTCTTGAATGAGGACTGAGAAAGAAGGCAAAATTACATCTTCCTCTTGTGGGAGCGTATAAACAAATTCAGATGGCCAGTCTTTCTCTACCAATAGTATGTTGTAACTTAGTGTTAATCATCCCCAGAATATTACTTTAATGGTGCACTCAATGTCGCCCCTCAATTTAAATTCCTAGTTTGAAAATCCGATCTGGTGGGGAGACGAGCCTGTCCACAGTTTCAACTTCAAGGAAGTCATTAGATGGTGTCACATCCAGAAGTTCTAGAAGATTCTGGCGAACTATTGTGATATCTGCTGCACTGTCTAGCAGAGTCACTGCCCACGTCCTGTTCTTCAGTAATGTTCTCAATATGTGTGGCATGTTATAGCTAAAATTGCTGCAACCTTTTTCTTTTTGAACTGGGGTTTTTGTTGTGGAAGTTTCCCTACCTTTTTAACCGAAATCTCTGAAGAGCATTGTGACTCCTTTTTCAGTTTCATGTACTCGTTTCATGATCTGACTGCCCTCCTCTCTCACTGCGTTTGTCAGGTAAGTCCCGAAAGGAATGAGATGGGCAAGTATCAGTATACTGATATCTGTCAAGAGTTTTGAAAGTTTCACAGTTTCTAAGGTGATAATGTTTTTTCTGAGGTCTCTAAATGCAGAGTTTCTCCTATTTGCTTTTGTTTGTCCTTGTCATTTTTCTGTTTATCCCAGAATTTTTTAGAACATGCTTGTTTGGTATTATCCTTACTGGATTTATCTTGTAATTGTGGTTTACCTGGTCTGGCTTCCAGAATATGCCGACCCATACTAGTATAAGTCTTGGCGATAATCTTAGGCAGCTCACATTCCTGTTCCTGTTGAGGAACACCCTAGAGCCGCTGGTGTACTGCCAATGCTACTGCTTCCACTTTAAGATTACTTAATATAATTGAGGATACTGTGGTGAAATGGCCCATTAATTGCACCCCCAAATCCAGGGCAGGAGCCACACCGTACTCATTTTTTATTTGTTTTACGGGAGGTTCACAAGTGTTGGTGTACCATGAGTGGTAGTGCAAATTACAGCAAATACTGCACCCCATGTATTACAGTTATCTACTGAGAGAACCATCCCTAAGGGCGAGCATATTGTGAGAATTCTATGTTTGTCTTGGGTCCCACATGGGGAACACTGTTTCCAGTGCGTTTAGTTTTTTTGTGCTAACCGAAACAGAATTTCTTCACGTTTGGTGGGAACCTTACCCATTATTGAATGCACAGTGGAGGGATTTATCTTGGTTGTAGCCCAATATGGTGTTACTGAGCAGACCACGCTGGGGTAGTATTTAAAGTCCGCATTACGAATTGTATTAAGCATCTATATATATCTACAAAATTATTATATAAGTGGCATAAATCCACTACTGGCATATTTGCTACATTTGGATGTGGTGTGTATGTGGCTAATTCTTCAGTACTTAGGGCACCTCATCTGACGTTGTGTATAAGGTGTGGAAGGGTGACTTCAAACTAATTTTGGTGTTGTTGAGAAGAAAGTGGAATTTCTAAATATGCATAAGCTCTGTACTGTGCAGGTGTCTTTGCTAATGTGTAATTGTGAACAAAAATGTGTATTTCCATCTGCTGCTGTAAAGGTGACCTTATGTACTCACTGTGTGCCTCTACCACAAACATAACATCCCCATCCTCATCTGTGAGTCCATGAGCTAATAGATGTTGTGTGGGAGGCTGTCTCATATTTACTGGAATTGCTACTCGTTGAGGGTCTGGCATATTTTAGAATGGTAAGTTCAGAGATAGAAGCACCAATTTTAGGAATCCTTTTGAAGTTCAAGCTTGAACAACTTACAGCCTGAGATAGGTACTTCCTAGTTAGCTAAGGAGGATATCTTCCCAATACCGCTGAGGTCTCTGTATAAGGTAATTAGGGTGCCTTTAGCCTGTGAGAAATAGAGATACTCTGGAGATACGTTAAATTTTTACCTGACCAAACTTTGGTGGTGCCATGGTATCGGCCTCTTACCATGTGAGTAAGACTGCTAGGTTTAGGAGGGCAGCACCACCGGTGCGGATGACTGAGTCAATCCCACACACCGACTGGAAGCTGTCGGCCTGACTTCGTCGGCTGGCTAGCAGCACCTCACCCAAACTTGGAAAGTAAAGGTGTTTTGTGGCAGCCTAGAACCATGAAACTCTGACTCCTCTGGGAAGTTGTGGTGAAACTGTTCATACCCCTTTCTCTCAGTTTCACAAGATCTCACACATGCGAAGGCAGACAAAGAAATGGAGGATAAATTTCAATGCATTTATCGAAGAAACTACATTCTATGATAAAAGCCTTGATATACGATTATTAGGAGGATGAAACATAATACAGTGATGGTTGTGACCTTTAGAGTGAAACATATAAACAGTCCCAACATCCTTACATAATCTTGAGTCTAAGATGTCTTACCTACACCCTAATGTCTAACATGAGAGCATAGCAGTGTTAGCCCTTCTGGCTCATCCCGGTCTAGGGAAGGAGCCCCAACCCTATACCTGAGAGAAGGCAAGGGTATGCATATTGTTCTGCTGGCAGTCCTCCCTATTGGCTGGAAAGACAGGGTCAGCAAAGCTGTCGACGAAGTGGCGCACAGCTTAAGATGGCTGGCTGGAATGTCCCCTCTACCCTTCTTCAGACCGTGTGTTTTTTATATAACAGAATGTGTTGTGTTCTGAGAACAAGCCTGACATGATAGTATGTCTATAGTTAGAAGATTGACCCTTTTACGATACCTCACTATAACATCACTTAAACCTTTATTTTTTAAGTGGAAGAGAGAGAAAGAGAGAGTGAGTGTGTGTGTGTGTCTGTGTGTTAGTGTAACATTTTCACTGCGCGACTACTGCTCTACCAAGAGGTAACACAAGAGTTAGTGCCTGATTTAGATCTTGGCGGATGGCGTTACTCTGTCACAAATGTGACAGATATCCCATCCCCCATATTATGATTCCAATATTCCATTCTATCCTATGGAAATGCTATGCTATGCTAAAGAATTTGTAGACAACATGGCAACCCACAGGCATCCCAGCACTAAGAGGAGACGTATGCACAGCAAAAAAAACACATATCAGATGTTTTCAAGCATCTAAAGTGTCCAGGCTAAAAGAGCCAAGTTTTATTGGCTTTGTGAAAGCGCAGCTCGCAATCCAGACACCTAATGGCTAAGGAGAGAGAATTCTAGAGCTTTGCGACGTTAAATCTAAAGCAGCGTCCTCCTTTTCTAGCTCTTCTAACCGTGACTAGATGCAGATTAGAACAGCAAAGTGCTCTACTAGGAGCATAATGGGTGACAAGTTGCTGAAGGATGGGAGGGCGTTTCACATGAAGGGCTGTATGGGCAATGCACAGAGACTTAAATTCAATTATTTTGGCAATAAGGAGTCAATGCAGCTCCCTCAGCCCCTCACGGGCTGATTGGGACCTGTGAACGCCCAAGAGAATGTGTGCAGCCGTATTCTGTACCACTTGAAGTTTCTGAATGGTGGCCTTGGGGCACCCCAGGAATAAAGAGTTACCGTAGTCTAGCCAGGAAATATTTAATGCCTGAACTACCACTTTCCTCGAGCTCTGGGGAAAGAGCGGCATACTCTTATGCAGTATTCGGAGCAGACCAAAACAACTAGCTGATATTTTGGTGGCCATTATCAGAGAGTCATCAATCCACATCCCCAGACTTTTTATAATTGACTTATTCGTTGGTGGACCCATATGAGAACGCCAGTCCAGATCGTATTGTGCTGTGGACATATTCCTGAGAATCATGAATTCAGGAATTTGTAATAAGGCAAACAGAGTAACCATCACGTTGGTTTCTGCAATTCTGAGGCTGCAGGGTTATGTGTTTCTGTGCTATCTGTGCAGCTGCAGGGAGCCACGGTGTCTGCTACATGGCCATGTTGTCCGCTTTTCCGTAGTCAGAAGTCCCGTCCTGGGACGTCCAGCAGTGGGGAACGGAGAGGTAACAAAGCCAGGTCTGGACTGGTCATTTTGTCCTCTGGCCCCCTCCCGATGGGCTGCAGGTCCGAAGTTTCTTTTGGAGCTAGCTTAATGAGCTGCAATGACCCATCCATAAAGGCCACACGGTCCATTCTACCCACGATCTTCCGAAAAGTTGTTCTGATTTGAACATTTATTACCAGGGCTGATTTTGGGTTACACTCCTGCCCTGAACACAATGCCACCAACAGTAAGGGTAAGTGACTGCATAACCCAGCCAACCACAGCATTGAGAATGTTCCCACTGCAGAGCAAGGCTCTCCTTTTCAACTACTTTGTTTAGGCTGTGCTTACTGGTGACTTTTAGCTGTCTGTTGTCAAAGACTAATTGTGAACAGTGACAATATTAAGAGTGAGCTTTGACTGAGTATATTGCTTATCATTGGTTTGCTTTCTTGCCAATCTCATGTGATTGCTTTTCATTCAATGCATTCCTTCCTCTTCTTTTCTTTGACCCGCCCTTGTTGCATATGGCTTGTATCCTTCCATGGCTCACATTTTTCTTTTTCTGTGAGTACTTGATGGAAGTGCATGTTTTGTTTTCTCTCTCTCCTGTGTGCTGCTTGTCTCTTACATCGCCCGTCCTTTGTTCTCCATGTTGCTCTCCCCGCTCCTAGCTTCTCTGCAAAAGCACAACCACAGTTTTTGCCAGAGTTTGACTAAAGTTAAAACTTAATTTGGTTGCTTTTGTTTTATCTCCTGGGTACCAAGTGTTACATGAAAGCCTAGGTCTTGGCACACAAAGTAGCATTTATGGTGCTGAGGGCAGGGCAGCCTACTGCGGACATAAATTTGCTCCCTGGTCTGCTGCTGAGTACAAAAGGCCAAAGTATTTGTTTCAGTTCCTAGGTCTCTGATGTATAAATTAGTCCCTTGTAAACGTTATCCCTTAAATGTTAACACTTCCTTATTCAGTTCCTCCGCCAGCTGTTAAACTGTTAAGCATCTTCCACTGGTCCCATGGTATTTTTTATCTGGACCATGTGCAAGAGTCTTTTTTTTAAATTATGTTCAGAGTTCTCCTTAATGTATTCGAACAACAAATCATGCCATTTATAGACATAGACGTTGAAAATGTGGCATTCGATGTACAGATTAAAGATTGCTTTCTATACATACATGTTTGCTTTTCATTCAGTAATTAGATTTTTTAAGCAATACTTTTCAAACAGGCATTGGCAAAGCTTTGGATGAGCATTATAAAGAGGAGGCCTAGTGGATTTGCGAATGCTTGTTTTAATCTGTGACAGTTTCGCAGTTTACAAGCCTGACACAGTTTAAAACAGATTATGAAATTGTGATGTCTTCGCAAATTCGCCTTCCTCTGCATCTGTAATATAGGGAATTTGCAGCTGTTTCCCTCTGTACACAATAATCTGTTTTGAACCGTAGAAAGCTATTCAATACGTCTTAAACCTATGGTACTGTATTGATGTGTCTGTCCATTAGCACAAGAAAATGCCCCGAAGCACCCAGAGCTGCATCTGTTAAAAAACATGGACAATTGTTAACCTCCATAAATTGAAAGTCACTGAGACATGCAGAGTTATTCTGGATTTTTAATTTATAGAAATATAGGTTTGTCTTGCTAGTGCTCACAGAGCAGTCCTTATCCTGTGCATAATGTAGAAACTTATGTAAGAATACCTCTTGTGCTGTGTGAATGCTTTGAGATGCCCAGAGCTGCCTGATTAATGCGTGGAAGTGTATAGATATATACTGTGCACAGTTAAAAGCTTTGAGACGGGCAGTACTGAATCTTTATTTTATGTAAATGTGTGCCGTCTCTCTCCCTGTTCAGAAGACAGCTTTCCTGCATGTATTATTAACATGATGCATCCTTCCATTAGCTACAATAGAGGCGTCCTAATTTGTTCATATTTGTATTTACACTTTTGTCATTTTAGATCATAATTTAGGTTTTAATCCCCATTTCCAAAACTCTAGTGGTAGGTTTATTTCTGTTTCCTCAAACAGAGTTAATATAAAATCCCATACATTTTTTTTCATCATAATTTCTGAAACTCTGCCCCAACCTTTGCCAAACTAAGTAAACAAGAAATATGTTCAGGCATTGTTCGACGCTTCAGCAGTGGTGAGAAATGGGCAAACAGAGCTTGCTTAATTGTACTTGCTGTTGGGGGGAGGGGCCAAGATGGCGAACAAGACAGACGCTCCATAAGCAAGTTCCGCGTCTGGCCTGGCTGAGAATGGATGAATGGGACAGCCGCCCAGCTAAACAACTCCATATCACCTTAACTGAGGGGTGAACCAAAGGAGTAATTAAACCCTGCAAGGGACCTGAGGGCAGACACTGAGGTCTGAAGCAGCCTACTGAGGGCCTTGACATAGAACCTGAGACTCCTGCGGCCCAGTGGGGTGACCTGAGGGGTTTCCAGCGAGCCTTCACAGGGTATACTGCCGGGGGGCCCTCCTGTCTCACCCTCCCCTAGCAAAAGAGGTGCGCGGACCAGACGAAGCCTACCGCCCCTCCGCTGGGGGTGAGGAGGCACCTCTCAGCATATGGTGCAAAGGCTGTCCCGCCCCCTGGTGACCATAGTGTATTTGCAACCAAGAAAACGCAAGAGAAACGGAAGACAGGCGGGAGGTACTGAGCTAAGCGACTGATGAGAACCGAGCCAAGAGGCAGTGAGTGGGTCCCTTCTGTCTCACTAAATTTTCTCTGATATGATGCAGATGGAATTAAGAGGCACCTAAAAAAGAGAGGCGAGACCTGCACCAACTCTCGTCTGTGAATTTAAGCCAGGGGCACAGACCTTGAAAAGACTAACAACGTCCTTGGAACCCTGGTCCCTGGGTCCCCGGGTCCCCCTTCCCCTAGGCCAAATACGGTGAGACTATGGCCACCACCGGAGACAGCACGCTGGAAGACCATGACAGAGAATGGCAATGGATATGAGGGGGTAGCAGTCAGCTGCACGGGTGGCAAAACGCAACAGAGCGGTCTTGAGGGCCACGCAGTGCACAGAGGCAGAGGAGGCGAGTGACTAGCAAAACTCGGGCCCGGTGGCAGTGAATGGGCCCATTTTGCTTCCCCACACTCGCACTTAGGGATCAAAGTGAGAGAGCTGTGAGTGCCGGTGGTCCAGAGAGGAGACTGGGGAGGAGAGGGGATCTGCTCACCAACAAGGCTGCGCACAGGGCCCAGACTTACGAGTAACACCGGGCACTGGTGAAAGATCAAGCCCTTTGCCTTTCCCCTCTCCTGAGCGGCACCAACAATATAACAAGGGGGACACTCCTCCCCTCCCCAAAGGCCCCAGCTTTGTAGAACAAAGATCTGGACCCAGGAGATGGGAGCTCCCCCATGGACAAATTCATTCTGCTTGGTGTGAACACTGGGGCCCTTCCTTATGTCCTGCACTTATGTGGACCGGACCAGACCAAGGGTGCGGCAAAATAGCAAGACACGCAGCCAGCAGTTCTTCCCACACTAAGGGGCGTCCAGGATAAGATTTATATCTCCTGAGGTTGCCTAACATCTTCAAAAGACTCTGGACTCCATCCAGCACTGGGGGCCACAAAACACTCTCCTTAATGTGGGTGGCGCGGCCACTGGGACACCGAAAGTCCACACCATAATGACAATGTAAGTAGTCTATGCTGTACAGACACAGAGACACCACACGGACCAAGTGCCTTAAATGGGCGGGTGCCTTCCTTCCCCCCATTTCATACATATGCCCATTCTCCTTCTAGAAGTGATCACACTCCTGTGCACACCCCAGAGCCCTGCGTCGCACCCCAGAAGGCCACAAAGATGAAAATAATGGTCACAGACAAAGAACCCAAACCACAACGCCAGGGTAAACTGGACCGCTACACAAAAGTGGTGACCCGACTGCGTGAGGTGACCCCCATGCCAATGCCCGACAATGCCACCCTGCTCCAGGCGATACAAACATCCTGAGAGGCACTGAAGGGCAAAATGGGAGAAGTACACTCAGAAGTCTCGCTGTTACGTCAAGATCTATGAAATGTAGCAGAAAGGGTCTCGTCAGCTGCATCAAGGATCTCCAAACTGGAAGACACAGTCACAATTCTCCACAAGGAAATGACAGAACCATGGGCCTCCACTTAAGAGGCGCTGTGGCATTTGGAGGACGCAGAAAATCGGGCCCAATGAAACAACCTGCGGTTCTTGGGTATACCCGAAATAACAGATTGATCTGATATGACATGATTTAGTGAGAAATTGTTGTGAGATATACTCCCCTTTGACAAGTTTTCCCCCTGTTTCATTATAGAGAGAGCACATTGTGCACTATGGAACAAACCTCCTCATGGGGCCACTTCCCGGATAGCGATAGCACATTTCTTGAACTAGAAAGACTAAGACATGATCCTTACAGAAACTTATAAGCTGGGAGAAGTGTGACACGAAAATAAAAAAATCCTAGGATTCCCAGGCTACTCTAGGGAAGTTCAGAAGCAAAGATGCACCTTTGACTCGGTCAAGGCCAGAATGAGGGGTCCTAACCTGCAGTACATGCTCCTGTTCCCAGCCAAACTAAAGGTCCTGTTCCAGGGAAAGTCCTTTTTTTCCAAACACCAGAATAGGCCTAGACGTGGATTGAAGAATGCCCAAGACTGGAAGGAGGAGACTCCGGAAGATGCAGCTGTCTAGAGGAGGGAGCCCGGCTGAAGGAAAAGAGGCAGAATGGAAGGAGAGGCAGACACGAAAGGTCACAAGGGAAGGGAACTCATGGCGGGAAGAGACTGCAAGGAGACGTTTTGAGGCACACAAGAAAAGGATGCCCCACACAGCAAAACAGCAGATGAACTAGACAGGGTATTTGATGCTCCTTATTCTCTGGTGATGGCCATTGAGGCGCTTAAAGGAGACCAGGGGACTCCACCCTCCGACAACACAGCTGCAGATGAAACGGCGGCCCCATGATGACCAATCTGGCAATTAAGGAAAGGCCTGGTGACAAGGATCCAGAAAGCAGGACTTTCCCCACCCATCCTTGGATTCCTCTGAATACTTTGAACTTAGGGGATTTTTTACAAGACCCTTGTGCCACCTTAGCATCATTTTAATGACGCTAAGGCCGCATTAAGGTGGCCATTCCCCCGTGCTATATTTAAAAAGTGGCGCAATGCATGTATTGAGCCACTTTGCAACCCCTTGCACCACATTATGCCTGCGCCAGGCCTAATGTATGCAAGGGGCGCTCCCACGCAGGGAGGCCTGAAAAAATGTTGCTGTGAAATGTATTAGATTCAACTGCAACATTTTTTCCATCATTTTGAGCAGGCATTAAAATGATGCACCTGTTAAAATTGATGGGCCTCCCAGTGCTTTGCCGCACTATCGTCATAATTTTTCATGTTAGTGCAGCAAAGCGCCACAACAACGTCAAACATTCTGATGCTGTTGTGGTAACAACCGCCATGGTGTGCCGTATTGTAAATACGGCACAACCATGGTGTTGTTAGGTGGGGCAGGGGTGACGCAAGAGAAGCGGTGCATCGGGACTGATGCGCCACTTTCTCTTAAATATGCCTCAAAGACCCATAACAAAGGAACTGGGCTACAGTAGCCTTGTTTGTTATATGTTTAACTGACGTAAGTTTCTGGACAAACCTTCACTTCAAAAGTAAACACATTGCAAAATGGTGGGTGGGCTACAGGCCCCTCAAATCCTCTCTTAGCATGGTTGGGCACTGTTGCCATGTTATAATGCTAAGGGGAGAGGCTGCGGGTGGGGAGGGGGGATGGGGGGCTCCAAGGGTGGCTAGAATCAGTTTGAAAGTGGATTCTTATGTAGATTTAAAGGCAATGCAGTCGCAGAGTTTAGACAAGACAAGTACATAACCTGCACAAAGACAACACCAACAACAGTTCTATACGGCCTAGACCAGACCGATGGCTGACCCAACTGCGTATACTGACATGGAATGTTAACAGCCTCGGTAACAAAATAAAGAGAGGACTAGTGATGTAATATGTCAAAAAATGCTACCAGATGTGGCCTTTCTTCAAGAAACCCACCTCCAGGGCACCCACTGTAAATTCCTGGGTTGAGGGGTGTATTCCACCCTAGCACATGCTGGGTTCACCAAGGGAGAAATAGGCGTAGCTATATTGATAAGGAAAACACTCCCTTTAATGTGACACTGGGGTAGACAGACCCCCAGGGACGATGTGCAGGAGCGCAAGGCCTCTGGGGCTGTACTACCAGACTCCAGACCTCCACCCTGGCCCAAATTACCGATATCCTACTAGACTCCACCTCCACGCTACACATAGAGGGGGGAGACTTCAATAATGTGATGGATACGAGTATAGGCTGTTCAATAACATCCCCCATGACAGCTCAGCCAATGGCATTGTCACAATTCCCGGAAGGAGTGGGACTGATGGACCTCTGGCATGATACACACCCCGACATCCAAAAATACTCCTATTTCTCAGGGGCACGTAGGGTGTACTCACGACTCGACTATGTCCTGATGCCCCGAGATGAGGCAGGGAAGATACAACATGCGGAATACATGGCACGTGGACTGTCGGGCCACTCACCCCTACTTGACCAGGTGGGATGATTGAGAGTGGGAAGGAAGGGGGATGGAAGGGGGATGGAAACTGACCCCATGGGATCTGAAGGGCAGGGAGGTTGCTAAAGGGCTCCAGGCAGATATGAAGTTCTATTTAGAAGAGAATTAAGTTTCGATTGAGTCTAAAATCACGCTCTTGGAAGCCTTCAAAACAGTGTTACGAGACCGGGCCCAAAACCAAGTAGCGCAGAAAAAAACGCCTAAAAACTAAAGACCTAGAGAACCTAGAAATCCTAATCCTTGAGCTGGAGGATTACTCACAACCTCACCCAATTCTATTGCCCTTAGACAGATCGCATCCCTACAATCCAAATATAAAGACCTAGCGCAAGACTGAGCCTAAACCACAGATGCTTGCCACTCTCCAAGGCTTCTACGAGATGGGAGATAAAGCTAGATGATTGCTGGCATGGCTGAGCAAGAGGGAACAAGAGACCTGATGGATAAGATTCGATGGATACATAGCATTACAGGTCCAAACTTGGAAATCTACAATACTGCTGACCTTATAGTTAATGTGCTTGCCCGATACCTTGGGGAGTTTTATAAAGCCAGGCAATTGCAGACCACAGATGCCATACAATACTTCCTGGAGGACATCGCCACTCCAGTACTTGATAGAGAGGCCTGGGAGCTCCTTGAGGAAGACCTAACATTCGCAGAAGCACAAGCTACCATTGCGAAAACATGCACAGGAAAGACTCCCAGACTAAACTGCATCCCAGCTGATCTCTGTAAGAGGTTCACAGGGATAGATGTGACTCATACATCCGAACTCCCTGATTAACGTAGAAACCAAAATACAGGCCGCCTTCCTAGCCACCCGTCTGCTGCAGGTCATTGTCCCATTGATCACCAAGACCAATTGGGCTTCATGCCAGGGAGGTCAACATGCTTTAATCTATGGTGCACACATAACTAATTCAACACGGTACAGACACAACACACATCACACATCTTTCTCTCCCTAGATGCCGAGAACGCATGTGATGCAGTGCACTGGCCCTTTCCTGAACAGACATTGATAAAATTTGGTTTTGATCCTAAGTTCCGGAAATGGGCGGCTGTCAGAGTTAACGGGAAACTGTCTACCGAATTTCAGATCAATAAGGGAACCAGACAGGGCTCCTCCCTGTCCCACTCCTGTTTGCCTTGACGACAGAATCCCTCACATGAAAAATACAACACCACCAGGGGATAGAGGGCTTCAGGGTACCTGATGAGGATGAATTGATAGAGAGATATCCCTCTACACAGATGACATCCTCTTATACATAACCAAACTGAGAACCAGTATACCAACACTCTTCCAGATTCTCAATGAATACGGCTCCCACGAGGGCTATAATATAACCTGGGATAAATCTGTGATATATACACCCCAAAAGATACCAGAAACTCTATGGCTACCCCCTGGACTCTGAGAATTGGTAGAAAAGTTTAAATTCCTAGGAATATTTATGACTTTACAGAAAGACATATGCCTCCACCGGAATGTGGGTAGAGTTTTGCATAAATTTCAGGTAGATGTTGCTAGATGGCAGGTCTTCCTCTCTCACTTGCGGGACGTGCAGACATGTTCCAAATGTACGTGCTACACAAATTACTATATGTTCTTCAAAACAAAGATTACCCGATCCCACAGCCGACTTTTACCAAGCTCAACAGAGAATTAACAGTCCCATTATTGGATGGAAGGCATGCACGCATTTCACTTAAAACATTACAGAGGAACCAATACAATGGGGGCCTGGTCCTACCGGACGTGGAAGGTTACTACTGGGCAACACACCTAATTAACATTAATAATTGGATCTATACACTAAATGACCACCCTATGTTTAGGCTTGAGATAGACCTGTTATGCACAGAACACACACTACCTCTATTGGGGAGGACCTTGAGGTTCCTGCCTGCAACACTGGTAACTCTAAAAGCATGGGGCAAAGTAACCAAAACAATGGGGTGGGCAAATAGAATAACTAAAGAAATTCCTTTAAGGAAAGGGACATGGCTCCAAGAATTTGCAAAAGTAAAAGGCTTTGAAGCATGGGACACCATTGGTATTTCCAAGATAGGTGACATTATCAAATATGGAGACATCATGTCCTTCCCTCAAATGCAGGTTGAATACCAGCTATATACATCCCAGTTCCCATACTATGCTCGGCTTAGGCATGCATGGAGTACAGAGGGGTTGGAGGGAGGGTACATACCGCAATATGCCCCCTGGAGGGACCGTTTCTTATGGAGGAATTAGAAAGTGGTGCAATTTCCGCTACCTATGGAATCATAAATAAAAATATGCCTGATATGCTGTGCCCACTAAGAGAAAGATGGCAAAGAAACGTGGGCAACCTAGAAGATGCAGACTGGCAGGAGGCATTAATGCACCCCCGGGAGGTAGCCATCAAGATGCATCTGTGATTAATACAATTTAAAATATTGCATAGAACATACTTTGACCACCGCAGACTGCACCGCATGGGAAAAGCACCCTCCCCCGCCTGTCTCCACTGTGCGGATGAAACGGGGTCCTTCTTCCATACACTATGGGAAGGCCAAGAATTGAGGTCTACTGGTCTGAGATAATTGGGGAACTCTCAACCATGCTAGAGACCACACTCCAGCTTGAACCACATTTCGTGCTGTTGGGGATCCCCAACGATGTTGACCTCCCCTTACCTAAACTTACCTTCTGTGCGCTAGGCCTGGTGGTAGCTAAAAGAGATGTAGCCAAACACTGGGGAGTGCCAGAAACCCCCACTATATAGGAATGGAGAAGAGGAATGGACATATACATGGCAGCTGAAAAAGTAACATACTATAGCAGGGGTTGCTCTCTTAACACGAGAACATATGCGGATAGTGGAGAAGATACTATGGGCTAGGATAACAAGCAGAGGGCTCAGTCATCTCAGTGGGAGGAAATTAATGGTCGGATGGACTGTCTGTGAACATAATGCTGTTTATTGTGCAAATGTCTTGCTTTTCAATAAGATACTGCTGCAAATAAGCTTCCTGTTCCGAAATTCGAGATACAAGATGTTGGTGTTGCCAACATGTGACTGCTATGCCTCCTGTTGTTTGTGTATTCAAGTTTTAAAAAGCAATAAAAACATTTTTTTTCTGTTGGCAGGATTTACATAAGATTTGTGAAATTACATGTCCTGAAATGGCCCCTACTCAAAATCATTGACGAAGCCAATAGTCCTAGCTGGTTTTAGGTGTTGGTCAATTATTGTGGTTTATATCTGGATATAGTACAGCAAGCTTAGAGAGAAGCTAAAATACTGTCCCAGTGATGCACTATGGAAGTCACAGAAATGTTGTTTACGTTTACATCATGCCCTTAATTACATAAGTCATGTACCTTTTAGTGGCCCCCACATTTTAGGTCGAGCGCACAAGCACTTCAGACCTGTTGTCTTCAATTCTGTGGGCTTTAACCATGCACATCTCGCACCCATCACTTTCATTTGTTCATGGGCTTGCCTTTCAAAAATCCCTTGATGTCATTGCTACATGCTTTACGTTGCCTTGAGACTACGAAGTTACACCTTGGAAACTGACCCTGGATAATTGCACGATTGTCAATATGTTTTACTGTGAGCTAACTACTTTTTTATTTTGTCTCTCCCCTTCGCGCTCCATGGCGCTTTCAAATCTTACGCAGTGCCAACTCAATCGACAGTATTAGAGCGCTTTGCATGACTACCAGTTACTTCATAATATTTTGTTTCTCCTTCTCGCTCATGGTGGCCATGGCGCTTTCAATTTTTAGACTGCGCAAACTTGATCAGCAGTATTGGAGCGCTTTGCATGAATACCAGTTGCTCCACATTGTTTCTTTTAGTTTTCCTTTATGCTCATTACTGCCATGGCGCTTTCACTTTCTACACAAAGCAATGGGCAGTATTGGAGCGCTTTGCATGACTACCAGTTACTTCACCTTGTTTCTTTTGTTTTCCCTTTATGCTCTACGGTGGCCATGGCACTTTCAAGTTTTATGCAGCGCAGTGGGCAGTATTGAAGTGCTTTCCATGACTACTAGTTACATCACATTGACTCTTTAGTTTTTCCTTCGCATTCCATGGCGGCCATGGCGCTTTCAAGTTTTACACAGAGCAGTGGGCACTATTGGAGCGCTTTATATGACTACCAGTTACTTCACATTGTTTCCTTTGTTTTTCCTTCACGCTCATGGTGCCCATGGTGCTTTGAAGTTTGACAGAGCAATGGGCAGTAATGAAGTGATTTGCATGCCTACCAATTACTTCACATAGTTTCTTTTGTTTTTTAATCACGCTCATGGCGGCCATGGCGCTTTCAACTTTTACACGGCGCAATGGGCAGTATTGGAGAGCTTTGCATGACTACCAGATACTTCACATTGATTCTTTTGTTTTTCCTTCACGCTCCATGGCAGCCATGGCGCTTTTACGTTTTACACAGCACAATGGGCAGTAATGGAGCGCTTTACATGACTGCCAGTTACTTCACCTTGTTTCTTTTGTTTTTTTCTTCACGCTTCATGTCCACCATGGACTTTCAAGTTTTATACAGCACAATGGGCAGTATTGAAGTGATTTGCTGGATTACTAGTTACTTCACATTGTTTCTTTTGTTTATCCTTCGTGCGTGCTCCACGGTGGCCATGGCGCTTTCCAGTTTTAGGGAACTCACACTGCGTAGAAAGGAGGCAATATGGATAATTCAGCTCGGAACAGTAGAAAAGGGCCTCAATACTGATAGGGAATTAGAATATTTTTGGGTGATTAAACTGCTGTAATCAATATGACATATATTCAAGTCCATATAACGGAATATAAGTGTTAGTTTTGTGTATCCATGCTGGTAAATGCGTTTTTTTTATTATATTTTATATTTTCTTTATATATTCAGTATTTGATCTGCTTTGCATTATATACTTGGTGTTTACTTGTTTAATTGAGGACAATATTTAATCAGAATGCACATGAAAATGTGAGTATTATGTATTATTCCCAGTCACAATTTACCAATCTCAATGAATTCTTGACTCATCCATGGATGCGATATAAGATACGATTTTTCAGTTTTATTAATAGTTCATTTATATGAGTCATCTTTGCATCCCTTTTCTATTGTTATGATTGTTGACCTCGAGACTCTGGCATCTAGTGCAATATCAATGTCAATGTGTTTTTCGCTTTTAAGGTGCTAATTTTACCTCTAGCTATAGTTTGCTGTGACCATGTGTGGAGATATGATAGATGGGGATACATTTTTGCAACACTTTATACCACTAAGGGGGATTACGTGTTGCCCTGATTGACCATTCACAAATTATGGGACGACAGTTTTAGTTTCTCCCTGAGGTTGCAACATCAATATGGCGCCCAAAATGAAACTTGATTATCTTGTACGTTTTTGGTTTCGTTTATTGTGATTCAGATGTTTTTTCAGACTAACTAGTCCACCTTTGTCGTCTCTTTCATCTGGACAAAAGCACTTTTGCTGTTTGATATGCTCAGCGTACTCGCGTTCCCAACGCATTATTGAGTTTCCGTATTAGGCATCATTAATTACTAGGTGAGACAACGTTATCGCTATACAATATTATTTTGGCTCTTTAAAAGGCATTATTCTAATGACGTAACCTTGGCCATGACTTGCACATAGGATGATCTGGTGAGTTTCTGCCTACGGTTACAACATCAATATGGCACCCAAGAATTTTCGAGTACCTGGTCCGTTTTTTTTTTTTTTTCACTTTGTCAGGCTTCATTAGTCCACATTTTATATCTATAATGTCTGGATATAAGCATTTCCGCTTTTCACTATAGTCAGCCTACTCGCGATTCTAATTCGTCATGGAGTTTCCGTACTGGACGATATTTACTACTGAGGTAAGATAACGGTTTTGTTGCACATTATTATTTCGACTCTTTTGTGGACGTCCTTCTAATAATTTGAGTTTAGCCGTGACTTGCACAGTTGTACTGGACGGTCTTAATATGATCATTATTCTTTTCTTTTTATTCATTAGCCAGTTGTCGTGCTCTTGAGGTTTGAAGCAACTGGCACAGAGTGTGCTGGCCGATAACTACATTACTCATGTTAAACGGCATACTTGATTTTGGTATTTAGGAATCTATTAATTTGGAGTTTATCAGGTCTTTTTGGTGTTTGCTTTTTATACTAACTGCACATGAGCACGTGTGTTGATGAAGGGTTCATTTTGGTGGCACTGCATCTCCATTTATTCTTACATTTGAGTATAACTTGGCAAGTAGCTTTGTTTGCTCTTTCAAGAGCTTGGGTTATGTACCTATCGCAGTACGACCATGGATAAGTCACTGGGTTAATTGCGGTTTTTTGTTAACTTTATGAGTTGCTTCGGTTGAACTTCGACAAACAGGTGTAGATTTTTTGCTATACTTTATTTACTCATATTTCGAACATTATATTTCAAGTAATATTCTTAGGGTCTCTTTTACTCTGGAAATCAATTTCTCAGATTGTGGTCATCCATTCCCACTGGGTGTTGGTTTGGGTTTTTATACATATCTTACCATCAATTTCATGTGGTTTTGTTTTGATGAAATTTCAGCCCTGAGGAAGTCACTGTGGTATTTCCCTAAGACGAAACACATGTTGACTGTTTTACTTTATCCCAAGAACTTTATAAACATTGAGCTGAAGACTGTTTTGCTTTATCGGAAGAACTTTATAAACATTGAACTGGAGGAACACTGCTACTCTACGGAATATGAGCTGTACAGTGCTATTGGAATAAATCATAAAGACTGAAGAACTACATGGAGGGCTTTATACGTGTTTTATTCTTTTTTAATGGACTCTCAGAAATGTTTTATATTATGTGAGGTGAATGCAACTATCATTTTCCCTGAGAGGTTACAAAAGGATTGAGTTTACTGAGTTTTCATATTAACTATTGCTTGTGTACAACACTTCAGTGAGTGCCTCATATGTTAATGTCTGTTCCCAAATGTGGATCAGGAGCCTCGAACCTCCTTGATTGAAATCAACATGAATCGTAGTCTAATTGTCGTGTTCTGTGCCCTTTTGGTGAGAGTACTCTTGTTTGGGAAGATTCAGATATGAATCCAATTCATACCATGTGCACTTGTTTGAGCAGTCCATATATTTTGATAATAATTTTGATTGGTTAGTCTCTGTGCTGTTTAATGAAGAGTAACTGAGATCCAAAAGGATTGGGACTTCAGTGAATCAAGTGCATTTAACAGGAATTTATCCCAATCATGCTGCTGCATCAAGCGGTTATGCTTCCTGTGGGCAAGCACAACCCAAACTACACCTTGCTGTCCCTTCCCTAGCACTTCAGAGATGATGACACAATTTGAAATAGGAAGGCTTTTACCACCAAACTTTACTAACCTGGGTCAAACTCCAATCTCATCTGAGCTTAGATGGTGCATGAAGACGGACTAACGCTTCTGTGGGTCTTACAATGTAAGAGATCCAAGCAGGTTCCAACCTGTAAGCCAAGGTGGAATTCACTTTTACCCTTGTGGCTTCGAGAAGGGGGCAGCTAAAAGACTGTGCATTTTGCTGTACAGTTCACCAAAGGCAAGAGATAAAGAGCGACATTTCTTCTTCACTGAGGCCTAAAGGAAATGGGGGGGAACTCTATCACTGAGCCAACAGCCCAAGCAAATAAGTGCAGAAGTGCATAGAATTGTTTGCTTTCCCAAGACCACATGAAGCTAGGCTCCAAAGACCCCATGAAGCCTGACTCCAAACACCACCTGAAACTAGGCTCCAAAGACCACCAGAAACTAGGCTCCAAAGACCACACAAAGCTAGGCTCCAAAGACCACATGAAGCCAGGCTCCAAAGACTACATGAAGCTAGACTCCAAGGACAACATGAAGCCACGCTCCTAAGACCAAACAAAGTAGGCTCCAAAGACCACATAAAGCTAGGCTCCAAAGACCACATGAAGCTAGGCTCCAAAGGCCGCATGAAGCAAGACTCCAAAGACCATGTGAAGCCGGGCTTCAAAGACCACATGAAGATCACATGAAGCTAGCTCCAAAGACCACGTGAAGCTAGGCTCCAGAGGCCATGTGAAGCTAGGCTCCAAAGACCACATGAAGCTAGACTCAAAAGACCACATGAAGCTAGGCTACAAAGATCACATGAAGCTAGGCTTCAGACCTTTCCCAAAGATCACAATCTTAATTTTACTGGCTTTAACAAGCAAACAATTTGCAGCATTATATGAGTCTAACAGTGTTAAGGATCTTACCATACTGACATGGGTGAACAATGACCATATCATCTGCATATTACAGATTTTGAATGTTTACCTCCCACATTTTTGGTGAAAAAGATATTTCCTTGTGCAAATTTTGACCTCTATCAGCATTGTAGAGGTTGACTGGTGGAGGGGCAGGACATGTGCATGCTTCAACCCCTTATTTATTGGAATACTATCAGAACTATGAAAATATTTTACACACAACAATCTCCTTTCATAGAGCCACCCCACTGCTTTTAGTAAATTGCCCTATGATAAAAGCTGTTCCCATAACGGTTTTAAGTCCAATCAATCAATCAATTAAGGCATTTGTAAAGCACACTACTCACCCGTGAGGGTCTCAAGGCACTGGGGGAGGTGCTGCTACTGCTGGAACGGCCAAGTCTTGAGGTGTCTCCTGAAGGTAAGTAGGTCCTGTGTCTGTCGCACGTGGGTGGGAAGAGTGTTCCACGTCTTGGCGGCGAGGTAGAAGAAAGATCTGCCACCGGCGGTCATTCTGTAGATGCGTGGGACTGTGGCGAGGGCAAGGTCAGCGGAGCAAAGCTGTCGGGTCGGGGTGTAGAAAGAGAGCCGTCTGTTGAGGTATTCTGGTCCGGTGTTGTGCAGTGCCTTGTAAGCATGGATGAGAAGTCCACACCATCGAAGGATGTTCTATAGTCCACAAAACATGAATATAAGCAAGTCCTAATGTGTGAACAGTTTCATAAATTAATATTGACGTATCAAAATTTTAGTGCAGTGTAATACATTAGTCCTTCAAGCCACTTTCATAGAAGTGCAGGAGTCCCTTCTATTAAAACCATGTTTCTAGGCCAATCAATAAACATCATGCTTATACTTTCATCCACATCACGAAGGGTGGTCAATATCTAGTTACCAGGCTCAGCTGAACCTCTATTTTTAAAGAGCAGATGGAAAATGGAACTCCTCCATGATGGACTGCTGCTGTCCATATACTATATATATCCTTGTGGCCCACCACAAGATATATGCTTTAAAAAATGCTGTTAAGCATATACCATTCCATGCCCGCTCCACTGTTGGGAACACCCAAGTGCACAAGGGGATTGTAAGCATCAGCCGGCAGAACTGTTGAGGAGCATGCCTGCCCATGGCAAGACCCATTCTGAAGCTATCCTTTAGGTCTCAACGTTGTACAGCTTGTGAGTTCTCCCTTTGGCCACAAACAGGCCACAGTTCGTAGTTAAAGAGATACTACTCATTGACTATCATTGCCAGAAACAAGCTTAATACACAGTATTGGTAATGAAGTGAGGACTTTTCACTTCTGTTGGATGCAGGGGAGGTGCATAGATGTCTGCTTGTCTTCCAATGAAGACCTCTATTATTGTAACTCTAGTTTCCCCAGTAAATTTATAATCCATTGAATAGTGAAATGTATGAATATGCCTTTCCCTAAATACCATGCAACATTTTGAGCCATGGGGCACGTCTGTAACATATAGACATGTATGTGTGTGCTTCTTATAACACAGTGGCTGACTATGCACATATGTATTTACGTAACATAGTGACACATGTGGTGCTTATTGTGCTACACAGTACCAGATTATGATTATGAGCAACCGGAGGTGCATCTCCAACATGTAGAAATGTATGGGTGTGTCAGTACACAGTGGCAGGCTATGAGAAACATGAAGTGCATCTGTGCCATATAGACGTTTATGTGTCTATACCCAGTGACTGGTTGTGCAGCACATACAAGCACATAGAAACCCTTTATATCATATTGACATGTACAGTGTTTATCTTGGTACACAGTAAAAAGGTTATGAAACACATGGTGTATGTCTATAACATTTGGAAATGTATGAGTTTGAGAACCGCGTTTGAGACATGCGGGTGTACATCTGTGACATATAAAAATGTATGCATGTGAGATTTTCCACACACAAGGACAGGCTATAAGATGGGGTGCATCTATACCATATAGACAATAGTGGGTGTTTATCTCTGTACAGGCTCTTAGGTACACTGTGGGCAAAGGTATGGGTATAAGATAAACCAAATGGTAGCTGTAAGAATGACAGCTACAATGTTTACTAAAAGTGTAAACAACAGAAAAAACTCCATGTTTGTTGTATAACTTTATATCAATAACACCCTCATTCTGCTATTCACTAAGCTAATCTTAGCCTTGAAAGGAAAGCCTAATTCGAGTTTCATAGATGATCCACACTCACACACCTGTTTGAACAATAAGGTTTTATGTTCAATAAAATAGCAGAACCTTCTATTCCTATCTTGTGCTTACAGCTAGGCTGAAAAGCGCAGCAAGCGAACTCTGAATGCCTTCCCGTTGGCCTTCAGGTAAAGTGGGTGTTGCAATTCTATGTGGCCTGTCTTGTTTGTATTGCCTGACACCAAGCTTCCCTCTAACCCTTGGCACCCTATGCTTAGCTTATATAACATTACTAATGTACAACAGTGAAATCTGGCCTTGATTTCCAAGTTAGCAATTCCTAGAGGGTCGCAAATAGACCTACCTCATGAATATTAATGAGGTAGGTCACAATTGTGACCAACTAGGATTCGCTGCCATTACAAGAATAGTTGCCTTCTGGGTTGAGCAGACCACCATATCTACAGTTACTTTTAAAAAATAAATCCTTTATTTCAAATGCAACCTGATTTCCTTAAAGCATGAGTACTCATGAACATGTTCCCATGGGGCCAAAAGGTGTAGTCTGTAATGTGTCAGAGGGCCGCATTGATGCCGGGGGGTGTGGTCGCGCTCGGGGTGGGGGCGTTAGGGGGGCACTGGTAGTAAGGTGGGTGTAGGGGAAGCAAAGCACATACATGTAGTTGCTGTACTACACAATCTTTTACCAGAAAACCGGGGATGAATCCTGGCTTCCCCACTTTACCCCATTGTGTGATCCTAGGCAATAGTTTTATTTCACTTCCCTTCATTATCACATAAACGAGACCTAAAAATACATGACTTCAGGATGTCCGCTGTAGAAAACCTTCTCCTATGTTTGATTTATAAAACTATAATGTTTTACTTCTATAATAGGAAACCAAGTCAAACAAAAGGTGGACATAACAACCTATTTGCCACATTTCAGTATTGGCATTGTTGTCTGGGTAGAGGGAAGAATTGATGCTTCTAAATTCATGTTTGGAAACCATCACTTTTAAAATAATACTTCTCAATGCGCTGCTATAACCTGATGTACTAAAGTGAAAAGGTTCTGCATGTTAATTAAATACATTTTTTGAATTTGGGAGAAACGTTATCATATGTTTCCGCTTTGCTGCAAGATGGCTTTAAAAACTGAAGGTGCTCCTAAAGTTAAGTGATGCAGGACTCACGGTTACTTCCTTTCTTTAACACTGATTATCCTTTAAATAAATGCTTGCCTGTTTCTTTAACAACTTTTTTATTGTTAGTATCTCTCTGAGTAAACAGCAGCAGAGTGCTGCTGTTCAGGAGGGGGGCACCTGTAAAGGCCAGGAGGGCAGCATGCGGCCCAGGGCTTGACTATCGTTGCTTTAAAGGAAAACGAGATGCATTTCAAATGAAATATGAAATGTTTCATTTTTATTTTTTAAGAGCAGGCAGTGGTCTTTGGGACAACTGCTTGCTCTTAAAAATTCTTTTTCAAACATCCTCAAAGGGGAAGGTGTCCCAAAGGGGGCCCTTACCTTTGTGAATGGGTTATCACCAACTTTTAATTGGTGGTAATGTTTGAATGTTTTGCGATGGCACTTTGGTCACAAAACATTGAGATTCTTTATTAGGAAGGGACATCCTGAACATGACCCTTCCATATAGCGATTATGTTTTTGTAAGCAAAACCTAAACTGAGATTCCGTAACAAGCTACTGATTTGCAATTTGGTGTTTGTACATACCAAAAAGCATTTTTGCAGTTGCAACCGGTCCGGTTCTGTGAATCTGGCCATTTGCAACTGCAAGAATGGTTTGCACATCTATCCCAAAGTGCAAATGTTTGAGACCTCATTTTGGTTGCAAAATATTAGTAAATACCATTCAGATTCCATATTCGAAAGGAACACCCTGAGCATGCCCCTTCCAAATAGTGATTTTGTTTTTGTTCCCAAACCCAAACTGTGAGATTCTTTAACAAGCAACAAGTTACTGAATCACAATTGTTTGTATATTACAGAAAGCACTGATGAGGCCTCCAACGGCGTGATTCTGTGAATTGGGACATTTGAAACTGGGAAAGAATGTGTACATCTGGCCCATAGTTATCAACTTCCCATGAAAATGTGCTGACCACTTACTAACAAGTAAAAGGAACAGGCTATCCAGCTCAGATTAAACACTGTGAATATATTTGAGCAGACATGATTATCATGTTGAAAAGAAAAGTGACATAAAACGTATGTGCATTCCATATTAAACATGTCCATTCACTTTTAAATGATCAACATATGCAAGCTACATGGGGATTACCTAGAAGAGAAAAAACATATATTAATCATAACAAGTGTGGCTGTGGACATATAAGACACTTGCAGCACATTCGTAAAATATAGAGGGCATTTATAACATACAGAAATGTATGGGTGTGTTTCTTAGTACACTGGCTGAGGCATACTATGAGGCACATGTGATGCATCTATAACTTATAAAAAGGTACAGGTGTGTCTGCACGCAGTGACAGACTATACGGCACATGGGGTGCAACTATAACACCCGGTGAAAAGCTATGATAAATACGGGGGCATATAGAAATGTACGCATGTGCCTGTACTCAGTGACAGGCTATGAGACACCAGGGCGCATCGTTAACATATATAAATGTATGGGTGTGTCTGCACACAGTGACGGGCTAAGAAACACGAGGTGCATCCTTAATATATGAGGATGTATGGATATCTATCGCTGTACACAGTGGCTCGCTGAGACACATCTTGTGAATCTCTAACACAGAAATGTATGGGCGTTCTTCTGCACACTAAAAGGTTAATTGACGCTTCTGTTGCATCCGGGACATATGTAAAAAAAAAATGGTGGTAGTTCTGCACACCGCGTATCATTATGAGGCACGCGCTGCGTCTATAACGCAAAGAAATGTATGACTGTCTCTGCACGCCGCACATCTGTAACACAGACATGCATTGATGCGTTGGTGTCTCTGTATATACAATGGAAGGATATGAAAGATAAGGGGTACATCTATAATATGAATAAAAGTGTGGTGTTTCTGTTCACAGTGAAAATGCTGTGACACTTGGGGTACATCTATAGGATATAGCAACGTAAGCCTGCAGCTCATTATGTACGAGCTGCAAGACGCCGCGTCACGGCGATGGATAGATATGTGACCTCTTGAAATGTATGGATGTTTTTATTTCTGTGCGACACGCCGGTGCACCCACAACATTTAGAACTGTGTCTGTGTTTCACTTCTGCGCCCAGTGAAAGGCTTCGAGGCACAGAGTACATAGACAGTAGGCACAAACCATGCTGCGTCTTTGTGTGCACAGCGGGAGCAGGCAGGAGTGCACTTAGGTGCTCACCAGCGTGTCCCCGTGCACAGATGGTGCTGCTGCGAGCACGGGGTGAGCAGGTAGGGCGGAGGAGGGGGTGCGCTGGTGCAAGGGCAGGCCGGGACTGCAGTGTCCTTCATCCCTCCAGCCTCTTCTCGGCGGCGCTGGGTACCACATGGGCTGAGCTTGGCTAGAGAGTTGCCTGTCTCCGGAGAAGCCGAGCAGAGTGCGTGGGTCCAGCAGCGGAGGGGAGGGGATGATGCTGCAGCGGGGAGCTTGTGATTGGATGTGGGGGCGGGGAGGAGAGCGGGAGCTGGGAGAGTGCTGAGCAGGCAGTAATGACATGCACCAGCTCTCCATCGGATGCAGGCATGTACCACGCGAGAGACCTGTGACTGGAGGGGAGACGGGGAGAGGAGATCGTAGGAGCAGGGACCCCCCGCTGCAGCATCCGGGGTGCCCAACTTGGCCCATCAATGAGGACCCAAGCCCAGGGCATCGTGCAGAGAGGGCAGGTGGCAGGTGCCCTTACCCTGCTTGGGAGGAAAGGAAAATGAGGGGGACCCTGCAGAGGGGCACGGCTACTTCTTCACACATCCCTGCCGGGCTCTTGGGACTGCGGGCTCCACTAACCCTCTTAAGCAGCAAGCGGTGGATAGATTTTAGTAACTGGTTGCGTTTGTAGCTGCACAGAACCCCGCATCAAGGCACTGTAACAGCATGTTACTATCGTCCCGCCCTGTGGGATTCATGTTATCCACCGCGGAAGGATGAAAGGCTGTTGAACTCTAGGTTTCATACGGATTTCTGCAGCAGGTGCACTAACCCACTGCGCTGACTTAAAAGTAACTGTGCGATTGACTCCCCAGTGATGTTCGGTCTCAGGACGCTGAGTGAAGGGCAGTAGGGGATGAGCGGAAGTGCCGGGGGTGCCCCCACTGCCGCCACCATGCGCCGCTCCAGCACTGACGAGTCCACATACCACCGCAGTCCGTCCCTGGACAGCAAGGACTTTTCGTTCCCCCAGGGGGGCGGGGCTTTTCGGCGCTACAGTAGCATGTACGGCGCCACAGGCAGCTCCTTCTTCGGCTTCCACACCAACCCCGGCCCTAAAGCCACAAAGGCCAAATACACCTCTCCCAAGGGCAACAAGTACGTGGTGTTTTACCTGGACCTCTCCTTTATCTTTCTCCTAGAGCTGAAGCGGTGCAGCATGGCGCGCAACTGCCTCCAGTGCATCAAGTACCTCATGTTCACCTTCAACCTGCTCTTCTGGGTGAGTACACGTCACTTTCCCGCTCTTTTCTCACTTGTGCTGCTGTCTCGTCTCTTCTGTTGGTCCCATCGTGCGCTCTTGTCTATTTATCAGACCTCGAGTGCTCCTAGAGCCAGGAGTGAGTAGCTCACACATTCTAGTTTTTTTTTCTTCTAAAAATTGGCTTCAGTCGTTTTGTTTTCTTAGTTATTAATAACATGAATGCAGGGTTTGAGGTACCAGAATGCAATGGTGAAAACAGAGTCAGTGGAGCTGCTCACGTGCCGTCCGCAGCTTGCGTGGGTGAATGATTGCCGAGGCTGTAGTTTGCTGTATTTATTTGTTATACTCAATGTTTGTATCTTTGTTGTACTTTTTTGTATTTGCATAGCAAATGCTATCCATAGGCTAGTGTTTATGAAGAAAGTAATATAAGTCCACTGTTTAACCTGCTGCCTCTCGCGCTGGCCTGTCCTCAGAAGTTTGTGTGACTTTGAAAGATTCAATTTAGCGGAAAGTCTCTTTGCTCAATTTGACGTGTCCAGATTTGTGGTGCTTTTAAGACTGAAACAACGCGAGCTTAACGTTTGTACTGCATTTGCCTCACTTCTTGAGTGAGAAACTCCGACCGGCATCTGCTCACACACAACGCTTTTTTCTTTGCCTCCTGAGACTTGTGGTGTTACATTTATAAAGAAAAAGGGCAGCACTTCAAGTACCGGCATACTGGAATACAGAAAATCACAGGACTAAGTGAGAAACTCGCCCTGACTTGTAACTGCTTGAGACCTCTGTGTCTGCCGCTGACTCTCACAATGGGCCGCCTTTTACTCATTCTTACATTGTTTCAGTCATATTTTAAAATACATAATTGCATGACGCTTCGTTAGGAAACGCATCTCTAATTTTTACAAGCACAAGAAAAATGAGATGAGAATGCATTGCCTTGAAGCAGGATAACGTCACATCGGGATGTGACGTCAGGTAGCACAGGGGCTTCCGCTCGCTGAACCGCGTCGGCACAGGTTTATATGCACTTTTGGTTAATAACGTTCAAATCGCTCGCAGTATTTCCTGCGACGTCCAAACAGTTGGACAAAAGGCAAGACAATGCCCGCCGTGAGAGAACAAAATCACGGCAAGAGCGGTCCAACGAAGGCCCAAGAAGGTCCGATCTATCACTCTGGTTTTCATAAAACACTTAAACGCTTCAGAAGGTCTCCCAGTGCTATAATGGCATCTTCTAGCATCGCCTACCCGAGTGGCAACCCTTTCTTAACTTCGGGAGGATGAAAGGTTGCTAGACCCTTGTGGCATTCGAAGCGCTACCTGCAAGTTATTGATTGTGCAAGTGCTCATTGGTGTATTGTAGGGCGCCAGTGAACTTTTAACCCACAGACCTGTCGTCTTATTTATCATTTGACCGAAATAGAAACAAGAAAGCAGCAGTGTGCTCTTTTTTCATTATTTTAAAGGTCCTTTCTATCTGATCGTGCACTGTTTAAAAGTACCATACTTCGTGTTTCTTCCGTCATTGCTCATTTGTTTCTGTGAAACCTGCTTTCGTTTCTAACATGAAATAGATGACCCCAGTCCCAAATGCGTAGAAGAATGCATCGCCTTCCGTTGAGATTTAACCTGCTCTCACTCTCTGTGCCCCGTGTCATTCACCAGTCACCTTGGTGGGGGCGGGGTGGGGGTGTTGTGACATCTAGAGAGTGATGGATGACTGTCTTCGCAGGCAGCGGAGCGTAGGGTGAAAGTACAGGTCTGAATAAGACCTCGAGGGCATGTCTGCTCCCTGAAGTGGATGTTTTCTAGTGCTACGCTGCGCTGTGCTGCTCTGTGCTATGCTGTGCTATGCTCTGCTGCCCGGTGATATATTGTGCTGTGCTATGCTGTGCTGCCTTGTGCTATACTGTGCGGCGATATGCTGCCCTGTGCTGTGCTGCCCTATGTTACACTGTGCCTTGCGGTACTGTGTTATGCTGTCCTGTGCTATGTTGCGCTGTGCTGCCCTGTGCTGCGGTATGCGACACTATGCTGTGCTATTCTGTGCTGCCCTGTGCTATGCTGCCGTGTGCTGTGCTATGCTGCGCTATATGTTCTGCTGTACTGTGCTATGCTGCATTGTGCTGTGCTGCGGTATGCTACACCGTGAAGTGCTATTCTGTGCTGTGCTATGCCGAACTCTGCTGTGCTGTACTGTGCTGCATTGTGCCATCCTGCGCTGTGCTATGCGCACGTACGTAGTATTGCAAACCGCATTTAATCACCCAGTGCTTCATGGCTGGAGGCGTGTGGACTCTTTGCAGAGGAGAGGGTTATGGGTGCAACTTAAAGCTTTACGTGGGGTGCGGAGAAAGGGACCCGACGAGGACTCCCCGTGTTAAACTTCACAGCCCCCATGCAATATTAGGAGCAGATGGCAGAGGTGGGGGAGGGGGTGATTGTACTCGGGGCAACGGGGGTAAGTACACTGCTTAATGCAGTGGCCTCGTGGGGCTGCCCCCGGGCAGGAAGTTGCAGGGGGAGGGCCATGCTTGGGGGAGAGAGTAGGTGAGCGGGGGGGACCCGAGGGGCAGGCTTGAGGGAGAGGATAGGTGAGTAGAGGATAAAGGGATGACAGGCTGTGGCCAGGTGAGACACATTCTGTTCCAGGAGAAAGCAAACAAACTTCATACTGTGATTTTCCTGAAAGAAACTGAACAGCCAGAAGCCGTTCTGTAATGTGCCATCATCATGTCTTCAGTATGTGTGCCCTTTCCGGGACTAGGTGCCTGAGGGTCCTCCAAATAACATCCAGTACCTCACCACCTCAATTCTGAAAAAAGTGTCAGACTCTTCACACTGTATGAAATTTTAGGGTGACAGATTTGGCAACAGCATTTTGGCCATCACATATACATGTATTTTTAAACGGCGTTGTTAGAAATGTTATATAAAAGTTCGGAGCTGCCAGGGGGCCTCATTACCTATGAAACACCTTCTTTCAGACATGGTATTTTATCCAGCAGCGTATTGCATTTTAGGACTTGTAGTTTCACTTTACACATTGTAAGCATGGGCTCAGAAAATCCAGCAGCAAAATGTTTTTGGCCAAAAAGCCACAGCTGGCTGAAAGTGTCACACATAATAATGTGACAAATTAAACAGCAATTGTGAACAACACATTTTGCTCTGTAAAATTCCTCTCATATCTAGATTTCATTGCTTATGATATATTTTTAATATCACATATGGGATTTATGGGAAGATTGTTCTTTTCAGGTGCCCGCCCCTACTTCGCTGTAAGAAATAGGGGTATTATTTCAGTAGGTTGAGAAACCACCTCAAATAATAATCATAACCCTTGTCAGGGTGAACCATAAAAGTCACAAAAAAACACAAAACCTATACCTAACCCAGTGGCAGCTGCTACGGAACGGGGGTGGTGGGGTGGGGATGAAAAAAAAAAAGGATCACTTACCTGTGTATGGCTGCCGTCTCTCCTCCGTCCTCTTCTCTTCCTGACTCCCGGCAGCACAGAAGCCTACAGGCTCCCAGACTTCTCTAAGCCAATCACAACGCTGCTGTCACCAGCATGACTGCAGCGCTGTGATTGGTCTGAGTCGCCTGGTTCAGCACTTTGACAGGGAGTGGGAGCCTGTGCATGTTCTCCACCCGGCCGTGCAATGCAGCCGGGTGGAGATATGCTAAGTCTGCGTCTGTTTGAGCCACCCAAGACGGCAGGCCAAACCGTCATGCGCACTTACAGTGCACATGCCACTCCTTCTCGCAGTGACCCAGCCCATCCTAACCTGGCTCCGCACTGAAAAGTAAAATGTGTTATTATCATTTTATTTTTTATTGTTTGCACTGCTCAGAGCAGTGGGGCGACACTCTTCCGTCTTAGTGGAGGAGCCGCTGCTGGCCTAGCCCTCTGGTATCCTGGCACAAATGAATCAGGCTTAACTTTGGAGACAATGTGTAAAGTATTTATGCAGTACTAAAACAAACAGAAATAAAGTCAAAATGTCAAACTATAAAAATCCCCAAATGAATTAGAAAAATATTATATGATTTAATAAACAAAATTACACCAAAATGACAATAATCCAATTGGAGGAACTGATTTAAGAATTTTAAAGGTTTAAGTGAAAATTACCTCCAAGAAGCACAAGGTGCCAATATTAGTCACTTTTTGTGGTAAAAAAAAGGCCTTAGATGCAATTTTATGCTAACCACAAGCTAATGCAATTCAGATACAACAAACAAGTTTCGTCCTAGTCAAAGATTTTGCTTCACTTCTGCTGTAGTCCTCGAAGTCCCAATGACCAAAGGACTTCTAAACCCCCCAGGACCTCAGAGGAGGCACTTAGAGGTTTGCATGGTTGCAGATGGAGGCAGCAGCAGGGTCCAGTCAGAAGCACCTGAGTAGTTGCAGCAAAATGCTTTTAACAGCTTGTTGTGTCCCTGTAGATTCAACAGGAGGTCAGCCAGCTGACCATTGGAGTCACTTCTGGGGTCCTGTGTTCAGGGCAAGCAGGTCCAGCCTTCCTTCTTCAGACAGCACAGCAGTCCTTACTTTTATACCCCGTGCCAGCCTGTGGGCAGGGTGGGGAGAGGGTCCTTTGTCTTCTCTCAAAACTAGTTCTGGTCTCTTCATGGGCTTGGAACTAACCTGGCAAGTGAAAAAAAAGCAGGGACAAGCTGTGTGTCGGGTTCCTTTGTGTGTGCTTGGACAGATCCCTTTCAAGTATAAATGGGGCAGGACACAGCTCCTCTCCAGCCGTCCTTTCAGGAAGGCCCAATCCCCACCACACCCAGGCTCTTTGTTCACTGTCTGGGTCCAATACACATTTCCCTGTCGGAGAGCTATTAACAGCCCTGGGGCCACTCGCAGAAAGGCCCCAGAAACACTAGGCAGAGAAATGTCAACTTTCTAAACGCCTTTCAGTGTTCTGAGGACGCAGCTGCCGAAGCGAGGCTTTCATCTGTTATGCACTAAGAAATTAGAGCAGTGATAAAAGAAAAGTGACAGTCATTGCATAAAATAAAATCGCAGCAGAAGAGTCTTTGTGAATCTAACAAGCTACTGGCACAGCAGGAAGAGAATCCATTCAAACTGGGGCATTAAAACAACAGTTTTAATGTTGGAAAAATGTGAGAACACGAGTGAATCTGGAATATAACAACACAATCCAGTTCATGGTCCTAAGGAGAACCCTGAACTGAGGGATTTGAAATGAGTCAACAGTCTGAAATAAGGTTGTTGGTTAATAGTAATGCCGGGTTAATGGGAACCCTTAAAAATTGAAAGTAATTCCGGTCCCCCTTTGTACGCCCAAATACCAAAGAAGGCCTTCCAATCCATTAGTTTAGTGGTTAGGAGCTTGAAAGAATGTAAACCTTTTAACTCCTTCATTCTTAAATACGGAATTAGTGTAACTTGATCTTGTGAATAATGTTTTGTTCTTCGTTTTCTGTGTAGTATGTCGTTTCATGTTGTCATTGTGAATGTTATTTAGTGATTATTCATGGTTAAAATATAGAATTATTGTTATGGTCATGAATATTATGGTGGTTATGTTATAAGTTAGATTTTTTAAGAAAGTCGTTTTTGGTTGTTGGTCTGAAGTCTTTGACATGTTCTGCTAAAGTTTATAAAATTACATGGTTGAAAAATTGAAACTAATGAAAGTGGCCGCAATATTTCATTTGTGTGACCACAACTTTAAAATGTTAACTAGTGTCAGTTAAGGTCTTTCTTTTTTTCAACTTTCTGAACGTGGCATTTCCCAAATACTAAATGAATATCCAATATTACCACTGATATGTTTTTAAATGTTTGAAACAAACAATGTTTGAAACAAGTAGAATAATTATTTCTCCAGTTGCTCCCAAACTTAATTTATCACTTAGGGCATTTAATAATGTAAATCAGTGTTAGTATATGGGAGGCTAGCCCTGCTACAGTAAAAATGACTTTGGAGTTTTTTTCACTGACAGGTCACATAAAGCACTAAGATCACATGTCCTGCTACTTAAATCCCAATCACCTTGCCCTGTGAGCATTTAGGCCATACACTACTGGTGACGTATACGTATTCAAATGGAATGTTTTGGCCTAGCGAAAGGTGTATTTTGCCAGAACAAAATTACATTTCAAAACTGCATTGCAGTTAGGCCTGAGACATGTTTTAGGGAGCCACTTTAGAGGATGGAATAATAACTGCAGCACTCCACTGGTAGCATTTAATTTGCAGGCCTTTGGTACATGTAATATCAGTACTAGGAGCAGCTTACAAGTAAATTAAATGAGCCAATCGTGTGTATGTCAATGTGCCACGTTTAAAGGAAAGAGCACATGAGTAAAGCACACCGACTCCCAATGCCAACAAAATCTGGTTCAACTACAGACGGCAACATTCTGAGGTGACCCTACAGCAGCGCAAATTTCCGGCACTCACATTCCTACTTGAAATGTTTGGTTTGATGGCTATATTGTACACTGTATGTATTCACTGTGACGCTGCAATAGCAACAAATGAAAAGCTACGAAAAGCACTGTTGAATATCAGTTTTGTCTGTATTAGTGATGGGGTGCCTTTGTGCTTTACCAAAATTACAGCTTGCTTGCAGTATTTAGCATTTCATAGGAGTGTGAGAAAATATGTTTGTCATTTCGTGGGGGGTTGTTAGATTATTTTATGCAAGGGGGGTGTAGCATGAAAAAGCTTGAAGGTCATTGAATTAATGTAGGCACACATCTTGCTAGTGCTCAAAGTTGTGTACTTCATCTGAGCAGTACTACAGTCTATGTTCACAATAATAATAACTGTTTGCACTTCTAGTAGCAATTCAATACCTGTAAGAAAATTGAATGAATTGTGGTACAGAGTAATTGTCAGTGACTAAGACTACTTAAAGCATACCGTTCATCACTTTACTGTTTTCTTCAGTGCAGCAGGTATGCCAGGCATGGGTCCAGTGTTCACAGTAGCATATACTGTAGGCTGCACCTTAAAGATAAGCCCATATAGATTGCAACCAATCTGGGGTTTCTTGTGGACTTACTGAGAGGACCTGGTCTGGCATTTAGGTCTGGACTGTTTCTATTGGAGCAGGACAGTGTTTATTTACATATGGCTGGTTCCTGGCTGGTGTTTCAAGGTGGATTGCAGTCGTAGAAATTATCAGTGACTGTGATTGCTTTACACAACCTACCCATACATTTTTTTGTATTCATCTATAATAAAATGACATATTTTAAATAAAAATCAGAACACAAAGATATTTAAGAGTACCAAGATGATTGTTGCTTGTGATGGAGTCTATAGTTAAGTCTTAAGTGTTTCTGCAGCAACAGAAATGGACCTCCATTTTTGGATCACCTTTCCCCCAGATACTTTATCCCACCTTAATCTCCTTTGCTATTGATATAGGGCAGACAGTAAAATGAAGTGTGTTCGTCACTCTTAAAGGCAAGGTATCTTATTTAATTTCTCAATAAATTATCCAGAGTGTGGAGAAGTGAGCCTAGCTGCTCTTCAACCCACTGACACGCACGTCTCTGCAGCAGGTTCTTAAACCCTCCGAGCTTCTCTAGTGGCGCGCATGTGGCAGTGATGTGTGATGAGTCCACGTAACCAGATATGAACCTGTGTGAGGCTTCCGACAGGACCTTCCAAACATTAATATAGGGATTACCCATTCCCTCAGCAGAGGATAGACCTGATCCAGCGTTCACAGAACACTAATACAGCTATGGTCCCTGCACCACAGCAGTGCTTGGATATGGCAAGGCTGTAGGTTCCAGCACAGTGGTACAGAGGTAAGATCTGCTCCAGACATCAGAGAGTAATATAGCAGTGGATCCTGCACCATAGCAGTGCTTGCATATGGCATGTCTCTCAGCTCTAATATAGAAATTGCCTCTGCTCCCTTTTGAGGTTAGATGTGATCCAGGGATCAGAGACCATTATTGTGGCAGTGATTCGTGTGCATCAGCAGTTCTTGCATATGGTAATCCTGTAGGTTCTAGTACAGTGGCCTATAATCATTTTTAAACCCAAGCAGAGGTTAAACGAGATCAAGGAGTTCCTAGATCACTAAGCTTGGAAGGGTTTCTGCACCACAGCATTGGCGGGTCAGGGTGATCCTGTGGATCTAATTCAGTAGTATAGGGATCGCTCCTGTACATTAGTTGGAATGGATGGGCGGTTGTGATAGTTCTGCTACAGTAGTACTGGGCCCACTCCGGTACTACAATAGGGGTTAGAATTGGAGAGCCTTGGGTTTCGGGTTCAGTCGTATAGTGATTGCGCCTACACCACTACAGGGATGAAAAGGCAATCTTGGGGGTCCTGGTACATTGACATTGTGACCACCTCTGTACCTATTGGGGCGATCATGAAGGTTTCAGTAGCCATTTAGTGATAGCTCCTGTGCCAAGGCAGGGATGCTCCAGGTAATCATGGGTTTTCCTGGACATTGATACGACTCTTCCTCATGCAGTACAGGAGGGGTTGGGCTCGATGCTCTAGGAAGCATTAATACATCACCCTCAGTCTTGTACCACAGCAGAGGTTATGGGTGCTGATGGGGCACTTACTTCTTAGCAATGGGCGTATTCCAGTGTGCAGGGATAACTTTACGATACAGAAAAGGGGCAACATTGATATATGTACCCTCGTTCTCACACCTCGGTACAGATGGACCACCTCTGGACACATGGGGAGGTTGTGTTGATCACTTATCTTTTGAGCTAAGGCATTAGTTTATTAAAACATATTAAACTGACCATTTACATCTATATCACTCACCACAAACATCACGCTTCCAGTGCTGGGAATTCCTTTAACAGACCATTTATCTCTGTGTTTCTTATTCCAATTTGCTCAATTGTAGAAGCAAAATAGGTTTAACTGGTTGTTAATAGAAAGTCTGGAATTGAAAACATGGTGTCCTGGTGAAATGTATATCTTTTTTGCATTCATGACGAGGCCTTGAAACACTTCTGGTTAGATGAGTATCTGACTACTCCTTTCGATGTATTTAGTTAATAGGGTGGTCTACGTGGGGGAGTTACGTTGCTGTGCATGAGGTTCAGAGCGATGCTTCAAACGTGTTGTATTGAACTTGGACATATGCTTTGGCGTCCAGTGAAGAGGAGGAAGCGAGATACAGTTGCATTTTGCATGAACTTGGCATGTTGAAGTTGGAAGTTATTTTGTTTGTTGTAGAATGTTACATGGATGTAGTTGTACAAGTAGCCTATTTGGGAAGAGGTTTGGTGTCATGCTTGAGGCCTGGAGTGGTGCTCTAAACCAATGTCGGCAAACTTTGTTTTGTTCAAGCATGGAATAATGTGGAAAACTTTAGGAGAGACTGGATTGCAGAAAGTACACTTGCATTTTCTACCAAATGGATAGGTAGCTATGGTGATGTAGTTCTTCGCATGGTGTGCTGCATATTTGTAATCAGGGATGGGATAGAAATAGATTATATTTCAAACAAGTTTTATGGTGCTGCAGTCCCGAAATATGATCACACAGCTGTATGTATGCCTAGTGTGCACCGGAAGCGTCAGGTAGCTACAAAGAGTTGAAAGTGTTATCTTCCTCTAAGAGAAAGAAAGGCGTGTTTGGGAACAACCAGTTATTTACTGCCTTCCTGAATTCTAGGTGATCCTGACTGATGCTTATCTTTGCCAGTAGAAAGTTCTCCATGCATTGTCTTGAAGGCAAGGACGTTCAAGGGTGGAGTCAGTATTGAACGCAGCATGCTCTTTTGGGCGAATAACTGAAGTCTTAGTTGGAAGAAGGTGGGCATGATGCCAGCAAGCCAGAAGGCCTCGAACGAGCTGAACAAGACCATAGGCAAACAACCAAGACATTGTTATAGTGGTCTGAGGCCTCCCAAGTATAGCTGCTTCAGGCATCTGGTGGCTTCCATCTAGATTCTCTGCAACCTTTACAACCGGTAGAGTCTCACTGTACGGCATAAGCCTATGTCCTAGACTCCCCAGCACCAATCCATTGTCATTGTGACCAGTGGCGTAAAGAAATGTGAGGGGGCCCCCTTGCAAAGTACATGGAGGGAACCCCCGACCCGGTCAGGAACTCTCAGTACAGGGGGCAGTGCACAGTGTACTGTGCTGAGGGGCCTCTCTGGAGCTTGCCCCCCCGCACTGCAGGGACTGCATGGGCTATTGTGACACCACTGATGGCGACTTGGAATCGCTGTGGGATATCGTGGTGAGGGAAGATGTGGCATAGGGATCCTAAAGTGAAGAAAGCACTTCTGTTAGCTTGATTTACGTGTGGCACAAGGAGCAGGTTGAAGTCTGTGAACCCTCCCAGATTTCTTACTTATGTCGATGTGTTTGGTGATGGGACAGGTTTCTGAGGTCAAAAGGTGATCCGGTGATACTTCAGTCAGATTATTTATGTGAGCCTTACTCTTTTTGATGTGGATGTTTACAGATATCATCCACTGGCCCTTAGCTCAGAGCCATTGGTCCTTGCACAGGAGGCTATGTTTGCTCGGTGTTTGAGCTTGAGCAGGAAATTGGTGTGAAGTAGGTTAGACTGAGGAATTTGATGATGTTTGTTAGTGGGCTGAGGTTCGCATTGAAAGGGATTGAGGAAATGAAGGGACCTTGCAGGATGCTAGTGTTGGCATGGGAAAGAGTTGAAGAATATGTTGGAGCGAGATGATGCTGAATCTTTTGGAGAGACCAGAGGATACCTAGTCAAGAGATGTGCCCTGAATGCTAAGTTTATTCAGCGTCTATATTGGGTGGTGTAAGAAGTCGTAGGTTATTGAAAGTTCCATTAGGGAAAGACCCACTAATCCATTTGTGTCGGTGGTGGTCTTGAGATCATCCTGAAGTGGAATCCGTGCAGAGTCCATCTTTCTGCCAGGGCGGAATCCAGTTTATGACAGAGAACTGGTTATTCCCTTGCAAGAGACTTGAGATCGGAGTAAGGGCTGTTCCTTCGATGGTTGGGTGCTGGCCCTGTCTGCTAGATGAAGCACTAGGGGCCAGATGTAGCAACCCGTTTGCGAGTCGCAAACGGCGAAAATCGCCGTTTGCGACTCGCAAACGTGGGTTTGCAATTCAGAAATGCATATTGCGAGTCGTTACCGACTCGCAATATGCATTTCCGACTCGCAAATAGGAAGGGGTGTTCCCTTCCTATTTGCGAGTCGCATTGGGATGCAATAATATGCGGTCGCAAATGGCATCGCAGTTACCATCCACTTCAAGTGGATGGTAACCCAATCGCAAATAGGAAGGGGTCCCCATGGGACCCCTTCCAGTTTGAGACTGGACCCCAAAATATTTTTTTCAGGGCAGGGAGTGGTCCAAGGGACCACTCCCTGCCCTGAAAAAAAAACCGAAACTAAAGGTTTCGGTTTTTTTTTAAGTGCAGCTCGTTTTCCCTTAAGGAAAACGAGCTACACTTCAAAAAAAAAAAACTGCTTTATTTAAAAGCAGGTCGCTAACATGGAGGTCTGCTGACGTCAGCAGGCCTCCATGTTAGCGAGTGCCTATACTCGCAATGGGGCCTCAATTTGCGACCCACCTCATGAATATTCATGAGGTGGGTCATTGCGACCCCATTGCGAGTAGCAGTCGGTGTCTGAGACACCGTACTGCATAGCAATTTGCAAGTCGCAGGGACTCGCAATTTGCAAGTCGCAAATTGCTTTTTTGCTACATCTGGCCCAAGATTCTTGAAGGTCAGCTTGATGCTCAAGCTCTTGATATCGTTGGGAAAGCTGAGACCGGTTCTTGAAGGGATGGCACTGGTGGCGCGAGAGAGGAGAATGTTCCTGAGTGCCTGTGTTGGGCAGGGGTGCGCAGAGAAGTCAATGGGTGTCTCCTGCTAGAGTCAGCTCGTCTTACTGTTGGCCACTATGGCAGCGGAGTGACGTAATTTGTGCAGCATGAAGTTGGAAGAGAGAAGGAGACTTGTGCACTGAAATGTGCCGATCTCTTTTTCTGCTGAGGCGGGGTGCCATTACAGATTTCCGGGGTGGTGCTGCGAGTGTTTCTTGCCAATACAGTAGTTCCGATTTCATTTGTGATTGAGCTTTCGCCTCTGCAAATAGAAAAATTACCACTATTTGCAATCATTCCGTTCAGATAGAAAATAGAACCGTGAAATGTTCGAGCACAAAGCCGCATGGTTTTGCAGACCTTGTTGAACTGAACAGGTGCAGCGAGCACTTTCCAGCGGCGTTAATGGCGGAGGGGCCGCCCAGTCACTCTGAGAGCACACACACTCCCGCCCACACCATTTTGCCAGACCTGCTCACCTTTCTATGCTCTCTCGCTTGGGTGTAATGGTTGTCTTTGTATCAGCACGCTGGACAGGTCCGCTCCCCATTAAGTACTGAGCTCTAAAGAAGCTGTTCTGAAACGTTAAATGTTAATCTGGGGCTGCTACAAAAGGGTCCTGTTGATTGACATATTGGCTCACGTCACTGCGTTTGCTAGTTCGTATTGGAATGATAGGCCCATGCGCGGCCTATCCTGCAGGAACGGTGCTGGCCCCAGAGGAGCGCGGTCCTTTCACCACCTGGATGTGTGAGGTAAGTCATGTCTCGTGGCGAAGGGCTGGTGAGTTGCAGACGTAAATCAGGAGCCACACACAGAGCTCTCCTGACTCATATTTCTCCATGAGGGCCGGGGGGTTGGAATTGTCTGTTACAATACTCCTAAGCAAAGTCCCACTATAGCTCACAAGTTCCTTGGCCGAACAGTCATTTACACGTCTCTGACAGGTGAGGCCATTTTGAAGCTCTAAGGCCCTCAACGCAACGTGCGAGGTCAATCTGACCCGACTGTTAAGAGTAGTTACCCGCCTTTTCGGGATCAGTGCTGCTGTAGTAAGTCTGCGCTCCCAGTACACGGCATTTCAGCACCACATGGAATGACAGCCTAAACGTCCAGGAGGTGAGATCAGGTAGGGTATGCATGAAACACCTGTGGAGTTTTCATATACATAATCCCATGGATCTGTACTTTACCCGAGACCCCAATGTGCTGCAGACACCATGTTTCATGTGAGGGGCCACCAGAGTTGCCGTGCGTGGTGCGGCGTCTTCTGTGGCACTCTCCTTACACATAGCCTCCTAGTCATCTCACTCACGTTTCAGCCTTGGTGTAATCGGCCTGTCGGAAGAGCTATTTCTGTAGCTGCACGTGCTGAGGATAAGTGATTTATGGATGGAATTCCTGCAGCACCTGTCTAACTTTCCCTTCCCATCATTTCTGGTGTAGCGAAACCTATAGTAGTAGAAAAGTGCACCTCAGAAGCCCCACCCCCCTCCCCCCGGGTGTCTTTTGGAAGGAGGCATGGAGGGGTCCCGGGGATTTACAGGCCCTGAACTCAACTGGATAGTGGTACGATGGCAGGATGCAGACTCCACGTGGGGGAGGGACCAGTCTCCAAAGAAGAGGCCTTGTGGCGCCCCCCACCAACACCGGCAGCGCCAGTATCTATTACTGCTCACCCCGAGGCTGGTCTGACGGCGTCCACGCCTGCAGACAAAGCACAGAGCGGCTGCTGACCCAGCGCTCATCCGGTCATTCACAGTTCATCGAATCATATTTACATATTCACAGGTACCATGGCTTGGCAATCTTATTGCCTCGACTGGCAATCCTATTACTTTACCACAAAGCTTGCATTACATCGAGAATAAGGCACGGTGTTTACACTGTTTTCCTACATGCAAAGGCCGGAAGCTCGCGCCAGCTCTGGAGCCCGCAAGCAAGTGCTTCCAATGATGTGCTATTTATGCGGTAGTGGTGCTGTAAATAGCACAGCCGTGTGGAAATCGGCTTTCTGCACACTTACCATTATTTATTTACACTACTCAAACTCCTCGAAATGAGGCCTAAACGTTTTCCTGTTCCGCTTTCTCTGGAGCACACAGAGAGAGAGAGAAAGGGACAAATAATGCGAGGAAGACGTGAAGTGAGAGTGATTGGGAGACAAAAGGGTGAACCAATTTCAGGACAGAAGTCTGGCATCAAAGGAATGAGCGAGTACGAAAAGAAAAACGCGTGACCTGTGAATTCCTTCGGACGAGGGAGAGACAGCAGAAACACCTCAGTGTCTGTGGTAGAGTACGTGAGGAAGACGAGGCCACTGTGGCTGTTCCATGTTTATGGGAGCTGTGCTGGAGAGCAGAGACTCATCTTCCGTTCAAGCCTGTGATGTTGACTCCGGGCTCCATTTTCTCTTAGTACGCCAAAGACACTCGATACTATCTGGCAGAGAAAGAATGCGCTTGTGGCCAAGCTCAATGTTGTTTTACAATTTAATTTGAATTATTTCCTTGCCAGCGTCACCCCCCTGAGACGTATACAGACAGTCCTGCAGCTTACATCTCGGTGTGTTTGACTTACTTTTATTTGCTCCAACTGCCCATTATGTTTAATTATTTCCCATAAGATCCTAAAACACCCGTCAAATCTCACGAAATATTTTAGTTTGTGTAAGGCACTGGTAATCTATTGGCCAATAGGAAAGCGTTTGGTTTTATAGAGGCGCGATGTCTCATGAGGCTCCCTGAGAAGTGGCCGCTAAACTCGGGATGGTGAGCAGTAAGGCGTCCCCCCCTGAAGGGAGAGTAAAAAGCGCCCTCTTCTTCCACCGCCGCCCGGAGAACCTCTCAAATGACAGGGTGCACTTTGCTCTGCTGGTCCTGGGACTACAGTTCAGGATGCTGTGCGCCCAGGCCCAGGCGTTGTCTAGCCCTCTCCCTTTTTCCTCTCCGAGAGCTCAAAAATAAGGCACGCTCCCCATGGATTTCCCTTTCCAAAGATATGAGTCGTTAAAGTGGGACTGTGATGTCCACGGGAACCAAACTTCAGCCCTTTCGTCAAAGGTGACTGCTGTGGCCTTTAGTCAAGCGGTGAGAGACTGGCCATGATGGCGGCAGCAGCTGTGGTTCTGTGTGCAGGCCTATTAAGCTGCGCCACAGAATTCAACTGCCTGTGTAAAGTATACCCAGGTCTCCCCATCTGGAGTTCTTTTGCCTCCACCAGGTCTTGAACATGCATGGAGGGAGCCTGTGTGTAGTTTATTGTGTGCAAGGAAGAGAAACTGGTTGAGTCCATTGGACTTCACTTGTGTATGAACAGACAAAATGGTGGGTGTTTTTGAGCAAGGCTGCCAATGATCCTTCACAGGAGCCTACACAGACACAATCGCCTGTCCCTCTCCCCAAAATCGTTTGTCTCTGTGGCTGGGAGCGTATTGATTCCAGCAAAGGGAGAACTATTAATGACCCAGAAACATGAGGATTGAGCAACTATCAATCAATCTCAGGCCTCCGACTGACTGACAAAGTTCACTGACAGGCTGTGGGTCATTTGAAGTAAGCAGAGCATGGGACATAAGCAGAGAGAAATAGAAGAGGCTATTGACTTTTTCTAAACGTTAGGAAGCTTTTCGATCTCAGGGCTGAGAAAAGGAGGTCCGAAGGGAGATGCCTTAGCAGTTTCAGAGTTCTCGTCATTTGAATTCTCCATCAAGACCTCCGCACCAACCTAATCTCTAGTTTTGTTTTGCCACCACAGGTTAGCTCATTAGGTGCCTACAGACTTGTGGGTGCACCACCACCACCAGAAAATGTTAACTACAAGATGCAGACAATGGAGCTATCACCTGAATAGAGGTATTCAGCATGTCTATGCACCCATAGCAGCTGTAGTCCACAGTGCATAGTTTAGTGGCTGCTTGGCATTTGGATTCTAGTGAGGTATGCCCTTACCGGGCACCAGATACTGGGTGCTACCAAAAGACACCAAAAAAGATAACTTTGTTTGCCAGACTTGGGGTGGGTGCTTCGATCTATGGGTGGTAGGTCTGTGGGTAATCATGAGGGTCCAGCTAATCGTTCATAGCGAGTGAATCAAAATCTCTTAAAATCTCACATCCAGCTATCAAAACCAAATCACCACAAAGCGATTACCAAAACCAATACTTCACTTTGAAGTGCAGCATTGTGAACCCCTGCCTAAGAGGTGTATATTTGCAGGACTGTTTTGTAACTGCGTTTCAATGTTCATCCTTTCACAATGATTGTTAGTTTTGGCTCTGTTGCACAATGGAATAATGCAGTGGCCTTTGTGAACACTTCCCATTGAATACCAATGACTCTCTTAACTGTACTTATAGTGCCCAAGGCTGAGGTGCTGTTTGAGGTTCCATCTCTGGCTAGGAATGTGGTAGAGACTTCATGTTTTCAATGATTATCATTATCTTGTGAATAGTATTTTATCTCTTTGTCCTTTAAATTAAATAACTGACGATCCTTATTGAATCTTTTTACTGTATTTATTGCATTATACGTATGCTACATACATCATCTATTTGAGTACACACTGAACTGCTCAACCTTGAGAGAGCCAAGTGCTAAAGTGAAGTACTTAACGAATCAATTGCAGCAAACCTAAATTGTGGTCCCAGGGCACAATTGTAAAAAAAACTAAAAAAAAAAACTATCCCAGTTGCTACTGTAACCTCTGACTGCATTGGGACTGAATACAGTTTCTCACAGCTGCACGATGGACATTCATAGGTATTCATAGGGGTAGTGCAACTGATGTTGCAGCAATGCTCTAATTGGCTGCCAGTGTTGTACAGTACTCCAAACCAAATTCTGTGTGTGCCTTTCTGTCTATCAAACACACAAAAGGTGATGGGAGGAATGCTTGCAAATAGTTGAACATCCATCAATCACTCTGGGTAGCATTCCAACCCATCATTTGTCTGCCTCCCTCGGCTTAGACCCAGCCATAGACAAATCAGAGGTGGTCCTCCTCTAGTAGGAGCAGTCCAGCTTGAACTGGCAAGCCAGGTCCTCTCTCGACCAGAACACAAGCAAACCCTGATTTTTTTTTTTTTTAAATCTATATGGTTCTCTTCAGCAAGGGTGCAGCTTAGTTCCAGTAACAAAGTTAGCACAGGACCCACATCTGGGCATACAGTTGGCCACTTTGGACCTTTCAAAAAGTGATGGAAGGAATGCTTGCTTTATCTGTCCATGTCCAAGGCATATAAGCTCCATTTATAGGTGTGCTGGTGTCTGGTTCCTTCTTCATATCCTGTGTTGTTGTTTTTTTTTTTTTTTTTTTTTTAGCTCAGAACATTATTTAATGGTGAAAGTGTCTGTTTTCTCCATTGGCTCTGGATTCTCAATACTAAGTCTGAGGTGGTTAACCTCTCCTAGCTTTCTTGAGTCTGTGGTTGAGTATTCAGGTCTTACTCCTAGAATGTGATCTGAACACTGGTTATCACAATGAATAAAGTTTACAATCCAGCCAGACGGATCTACTGACCTAATGAGTGGTGTTAGGTAACGGAAGGACCTAAAATGTGCAGTTCACAAAAAAGAAGCCCTGTGAAGTCAAAGCACAACTTATGAGAATATGTCCTTAGCCTGGACCATTTCTTGGGTAGCTCCTGCAGTAGAGTGAGCACAGCAGCTTCCACAGTTGCTTAGGATGGTGCCTGGTTCACATGAACCTAAGTAACTTTCACATTGGACAATGCCCAGGGAAGGAAGTGGCCTATACAGCTGCATCGGGAATCTCCCTGCACCAGAAGGTGAACAAATTTTCTTAGGGAGGGTCCTTGCCTGTACCACTGCTTGGGTGCAATCTAGAGTAAAGTGTTAGCTGTTAGGTCTTGGGCAAGGACAGTCTTGCCCGACCAGATATCTGTGCTAGATTGTCATGCTCCACACCAAACTAAAAGTGCCACACTATACTGAAACCATAGACCCTCAACCCTCTCTGACTTGCAGTGACACTCTCCCTCTTCAGGAGGGAGGGTATCCTTGTAGGACTTTGCTCGGCTGATGTTGTCACTGCTTTCAGCAATGTGAGTGCTTCAGCCCAGCTTTTACCAGGCACCTGAGCACTAGTGCATGTAAAGCACCTCGCTGCCTGACCTGGACATTATGAGTGTTTGTCAGCTAACCTGTGTTCACCCTGACAGACACTCATCATGCTTTGGAAAATGGGGGAGGGAGAACCCAGGTTCCCTTAATAATCGGCTGCTACTGCTACCTGTGAATGGGAAACAACACTGCCACTAGGAAGACAGTGAAGTCTGACAAACCACTAACCTTGAATATGCCTTTTCTCCCACCTTTTCAGTGATTAATTTATCAAAGGCCCTTCATTACTTGTGGATTTCAGTGTCTTACAAGCACATTAAAAATAGAAGTACAGAATATTTTATTCATGTGCACCCCTGTTCAGCAAAGTTAAGGAAACGATCTCCTGCAGGTCCATTTTTAACCCAATAAGCAGTATTTTGGCGTAAAGTCAGCCGAATTCTGGAAGTTTCTGTGCATTCAACAAAATGCCATTTAACACATTAAACTTGTACCTATTATATCTTGTCAAACACTGGAACTTTTGGAAAAAGAAAGAAAATTGCAGGTCTTTTGTCAAAAGCACAAGGAATGGAATGACATTGAAAACTGCTGACATTTACGTCAAAAGGTTATTATTAAATCATCTTTAAGCTCTAAAGTGGGGTTATTAATATTACCTACATTTATGGTACCAAATGTCTTAACTTAAATTGGGATTTGAACCTTGAACTGCAGCAGTCAGTGCTTAATTTGTGCTGGTTTTTGCAGGTCATAAGCACTAGCATTCATTCTTAGGGACCAAGTGGGACATTTGTTTCATCGTCAGATATTGATCCTGAGCAGGACATTGAGAAAGGAGGAGTAAGAGTAGGATTAAAAAAATAGCAAATGAGGAACCAGGGATGACATAGAATCTGCAAAGGTGAGATAGGGAGTGAAAGGTGGTGGAAGAAAGAGGCGTTAGCTGAAATCAAGACTTTGGTTGGTATTTGGCAATCCAGACATGTGGCATTGGCTTCTAAGATGGGCCCCTGCACTCAGATTGTTTTTTAACAAGTTGAACATTGCCTGCAGATTACACATCAAGTTGCTGTAAGTTAATAGTGGAACCCTATCCTAAAAGTGTATACTACATCAGGGTAGGGAATAGGCATGGGAAAACAACTTAAACTGATAGTCAAATTCATATTTGGCACACAGATAAAAGCTGAACCACATGGGATATCTAGTCGGCTACCCCCTGATATTTACAAGAAGGCAGGCCCCTAAGCAGCTGCTGATGGATAGCCATTTGTTCCTGATGACCAGGTAGGAGAGGATGGGCCTCATCGTACAATGCTGTTGGACTGCTGTGTAGCCGTGTGATCTTCCAGTCATAGGTGGTGCAAGGGTGTAGCTATCAATAGTGCAGCAGATGCAGGGGCACTGAGATCCAGTGGTCTGAGAGTCTATTTCACCTCAATTATAGTTTTTTCAAGTTAAACCCAACAGACAGCTCAAGCTGTCTGACTCCAGAAGACCTATTGGGGGCTTACCAACAACTGTCAGTGGCTTGCATCTTGCCATTGTTTAGAATTGGTTGACTTAATTGTCACTGTTATTTGCTTGCTTCTACCTCAGTGGCTTTCCTTGTTCCCGCCTAGTTCTAGCTTGTCCATCTTGTGCTTGTCCCTCCCCTGGTTCATGGCCTTGTTACCATCTCTCCAACCGGCTGGCTTTTGTCCTTCTACTGCTCACTTTTAGGGAACTTGTTTTTTTTAAGTTTAGCCTGCATGCGTGCAGTTACTTGCTGTGCTTGTGAAATATTTTGTGAAAAAAATAATCTTAAGAGGGGCTTAGAACATGCCCCTTACTTACCTGAACTTACTACTAGCTTAATCCAACTTCGCTCTAATTTACATGCTTCTGATTGGCCAGCACTTCGTCTGCTTTCAATTCCTGCTGTCTGCTGTTTTGCCATCCTGCCGTCCATGCTGTTGTGTGGAGTATGGACCAAGTACTCTATCCAATCACTACCATTCACTACTGACCAGCGTCCTTCCACTGGCTACTTCACTGTGAGGTACTTTTTTTTTTTTAGTTACTTTTGCACTTGCATTGAGAGAGCATGTGTCTGAAGTCCCTCTCTTTCAGCCCTGATCTCCTCCCATCTCGTGTTTCTTCACCCTCCCCCACAGTCCATTGTTTATTGTTCCCAACCACCTTTCCGCCCCACCTCACAGTGATTTAGCAACTTGATAAAAAAACAAAGTGCTATGGTGCGGTCAATGCTGGCCGTGTCATAGCACTTTAAAAAAAAAAGCTTTTACATCTAGTTATCATGCCCAGACTTGCTGTCTTTACATTTGATTTCAACCCTTTACTTTATGCAATGCAGCGTTTGGTGCCCCTTATAACCACATATACCCTGCAGGCAAGTATACGTCTGTCAGTGACCGTATTCTGTTCCTAGTGACCACAGCACTACCTAATCACTACTTCTAACACTGTGCCCTTGCCATGCTCACCATAGGGACACCCACACGCATTCAGAATCTGGTATCTTAAACCACAGTGACTTGACATTCCTGACCTGTAACTTCTTTTCGTACTGTTGTGTCAGCCATTACACCAGCAGGATGTAATTTATAGTGTTTGTTCAGGGTGTGTGTGTGTTTTCCATTGCACAAGTTATCGCATCTAAACATGTCGTTATTAACTGTTTAGTTCTTGCTCCCAGTTCGAGGAAGGCCCAGGAAACTAGCCATTGCAATTGACTACTTTGATGATTCTCGATACAAGTGCTTAACGTTACTGAGCCTATGAGCTTTTCTGTGGTGGTCTCGAGTTTACCAAGGGGTCCTTCTGCAGAGCTACCGTTTGATTGTAATCTTAGATTATGAAGCACTTTTATTATTTGTTTATAATGGATATGACATGTCTCTACGCCCGTTGGTCTGCATGAAAGACATCCTCCCATGCCCTTCCACCACAGTTTAAAAAAACACTATGATGCGGTCACCACTAAAGTTTAATGCAGTCAATACTGGACACATATCACATAGCACTTTTTTGAAACTTTAGGACATGCTGCACAGCACGTAGCGCTAAAAACATTGACAAAAAAAACAATAGATTTCGTAGAGGTGAAACTTATCGGCTTTGTCAGTGCTCGTTTCTTTTTGGTTACACATTCCATGAGAAAGCATGTGTTTTCCAGTTCTCTCATTTAATGCCTGTGTGCCCTACCAAAGGTTTTTCCGCGCTCAATGTTGCGCTCTTCTGTCACACCTCACATTGTTGTTCTTGCCCTCGCGTGCTTCCCTCCCCCTCCATGGATTGCTGCCCCTTTTGTGTTCTCACTCTATCGGGTGTCCCTCCTCATTTCCTTCCTGCGCTCCCTGTTTTTCTCTTGTCTTTCTTCTCTCCAAGTGTGCATTTTGCCTCGTCGCCCCCACTGCCCATTCAGTTCTCCTAACCCACCCTCGCGGTCCTCTATGTAAAAATGTGTTTTTCCGCACTAAAAAAATATATATATATATATATATGTTTGCCAAGCCAGTGGAGTCCCCCATTTTGGAACAATAAATAAAACATTAAAGCAAATGGCGCCCATGCCATTCCCCTGGTTTGATCATGCATTCTGACTCTTGCTCTCACATACGTCATTACGCATGTGCACAATGGTGGGATGGATGACACGTCTGCCGGCAGCAATTGCGTCATCAAGCATTTTAGTATTAATATTTTTTACGATGCAGCGCAGCATACGGAAAAAACCCGTGCATCGTCGAAAGGCATTGGCAAAAGCCAATTGGTCCCGAGACCTATTGACTTTGCCAGTGCTTGCTCCTGTTTTTTATTATTTTGTTACTATAAACCCAACTGAAGTGTGTCCTGTGTTTTTCCCTAGTCTGGGTTCGACCATGGCGCCCCCACTGCGCCGCTGAGCTGGTGCACTGCAGACAATGCTCGCCCTCAAGGAATAATGGTGAGGCCTGGCAGCTGATCCCTCATCCTTGTCTGGAAGGTGTTCTGGTACCTCCGGAGATGCTCTGTATCTCTCCCTCCCCCTCCGTAAATTCCCATTATCTGTTGCCCGATCACAGTGCACCCGGGCGCCTTTCAAAGGCTCCACAGTGTAATACTTCCTGCTCAGCATTCTGCAAGGTATACCCTTGATGGAGCAATTCCTTCTCTGGCCGCGCTGCCTTTGTGCATGCTCGCGCCATAGCTCCTCACGAGATTGAATAAAATATGATTCCGGAAAAAATAATTAAATGTCCGAGACGAGACGAAGGCGCGGGATGGTGATGCTGTTTGATGCCGCGTTTCTGAGGACTTAATAGGTTCTTGCGCCCCTTATTTAATATCCCTTAGTGTTTTCGAGAGACGTAAGAGGGTCACAGGTTGAGGGTTGAAGGTCAATGGGGTGCTGATGTTCTGACCTGCGACTCTGAGAAGGTGTAAGGCAGGGGCCTGGAAGGGCATTTAACCTTACCCCAGGCTTCTGTTTTTTTACTGCGAGCAAAGCAGGGGGGTCACATTTCCTCTCAGTGCCAGATTGACAGAAAAGTAATGAGAAAGCACGGAGTCTGCCATAAGAACGGGGGCTACGCGATTCATAACAGCCAGGGTTTCATAGTCATATAGGACGCGCTGGGAAAATTGACAGCGCCATCATTGGCAACGGGCTTCTTTCATCCTGTCACCGCTGCGGCCGTTATAGCTCCCTCTGTTCAGGGGGATACTAAAGCGGACTTGTAAAGGTGTAAAGCCTGCCTGCCATGCCGCAAAAAGAGCCCCCCGGGCCGCCACCCGCCTTGCAGAATGTGAAGAGGGTCCCCTTGGACTCCCAAATCGCACAGGTATTCAGTAGTTCTGAGCTTAAGCTGCCCCGCCCTCAAAGGTTTAGGCCCCTCTGCACTGCAAGGGCTGCCCGTCCCTCCTGCGCGCCCCACTAGGGTAAGGTCGAAGTGTTAAACTAACACGTTTCAGTTGTGTTGAATGTTAAGCGCATTTAGTATGCCGTCCCGCTGTTCGAATCTCTTTACTCTGTTAATGTTTTGCAAGGTTGAGTTTAAATAGCTGAACGCATCCTTGAGCCTATTGTTTCCCTCCATATTCCCCACTTTTCTTTTTCACGGGACCTTTTAGGTAGGACCATTGGAATTATGTGATTCTGGTGCCACAGCGTTCTCCACATAACTATGGCTTTGTCACGTTTGCTAAATAATTTGCAGATTTTAACAAACAAAAGCTAAAAGTAGGTTTTTGCTACAGGAAAGCTTCACCACCCCCTCCGTTAAGTGTTAGGATTCTATGGTAAAACAACATTTGGTAGGAAAATTCACACACAGGATTTAACCCTACGCCTAGTTGTGCAATTCACATAAACTTCACAAAATGCAAAAGTTGCGTTGTTTGCACAACGTCTCAGACAGAAATAAAATGCCATCCACCCCCTTTCACAGCCACGCAAATTTTAGTTGTCAACATCCTGATGATGCACCCATCCTGATGCATACGTAGCTGTCGAGGAAGGTAACCAACTGTAGTGATCACTCTCCATTCAGGTTCAGCTCCCTGAAGCAAGTGAGCAATGGGAAGTCAAGACAATGCCTTGCCTTCATCTTCTGTGTTTACTTCATTCTCAATTCAGACAAGACGGAAGTCCTCATCTTCAACTCCACTCCCTCCGCATGGGATAATTCCTGGTGGCCTGCACTCTTGGAACCGCCCAGACTCCCACCAACCATGCATGCAACCTAGGATTCATCTTGGACCCCTCACTATTCATGACCCAGCAAGTCAACGCCATCTCCTCCTCCTGCTTCAACACCCTCCGCATGCTCCGAAAGATCTACAAATGGATACCCTGTCACCCAAGCCCTCGTAAGCAGCAAGCTGGACTACAGCAATGCCCTCTACGCAGGAACTATAGCCAAACTCCAGAAGAGACTGCAACGCATCCAGAACACCTCCGCACGCCTCATCCTGGACATCCCCCGCCTCTGCCACATCACGGACCACTTGAAAAACCTGCACTGGCTCCCAGTCAAGAGAATCACCTTCAAACTCCTCACCCACACTCACAAAGCACTGCACAACACCGGACCAGAATACCTCAACAGACGACTCTCCTTCTACACCTCGACCCAGCATCTCCGCTCCACTGACCTCACCCTCACAACCGTCCCACGCATCCACAGAACTACAACCAGCAGTAGATCATTCTAGCACCTCGTCGCCAAAACGTGGAGCACTCTTCCCACCCACCTGCACCAGACCAAAGACGACCTTACATTCAGGAAACTTCTCAAGACCGGGCTGTTCGAGCAGTAGCAGCATCTCCCCCTCCCTTCTCTCCCCTCCCCTCCTCAGTGTCTTGAGACCCTCACAGGTGAGTAGTGCGCTTTACAAATTCCTGATTGATTGATTGATTCTGGCACAGAAGATCCACATCATGAAGCTTGCTAGTTTTGGTGTAATCCAGAGATCCGTCTGTACCTTCCTTATGTTTTATCACTGAATAAACCTTCAACCTGCCTGGCCTAATCCATCTCAGGCCAAGTCAGGAAGTTAATTCACATTAAGCAGGCACAGAGGAACCTCTGAATTGGTTATGCAAAGTAATTGTACTGATGTACTCAAAGCGTCCCCATTCTCTTCTCATTCTGAAACTTCCAGTACTCGGCAGGAAAAGTGTGAGGCTTCTCAGTGCTTCAGGCAAAAAAAAAGGTTGTGCCAGCTGGAGCGCCCCATGCATTGAACAAAGACAGTTTGCTGACCTTTGATCCTCAAGACTGATGTCTTATCCGACCTGATCTTGGCACCTGGAACCACATTTCTAATAGTATTTATACTCTTCTCACTTTTTGATTGTGCCAGAGGAATTAGGGGTTCTTAATAGAAATGGTACTGCTGATTTCATCCTGCCAGTGGGTTTTGGTTTTCGGGTAGCTTGTTGGTAGCCAAACAGTTGTAAAGACCTATTTCCATCTCCTAGTCTTTCACTGTTTAATCTTGGTCAGGGCGGCGTGTCCCACATGGCGACCGGGTCGGACGCATAAGCCATAGTTCCGATCCCGGCCCTAAACAAATATCCTCACCTAGGCGCCTGCACACACTGGAAAGGCAGGCGCTGAAGATCCTTTGAGGTGGAAAACCGGTGCAACGCGAGGCGTCCTGTCGGGAGCCGCTAGGAGCGAAGTGAAGACCTGTCCGCCTGCGGTGCTAACTAGCCGCGCAGTAAGTGTCGTGGCCTGCACAGAATCGGCGCCGGCCCGAGTAGCTCCTGTGGCGAATAAAGAAAGCCGGCTTGAGCCATCAGCGCGCACCCCGTGCCGTGATTGCGGTCGGGGGTGCGGGTGTGAAGCTGCGCTGCCGCGTCAGCTTCGTGACCCTGGGCCGTGGAGATCGCGCCCGCTGGGGGGAAGACCGGAGCTCCGGTGCGACGCGCGAGCGCCCTGTCGGCTGCCCACTTCCTGCCGTGATACGTTGAACTTGAGGCGGCCCCCGTGGGGGCCACTACGAATCCTGTAGTACTCCAGTGGCTCCGTGGGGGCCTAAAAGCATAACGAAGCGCTGGGACACACCGTGCCCTTTTCGTCTGCAGGCAGCCAGTAAAGATATAAAGCAGCATTCAGACAACTGCAAACTGGAACGCACACAACGCGCTTAACCGGCGACATAAAGCGAGTCGCAGCGCAAAGACATGAAATTCTCCTTTAATGAACACAAAAGCATGCAGTAAAGCAAACTTTTGCTGATATCAACCCCCCCAAAGCAAATTTAAAATAAACGCCCGTAAAATTGAAGTTAGCAGTTTACCAATACTAGCTAACCACAACACTACACAAAGGTGGAGTGTGTTGAAAGAAGGGAGGAAGGAAAAACGAGAGAAGAGAAAAGAGGAAGTAACGCAAACACCCCGTGTAATACGCATTTGTAGGAAAGTACCATCTTGCCTGGCATGTTACCCCCATTTTTCACTGTATATATGTTGTTTTAGTTGTATGTGTCACTGGGACCCTGGTAACCCAGGGCCCCAGTGCTCATAAGTGTGCCTGAATGTGTTACCTGTGTAGTGACTAACTGTCTCACTGAGGCTCTGCTAATCAGACCCTCAGTGGTTATGCTCTCTCATTTCTTTCCAAATTGTCACTAACAGGCTAGTGACCATTTTTACCAATTTACATTGGCTTACTGGAACACCCTTATAATTCCCTAGTATATGGTACTGAGGTACCCAGGGTATTGGGGTTCCAGGAGATCCCTATGGGCTGCAGCATTTCTTTTGCCACCCATAGGGAGCTCTGACAATTCTTACACAGGCCTGCCACTGCAGCCTGAGTGAAATAACGTCCACGTTATTTCACAGCCATTTTACACTGCACTTAAGTAACTTATAAGTCACCTATATGTCTAACCTTTACCTGGTAAAGGTTAGGTGCAAAGTTACTTAGTGTGAGGGCACCCTGGCACTAGCCAAGGTGCCCCCACATTGTTCAGAGCCAATTCCCTGAACTTTGTGAGTGCGGGGACACCATTACACGCGTGCACTACATATAGGTCACTACCTATATGTAGCTTCACAATGGTAACTCCGAATATGGCCATGTAACATGTCTATGATCATGGAATTGCCCCCTCTATGCCATCCTGGCATAGTTGGCACAATCCCATGATCCCAGTGGTCTGTAGCACAGACCCTGGTACTGCCAAACTGCCCTTCCTGGGGTTTCACTGCAGCTGCTGCTGCTGCCAACCCCTCAGACAGGCATCTGCCCTCCTGGGGTCCAGCCAGGCCTGGCCCAGGATGGCAGAACAAAGAACTTCCTCTGAGAGAGGGTGTGACACCCTCTCCCTTTGGAAAATGGTGTGAAGGCAGGGGAGGAGTAGCCTCCCCCAGCCTCTGGAAATGCTTTGTTGGGCACAGATGTGCCCAATTCTGCATAAGCCAGTCTACACCGGTTCAGGGGACCCCTTAGCCCTGCTCTGGCGCGAAACTGGACAAAGGAAAGGGGAGTGACCACTCCCCTGACCTGCACCTCCCCTGGGAGGTGTCCAGAGCTCCTCCAGTGTGCTCCAGACCTCTGCCATCTTGGAAACAGAGGTGCTGCTGGCACACTGGACTGCTCTGAGTGGCCAGTGCCACCAGGTGACGTCAGAGACTCCTGCTGATAGGCTCCTTCAGGTGTTAGTAGCCTATCCTCTCTCCTAGGTAGCCAAACCCTCTTTTCTGGCTATTTAGGGTCTCTGTCTCTGGGGAAACTTCAGATAACGAATGCAAGAGCTCATCCGAGTTCATCTGCATCTCTCTCTTCACCTTCTGATAAGGAAACGACTGCTGACCGCGCTGGAAGCCTGCAAACCTGCAACATAGTAGGAAAGACGACTACTGCAACTCTGTAACGCTGATCCTGCCGCCTTCTCGACTGTTTTCCTGCTTGTGCATGATGTGGGGGTAGTCTGCCGCCTCTCTGCACCAGAAGCTCCGAAGAAATCTCCAGTGGGTCGACGGAATCTTTCCCCTGCAACCGCAGGCACCAAAAAGCTGCATTACCGGTCCCTTGGGTCTCCTCTCAGCACGACGAGCGAGGTCCCTCGAATCCAGCGACTCTGTCCAAGTGACCCCCACAGTCCAGTGACTCTTCAGTCCAAGTTTGGTGGAGGTAAGTCCTTGCCTCACCTCGCTGGGCTGCATTGCTGGGAACCGCGACTTTGCAGCTACTCCGGCCCCTGTGCACTTCCGGCGGAAATCCTTTGTGCACAGCCAAGCCTGGGTCCACGGCACTCTAACCTGCATTGCACGACTTTCTAAGTTGGTCTCCGGCGACGTGGGACTCCTTTGTGCAACTTCGGCGAGCACCGTTTCACGCATCCTCGTAGTGCCTGTTTCTGGCACTTCTCTGGTTGCTACCTGCTTCAGTGAGGGCTCTTTGTCTTGCTCGACGTCCCCTCTCTCTTCAGGTCCAATTTGCGACTTCCTGGTCCCTCCTGGGCCCCAGCAGCGTCCAAAAACGCCAAACGCACGATTTGCGACTAGCAAGGCTTGTTGGCGTCCTTCCGGCGGGAAAACACTTCTGCACCACTCTCCAAGGCGAGAGGGATCCGTCCACCAAAGGGGAAGTCTCTAGCCCTTTTCGTTCCTGCAGAAACCTCAGCTTCTTCTGTCCAGTAGAAGCTTCTTTGCACCCGCAGCTGGCATTTCCTGGGCATCTGCCCATCTCCGACTTGCTTGTGACTTTTGGACTTGGTCCCCTTGTTCCACAGGTACCCTAGATTGGAAATCCACAGTTGTTGCATTGCTGGTTTGTGTCTTTCCTGCATTATTCCTCTAACACGACTGTTTTGTCCTTAGGGGAACTTTAGTGCACTTTGCACTCACTTTTCAGGGTCTTGGGGAGAGTTATTTTTCTAACTCTCACTATTTTCTAATAGTCCCAGCGACCCTCTACAAGGTCACATAGGTTTGGGGTCCATTCGTGGTTCGCATTCCACTTTTGGCGTATATGGTTTGTGTTGCCCCTATCCCTATGTTTCCCCATTGCATCCTATTGTAACTATACATTGTTTGCACTGTTTTCTAAGACTATACTGCATATTTTTGCTATTGTGTATATATATATCTTGTGTATATTTCCTATCCTCTCACTGAGGGTACACTCTAAGATACTTTGGCATATTGTCATAAAAATAAAGTACCTTTATTTTTAGTATGACTGTGTATTGTGTTTTCTTATGATATTGTGCATATGACACTAAGTGGTACTGTAGTAGCTTCACACGTCTCCTAGTTCAGCCTGAGCTGCTCTGCTAAGCTACCATTATCTATCAGCCTAAGCTGCTAGACACCCTATACACTAATAAGGGATAACTGGGCCTGGTGCAAGGTGCAAGTACCCCTTGGTACTCACTACAAGCCAGTCCAGCCTCCTACATTGGTTGTGCAGTGGTGGGATAAGTGCTTGAGACTACTTACCACTCTTGTCATTGTACTTTTCATAAGAGAAAAATATACAAAACAAGGTCAGTGTATATACACATAGCCAAAAAGTTTTGCATTTCCTCTTTTCACTCTTTTCTAAGTGCTGAAAAGTACTCCTAAACTTTCAAAAAGTTCTTAAAAGTTTAAAAAGTTTTTTTTTCTGTCTTTCCAAAAAGTTCTGAAAACTTTTTTCTCTTTTTCTATCACTTTAACTCTCTCTAAAAAAATGTCTGGCACAGGCCAAAATGTTGATCTGTCCAAACTTGCATATGACAACCTTAGCTGGAAAAGAGCAAGGAGTCTCTGTATAGAGAGAGGTTTAAGTGTAGGGAAGAATCCTTCCTTGGAACTGTTACTCAACATGCTTAGAGAACAGGATAAGGCCATAGGTGCCTCATCTGTTGAAAAAGTACCTAATAGTTCTCAATCTGATTCAGGGACTCCCCCAGGAAAAGATTCAGGAAAGAAACTTCCTAGCCTGCCCATTACTAGACAATCTAGCATAGATGGTAATGATGATGAGCCACACCATATAAATAGTGTTGTCTCACATCATAGCAAAAGCATTTATTCTCACCATACTGGTAGTAATGTTTCTGTAAACCAAGCTGTTAGGGTGGCTTCTGTAAGGGACAGGTCTCCTTCTGTTCATTCCCATCATAGCTCTGTTTCTAGAAATGTCCCTCCCACCAACCCTGATGACAGAATGTTAGAGAGGGAACTCAATAAGTTGAGGGTGGAACAAACCAGACTGAAGCTTAAAAAGCAACAGCTGGATTTGGATAGACAGTCTTTTGAATTAGAGAAGTAAAGACAGAAGTTGGGTTTAGATACCCATGGTGGCAGCAGCAGTATTCCCCATAGTCATCCTGCAAAAGAGCATGATTCCAGGAATCTGCACAAGATAGTTCCCCCTTATAAGGAGGGGGATGACATTAACAAGTGGTTTGCTGCACTTGAGAGGGCCTGTGTTGTACAGGATGTCCCTCAAAGGCAGTGGGCTGCTATCCTATGGCTATCATTTAGTGGAAAAGGTAGGGATAGGCTCCTTACTGTGAAAGAAAATGATGCTAATAATTTCCAAGTTCTTAAGAATGCACTCCTGGATGGTTATGGCTTAACCACTGAACAGTACAGGATAAAGTTCAGAGAGACCAAAAAGGAGTCTTCACAAGACTGGGTTGATTTCATTGACCAGGCAGTGAAGGCCTTGGAGGGGTGGTTACATGGCAGTAAAGTTACTGATTTTGACAGCCTGTATAACTTGATCCTGAGAGAGCATATTCTTAATAATTGTGTGTCTGATTTGTTGCACCAGTACTTGGTGGACTCTGATCTGACCTCTCCCCAAGAATTGGGAAAGAAGGCAGACAAATGGGTCAGAACAAGAGTGAACAGAAAAGTTCATACAGGGGGTGACAAAGATGGCAACAAAAAGAAGGATGGTAAGTCTTCTGACAAGGGTGGGGACAAATCTAAAAATGAGTCTTCATCAGGCCCACAAAAACACTCTGGTGGGGGTGGTGGGTCCAAATCCTCCTTTAATCAGAACAAGGAAAAGAAACCATGGTGCTATTTATGTAAAATAAAAGGCCATTGGACAACAGATCCCAGTTGTCCAAAGAAAGGCACCACTGCTCCTACCACTACAACCCCTACTGCTACACCTAGTGTCCCTACTAATAGCAGTGGTGGTGGGAGCAAACCTACTAATAGCCAATCCAAGGGAGTAGCTGGGCTCACTTTTGGTAACTTAGTTGGGGTTGGTCTGATTAGGGAGACCACAGAGGCTACTTTAGTCTCTGAAGGGGCTATTGATTTAGCCACTTTGGTTGCTTGCCCCCATAACTTGGAGCAGTACAAGCAACTAACCCTAATAAATGGTGTTGAGGTCCAGGCCTACAGGGACACAGGTGCCAGTGTCACAATGGTGATTGAGAAACTGGTGCACCCTGAACAACACATACTTGGACACCAGTACCAAGTAACCGATGCTCACAACATAACACAAAGCCACCCCATGGCTGTTGTAAATCTCAACTGGGGGGGGGGGGTAACTGTTCCGAAGAAAGTTGTGGTAACTTCAGATTTACCTGTAGACTGTCTATTAGGGAATGATTTGGAGACATCAGCTTGGTCAGATGTGGAGTTGGAGGCCCATGCAGCAATGCTGGGCATCTCAGGGCATATTTTTGCTTTGACAAGGGCTCAGGCCAAAAAGCAAAAAGGACAGGGAAGCTTGGATCCTGGAACAATGGACCAAGTGCTCCCTAAAGCTAGGGCTAGTAAAAGCAAACCACTTCCTACTATCCCTCCCTCTACAGTGGATTCTACTTCTGAGGAAGAAGAATTCCCTCCCTGTGCAGAACCTACACCAGAGGAGCTGGAAGCAGACACTGCTGAGCTTTTGGGTGAAGGGGGGCCTGCCAGAGAGGAGCTGAGTGTGGCACAGCAAACCTGTCCCACATTAGAGGGTCTCAGACAGCAAGCTGTCAAACAGGCTAATGGGGATGTCAGTGACTCTCACAGAGTTTACTGGGAGGACAACCTCTTGTACACTGAGCATAGGGATCCTAAACCTGGAGCTGCCAGGAGATTAGTGATTCCTCAGGAGTACAGAAAGTTCCTCCTAACACTGGCACATGACATTCCCTTAGCTGGGCATCTAGGACAAATGAAAACTTGGGACAGGCTTGTTCCCCTGTTTCATTGGCCTAGAATGTCTGAGGACACAAAGGAATTTTGTAAGTCCTGTGAAACCTGTCAAGCCAGTGGCAAGACAGGTGGCACCCCAAAGGCACCCCTTATCCCACTGCCTGTGGTTGGGGTTCCCTTTGAAAGGGTAGGGGTTGACATAGTTGGCCCCCTTGACCCTCCCACCTCTTCAGGCAATAGGTTTATCTTGGTGGTAGTGGACCATGCCACAAGATATCCTGAAGCAATTCCTTTAAGGACCACTACAGCTCCTGCAGTGGCAAAGGCCCTCCTGGGAATATTTTCCAGGGTGGGCTTCCCAAAGGAAGTAGTATCAGACAGAGGAAGCAATTTCATGTCTGCATACTTAAAGGCCATGTGGAAGGAGTGTGGTGTAACGTACAAGTTCACAACACCCTATCATCCACAAACAAATGGACTGGTGGAGAGATTTAATAAAACTCTCAAAGGCATGATTATGGGTCTCCCTGAAAAACTCCGCAGGAGATGGGATATCCTTCTACCATGCCTCCTTTTTGCCTACAGGGAGGTACCCCAGAAAGGAGTGGGCTTCAGCCCCTTTGAACTTCTTTTTGGACACCCTGTTAGGGGTCCACTCACACTTGTAAAGGAGGGTTGGGAACAACCTTTAAAAGCTCCTAAGCAGGATATTGTGGATTATGTACTTGGCCTCAGATCAAGGATGGCTGAGTACATGAAAAAGGCCAGTAAAAACCTTCAGGCCAGCCAAGAGCTCCAGAAGCAATGGCATGATCAGAAGGCTGTTTTGGTTCAGTACCAACCAGGGCAGAAAGTGTGGGTCTTGGAGCCTGTGGCCCCAAGAGCACTCCAAGATAAATGGAGTGGTCCCCACACAATTGTTGAAAAGAAGGGAGAAGTCACCTATTTAGTTGACTTAGGCACTGCCAGGAGTCCCCTTAGGGTGCTCCATGTCAACCGCCTGAAACCCTACTATGACAGGGCTGATCTCACCCTGCTCATGGCAACTGATGAGGGGCAGGAAGAAGACAGTGATCCTCTACCTGATCTCTTCTCTTCCACAGAACAAGATGCTCTTGTGGAAGGTGTAGTTTTGGCAGATTGTCTTACTGCTGAGCAGAAAGACCATTGCATAAATCTCCTAGGACAATTTTCTGAACTCTTCTCTACTGTGCCAGGTACCACTTCCTGGTGTGAGCACACTATAGATACTGGAGACAATTTACCTGTCAAAAGTAAGATCTATAGGCAGACTGGCCATGTCAGGGACTGCATAAAGCAAGAGGTCCAGAAAATGTTAGAACTAGGAGTAGTTGAGCACTCTGACAGTCCATGGGCTTCTCCTGTGGTACTGGTACCAAAACCCCATTCCAAAGATGGAAAGAAGGAAATGCGGTTTTGTGTAGACTATAGAGGTCTCAACTTGGTAACCAAAACTGATGCTCACCCTATACCCAGGGCAGATGAGCTCATAGATACACTGGCATCTGCCAAGTATCTAAGCACTTTTGATTTGACTGCAGGGTATTGGCAGATCAAATTGTCAGAAGATGCTAAACCTAAGACTGCATTTTCTACCATTGGAGGACATTACCAGTTTACTGTAATGCCTTTTGGTTTGAAAAATGCACCTGCCACTTTTCAGAGGTTGGTGAACACAGTCCTGCAAGGGCTGGAAGCTTTCAGTGCAGCATATTTGGACGATATAGCTGTCTTTAGCTCCAGCTGGGATGATCACCTGGTCCACCTATGGAAAGTTTTGGAGGCCCTGCAAAAGGCAGGCCTCACTATCAAGGCTTCAAAGTGCCAGATAGGGCAGGGTAAGGTGGTTTATCTGGGACACCTTGTTGGTGGGGAACAGATTGCACCACTTCAGGGGAAAATCCAAACAATTATTGATTGGGTTCCCCCTACGACTCAGGTGAGAGCCTTCCTAGGCCTCACTGGGTATTACAGGAGGTTCATTAAGAACTATGGCTCCATTGCAGCCCCTCTTAATGACCTCACATCCAAGAAAATGCCTAAAAAGGTATTATGGACAGCAAACTGTCAGAAAGCTTTTGAGGAGCTGAAGCAGGCCATGTGCTCTGCACCTGTACTGAAAAGCCCTTGTTACTCTAAAAAATTCTATGTCCAAACTGATGCATCTGAATTAGGAGTAGGGGCAGTCCTATCACAACTTAATTCTGAGGGCCAGGATCAACCTGTTGCTTTTATTAGTAGAAGGTTGACCCCTAGAGAAAAGCGTTGGTCTGCCATTGAGAGGGAGGCCTTTGCTGTGGTCTGGGCTCTGAAGAAGTTGAGGCCATACCTGTTTGGCACTCACTTCATTGTTCAGACAGACCACAAACCTCTACTTTGGCTAAAACAAATGAAAGGTGAAAATCCTAAATTGTTGAGGTGGTCCATATCCCTACAGGGAATGGACTATACAGTGGAACATAGACCTGGGAGTAGCCACTCCAATGCAGATGGACTCTCCAGATATTTCCAATTAGACAATGAAGACTCATCAGGTCATGGCTAGTCTTATTGTCCTTCGTTTGGGGGGGGGGTTGTGTAGGAAAGTACCATCTTGCCTGGCATGTTACCCCCATTTTTCACTGTATATATGTTGTTTTAGTTGTATGTGTCACTGGGACCCTGGTAACCCAGGGCCCCAGTGCTCATAAGTGTGCCTGAATGTGTTACCTGTGTAGTGACTAACTGTCTCACTGAGGCTCTGCTAATCAGAACCTCAGTGGTTATGCTCTCTCATTTCTTTCCAAATTGTCACTAACAGGCTAGTGACCATTTTTACCAATTTACATTGGCTTACTGGAACACCCTTATAATTCCCTAGTATATGGTACTGAGGTACCCAGGGTATTGGGGTTCCAGGAGATCCCTATGGGCTGCAGCATTTCTTTTGCCACCCATAGGGAGCTCTGACAATTCTTACACAGGCCTGCCACTGCAGCCTGAGTGAAATAACGTCCACGTTATTTCACAGCCATTTTACACTGCACTTAAGTAACTTATAAGTCACCTATATGTCTAACCTTTACCTGGTAAAGGTTAGGTGCAAAGTTACTTAGTGTGAGGGCACCCTGGCACTAGCCAAGGTGCCCCCACATTGTTCAGAGCCAATTCCCTGAACTTTGTGAGTGCGGGGACACCATTACACGCGTGCACTACATATAGGTCACTACCTATATGTAGCTTCACAATGGTAACTCCGAATATGGCCATGTAACATGTCTATGATCATGGAATTGCCCCCTCTATGCCATCCTGGCATAGTTGGCACAATCCCATGATCCCAGTGGTCTGTAGCACAGACCCTGGTACTGCCAAACTGCCCTTCCTGGGGTTTCACTGCAGCTGCTGCTGCTGCCAACCCCTCAGACAGGCATCTGCCCTCCTGGGGTCCAGCCAGGCCTGGCCCAGGATGGCAGAACAAAGAACTTCCTCTGAGAGAGGGTGTGACACCCTCTCCCTTTGGAAAATGGTGTGAAGGCAGGGGAGGAGTAGCCTCCCCCAGCCTCTGGAAATGCTTTGTTGGGCACAGATGTGCCCAATTCTGCATAAGCCAGTCTACACCGGTTCAGGGGACCCCTTAGCCCTGCTCTGGCGCGAAACTGGACAAAGGAAAGGGGAGTGACCACTCCCCTGACCTGCACCTCCCCTGGGAGGTGTCCAGAGCTCCTCCAGTGTGCTCCAGACCTCTGCCATCTTGGAAACAGAGGTGCTGCTGGCACACTGGACTGCTCTGAGTGGCCAGTGCCACCAGGTGACGTCAGGGACTCCTGCTGATAGGCTCCTTCAGGTGTTAGTAGCCTATCCTCTCTCCTAGGTAGCCAAACCCTCTTTTCTGGCTATTTAGGGTCTCTGTCTCTGGGGAAACTTCAGATAACGAATGCAAGAGCTCATCCGAGTTCCTCTGCATCTCTCTCTTCACCTTCTGATAAGGAAACGACTGCTGACCGCGCTGGAAGCCTGCAAACCTGCAACATAGTAGCAAAGACGACTACTGCAACTCTGTAACGCTGATCCTGCCGCCTTCTCGACTGTTTTCCTGCTTGTGCATGCTGTGGGGGTAGTCTGCCTCCTCTCTGCACCAGAAGCTCCGAAGAAATCTCCCGTGGGTCGACGGAATCTTCCCCCTGCAACCGCAGGCACCAAAAAGCTGCATTACCGGTCCCTTGGGTCTCCTCTCAGCACGACGAGCGAGGTCCCTCGAATCCAGCGACTCTGTCCAAGTGACCCCCACAGTCCAGTGACTCTTCAGTCCAAGTTTGGTGGAGGTAAGTCCTTGCCTCACCTCGCTGGGCTGCATTGCTGGGAACAGCGACTTTGCAGCTACTCCGGCCCCTGTGCACTTCCGGCGGAAATCCTTTGTGCACAGCCAAGCCTGAGTCCACGGCACTCTAACCTGCATTGCACGACTTTCTAAGTTGGTCTCCGGCGACGTGGGACTCCTTTGTGCAACTTCGGCGAGCACCGTTTCACGCATCCTCGTAGTGCCTGTTTCTGGCACTTCTCCGGGTGCTACCTGCTTCAGTGAGGGCTCTTTGTCTTACTCGACGTCCCCTCTCTCTTCAGGTCCAATTTGCTACCTCCTGGTCCCCCCTGGGCCCCAGCAGCGTCCAAAAACGCCAAACGCACGATTTGCGACTAGCAAGGCTTGTTGGCGTCCTTCTGGCGGGAAAACACTTCTGCACGACTCTCCAAGGCGAGAGGGATCCGTCCACCAAAGGGGAAGTCTCTAGCCCTTTTCGTTCTTGCAGAAACCTCAGCTTCTTCTGTCCAGTAGAAGCTTCTTTGCACCCGCAGCTGGCATTTCCTGGGCATCTGCCCATCTCCGACTTGCTTGTGACTTTTGGACTTGGTCCCCTTGTTCCACAGGTACCCTAGATTGGAAATCCACAGTTGTTGCATTGCTGGTTTGTGTCTTTCCTGCATTATTCCTCTAACACAACTGTTTTGTCCTTAGGGGAACTTTAGTGCACTTTGCACTCACTTTTCAGGGTCTTGGGGAGGGTTATTTTTCTAACTCTCACTATTTTCTAATAGTCCCAGCGACCCTCTACAAGGTCACATAGGTTTGGGGTCCATTCGTGGTTCGCATTCCACTTTTGGAGTATATGGTTTGTGTTGCCCCTATCCCTATGTTTCCCCATTGCATCCTATTGTAACTATACATTGTTTGCACTGTTTTCTAAGACTATACTGCATATTTTTGCTATTGTGTATATATATCTTGTGTATATTTCCTATCCTCTCACTGAGGGTACACTCTAAGATACTTTGGCATATTGTCATAAAAATAAAGTACCTTTATTTTTAGTATAACTGTGTATTGTGTTTTCTTATGATATTGTGCATATGACACTAAGTGGTACTGTAGTAGCTTCACACGTCTCCTAGTTCAGCCTAAGCTGCTCTGCTAAGCTACCATTATCTATCAGCCTAAGCTGCTAGACACCCTATACACTAATAAGGGATAACTGGGCCTGGTGCAAGGTGCAAGTACCCCTTGGTACTCACTACAAGCCAGTCCAGCCTCCTACAGCATTACACAATTAATAGGCTGTCCCAACATACAATTATATTCAGTACTGTCTGCCCTAAAGACTTAAACATTTGCACAGCACCCAAGGAAACCGAATAACGAATTTATAAAGTCTGAGTACCTACTATAATAATTAAACCAATCATTTACTGCACCCGAGGACCTGAACACTCTAAAGCTTTCTTGCACCATCCTAAACAAGGTGCCCACATAATAACGGCAAATTATTGCAGCACCAATCAATCAGCACAGCATAAAATCCAGCTACCAACAACAATACTACAAAACAGCCAACAAATGGGCAAACCAAAGCCGCTACGTGGGCCCCCAGGAGACATGGACTCAGGTGCTTCGCCCCCGCCTGCGGAGGCTTCTGACACATTCCAGGCTCTGCAAAAAATGGATGCAACTCTACAAACACATACAATACAATTTGAAAAAGTACTGCAAGCCATACTAGACACTAAAACCACCTTGGAAGCAAAAATAGACTCAGTAATTGAAGATGTTAACCTGCTACGCGCAGATCAACAAGCGCTGGCTGAAAAGGTTGCAGGACTGGAAAAGGACACGTCACACCTTACACCATCTATACTTGAACTCAAATCACGGATGGGAGCCGTAACAATAGAGGTGGAAGCACTAAAACGCAGAGCCGAAGACGCAGAAGGCAGGTCTCGCCGCAACAACATCCGCTTTGTGGGTTTTCCTGAGCGGGCCGAGGGCCCGAGCGCAGAACTGTTCATCGAACAATGGCTAACTGAAACGGTCTTAAAGAGCAATGTCCCAAAGTTTTTCTCCATAGAACGCGCCCATAGGGTCCCCGGTAGGCCCTTACCACCAGGTGCTCAGCCTCGGCCCCTAATAGCAAGACTCCTTAACTATCGGGACCGAGACCTCATATTACAGCTATTCCGAAAGTCAGGCCCAATACGCTTTGAAAGTACCGTAATCTTGGCCTATCCAGACTTCACGGTGGAGGTACAGAAGAAGCGCAATTCATTCTATCGAGTCAAAGAACGACTAAGAGACCATAACATCAAATATTCCCTGTTGTTCCCCGCTAAACTCAGAATACAAGATAACGCCCGCACTCTCTTTTTTACTACTCCGGAAGACGCGTGGACGTGGCTTCACGCAAAAGGCCTTGCTGACCCGATATCCGCGAGTAACCCCACAGACAAAAGTCCTCCACCAATGGATAAACGGAGAACCCGCAGAAAGCAAGACACCAGACCTACCCCTGAGCAGTCTTGTGAAGAACGCTTACTACTATTACAAACCACATCGCGCTTTGCTTCGACATCACCAACATCCATGTCTGTGCAGTCGGAAGCAGACCCTGAACCAGAAGTAAACTCTGACTCTGCGGACTCGGCCCGTGGCCCCAACCTCACTCCACGGACAGCGGACGATATCTGTTAGCTCCCTTCCCCCCCACCCTTCCCCTTTTTTTTTTTTTTTTTTTTTTTCTTTTTTTCCCTTGAATACCGCTCTGGCACGCCACTGTGTCACCATCTTTCCCAGCTATACTATTTTGTTGACTGTGGCTCCCGGACAGCAGCTACACCACCAAGTGTAAAATGGGCCGGGATCAACGCTGTCTTGCACCCATCAACCTGAAGCACCCCCCGCTCCATATGACCGTTACAGCAGGTTGGCAAATTCTGCACCAACCTTGTGCTCGTCACACTTACAGTTAAAGTTAACTACGGTAAAAGTTATTGTTAAAACCAAATGGGACGTTTCCCGGTTACATGAGTTAATCAATGTCAATACCAAGTTGGTCTACCACAATGCAAACATAAAGAACATGCTAGGTAAACCTAAGGCAAAATGGCTGAGCTTAATAGGCACAAAGTACATCATCAACATATGGGAAGTTAGACATGCAAAATCACTATGCGCTCGCGTAAAACCACATATACACCATGGCCTTTCAAAATCAACGACATATCCCACATTATAAAATACTCACATGGAATATAAGAGGCATGGCATCCATTAGTAAACGACAACGGATCTATGCATATCTCAGAAGACACCAAATACAAATTGCCATGCTCCAAGAAACACATCTGGATGCACCCTTGCTTGCAAGCATAAAAACAAAATGGAGGGGACAACTATATGGCACCACCTTTTCAACATATGCACGAGGAGTGGCAATCTGGATTGCCCCCGGGGTCCCATATATTGTGTCCCATGCTCAAAGTGACCCAAATGGTCGGTACGTGATCTTAGAAGGTGTATTAGACGGTAACCCTATAGCATTGATAGCACTATACACCCCCAATGTAAATCAACGAGAATTCCTCTGGTCACTTAACAACAGTAGGCTCGGAGACCCTGCGGTAGATGCAGTATGGGGAGGCGACTTTAATTGTGTCTGAGACACCCAAAAAGATCGCTCCATCCCCCCACTACCCAGTGCCCCAACTAAACGTGCATCACTCGACCTGACAGAATGGGCCTCTAACAATGGGTTAAGCGAAATCTGGAGAACTGGCCACCCTACATTGCGCGAATACTCTTTCTATTCACCAGTACACAAAATTTACACTAGAATAGATATGTTTTTCGCATCACCCAACATAATCTCAAAAATAAGCACATCCGGCTATCTAGCCCGCACCATATCAGACCACAACCCACACTACGCAACCTTGCTATGGGGCTACACAAACACCCGCATCCCAACATGGCGCCTACAACCAGACGCCCTAACTGATCCTCCCTTTAATGCTGAAATAACCAATTGGCTATCGGACTATTTCTCCCTAAATAGAAATTCAACACTAACACGCGCTACGGAATGGGATGCCCATAAGGTCGTAATCAGGGGACAATGCTTGGCAGCCTCCGTGGGGGTAAAAAAAACGCTCACTAGGGAACTACTAGCGCTGGAAGCCAAAATACATAGAGCAGAGATTGAAGCCTCCACAAGCAACACCCCATCAGCAACACTAAATCTACTGAAGGCGAAATACAGAGAAACCGATGATAGACTTGGTAGGCATGACTATAGACACTTTAAAATGAGACAGCACGCAGAAGGAGACAGATCAGGAAGATTGTTAGCATGGCTGGCACGACAACCGTCGCAATCTCTGCCAATAGGTGCGGTTAGGTTACAATCAGGTGATATGGTTAATACTCAGGTAGACATAAACAGAGCCTTCTATATGTACTACCGCTCTTTATATCAACCTACTAGCCCTCCAAAAGACCAACAATTGACCGAGCTATTGGCACAGATTCCCCAAAATCCAAATATCACCAGCAGCGCAGTTATACTTAACGGTCCCATCACCATTGAGGAACTTCGCTTGGCTCTCTCTCAAATGGCACGCAGCAAGACCCCTGGCTCAGATGGTCTGCCAGTAGAATACTATAACTTACAAACCACTCACCTTCTACAACCTCTGCTCGAGGTGTTTAACGAAGCACGCAATAGAAAACAGCTACCAGACTCCATGCGCGAAGCACTAATAGTAGTCCTGCCAAAACCAGGCCGTGACCCACTAGACGTCAGATCCTACAGACCACTCTCCCTTCTGAACTCCGACTGCAAACTGTTAGGGAAGATCCTGGCAAACAGACTGCTCCCTCATCTACCGCACCTCATACACTCAGACCAATCAGGATTTATCCCGGGTAGGAACACCTTCTTAAACATCAGACGGTTAATTCGCATCATGCATAATACCACAGAACCAGAAACGGTGGCTGTGTCTTTAGATATAGAAAAAGCATTTGACACGCTCGGTTGGGATTACCTCTTCCGCACTCTTAAAGCGTTTGGTTTCCAGAGCGGCTTCATCAGCTGGATCGCAACATTATACTCCAAACCAATAGCTCGTGTCAAAACCGGTCAAGTAATATCGGAAGCATTCCCCATCGGTAGAGGCACTAGACAGGGATGCCCGCTCTCTCCGTTATTATTTGCAATAGCCATGGAACCATTGGCAATTAAGCTTCGCAGCTATGCTAAAAAATGGGGCATCCAGGAATTTAAAACATACCACATAATATCCCTATACGCAGATGATGCCCTGATATATTTACGCAATTATTCTACCTCTCTATCTAGGGTTATGCAAATATTGGATACTTTTGCTCTTGCCTTTGGCCTACGTGTCAATTGGACTAAATCATGTATTTTCCCCCTCACTCGTATACCCACCGAGCAGCAAACGACAATCCCTAGTCACCAGTTACCATGGGCTTACCAGACCTTCAAATACTTGGGCGTTCAGATATACCACTCTTTGTCAGACCTACGAGAAGGTAACCTAGATCGTTTACTCCGCTCCACCCGTGGCTCCCTGTCATTTTGGAGCTCGCTACCCTTATCACCTATGGGCAGGACGGCCATAGCCAAGATGCTAGTGCTACCGAGATTCCTATATTACTTTAACGCGCTCCCGATACCCTTGCCACGCTCGTTTTTTCACAAAATACACTCACTACTAACTGACTTACTCTGGGGCAAGGACAGGCGCAGGGTAGCACTAGCTATTACGCAATACCCACAAGAAGAAGGTGGGCTTGGCATGCCGAATCTAGAATTATATTACGTAGCAGCCCAACTGCAATGGGTCAAAATGTGGCTCAACGAACCGACCATTCCGGAGAGCATAGCGATAGCTGCTCACACAGCACCACAAGCGATACTGACCTCTTTGCTGGCAGGACCCTCCTACCCAGCAAAGTATTCACCTCTATGGAACACGGCCAGGCACTGTTGGCAGAGATACGTACAAGGCAAGGCACTGTCCCCCCCTACTCCCCCTTGCTTCCACTGTCGCAGGTACCGGGCATACAAGCTCTTTCATCCTATCACGATATACGCGTGACCAATACCTTGAACCTGGGAGACCTCTACTCGAGTTCCAAAGCAAGTACGTTTGCAGAATTGGTAGCGGCAGATATAATACAACCTGGGGCTTTCTTGACATACAGCGCCATCGCTAATCTTTTACACAACCTATGGGGACGTAGCCCCAATGAACCTAATGAATCCCTTCTACTCACTTCAGTACTTTCAATGGGCAACGCAAAAGGTACCATTACCAAATTATATAAAACGCTCCTAGCAAGCAACTGCACTGCCCTAACTCAGGCTAAATACCGATGGGATTCAGTCCTCAATACACCAACCACTCAAGAATCCTGGGAAGCAGCCCTCACCTCTATTAAGTCCGTATCTCGTAATACTAGGCTAAGATATACGCAATTTAATTACATACATCAATCATATCTTTCTCCGGCTCGTATCCATAAAATATACCCAAATTCTAAACCAATATGTCCAAGGTGCGCCACCTCTGCAGCTAACTTCTACCATATGGTTTGGGAATGTCACTCTATAAATACTGGTTGGTGTCACATTATTGAAACCACGGCAGACATAGTGGACCACGCGTTAATACCCACTCCGGAATCCTGCCTGCTTGGTATACGACACCGTGCTAAGGGAGATAAACACACCCACAAGTTTGTGGACCTGGCATTTGTGATATACAAGCGCCTGATCGCCACTCACTGGAAGGCCCCAAATGCCCCTCCTCACTCCACCTGGCTGAGAGACTTACATAGTTGCGCAACAGCAGAGGCTCAAACACTTAGACAACTGCAACTTAAGGGACAGATACAGGAAGGTGCTGCAAGTTGGGATCTTTTCGTAGTAAAAATAGAGTCCAGAGATGACAAGTACCCTCCCTGAGACGCCCAAAGTAATGTACGTCCGTTCGTGGACCCCCTGTCCGATACTCAGCAAACACAATACCTGCCTCCTCACCCCTCTCCCTTCCTTTCGCTATGCACCAATAGGCTGACAGGATATCATCACACTCAACCAAAGCATAAAAGACACGGAGCCGTACCCTAAGGCGAACTGAAACACCACGCTCGCGCACCACTAATCTTCCGGCCCTGTTCCGATACAACTAACTAACCACGCCAGGCAAACGCAAAAGATAGTTACCTTTCGCGCCTATACAGCCTAACGTAAACATCATTACTTCTGACACCGACATATAGACCTATGCATATTGATTGACAAGACTAGTATTGAAAGTTACACAATGTTAAGTTATACGCCAGTACGCTAAAATGTACCTGTATTATACACAAACCACTAATATGCACGGATATACATGAGTAGGAAAGTTGTGTATTCTCTCGCTAAGTTAAGTGGAATGTACTGCAGCTCTTGTATTATGTTTTGAATAACGTTGAATAAACAGATTTAAAAAATAAATAAATAATAATCTTGGTCAGGGCTTTCTAAGAAATAAAAGATCATTATATTTGTAATTGTCTTTGTGGCCACTTCCAAAATATATAACTGAATATTGAGTTAAAGTGGCACACTGTATCCTGCACCCATACCCATCCTCCGGGAGAGCCACAAACCTTAATTTGACCAATTTACCTAGGTGAGCTACTAAATTGCTTCGATAATATTACCCTTCAAGTTGTCTTTAAGTGAGGTATCTTGTCCATTGAGAGCCCAGTCAAAGCATATTACAACTAGAACAGTCATCTGCGTGGTCGTTGCTCAGCCCCACTTGGAGGATGTTTGCAAAATCTCGTGACAGTGATTAAACAGCAGGGAGATTCATAGCTGATTTTGTGGGGTGTGCGACTACAATCAAGTTAATTACAAAAATTGGCCCACAAAGCTACCAAGATTTTACTTCCATAGTTAGTGGCTTCTGACAGGTTTGAAGGGCTGAGTCTCAGCTTGAACCACTACAGCAGGGTGGCTTTGGTTTTGACAGAGGTACAAACGTTTAAGCTTTGAAACTCGAACACAGTCATGAGAGCTTCCTGGGTGAATTTAGTTGGTTAGATTTGAACTGTGAATGTGGGTACATAAACTGTATTTACTCTGCCTTTGACATCTCCATCCCTAGAAGTCCTGCCGGAGAGCCCTTCACATGGGCTCTACTTGGTAGAACAGGGTCTTCAGAGGACCATCAATCTCCAGAGGAGGAAACTTGTTCCTTCGCCAGGCATGGCCTTCAAAGTCCACAAGAAGGCTGATTCCAAACCATAGCTGCTCGTGATCCTTCTGTGCTGTAACTCTCTAACCCACAAGCAGCTCACAGCAGTGTGTTAGACTTAATGGTGGTCAAGTGTAGAGGTCTGGAGTTGGCATGATACTGAAACGATCTATATTGTAAGGTAACATCGCAAACCTAGCACTTCATGTCGGCGTAATCTTTTGTGGGATACAACAGCAGGAAAGCTTTGCACTTCACAATGCTAATTTAAAACAAAAAGTAGACAAGTTTCTGGGTCTATGAACTTCACAACTTTGAACACCCTTTATGAAAACATTCTCTCCCACCCACAATGCTAACCATACTTCCTAGGATAAGGTGCAGGGTTTGGATATTTCTCTCCGTTGTTAACAACAGGATGGAGTGGCTGGAGAAAATATTATCCTCTCAACTTTATAAGGCATCTTCTGGGCAGCCTAGCTTCACTGGGGTTTACTCTCCCTTCTCACTTAATCACTCTTGTTCCACCCTCTCTTTCTTCCTAAACAGGTAAAGAAGTTACAAATATCATAAAGCAACATAATGCGTTCCAAAGCTGCACTGCAGGTTCATAGGGACTCTCTTTAAGGGATATATTCTACAAGCTTGCTAAAAATTATAAGCATTAAACCTAGAACGGTGAATGAGTGTTGAAAGATGGGTGTACAATGAGCAGGATGCCCCGATACATTTTAAAAGATCTGGGGTGCATGGAAAGAATTCAGAGCTCTAACGTAATTAAGGGAGGAAGGGCAAAGATTGGCTGCTGGGCCCGAGGGAAGGATAATTAAACTTCACTAATGTCTCAGTTCTTCTGTACTGGGTATGTAGGGGACACGAAGGGACATGCACTGGCTTAGTGCTTGTTCTCACTAAAATGCCTGCTTCAAACATCATCTCATAACCCCCAGCACCCCAGCACCTGCACAGACAAAGCTCTCACCCAATTCTCATGTTCAAGCACTGGCCCACCCACCCGAGCCACACAACCTAAAATACCAACCTGACCATTGTACTGGGAAAATCCCTGCCCCCCTGACCTTTTCAACCATACTACACTCATTTTACTTTTCTTATCCGTCTGGTTCTTTCTTAAGTGAAGGCCCAGCCCCTCTTCAGCCTCCTCTGTATCTCCCATATCTAAACCTTTTCACTTCTTGTCTTCACCATTTCAAATGCTTCGAAAAACAAAATTGTGAACAGTGCTCAAAACTTGTCGATCACACCCAGCAACCAGGATCCTTAAAACGCCTTTACTGTAACTGGCTTCCTAGGTTTCACCATCTTACCCTTTTCCCTGTCCCAACATTACAAAATCCTCATCCCCAGCTTACCCACACCCCAAGGATAATACCCCCACAACAGCTTTCCACAGAATGCATTCGCTGCCATCTTCCCACCAAAGGTCACTGGTGTCAAACCCTTCTCAACCATTATAAACATAATCATGTAATTAATTCTGTCTGTCAATCCCAGCCCTCCATTTTACTGTCTTAATGCTACTGACTGTAAGAACTCTGTCCAACCCAGCCTGCATGTCCTCCTCGTCGACTCCACCAATGAATTTTCCAGTGGATACATGGTTTTCACATTCCGATTTCCCACACATCCTCCTGAACTCTTAGGCCTCTCTCGTCCTCTCTGGGGGCCAGACCAAGATCATTCATTAGCTACCTCGTTGTCCAGTCCGGCAACATGTCTCTTTCTAAACAGAAAGTTCCATTCCAAACCCCTCAGATCCACCTCTCTCTGCAGTCTCAAAACATATTAACTCTTGCCCCCACAGTCTTGCTTCAAGTACCACTGGGAAATATTCTAGGAAGGCCGTGCTAGGGTGTTTGTCCTTCCACTCTCCCGGCACATTATTGGCCTTTCCAATAAAAAGTGATGCCACCGGCACCTGATGCTTCTGTATAGATCTCAACTCTCCGAGTCTTGGAACCACGTCACACAGTTGTAATGATCCAAAATCCTCATCAACATCCTTATGTCATGTTTTATTCTCTCTGTTATTTGTATTATATGGTATGGTTTTATTTCCCTCACATAGCAAATGCCAGATGCCTACAAAATGCCCTGCCTATCTCTACCTTATAGGCACAGTTCGGGTGTCCTAGTCATTGTTGCAGTTTAATCAACTCACATTTTGTCTTGTCACTTCCTATAGAAATTGTTTCAACATAGTTTTCCCTCTGGCAGACGTAACAATACCTCAGCTAAGTCTAGCTCTATGCCTAGGAACATCAGTCTAATTCTGGATTCTTCAGTCTTTTCAGTGGCCAGTGGTATGACAAATGTCTCAGCCACCATTTCCAGCCTCCTTGTCAGTCTGTGACATTCGCATCTTTCCCATGCTCTGCCAATTAGCAAAAAATCATTGAATCAGTGCAGCTCCTGCTCTGACCCCGCCACCTGTTGCACCATTCAATCCACAAATGTTGTGAATGTCTCAAAAACAGCACATACCACTGAGCACCCCATTGATATGGACTTGTCCACATTGTAATATACTTACAATAAAATCACCAGTAGGTGGAATCCATCTGGGTAGACAGGCAATGGATCACCAATTTAATATCAGCCTTGCCCATCTCAGCCCCTTTAACCCACTTCCTCTCTTGATCAGTGGCTATGTCAATTGTAGCTTATGCCACCGAACATAGTTTGATCAATTATGTCATTTATTGATGCCACCTTAGTGCCACCTTAGGCTAAGAAAGGTGATAGATTAACCAAGAAATTCCTAACACTTTCTTTGGGACTACACCCAGTAGTGACACTACTAGGTTTGGTAGTTTGGGGGGGGGGAGGCTCTAAATAGGTACCACTTGCCACCTCTTTGTCTAGCTTTTCTGTCACTACCCTTGTGTCAAGCCAGCAGGATCTATGCCCATCTACCTCCGGGTGGCCCCTTGTAGGGTATCCATAACCCTTTCGGTTATTCACCTCACTGTGAGGGTATCTGAACAACTACGGGAACGTAGCTTACGGTTTAACCAGTGTAGCTGCTTTTCCCCACCTCTCCCCTGTTCTCTCCCCTGACTGGTTACGTTCTGACTTACCCCCCTCCCGTGCATTGAAAGACTGGGCTTTCTCCTCCACACGTGGAACATTTGAACATAAATCTTCATGGGTTAATGTGGCAAGCTTCCATATTGAAGCCTGCTGGGCTGCTTAGCTGTTCCCCCTGCACCTCCAACCCCTCCCATGTGGCACATCTGTGAAAAGGCATCTAAGGCTGTGCAAGCCACACACTGTGTGCGCTGTTTGCATCGCCCTGCTTATTGTCATGTATTGTAACCACAATTCATTATCAAAGTTCCCCCAAGATTTGGTGGGCTATACACTCTTCCTAGACCTAATTTCTTCATCATACCAGAGCCAAGTCAGGCCCCTGAAGCTTATAAGGACAATCCTAATGATGACCACATCAAAGTGTCACGCCGTACCCTGAGAGTTTCTGACAGGTGATACTAGCTTATATTTTAAATGCTGTCATCCATGTATCAATGTTAGTTGGCATCACCATAGGCAGCTTGGCTAGTTACCGTTCTTCTGACTCTGACTGCATTCCATCTCACTGTACAATACTTTGATGATGTCCACATATTTATATGCCCATGTTCTTTTTTTTGTTCTCAACAACTGGTGCCTGCCAAGTGGGGCTGCTACCCCCATGCATTGTTGATCTAGTTCTCATGCCTTTGGTCCTGTATTATCCTCTCCACCCTTCTATGTCTCCTCCCTTTCTGAAATGTTGTTTCCTGTTGATGGTTTCGTGTCAGAAACTCCATCCCTCCCTTTGTTAACCTTGTTCTGGGGACTTCCACCCTCCCTACTGATGCAGGAGCTGGTTGTCCATCCCTAATACTTTTTGTTCCCACCGTCCATGCTAACGATGACATAATGCCATGATTCAACTATAAGAACCTGTCCCACAATTTCTGCCATGCTCTGTGCACGCTTTTAAAATCTCCATAGCTACTTAATGCCACACGCTCTATGCATCTTCCTCCACAACCCCTCTCTTCGCCCCTGTCATCTTCCCCTTTCCACCACAAATTTGCTCAGCCCTCCTCGTAGTCACATTCATGCTCTTCCCCACTGTGTTTCCTGAGGTGCTTCTCTCTCTTTCCACCTGCTGAGCCTCAGCCTATTCCTCTGACTAGTGCCTTTCCTATCTCTGCACCATTCTTCCCCTCAGGCTGTCCTCATCACTGCAATCACCACGCACATTTGACCTTCCTTTGTTAAACCCCCACCTCATTTCTTTCATTGCATCCCTCTTGCCAGCTTCCTCTTTCTTCAAAATCTCCACCCCACAATCATATCCTGACACCTCACTGCTTGAGCTCCCCTTTTCAATGCACTCTTGGTCCCCCATGCTATGTAGCCCTTTCTTGGCTGTCCCCATTACCACTGTCATTGCCATGAATCATCACCACCGTGGATCTGGGAGCAGTCCTAGGCTCCACCACCACATTGACACTCCACCTGTCCCTTTTATTTCTGTTTTCTGATCCCCCCACTGCCCTGAACGACCTCTCTACTGTCTTCCATTGTGTTCAGAGTCTCCAACGTCGCACTGAAAGATTCCCAACTCTGCAGCCATTGCTAAAGGCAGTAGTAACCCGAGTCTTCATGCCCCTTAGGATTGGGATCCTGAACAGGGACCTACTCAGTAGGGGTCATCCTTCGCTCGAAGTGTGCCAGGCCCCTTTCACCTCAAGTATGATCCCTGCAGCTCCGGTGTGTCTATGTTTACCCTGCCCAGGTCCCACTGCTGCGGGGCTACCCTGTAGCTCCCTGAATCCTTGATCCTGCAATGTCTTCTTGTGTGGGATGTGAAGAGGCTCTACCTCTGCCTGGTCTCTTGTGGATAATAGCAGATTATCTGCACACGTTCAGGGTTGATTCCCACCTGTGACCCGGAGCTGCTCACAGCCTTTCTAACAGTGCCCCTCCATACCAAAAGGTGTGCCCCAGAGGATGGCTCACTTGCTCTTCTTCCTCTCACCACGTAACACGCCTCTGTTGCCTCTTTATGTCTTCTTGGCGATGGTACCTCTTTGGAGGGTGCCTCCAGTGCTGTCATAATTAAACCCCTTTGGGCATTGCCCGGGTGATTTTTTTGTCTCCTGCTCTTTGGAAGGCTCGGGCATAGCTTGGTCAGTAAGACTGGGGGAGTTTGAGCTTTAGATTTTCCAACAATCAGGCTGGCATATAATGTTTAAATGTATTATAGGTCAAGGCAGGTGCATGAGAGGGACCTAATGGCCGTGAAAAGGGAGAGGAATGCGGATTGGTAGAAGTACTAAGAGAGAAAACACAATATTTTGTAAAATAATTAAGATTTTGAGGACCTTCAAAACAGAGAGAGAGTGTCTGTGTGTTTTTGTCTCTGTGTATGTAAAAAAAACCTGCGGAAATCTGACATATATCTCACAATACCGACCTAAAGCACTTGTACCCAACTATTTATCAGAAACTTCATGTATTGGGGGGTGTAACACCTCAAACAACCCCCTGAAGCTACCCTCCTGAAAAGCCTCTACAGTGAGGTGCTCCAAGCCCCTTCCTCTTGGATGTGGCTGGTTTGACATCTGCCCCAGTGCTTCTGGAAGTCACAAACGAGGACAACTTGCCCCACTCCTTTGTGGGCACTCTCTCATCCCTTAATCCGTGTGGAGTCCATGGGCGTCATTTAGACGCTGCCAGGGGTCGCAGTTGTGACCCCTGGCTTGAAATTAGCAACACCTGGCCTCAGAGGTAGCAAAGTCAGTCCCAGGAACAGTGAGTGGCCGTTAACTTATGGACATGGGGTTAGTTGGGGCTCTACTTTGTTTTTTCTCAAGGTTTTTATTACACTAACAGTGAAAATTATTTCATTATTCACTGTTAGTGTAACAAACAATGGAGTACAATTAACTACAATGTAGCCTTCCCTGGCAGCTGAGGTAAGTAAAAAGTGCTTTTCAAGTGTATATTGTGTGCGTGCTTGCGAGCTATGTTTATGTGAGAGAGAGTATAGGTGTAAGGGTAAACGTGTGTATGTGTTAGAATGTGTGAGTGTGAAATTGAAAGTCGAAGCGTGTGTTAAATACCCCTAGTATTTTGGTGAATTGGCCTTCATGGTGTGGTCTAGACATGGTTGAAAGAGGGCTGCAGCCCTCTCAGTGAACGCTGAAGAAAGCACAACAAAAGATTCCGTCCTTCTGCTAAGACTGCGCAGGAAAGGTATTGCCCCTTGCGTAAGGCATGGTGACTGCGAGCCCGCCCCCGTCATTCTGCCACTCTCTCCTCCCCTACCTCGCCCCCCCCCCCCCCCCCCCCCCAGCGCGGAGTGCGTTTCTCGCACCTCTGCTGGTGGGCCACATTGGTTTACTTTGAAACACCATTCCAGCTGTGTCCATTTCACCCTGTTTGCTGGTCGTGCTTTCTGGTCTGCTCTTTCGGGCAGAGCGCGCTTTCCATGGCGTAAACAGCTGCTACGTTCCGCTTCCACCTCCTTGGCACACTCCAGTTTGCTCACATAATTACAGCTATGATGTGTTATTAGCCAAGTGTACATCGCAACGGTAATGTCACGGTTGTCTGCACCCTGTTTCTCTGCGCTGACATTTGTCTCTTTCTGCTAATATGCTGTATTATTGCTCTGTTATTAGCAAAGCTGGCGCACTCTCGCTGAATTTACCCTTCTGTGTGTGTGTTATTAGCACAGATTGTTTGCTATTAACCAAATGAGTCAGTATTTACAGTAGTCGGGCACATCCCTTTGGAACGGAGGCAACTAGGCATCGTGTCTCCAGTAGCAACGCTGTGAGTCTGAAGAAGTGTAAGAATACATCTCCTCTGAGGACAATATGTCCAATACAATAGAAAGAGAAGACAGAGCACGGCGTTCCCAGGAACGTGCCAAGACCATTTAATCCCTGCTTCCTCAGCAGCAGGCCACGATTCTCTTTCAGAAGCCTCCTGGAGTGTTGTTATGGCCACTGTGGTTTCTCAGACTTTTCAGCCAAATTGCCTGCATAGTCTTTTGCATCTATAGAAGCAGAGATAAACACTTTTATCCCTAGAAGAGAACCCACCAAGGAATTAATGGCAAGTTATGATGTGGTACAGTAACTGTTAACGTGGTAATGTTCAGAGGCTTGCAAGGATGCACTTGTGACCAATCTGCTAGCCTTATGACTTCTAGGCCTGCCGTTTATCTGCTTCAGTACAGTTTTGAGAGTGGCACTACTTTCCAAATTCTTGTGGACATTGATCTGCCCTGGGTTTTGATTGTCACTGGCACTAAACTGTACAAAAACGGAGTCGTCCAATACAACCATAAGTCTAATTCAGCGTGTGGTGCTGTGCCAAAATTAGTGATACTGTGGTTTTGCATTATGTAGGTCAGTGTGTCATTTTCAAGTGAGCAGTGGGTGAATGCTGTGGTGTTTTCTGTAGGCTTGGGTGGAGTTCACGGAGTCTTGCTACACGGAACTCTGGGTAGTGCTGAAAGAACTCTGCTGCGCTACGCGGAGTTCCGCAAGCGGTGAAGTTTGGGTAAGTTGCTCTGTTCATGCTGATTTTCAGCGACAGGCGTTTCTCCTGCACTGCAAAATCAGCGTGAACGGCATCACACGGAGCACTAGAGGGCATTAACTTCTTTCTGCCACTCGAGTAGATTTTCTACTCAAGCAGCAGCTTTCTGAACGTGAGCAGCAGCTTTCTCATTGCGAGCGGTCATTACCTACCCCAACCCCTCACATTCAGAAATCTCGCTCGCCCATTTCAATTTAGCAATTTCTCGTGCTCACCAACCTAACGTAGACGAGTGCAAGTGAGAAAAAAACTTGTGCTCTGTGTCACTTCGGTTGAGGTTTTGGAACTCTGCACGCAGTGCTGAGTGGGGAAAAGTCAGCGAACTCTGCCGGCGGAGCGGAATTCTGCACCCACCCCTAGTTTTATGGCATAGGCCAAAAGGGTTTATCAAAATACTTGCACATATTCTAGGCAGCAGATACTCTCATAGCCCAGCAGATGGATATGTGTTTGGGGGCCTCTAAAAACATCTCACACTTCATTACTACACACCAGTGCCTCACACCTGGTTTATTTGGCCCAGAATCCCCTTTATATTTTGGGAGACAAGGACTGAGACATGTCAGCCATGCTCTAATTTTTAGCATTCTAATCCCTGATACTGAGGGGGATTCCTGGAGGTATTTTACTAGCTATAGGGCTATAGTCCATCTCAGCATTGAATCAGGAGGACACCACAGTAATCTAGTCAATGGGGTGATTAGAAACAAGCATTGCCTAATTTGTGGAGGTGGTGGTAGCTACTGGGCACCTGCACTTATTTTTTAGCATTAGACATTGATCCAGAATAAGAGAGTGAAAAGTAGATAAGGAAAAAGGAAGAGGATGAGAAAAAAGGAAAACGGTGACAACGGGATAACGAGGGCTGGAAAAAGCACCAGCAAGAAAGAAGTAAAGATATAGGAAGTGTGTGGTACTGCAAGGAGACGTGAAGTGGAATCAAGAGTTGCCATGCTTTTTGGCAACCACAGGATTCAACAGCACCGGTAGTGTTAGTGCGTCAGACCTTATTAAGTAACCTTAGAAGGGAGACGCAAATAGGCCATTGGACCTTTTGACTGCACTTCGAGTTTCTCCCACCATATATCCCATACCAATACAGATCAATAACATCAACAATCAATAACATCAATAATCAATAGTCAGTAATTTCCACTCACCATGACCTCTCGGCCATGAATAACCACACCTTTGTGTAAAAGTTAGCATGTTTATTTCCCTATATTAACAATGCTAATGTCACATAACTTAGTCTCAGAATCACATGATTAACATGCAGAAACAATACTGGCTGTCCAAAGTGGCGAAAGAATTGCAATCTAATCAAAGTTTGAGCAACTACACATTCTAATGTTATGGTACAAATTAATAGCAAGATTAACTGCGCAAACGATATAACATACATTTAGATTCAGCAAAGAAAATACATCATCTGGTTTTGCATGTAGCAACCTTAATCAGTGAGAACCCTAATTAACATCAGATTAGAATAGCATGTTTGGGGGGCTTCATGCAAAACAATTTAGTCACACAAATTTGGAAAAAACATCTAGCTATGGCTCTATCAAAATAGCCGTTGGTACCCAGAAAGAAAAGCAAACAGATATAACAATCAGTTGCGTCATTTTATACCTGTCCTCAATATGGTTCAGCAAGCTGTGACAGTCTTCGTCAACAGGACATAAGTTCGGTCAGCAATATATCAGGATTCAGCATCAAAGTTCAGAAAAGCAAAGTCTCTCTATGCAGTTTGAAAGGATATAGCTAATGGCCTTAACTCTCAAGAACAATGGGGAGAATGGCTTCTCTCCTCTCTGTGCAGTCTGGCTAAGTTACATTTCCTAAAACTACTTCCCACATCCTAATTTGTCAGGGGATCACATGTTCACACTTAGTCCAATGAAATGAAAACTTCAAATCTACATTTCTACTAGTACATGGTTAACATGTCAATGATTGGCTCCTTTTGTCCCACTCTCGTTGTCTCTCCTCTCTGTGCAGTCTGGCTAAGTTAGATTTCCCAAAACTACAATACTTCCCACATTCTAATTGGTCAGGGGATCGCATGTCCACACTTAGTCCAAAGAAACTAAAACTTCAAATCTACATTTCGACTAGTACATGGTTAACATGTCGACGATTGGCTCCTTTCGTCCCGCTCTCGTCATTCGGCTCATCAGGTATCAATATTGTTGCAGCTTATACTCCAGTCAGTACATCCATTGTCTTCTCCTTAGAAGGTCAGTCTCACACATATTACATTAAACATTGTTTCACTAGCAAGCACAGCATCTTCTAGCAAGCAATTTCTCATGAGAAAGAACTTCAGCTATGAGCACTTGGACAGAAAGAACAGTGAAAAATCACAATTTAAATCTCTAAGCATCCATTTTATTAAACGCCTAAGAAATACAGCTTGACATGAGGCCGTGCAACTAAGCTAAGACCTCGCTAAGTTAAGGCCTACGATTAATAAAGCTAATACATAATGCATAACCCTTAATATGACATACTACTACATTATTCAAACATAAGCTCAACATTTCATATTAATAAGCCATTAAAAAGTACACTTTGTGAACATTGGCGGATACTCTGGTGGGCGCACTTTCAAATGTGTGCATTATTTTTCTCTAAGTTAATACATTCTCTACACAAATCCAACACTCAAAATACATGAATATTCATTAATAAACTCATTATTAACTTCAGTATTAACAGTAGCAGGCACAAACAAGTCTTTGGGTCCCTCACTTTTTTACGCACTGGAACCAAACCACACAATTTTGGGGAACCATCCGCACGTGCATTTAACCCAGTACTTGCAGCTCTAACATACTCTGGAAATTAGGTAGCAGATGTCCCTGTCTTTCTGTTTACTCTCCTGAGACTGGATCACCACCAAACATTCAAGCAATATAAGGGGGGGTTCCTAATTCACCGAGCTGAATCCTTGAGTGCATGCAACAAAGCAATGAGGCAGTAATGGGGTCAGTGTGAGGCAATGTGAGGGACTCGCCATCTTATCCCTATGTGAGTCCCTCAGATGTACAGCTATGTTTAACATTTCTAGTTGATATATCCCAGGGGTGTTTGTATCAATGCATAATAGAAGGACATTTGTTAGGTGAGAGTCAGGACATGCAATAAAGTGCATCCTGGACCTGCCTCACAGAGTATCCTACCACTGGGGTGCCTTATTTGCTATCATTTCCCCCCCCCACCCCACACATGCACACAGGAGTATAAATCAAACCCTACCAGCTTAACTCAGACATTTTGACAGAGCTTACAGAGCTTCACAAAAATATTATATAACATTCATACTCAACCTGTCTCCTGCTGGTGCTACTGGACAACCTCCAGCGCTGTAACATGCCAGACTAGCCCACACACATTCCATGCAGCATCCTCTAACTGACTAAGTGGGTTACCACACTTGATCAAACAAGCAAAACATGAACCATGATTTACTTATGTACTTCACACTGGCATCTAACAGCAAAGTGTCCATTTATCAAGATATTTATTATAGCTATACTTGTAGAATTTGTGTTATTCACTTCACTGCTTGTTGAGAAAGTGTTTTGCACTTCACTAATGACCGAGCGGAAATACTCATGCACTGACAAAAAATCTCTGGAATGCACTTCTTAGTCCAAAGAAGACATTTATTATTTCCCTACGCAAGGTTCCCAAAAGGAGATTAGCATGTTGAAAGCACATGTTTAAAAATAGTCACAACAATAAAATGAAAATATACACAAATGATTCCCCACTGCAATATACACAGCAAATATATGTATCTATATTATAATGCACAGCAAATAATTAATAAAAATGCATCACCGTAGGGCCTGTCAAGTGCTTCATCTTTCTCCTGCCAGCAAGCCGATGACCCGTTCGACTGCGAAACAGAAAGAGAGATCTCTACCCTCATGGGAAATCTATATCAGGCATCCGACGTCTGAATCCTGATTGAGGTATCTGAATCTCCTACTGTCGATCTGGGTCTGTTTTATATCTTTAAAAAACAAAGAAGGAGCTTTCTGGGAAAAAAACCTCAAGTTGTGCAAGAAGTATTCAAACATGCTGGCTAGTTTTGGTATGCTTTGAAAATAACACGTTGGGATTTGGCCACAATCCCAAGATGTCAAGTCAAAGCAAGGCCTTTCCCTGCCGTTATCAGCCAAAGCCCTTGGTGGGAATTAATACGAGAACAAGACAGAATGCACAGTTTACAATGTGAAAAATGACTGGCAGCCTTTAACATGGCAGTGTCTAATGCTACGATAAAGTCAATAGGCAGAATGAAGCTAAGGCCAAACTGAATACAAAATGGAGTCTGTAACTGGTAAACACTGGACAGCTAAGCCAGGTGCAAAGTGGTGCAACACGAAGTCAGTGGTCAAAACACACATTTTACTACAGAAAGTCAGGCCCAGTCTTGAGTCTGCTTCTGTTTTTTCAAAGACCTACATCCTAAAGACATCTATTATTCACACGCAAATAAGATTGAACTATTAATAATGAAACACGTGGTGAAAATGTTGCATATGGCACTGGTAGAGGGTCGCTTGTGCTAAATTTAAGATTTACATAAAGAATATGAAGAATTATCTTCATACACAAGAAAGAAATAAAGGCGAAGAGGATAGTGCATTTCACCGCCCATCTCCTTGATGCACCTTGTCACCTGGTCAACCATCTCTTTAAGCTTGTTGAGGTGCGTGTACATTTGGATCAGTCCAGATTTCTTCCAAACATACCAAGAAGACTAAATTTTGGGCACCCCTAAATGTCTAGATCGTGTCTGTATCTGCTGTCGTACTATCCGTACTATCCTTTCCAACTTAGAATCAGTATGAAGCGGGGATGCCCGTTCTCCCCCATCTTATTTGCCATATAACTGACCCTTTGACTAGCTGGGTCAGAAGGGACCATCTGATTAGGAGCTTCTATTGGTGCAGACACCAAAATTACAATAGGCAGATTACACTATATCTTCTGGGTGCTTGTGAAATATTCTGTTTTCATGATTAACTGGACACATTGGTTGTGATCTGTCTGAACGACTGGCGGCCATGTTCAATGTTAAATTTTCCTTTCAGGCTGTGAAACAGACATTTAGATACCTGGGAATGGTAATTACAAGGGATAGAGATAGCTTCTATGATTGCAACCTAGGAGAACTATTTGTGTGCTTTAAGGAATTGTGCACCGCTAGAGGAGGCTCCCCTGTCTGTTCTGGGTAAGGTGACATTATTCAAAATGAATAAGTTTCCAAGGTTCTTACACATGCTACTGGGTACGATGTTATGGGTTTCCAAAGACTTCTTTCAGAAGTCAAACTAAGGGGGTCATTACAACCTCGGCGGTCTTTTAACAAGACCGCAGAGGGACCGCCGTGCGGAAGACCGCCAGTAGTGGCGGTTTGCCACTCGGCGTATTATGACTGTTGGCTGCTCTCCGTCGTTTTTCCGACGGAGAGCCGCCAACAGCCATACTGGCGGGCGGCGAGGAAGTGGAGGTTGCTCCACCTCCACCGCCACGGCAACAGAATACCGCCCAACGAATCACGTCCTGTGATTCGGCGCAGCGGTGTTCTGTTGGCGGTGTGGTGTCGGCGGAGCAGCCCCCATGGCTCCCGTCCCCTCCCGGAGGATCGGCGGAACAGGTAAGTTGATCGTCCGTTAGGGGAGGGGGGGTGTTGTGTGGGTGCATGGGGGTGTGCGTCTTTGTATGTAGAGGGGGTGTGTGAGTGCGTGTATGTTTGCGGGGTGTTGCGTGTTTTGGGAATGAGTGCATGTATGTCTGTAGGTATGTCTGTATGGATGTGTACGTGTATGTTTGAATGTGGGTGTGCGTGTCTGACTGTGTGTGTGGATGTTGGCATGTATGTCGGTGTGTGTGCGTGTATGTGTGTTGGTGGTGCCTGCGTGCGTGTCGTGTGTGTGTGAGTTATGTGATGTTGGGGGTCGGGGTGGGGAGGGGGGCCCTGCCACCTTTGGAGGGTGGCAAGGGTGGTGGGGGGTGTAGTGGAGGGAGTCGGCGTGGGGGGTGGGGGAGACCCCTATCAGTGCCAGGGATAGTGCTTACTGCCATGGATTTCATGGCGGTTCCTACCACTGGAAATCCACGGCGGTAAGCCGGGTCAAAATACCGGCGGCGGTATTGTGACGGGCGCCGGGCTTAAGACCCAGGTCTCCGGCCCAGCGGTGGTCTCCGCCCTGGCGGGCGGAACGGAGAAGCGGCGGATGACCATGGCGGTAACCGCCATGGTCATAATACTCAAAAAATACCACCAGCCTGTTGGCGGTCTTACCGCCGCTTTAACACCGTCCGCCAGGGTTGTAATGACCCCCATAGTCTTAAGGTTGCCTCTGTGGAAATGTGTTATGTTGTGTTGGTTTGCAGATTAGGTGTTTTTTCTTGTCTGTGTCCATCGTGTCTTATGTCTCGAGACAGTCATCAAGGCCAGACTGTTGTATTGTATTTAAGTGGAATGTTAAGTTCCACAACAGTCAGAGGATCCAGGAAAGTCACGTTGGTTAGTTTTGCCACTGTTGACCTCTGTGGATCCCAATAATCGTACACAATCATGTAAGCTCTGTTTGTGTCTTTTATTAAAACGCTACACAGGATCACCTATGAGGAAGGCATCAGATGCCCTAATGTTTACAAGTATTGGTAGGCCTCGGAATTGGCTCTTGTTAGTGATTTGGCGTTTGCCCTGTGGGAGGAGCCCTTATTGAAGATAGATAGGCATGTAATGGGAGATCGTGGCTACCTTCATATACTGTGTAGGTGGAAGATGCCTGTTGGACTACCAACACGTTTGGCTATGGTGGTCCCAACTTTGGACCCCACAACATCGGTAACTGAATGGAAGGGTAGCAAAAATCTCCTCTGGGCGGCCACCATAAAAAGAAGGTTGGTTTCACTATGGAGATTCAGGCAATGGAGCTTGATTGGATGTGTATACAAGAACACATATGGTGGCCCGCATGACTGAAGCCAATCAACCAAAAGTGCAGAGTGTGTGTCATAGGAACAGTGAAATATTTCATGTTTCTGCATAGTTCACCTGACTTTCATAAATATATTGACATAAGTCAGCACCTGCCAGACTGCTGCTCCTAGAGAATAAAGTGATATTCGAATTGACAAAGAAAGTCATTTCATTGCCCTCTAAGACCCCAGTCGACGTAAAAAGGAACATGGGTGCCGGGGATTAGATCTTGCTATGTTATTGAATGTTTGGGCTTACCAGTTGTTTTGTTTTTTGCTGGACACAAAAGATTGGAGTGAGTCATGGTCGCAAAAACGTATTGCTGACTTATAAGTGTTTGCTTTATTGTTTGAAGGTGTGATTAAAAATATATACTTATATATATGCATGTGTGTGTATATTACCTAGTGGTGTTCACCAATAGGTAGAGTTAGGACCATGTTTCCGTAGAAAAGGCATTTTTTTAACTTGCCTATATCTTTGGCACCGTTTGACAAATCTTAACGAAATTTTCCAAAAAAAAGAGTGCTGGTGATTCTTGTTGCACACAGAAGGTTTGGGGGAGATCCGTCAAGCGGGTGGGGCGAGAAAAATGGGGGGGGGTCAAAAAAGTTGTGTTTCCCATGTTAATTCCCATAAAACCTTTGAACACGACTACAGCCTGAACCGCTGTATGGAATTACACCAAATTTGGCAGAAAGGGAGCTTGCTGTATGCAGGTTACACTTTTGCTTATTTGGTGTAAGTCTGTTAATTTGTGTTTGAGAAATCTAAGGAAGTCCAAGTTTGTATATCTCTGGCCGCGACAACTTTGCGAATAATGATGAGCTTGTGCAGGGAAATGCACAGCTCTGATTGGCTGCCAACACTTCAGTCAGGAAGTGTTGGATATATATATATATATATATATATATATATATATATATATATATATATATATATATATATATATATATATATATATATACACACACATTCATGACATAATTAATAATATCTTTGTAATATTTGCAGTAAAATGTTGACAGAAAAACTGTGCATGGTGGGGGGCACAAAGTAGAGTTACCTTAGGGCACAATTTATAGTTACTTGAAATACCTCTAGGTATAACTGCAGAATTTCTATGGTTTTGTACGTTTAAAATGTGAGCCTAACTATAACGTCCCTGTAACCTTTGTTTTATTTGTGAAGAATTTCTATTTTAAATATATATATATATATATATATATATATATATATATATATATAGTCTCCTCATAGTACCACTTATTCCAGCAGTCTGTGGGGTGTTCTTTCATGTAATAAAAGAAGATTGACGGATTCCTGTGAGTGCCGCATCTTTAACTTAAGTGTTAAACTGGTGGAAAGATTAATGGGAGTAGGTCCTTCCCTGATGCTGGCACCGACGAGAAACGAGCGCGCCTTTCTTGGACCTGTCATAGTGCCACTTATTCCAGCAGTTCACCTGCAGACATGAAGACATTGGTGTGATCTTCCCTTAGTCCCCTCGGTTGTACTTCCTTTGAAACGTCAATGCCTGTGTTGATAAGAATTAGAAACAAGCATTGATTTAGCCAGTAGCTTCTGCCATGTGTTCATGTGAGGAATGTATTTTCTTGTATGATGAATAAAAAGATGTTCTTATTGACGTGAATAATTTGAAGTTGTGCTCTCATTGAGAAGTGCACAATGTCTATCGAATGCCATTTTTAATTATACATGATTGGAAAACAGCAAGGAAAATGAACATCACAGTACTGCAAAATTGGTCTACAAAAATGTAATTGTCTTTCCCTGTCACTTACATCCTTGTTAGGATAAAATGTGGTCAAGATTGCCCTTTAAGCATTAGTCCAGGCGCTTCTGCAGTTCTTGTGCAAGGTTGTCAAAGGGACACTACCTCAGTAAATCACATTGCTTTTTTCCCTTCTCGTGTACTTTGGGAATCAGATTAGGCCATGATTTAGTGGGATTTAGTGCAACTAAACACCAGGTAGGGACTTTTTTAACTGAAGCTTCCTTGCCCGTGTCTTACTTTCCAATTTCAGTTGCTTTATGTTTCCTCCTCACTGGAGTATTTAATAGGTTTTTCACTCCTTCACTCCTGAATGTTCTTTGTTAGCACAGGACAGTGGTTTCAAACTGGACTGCATCATGTAGTTGCCGAGTAGTGTATTTTCTGGTAGCTTTACATTGCTCCCCCAATCTTAAACATGCCTGTTCTTTCAGATAGCTGCCAGGCATGACTTCTCCACTATGGCGGAGGAGCGTTGCCCCTAGTACTTAATTTGAGCGAGTGGTTTCCGGTGCGGAGCACCAACACTTATTTTTGAGGGCCGGTACTTATTTTTCTCCCTCAAGCATTTACTGCAAGCAAAAGACACATATCAGAAAGATGGAAGAAGAAAAGGACGGAAAAGCATTACAAAGGGAAAAAGCAGAAAGCTACAAGAGTGAGCTGAAGGGTCAGGGTTTGGCTGCAAATGGATGAAATAGGCCTGAGATGGCTTTAGGAGTACGTTCCCTCAGTATTTCGTACCGGCACACTTAATTGCAACAGCTGCGTGTTTCAAAGGAGAGCTTTGGGCACCAGCACTTTTTTATTGACAAATTAGGCACTGGTTGAAAAAGGGGAGGGACACTGGCTCGGACAGGGACCTAGCGCACTCCCCCTCAGTGCACATGTATGTTTGGCCGGCTATCTCAGGCCGGCCAAATACACATGTGCCCTGTGCTCTTTCCAGCCCAGCACTGTGTTGCTGAGCTGGAGAGAGCAGGCACAAGCTCCCAGTCTGCTGGGAGTGCCCTGGCTGAGCACTCCAGCCAATCCAAACGCTGCTGTCATGCTACCGGCAGCATGACAGCAGTGTTCAAATAAGAGGCATTCTAGATGGCCAATCCTAATAAATCACATCTGCACATGCTATGTCCCATGGAAGTCATTTAGGGGTCGCCAGGAGTCGCAGCTGCAACCCCTAGCTTGCCATTTGCTACCTCTGACCCCTAGCCTCAGAGGTGGCAAATTTAGTACCAGGAACACAGAGGCAGCTATAGACCTCAGTTGAAGCTTCGTACTCTTGGTTTTCTGTTAATTTTTATCTCATTAATAGTGAGTAATAACGTTTTATTCACTATTAGTGTAATAAAAATCGAGTACAATTAGCTGGAATATGCCCTTCCTTGGCACCTGAGATAAGTAAAAAAAATGCTTTTAAAAGAATGTTGGGTGAGCGCTTGTGCGTGAATGTGTCTATGTGAGAGTGTATGCAAGTGTGAATTTGTGTGTATGTGTAAGTAGACGTGTGTGTGAGTGAAAGTGGAGGTCAGTGAGCATGTGATGTCACTTCCGCTACCGTTGGCATTTCGGTGAATTGGCGTCCATGCTGTGACCGAATCTGTATACATGTGTAAAGTCTCGTAGAAGTTGCGTCTCCACTATTTGGACGAGCGAGTCCTCGTTATGATTTTCGATGCATTTTTACGAGGAGAGGAGTCTGCGGAAAAACTTTTACCATAAAATAAATATGCCGTCGTGGGGCCGCTAGGTTTCACTTCCTTCACCAAACCGGGTACCCTACTTTTAGGGGGGATGCAAAATATGCCCCCACTTCAGTTGCAAACACGACCACGAGGCTTTTAAGTGCTGTAGAACCTAGGCCCGTGGGTTGCTCCCTGCAGACAGCGCGTTTTAGATTGGAAATACCCAGCAGTTAACCGCGTTAGTTAGGAATCGGATTTGTTGAGGCTTTATTAATTACCAATTTGCGGATGAGAGCAGACGCGTGCGCGTGCTAGAATTGGCGTAAGCTGTGCATTTATCTTTTCCCTTATTTGAATGCAGACATGTCCTTGACCTCGGGGAGATTTGAAGCGCGAGCGATTGTGCCTTCCCCCTCTCTCTTGTCTAGGGAGGGTTCACAATGTGAGGGGGCGGGGGCTTGAATCATTCGCGGGAGTCCTGCCCATTGCAGTACTCGACCTCCAAACAGAGCGCACGCACATCAGTATACCAGGCCACGACGGAGTTAGTTCAAAGCAACCATAGCACCTGGTGCCAGATACCACGCGCATCCATGGCCCTCATTTATAGAATGTGTCCCAACTCTCAGTTCTGTGGCTATTATGAGCTATCACCACTCTCATTTTCTTTGCCACCTACTGCCTTTGCGTGTTTTTTGGGAAGTCACATGGTGTGCAGAGGCTCCTTCCTGTCTCTTCCTGGTGCCCCATGGTTTCCTGTTTGTGGGAGAAACCATTTGGTATGCGAAATCCCACCTTTTACTCCTCTGTTAGCCAACTAGTTGTTTTCCCCTCCCCACCCCTATTTTTGCAGTGGCTGCTGGTGACCATGAAAAGTAGTGGGGCGTAAATGCCTGCCATTAATGCCATGAGATGTGTGAGTCCAATTCTGGAGGTCACGCAGCACTGAAATAGGCACAGTAACCAACCGAACTACCTTAACAAAGACAATAAGGGTCAAATACAAATATTTCTCAAAGAAAGAAGTTGCAGATATTTGTGCATGACAGAAGAAAAAGAAATGACAAGGCTTGCAATCACCCATCAGCCAATAAGTGTGGTGGTCAGCAGAAAACACAGATTCTTTTTTGAACGATAGGTAAGTATTATGTTGAGTGCCATTACCTCTCACTTTGACCCTTTGGCTTTTTGTTGTAAAGGGAGTTTAATGAAGTTATTGAGGAAATAAAGACTCCATCTTTGTGCAGTGTGTTTGCTACTTTCCATTTATGAGTGAATTATGCACAAACTTGGATGGATTTAATGTTAAGTAAGACATTTTGGTCACAGACATTAATAAGAAAAAAAACACTTACCTTGATCGCTGCCACACCGCTCCATCTGCTCCTCTGCTGCAGGCACAGGCTCCCAGCCTGCCCTAAAGGCAATCCTGATGCTGCTCAGAACAGTGTTAGGATTGGCTGGGAGCGCCCAGCCAGGGCGCTTCCAGGCAGACTGGGAGCCTGTGCAGGCTCTTTCCAGCCCGGCAACTGTGTTGCTGAGCTAGAGAGACTACTGCGCATGTGTGCTTGGTCGACCAGAGATGCCGGGCCAACCATACATGTGCACTAAGGGGGAGTGCTGTATACTCCCCCTCACTGCTCATCACCCCCGTGACCCCACCGCTTTACAAGAAAACAATAATAAACATAGTTTATTATTGTTTTCTTGTAAAGGTTTTGCAGCCGCCGCTGCTGGCAGGAACGGCAACACTCTTCCACCCTAATGGAGGAGCCATTTTTCTGGCTCACATTCTATTCCTGACACTACAGTAATTTCTTAGGCATCTAGAGACTCCCTTTTGTCTTACCACTGTCACTCCATTGCTCACTCTCTACTCCATTCTTTCCTTAGGCATTTATTTTAAGATGTTAAGGCTCTACATTGTCTCCCTAAGCTCAAATCTTGCTTCTCAGTTGTTTAACTAAGACATGTAGCATGCCCTCGGCAGTCCCCTTCTTTCCTTAGAGAAGCCTTTTAGTCTTTTGTGCCTCATCTCTCTTTTTCCCTGCCCTTTTCTACTGTTTTTTCTTTAGGTAAGTTATTTGTGTTGTATAAACTCTTTGTGGCTCACCGCATGCCCTTGTTTCTTTTGGTGAGTCATTTGGCTTGTAAATTCTCCTGATCTATTGCTGGTTCGCGCAGTGTGTCATGTTTTCTTTATGTAAGTCAAGTGATCAGTATATTCACAATATTGGAAATATTGTAGTTCCTTGTCTCTCTCACTTAGGAGAGTTATTTGGTATATAGAGACTCTCCCTGGCTCACACCCCACTCTTTTGCTTCTTTGGTTGAGTCATTTGATCTGTAGTTGTCTGTCTATTCCCGGCTCTCTTCTAGACCTGTTGTTTCTTTCAGTAAGTCATTTGGGGCCAGATGTAGAAAGCTATTTTGCGGTCGCAAATGGAGAAATTTGCCTTCTGCGACCAAAAATTGGTCTTATAGACTGAAGCATCCCTATTTTGCAAGTCAATAACCTGTTACCGACTTGCAAAATAGGGATTGCAACTTGCTATGAGGAAGAGCAATGCCAAGGGCATCCCTTCCTGAGTGCGACTCACAGGCCCATGTATGATTGTTTTGTGATCGTAAATGCGGTCGTAAAACAATTGCAGTTATTACCAATCTCAAATTCGTGGTAACCCATTCGCAATCGGAAATGGGTCCCCAAGGGAACCCTTCACTTTTGTGAATGGGGCGCCAACATTTTTTCAGAGAAAGCAGTGGCCCTGCGGAATACTACCTACTCTGAAAAAATAAAACTGAAACGTTTAATTTTTATTTTTGAAATGCATCCCGTTTTCTTTTAAAGTAAATGGCCTGCATTAAAAAAAATCTGCTTTATTTAAAAAGCAGTCACAGACATAGTGGCCCCAGCAGGCCGCCATCATTATGAGTGTGGCAATTCCCAAATAAGTTGCAAATTGCGACCTGCCTCATGAATATTAATGAGGCAGGTCCCTTGCGACCTATTTGCGAATCACAAACCTTGTGGTTGACACTTGTACATTTTGTTTTGCGACTCGCAATTTGTGATTCACAATAAATCACAAATTGCGAGTCACAAAATTAGATGGTCGTACATCTGATCCATGGTCGATAGAAAGACTTTTAGTCTTACCTACCACTCATTGTTTCTTTAGGAAAGCTGTGTAGTTTGTAGAGCCTTCTTGTTGTCTCCTTCCACATTTTATCTTTAGGTAACACACCTGGTCTGTAGAGTCTTCACACTGCCTGTTTCTGACTCTCTTCTGGATCTCTTTTTAATTCATTTGGTCTATCAATATACCAACTGTCTCTTCCTGCTACACTTCATGCCTTTATTCCTTCTCTTGAGGCATTTGGTGTTTAGGGAATTTGTAGTGGTCGACCGTACTTGGTTAGACTTCTAGCAGGAGCTTTAGTGCTCTGGTGGTGTCCAGCTGCGTCTTTAGGTGTAGTACTTGCTCGTTTTGAGGCAGTCCACTTCAAAAATTCTCCTCCTGAATCTCAATTCCAGAGGACCGGTGCATGCTCCCCCAATTTCCTTTTCATAATACCCATTATTCTATTACAATACCCGTCCCTTTGAGGGACAGAAACAAAAACTGGCAATTTTGCAAATGTAAACGTAGGGATGGAGGTCTGCTGGTGCTCGCAGGCCTCAGTTATTGTATACCCAGCCCCCTTGGCATGCTTCACAAATATAATTGTTCCTAATTATTAACAATTGAACGGAAATCTGCAAACTTTACTGAGTGGTCATCTGTATGCTGTGGGGAATCCATCACACTGCAAACATAGGGCCTTATTACGACCTTAATGGAGGGGTTTCCTCCATCACAAATGTGATGGATATCTTGTCCGCCGTATTACGATCTCCATAGAATATAATGGAATCCTAATACGGCAGATGGGATATCCGTCACATTTGTGATGGAGGAAACCCCTCCATCAAGATCGTAATAAGGCCCATAGACTCAAGCTGCAAACCAGTTGCTGCATTTGCACAGCAGTTGTGTTGCAACCAGAGAACGGTACATACATCCCTATCTGGTTGTAAACTTAATATCTGAGGCACATATATTGTCAATGTGAGATGCCCGGGATCATAAAGTTGACCCGGTGGGATGCTGCAATTTAAACTCTGATCCTCTGATAACATTGTATAGAACACAGACAGTGTTCTCGATTTTGCCCCATAAAATTGTGCTGATCTATAGAGGTGAAGCTCCCTTCGTAGTCCTTTACTCTTTGAAGATACCTCAAGTTCACCCATATGAAAAAGCCACATGGAACTATACTTGAGCAACTTGGCTGGGCAAATGAATGTTATTTGTTTATGTATAAGCTATAGAGGGCAGACTCACAGCATAGCAAAGGTCTCAGCACACACACACAACACTTTCATGTAGAATCAGACAGCCTGTGGGTCATGACAATATGATTTTTATAGTTACAACTGTCCAGGGCTTCTTTTGTTCCTTCCAGCCGAACTATATGATGTGCGGACAATATTTGCTGGCTCTAAATTGTTAAAAAGTTGAAATCCTTCAAACTGATTAGAAATCCAATAGGTAATATCAATATTAGTTTCCGCATAGCCCATCACACACCAGTTAAACATGCGTCTAATTGTTTCAAACTTTGGAAGAAATGGAAACTGCGGCCCATGACGTTTGCCCAGCATCAATCTAGTTGTGCAACTGGATTTTCATTTTGGCCTGTTGCTGTCACATCTGACAAGCACATCGCTAGATCACACACTAGTGAAGTCTTGCACTAATCCTCTTTTGACTGCAGGGAAGAGTACAAGGGTGCATCATCTGTAGAAGATCAAAAAGAAGACCATCAGCCACGAGACGTATTTCATGAACTAGTGCTACCATGTCCCATCCCAACCAGGATAATGCTAATGGGTCTTAGCATTATGGTACAAGAAAACAACACAACACACAAACCCATGTTTATGTGGACGATGAACTCTGATCATTTCACTGCATGACAAACATGCACTGCTGATGCAGACCTCTAGAAAGGCTGCATGTTGTCTAGCTAGAATTGAAAGGCACTACTTACCTTGTTCTTGGGGAAATAGGCAGCACACAGCGTCACGCTCAGGAAATGCTGCAATGAGTAGGTAGGTCTGTATCTATGCAGATCTTCAGTTCCATGTAACTGGACTCCGTCATACATTCACAGTCCCAGGCTGGTGGGCTCAGTCCTCTGCCAGTGTATCTTTAGGGCTCGAAAATCTAACCAGTGAGTTTGGGGAAGATTTTCTCTCATCAGAGAGGATGTTTGGTGCAGCAGGTTTTGGGCTGCTCCAAGGGAATCGTACAAACCACCAGATAGGTGCATTCTTCAGGCTTAGCAAGTCCTCAAGGGCTGCAGCCCTCAAGAACTGGGGACAGCAGTCTTCTCTCAGCTTGGATCTGCTGGTCAGGCAAACAGATGTTCAGAATTATCTAAGGGTAGCCCTACTGGCAGCTGTCTAAAAGGTTATCACAATCAGTCTTCAAGCAGATGTTTATTCTAATGATTGCAGTCAACATTGCCAGAGCAATCTAGGTAATGCGTGTGAACATTCATATTCATTAAATTAAACAAAAGCGGACCCATTCACCATAGGTAACTAGTTGTAATTCATATGGAGAGTCAATAGGCATCATCTTTGGGTCCCACTATTCACTCCAAATATATTCAATGGTTGCACCATTCAGGATCCTGAAAAAGAGGGGGCTTTTTTCTCAAACCTATGGAATGGGGAAACCAGTTTATGGGCTCTGATACTGTAGAGTACATCAAAGGTGTCCGTAGTGAGCACTAGTTTCGGGTGTACATTGGGATTAGGGGCAACTCAAACTTACCCAAAAAGGAACACTTAAGGGACACCTCTGTATCAAAAGGAAAACAAGTGACTGGTAGGATAGCTACACAGTCAATTGTGAATATTGGACCTCACAACATGTGTACATAGTGACTCGAGGAGAACCTAGCTGAGAAGATGCCTGGCTTGCACTTGTTAAATTGCGTTTGCCAGTGTCTAAAGAGAGACAAGAGAAACTTCCCATAAGTGCATCACACTTGAATTCCCAATTGGTATCAAGTAACACAAACTATTGGCAGATATCTGAGATTCTTAGTGTACAGACACATGATGTGATCCTTGGTTCTGCTGAAAATTCTGCAGCAATGGTTAATCTACAGTGAACAATTATACCTTTTCCTTAAAACATATTGAAATACTCTGGAAGATATCAAGAAGCAAAAGGCAGCAACAGGAGTAATCTCCTATTTAAAGAACATTAGGCTTTTCAGTCTCGAAAAAGGAATGGTGATTTTTCAGCACAGTCCAGACTTGCAGGGCCGCGTGGGTACCTGCCAGTCTCAGTTTCTGTGGACTTTCCTGGCATAGTTATAAGAGAATACTACTTAATCCAGGAAACATGTTGGCAAATACAGCTGTCACTAACTACCAGGCGTCTTAATACTTGCTGGGGGGTTTCTTAGAGTGACCCTCACAGTGGGAATAACATTAACACATCACTGTAACTCTGCCAGTGTATCTGTACATTAAAAGTTTTGGCTGATCCTGGCCCAGATATGCCAGTCTTTATTCTCTGGCACGCAGTATCCAATAGTGGATCAGAAATGTGAAGACTACAAAAGACTAATTCTCTAGTATAGCTCCTTGAAGCACTAGCTCAAGAAGCTGCATGCCATCTTTTGTTGTTAATGTTATTAATATGAAGAGGATACGGATGAGTATTACTGCTGTTGTCATCATCGGCAGCAGTGCTGAGCCCGGGACCCGGTGTACTGCAGTCTCTTGATGTGCCTCGAGGGGCACTGCCTAAGGGTTGCTTTCTGTCTACCAGTGTAACAGGGTCCCGCATGCACCTAGAAAGAGAGAGCCAGCGAAACTGGCTGCGTGGATTCTCTGCCGGGCCTCATTGAATGTGGCAACCTCCAAGGTCACCGTCGCCAGACACGTGAGACATTGTTTAAAAAATAAAATGTATTCATTCTATGGTAAAAACAGAAAGCAGGGAGACAGGGATTCAGTCTCTCCCTAGCCATCCCCCCAGTCTCTCATTTCATCCTATCAACCTGCCCTAGTTCCTCCACCTCGCTGGCGACTGCCCTTTCCTTTGTTAATTAAATCTCATTTCCCTCCCCCTTTTCCTTCTTTTTTGCTGTGGTTTGTCTTTTCCATACAGAGTGATTTTACTGTCCCTGGCGGGCTTGTAAGCGAGGAAACCTTATTAGCCCACGCCCGGGAACGTTCTTTGGTGACCTCTGTGGGGGGCGGTGGACACTTGCTCCGAGGATGCATGCCTGTGGCAAGCAGTGGATTTCCCAAGGCGACGGGTGTGGCAGGGGGAGTAGGAGAGGAGGTTGTATGTAATAGGGCCTACCTTGACACACTGCCGAGGCACACAATCATCCCTCGTACAGGTATACTGTCTAGGTACCAGCGCGCATACAATAATGCCCTTCGCCGTGGTAATACTGATGCATTGGACTGGATAAACACATTCACGTGGCACGGCCCGTGACAATGGTGAATCTATAAACAGTAATAGTTTGCAACATGAGCAAGGAATACACATGCCCTCTATCAGGTTGGAGTCTTCCTTTAAGGAAGCTGAAACGGGCTTAGTCAAAACCCCACTGAAATAGAGGGGGTCTAACTGCACCCTGTGTGGAGAGGTAAATAAGGAAGCCATCTTACTCCATGTAATCACAGATATTGTTTCAAGCCCTGGCCTTTCACGTGGTGACCTAGTGTATTTTGGGTATGATAGCCATGGTTCGATTTCATTGATCAAACTAGACTAACTGTAATTTAGGCAAATAGTGCTAGGCTGGGAACTGTGTCCCATATAATATGGACTGAGGTGACCACCCCCTGTAGCCAGGCGATGGTTAGTCCTTCTTCACTTGGTGAATTCCCTCATAGTCAATATTGATTTTACATCGTTGATGCCAAATTTATCACCTGGGTAAAGAAGAATACACATTATACGATCTGGCAAGCCACAGGGGATAGGACAGTCTGCTGTGCAATCCATTGTCACGGAAAGACCTTGAACGGCCCACCCTGGCTCCTCGGTATGGTGGGAGTCTTTCTAGCTTCTTTCCATTGGAGTGAAAGATTGGCCAATAAAAGGCCTTAAGAACAATAAACTCTGTGTCTGCTTCATGACTAGTTGTCCCTGCTTTCCTCTTAATGTCCCAGAGGAGACACTATGTGCTTTCTCATGTTCCATAAAAGACTTGGCATTTCCTACCATTCACCCTTGAAGCTGGCACTGAGGAGCAGTCATTTATGAGATGGTCCTAAGCGTAAACATGTCTTCAGCGATCTTAGGGACCTTCTACCTTGGGGAATCTCCATGGAATTGGGATTAATCCATCAACGGGTCTGGACAGAAGCACTCTGGTGCTCACAGAGCGAGCGAAGCTCATGACTTAGTGCATTTGCTATTCGAAAAGTGAATTAGTGTGCCGTTTACCTCCCTTCAGGTTGTTTATTGTGTGCGCTTATTACTCCCTTGGATCTGTGTTCCTCTAAACTGTTGTTATCGCTTGGTTATTTGTGGGTATTTATCACGGATGTCAAATTGTAAAGGATCAGATGCTGCTTGCAGTGCCTTCCGGATGGAAATGATATGGCTAAATTAAATAAGGCGGGTGAACAGAGACATAAGGACAACGCCAGAGACCGTACTGCCCCCATCTTCTGCTCTGCACGGGTGGCAGCAGAGCCAGCTGCTTAATGTGCTTTCATAATTTGCTAGATTTCAAAATTATATTGAAAAAGTAACTTAGAGTCGCTTGTTTTAAGCTTTCATCATGATGGAGTCCAACGCAAGCGCCCAGGGTTCAACTAGTCCTCCCAGATCAATAAGAGTGTAAGACTTCAGCTTGTACATCATACATTCTTTCATGAAGAAATACACAGGCATGTTATTACAATCCATGCTCTCTTCCTGTGCTTCTCTTGGTTGGTGTTCTTTGTTAGCATCCACAAATGGTGCTTCAAGGCGGCTCTACACTGAACCATTGTTGTGTCATGGCCTCATGTAGCAGCCCTTTTTTATTTAGGTCATGGTGCCATCTGCATGTAAACAACAAAAGATTCATGCATTAATGTCGGCCACATATTCTAGTACCTAATTTTTCACTCATAGAACTACTCTAGACGGAGACTAGAGATTTGCATATCAGCCTTGGTCCTGCTACAGTAAGAACACTCCAGCCAGAACCTCCAGACAAGATCCCCTCCAGAAGAGAACACAAGTAACTTCAGACCAGTTCTAGCCTCTTAGGCCATATTAGTGAGATACAGCTTGAATCCTAAGGCACAATGAGCATTGGACCTACATTTGGGCATACATGTCACACAAAGGGCATTGACTGCAACAAAGTAATGGATGGAATGCTTTGCCGCAGGGTTGACACAAAATGCAGCTGCAATATATCCTTAGTTTAGAGGTTGTTAGCACTTTTCTTTCTGCAAATTCCAGAACCATATGGTGCTTCTCTGGATGGACAGGGAGTGGTGTTAATAGCCGAAGGATCAACAACTGATCCCGGTCAACAAATCAATACATTCAAAAATATGCAAAGCACATTGGGGTCCACAAGAAAGAAAGAGAATATTATAGTATCAAACCATGAAGGTTTATTATTAAAAGTAAATGGTTTACAGAAGGCAGATTTTAGATTAATGCAATTTATAATCAGAATGCATATACTTCAATTAATAAGAAATCAAATTAGGTCAAATCTTAAGAAGGAGAGGATGATCCAGCCTGGGGGTCACCTCAAAGGAAAGATCTCCTACTCTGCTCTGCTGTATTCCAAACAGTACTGAACTAAAGATACACAAACTCTAACATTTTACACACCCACAGACAGTTCTCAAGAAGACTGTCCAATCAGGTTAAACAAGAAGATACAGTTCTACGTATACTCAATAGGTTATTAATGTTTCTCACAATACAAGCTTCTCTCTGCGTCCTTCAAACTTACACAAACTGCAACTAGATAAGATATATGGACTAATCTGCACACTGTAGGTGTCTTTTGAATGCTCTGTTCATTAAAACAGCCCATGATAATCACAAAGAAAATTAAAACATTTCTTCATATGGGAAAGAAGGAAAAAGAACATCACATTTAACAATTAGAACTCCAGCTTACCTTGATATAAAATGTTTACATGTCACAAAGCAGAGGTGACAACCAAAGTTAGACATTTAGAAATTTAGGCCTACATTAGCTACAATAAATCTAAATGTGAATACACATAATTTCTCCGTACATTAGCATTAAAATATCGACATGTTCCTGTCATGTTAATGTGAAATATTTAATATAAAAAAATCACCAAGATGAAATGCCTGTTATTCATCAAGAATCTTAGAAAAGCTAGGAGAGCCATCTTTTCAGAACCTGTGTGTTAGTTTGCAGAGGTGGTTGGGGTAGGGTTAGGGAAAAGCACCTGTGACAATGCTGCATTGTATAATTTGCCAACGATGATGCATTCATGCTGTATTACAGATGCAGGCGCAATGGCAAAAAAGGCTATCAGGAGACGCACTGATTCTGCACCACATATAATGTAGTGAGTGCTTCCCAAGAACATTCCATTGAGGGGGAGGCACAGGGTCCCAGTGACCCCCACCCCGTACTGGATCTTCCGGTGGTTGTAGTAAAACTCTGGACCCACCTGCGGGGGAATCCCATCCCCATCTTCACACCAGGCCAGTTCACCTCCAGTGAAAGACAGAGCTGCGGTTTCTAATGTCTGCGTCTTTCACCAATGCATGCTGCTTATCATTGATGTAAACTGTTCATGCTAGCGCTAGGTACAGCACATTTTTAAGTGTTATTAGGTGCACTGGTTCAGTCTGCACTGGATGCACCAATTTAAGGGTGCATCGTGGCACAAATTGAAGCAATGTGCTCTATGTATAGTTCAGGCATTGGACTCTTGTCTGTGCTGCCAACATGGCTGAATTGGAAGCCATTGTGGGTTTGGCAGCCATCTTCGGGTGGCAAACATAGCAGGGAAAAAGTCATGTTCAAAGGGCACCCCATGGATGTTGATGGGGTTTAGCTTTAAAAAAGTCTGGTTTGTTGCATCAGTTTATTGCCAAAATCATTCAGTGGAGTTTGTGCTTTTGTGGTTGGATTCCATATATGTGGCAGTACATTTTTCATCCATGCGGAGCCTATCCTTCTTAACGTTCTCCTCTCGCCCCAAGACAGTCAATGGTCTCTTTGTCAGATGATTCTTGAGTAGATGCATTTTCGCATTATTCCTCATTTGCATATATAACATTTTCTTCCCCTTTGTTAATAGACTTTTTGATTGACTCCGGTATAAAGAATTCAGTGATTATGTTCTGTTCCGTTTTGTAATTTATTTTAGCCAGGAATAATCTTAATTGCTTGCTTATGAAATGTGCTGGATGATTAATCAACAGTTACTTCTTGTTAACGCTATTCCAGGGAGGTTGTTTTTTTTCTATTTTTCCATGCACTCATTGTAATAGGAATACATTTTTTAGATCATCGTGACCTTCTGCCCTCACCTCCATTCTTCCTGTTTCTCCTGCCAAGTGGTTACTTTCTCATTTTGTCCTCAGACATTTATCTTTCCAGACTCCCTCTCCTTTGAAGTCTGCTGTGCAGTGTTCCTTTGTTTTGGCTCATGTGTCTGCCCTCTTATTTTTGTATCAAATAGCCAATTCAGTCAGGCGCATTTTGCATATTTTCTAGATGTTTACGGACCCACCTGGGCTGGCAGAAAATTCCTGATTAGAGACTAACAAACCCACTGGATTCTGCCCCCAAGACAGCAACAATCAGTCATCCGCGTAAGTCCCGCCATTCCATGAATTACCCAGGCACGCTGCTTGGTCCCTTAATTGATGGCATAGGCACCGGGACAGCAGATCATTAGCAAATCGTTATTCTGTCTTCTTTCAGTTGCAAATCCCACCCCTCTCCCTTGAGCGTTGTCCGGATGAAACTTTCACAGTCTTCTCAGGCGTTTGCTTCAGGAAGTCAATACAGGCAAGCTATGGACACGCACAGAGAAGAGACACAGCCTGGAATGGTCCTCGTGCCCATGGGAGTGTGCGCGCACCTTACCCAGGCTGCTTCGAGTAATGTCAAGGTGCCCACAGCTGGCATCAGAAGACAGGAAGGATGGCAGCAAACAGCAGATCTTACTTTCATGACTGGGTTTGCCCTGCTTTGCTTACTCAAATTTAGTGGCTATGTTATAAACTTTGGTTCAGCCTTGTCTAATGTTAATATATTTGTCTAGACTCACAATTCATCATCCTCTTTTTAACTGGTACTCCTGTGTCTAAAAACAATGTGTGTTGTCTCAGCAGAGTTTATTATTGGAGATGTCTGTTTTTCTCTACTTCAGTGTTTTGGATACATTTTACACCAAATCATCTAAGCAGCTTGAAAGACCTCGATATTCCTATCACCCTGCTCAACAGCTGCCACATAGCTCCTTTCACTAGTGTTGCTGAAGGCATCAGTACCCATATGAGGTCTTCTAATTTGATGCATATACCTAGCACCTTTTGGGGTGTATTCATGCATAGCAATAATGCATAGTTATCTTGAGATGCACTTAGTTATATACAGCTGAGCCTAATTTATAAGGAGCCACGTCGAGTACACAGGCAGCCTTTGGGCCTTTTACTTAACTACTGTGTCCAAACTGGTGTAAGATCTGGCCAGGTAATATGTTGTGGTCAACTCACTAGAGTTCTCCGAGAAAAGAATACTGTGTTGTCCACATCTTGAGGGGGACTGAGCATTGGGTAACAAGTCCCAGAAATACACACAGAAACCATGACCAATACTTAATTAGATACCATAACCATTCTGAACTGAAATCATGGTGCTGACTCAAGTTGAGGAGAATTTCACTGGGTAGGTATACAAACTTGGACCTAGTGGCTCTTTAAGAATTATTTCCACTTATGCAGATTGTGTGATCCTGGTCAGATTGATTTTCTTTCTCTGCCAAATTCTAGCTGTTAAAATGGAGGACAGGGGCAGCTTTGGGGGCTGGCGTGGTCCCAGAAAGCTCCAAAGTTGTGTACTTTAGCAAATTAGGCATAAATGTACACTAATGTGTAAAAAGGGAACTGATGACAGGAAAATGTCCTTTTCTAGTGACGTCTAGAAATGTTTACCTACAAAAAAGAAGGGGGCATGGCACAGCTAAGACTAAAACTTTGGATAAGCAGTACATAATGATGGTGTATCTTGGTCTGAAACCTGCACGTCTTCATTGCAAGGAGCCTGAACTCAGGTCTCTTTTAAATTAACAAGATATGTTCTCAGAAGCCGCAATCAGAACTTGGATGTGAACTATAATTCTGATGTGTCTCAATAATACCCTTCACTCTCAAACAAGTCCTGCAAAGTGGATGTAATGTCCTTCAACTGCCATTATAACCTCTTCTCATCAGAGAACACACCTATCACCAGGTCTCAGCTGGCGGCACTAAGCTCTTCTGGCATTTAAATTTCTGATTCTTTGTGCTCAGAATGAGGATCTGGAGCAGCAGTAATGCAAGTCCCCTTGAGGAATGCAAATAGGAAAAGGCTGCAGTTTGGGTGACAAATTTAATAACTCAAGTCTGGGAGCTGATGCGAATGACGATTCAGTGAGAGTAATGAAGTATGCTAATTGAAGCATTGCAAACTGCAGGGCTCCTGTAGTCCATCATCTCTATACACTTTCTGCTGCGGCACTCTCACTTCAGAGACTTGGCTTGTCTCCTTGTCTTAATATCAGATATGACTATCTCACCTTCATAGCCATCAATATGTCCATCTTTTAGAGATTACATTTTTTCATGCACTGCTGGTGGTGAAGCTTTCACCTTCTCTGTCTTGCCATTCAGTGCCAGAAACTGCTAGTATGCCTAAATCACATGCAAAAAAAAAACTGATGATGGACAGAATGCTGAACAAATCAAATATTCACCCCAGTCACAGATCTGTGTTAAATCCTTTGTTTTTTTGGCTGCCATGTCATTACAGTTTGCATCTAGCCATAAGCAAATCAGTCTTGACCCATTTCCCCCTGTGAACAGTCCAACCCGAATTGCTAGGCCAGGTCCTCCCTGAACCAGAGACAAACTTCCTGGGACTAGTTTTGGGGTGTCACCCCTCATTAGCTAGGCTAGCTTGAATCCGGTGCCATAGCGAGCACGGGACCCACATTTGGGCACACCCTTCCCACTTATGGAGACAAATGCAAAAAGAACAAATGATGGATGGAATACTGAGCAAATCAAACATTCACCCCCGGTCACAGATCTGTGAAAAAGCCATTGTTTGTTTGCCTGCCATGCCATGCCATTCCAATTTTGACCTAAACATATGAAAATCAGTCTTGACCCTACTCCCAGGGGAACAATCCAGCCTGAACTGCCAGTCCATCCCTGAACCAGAAACAAAAATCCTGGGACCAGTTTCGGGGTATCACCCCTCATCAGCCAGGCTAGCTTGAAACCGGTGGCTTTTGTTGCCCTAAGTTGGAAAGGTATGCCTTTGCATATGGCTGAGTCCAAACAGGAGGGAGGCGGGGTGAGCAAAAACATTATGCATTAAATCCAGATCTGTGATTGAGGGTGAATGTTTGTATTGGTCAGTATTCCATCCATTGTCTGTTCTCTTTGCTTTTGTCACCCTCAGTGGGAAAGGCATGCCCAGATGTGGGTCCCGTGCTCACTATGCAACTGTATTCAAGCTAGTTTGGCTGCTGAGGGGTGGTACCCCAAAACCGGTCCAAGGATGCTTTTTTCCCTGTCCAGGGAGAACCTGGCCTGGCAGTTTGGGCTGGACTGTTCCCATGGGGAGCAGGATCAAGACTGATTTGCATATGGCTGGGTCCAAACTGAGGTGGCATGGTGAGCAAAAAAAACAATGGATCAAACCCAAATCTGTGACTTGGGCGAATGTTTGCATTGTTCATTATTCCGTTCATCATCTGTTCTTTTAGCTTTTATCACCCTAAGTGGGAACAGTATGCCCAGATGTGTGTCCTGTGCTCACCATGCCACTGAATTCAAGCCAATTTGACTGATGAGGGGTGATACTCCGAAACTGGTCCAGGGAGAACCAGGCATGGCAGTTTTGGCTGGACTACTCCCATGGGGAGCAGAGTCAAGACTAATTTGCATACGTCTGGGTCCAAACTGGTGTGGCTTGGTGAGCAGAAGACCATGGATTAAACTCAGATTTGTGACTGGGAGTGGATGTTTGCATTGATTAGCATTCCGTCAATCATTTGTTCCTTTTGCTTAAATGATATGTCCTATCGTTGTCCAAAATCAACACCATAGTACCTCAAAGGCAGTTGACTTCATATAAATGTCCATCTGCACTGAGGCACATTATCTGCTAACTCAGAGACAGATGACCTGTCACAAAGCTCTCTTATTGCCCCATAGATACATTACCGGAACATAGAGATACCATTGCCACTTAGACATATGACCTGATACAAGTACTTCATTTGAACCAGTATTTTCCGGTGCTTGGCAAAGGCACTTAATTCTCAACACCAGCACTTATGACAGTCCACCATATGTTTGTCTAATTTTTAGGTGAGCACAAGAAGCTTGTTTAATTATTTACTATACATGAAAACGTATGCAGGCCATTCTTACAGCTTTGGATTGTCTGGAATAGTCCTAATTGCCACACTTGTGGGAGTGTGATGGTCAGTAGTTGTGTTGGTACTGGCAGTGGCAGAGTTGGCAGGAGCAATGAGTGGTGCACGCTGCAGTGGCCTCTTAATCAGGGTCCTGTTATTTATTTATTTATTTTTACAAATTAAGCACTGCCTGCTACGTACTCGACTAAATTACAGAAAGGTGGGCACTGCCTCATAGAGACCTAACCAACCAAAGTAATGCTCTGGTGCCTGACAAAGTTATGACATCCCACCTTGATGTCTCACACAGGTAGCCAATAGAGGGGGATCATTACTAGGCTGCTTGAAGTTACTTTGTTGGTGCCAACATGAATACTGCCAATTTGATAGTTTCTTAAGTCTTATAACTTAATATAGTCAGAAAAATCTAAACAAGGTGCTCTAGGAATAATTTGTACATGTGTTTCGTGTGGAAAGGTTTGAGAGAACCTGAGAGATGGTCTGGTTATAAAAAATAGCTAATGACTACCTTGTCACTTCAGCGTTCCAAACTGAATTTTGGGTCCTGGCAATCAACAGGAACTCCGATGAATTGAAAGTGGAAATGAAGTTCTGAGAGTACTACATAAAGATCACATGACAGCATGTTCCAGGTACTCTGTCTTCTAATTAATCCATCTTCGGCCAAATAGTATTACTTAATAAAATATTCCTTTAGACAAATACTGTTAAACATGTCAAAACAGCAGATCACAAACACAGTAAAACAAACATTAAAATGAACAGTATTTAAATGTTAACAACATTTACCAAGCACAGCAACAATATACAAATATAATAGTTTTCACAGAGACAGGGCTTCAAGACAATTCTTAATGCCATACTCTAAAAAGCCAGGACATAAGTATTTACAGGGACAACCTAAAACCGAAGGCAGTACAGCAGTAAATGTACAGCTTTATAAATTAATTAGCATTATAGTTCCATAAAAAATGTTCCTTTTTTAGCCTGGACTAAAGACATAGAACATTTTACATATCGTGCATGATCAAAATCCAAACGCCACTTACATCATTTGTGGTTTCTTAATTGTAGATCTGAAAACTCAAGCAAACAGAACCAGTCTTAAGACCCACGTGTTATGTGGATTTAAATGAAGCGTATACAAACATTGGCAAGGGTTTCATGTTTCAAATCTTTTTTAATACATTATTTACTGAGGGGAAGGTATCGCCATACATGGGACAGACAGAATGAGTTATTTTACTAATCTTAACCCTCAGTTTATCTGCTCTGAGTTTAGAACTATTTTCCAAACTAATCAAACCCTGGGAAGATTGTTTTGATACAGAATCATGTTTTAAGCAAAACAAGAAGTGATAACATCTGTCTTGTGCTAGGTAATATCAGAATCAGAGGGTATTTCAAGACTAATTTCCTTTACCTGTACCGACCATGGAAAAGAACGAATTTGGGGCCATATGTACGAAGACATTTTCCCATAGACACAGAATGGGTAAAACCCTTTGATACATCTGGCCCTTGCTTCCAGACTTTCACTTCAAGTGGTAAAAAATTGAACCTTCCATCTAAAAATTTGTTATGTAGATTTCTAGAGCGCACTGTCACCTGGGAAAGTATCCTGGAGCTGAGCAGGTGTGAGTCAAGGCACACCTAGAACTAAATAGAAATACCCGAAAAGCCAGGTCTATCGCTTCTTGCGGAATTCAAGGAGTGATGATGAGTTTGTTATATGTAGAGGCAGGTCAATCAATATTTCACTCCCATAAAGAGCAATAGGTTAAACTTTCACCCCCTACATCGTGGAAAAAGGGGAATCAAGGAGAAACCACCATTCCAATAATTAAACTTTTTCAGCCAGGATAGCTCACTTTCTGTCTTTTTCATTACTTTTTCCGAGTGTTCCCTTCAGAATAATATTATAGTGAATGACATTCCCAAGTATCTATACTTACCAACCATCTCCGATAACTTCAGCTGAATACTCTGCACCTATTGTGGTACGCTGCAGGAAGGGTCAGTGGTGGAATTGCTGTGAGGTGCATGCTTACTACTGTAATACCATGAGGAAGCACAATACTCTGCTTGCTTGTCGCTTTCCCATACTTACAATCACCCTGGCAGGGCGTATGTTGCTTTTGCTCATGAATTGCTGAATCTGGTGTCCAGGTGTGAGTGCCCAGCTGTGCTGCATCTGACTTCTTACAGCTTATTTCAGTCAGGAGACTCAGACATTAGGACGTGTGGATTGTCCTTTAGGAGAGGCACGCTGAGCTGTGTGCTGGCGGGAGGGAAAGATCACCAACACCACCCCCACCCCACCACCCAATTCCCTGGCAAGATGCTGCTCTGCACAACGCACCATTGGCCCACTGTAGCGGTGCACATTTGAAAATAATCACTAGAACAGGCCCAAATATCGGTTCTTACATAATAGCTACTGGAATCAGACTTACCTGGTTTCCACTCCATGCCAGGGTTGCTTCTTACCCACTTTCTCCCACTTTGTTTCCCTCGCTTTTTTCCTGTAATGTCTCACTTTGTCGCCCTTCTCTCTCTAAAAGTCTGTTTTATTTTACCATTATTTCTTTGTTGGGTTTTCAATGATGCTTTCAAATACAGCACGTACAATATTAAATTGTGTAGGAAAAAAAGAAAATTATTGGACACGATCCAAATTCAATTATTGAGACAACAGCAGGGAAAAGGTTCGATCACTTTTACCTGAGTCAACCATCGGTTAACTGTATGCGAGCTAAATTTAAGTTCTGCACAGCGACAGGCAATAAAGACGGGTGGAACACCTTTGAAAAGAAAGCCAGAGTAGAATTCGACTTCTAGTTACTACAGATCTACCACGTCATGTAGCTGAGGTGGACAACAGGAGGGCGCATTAAGGTCATAGGGCAGCAATAAAAAAAAAAAATTTTCGAAATAGAAAAACTACAATAAGATTCAGTGGTTAAATCGTCCCTATGTGTTTGATTGTAATGAAATGAGACCCACCTTTTTCAGAGGCAAGTGTCGATTAGGACAAGAGCGGACATAAAGGGCCTTAAATATGTATCTGGTCCACTGTGTTTTCACCAATCGCTGCCATTGCCGTGCCCTGCCACCAGCCAGTATGTATAGCTGGATGACATCTGCTCAAACTTTCCATTTAAGCCACAGCCACTGTTTCGATCCCTATTTTCTTGTGCCTGGTCAACTCTGGTATTTTCAGATTATCATGTATAAAAAAAAGTAGTGATGAAAAGTCTAGTAAGGTGCGGTTCGAGGCATTCATAGCGCAAGCTACCTCACGCCAACAAGATGGCAAAGACCTGCACAACCACGCCGGATGTAGCATGTCTCCATCCGGATCTTCACAGCTCCGAATTCGGAGCATCAGTGTGTTTTGGACAAGTTCTCTTCCCCTGTTTCCTACTCCGGTTTCTTCCTCTGTATTTTCTTCTAAAGTGCTTGAACTCTTTTTTGTTGTCTATCCAATGTATATTGAAGGAGGGCAGGGGAAAGAAGGACTATGGTGCCCTTCACAGTTAATGCAATAAACATCAGCCTGTTCACTGATTAACACGTCTACTATGTTTCAAGCCCCTAAACCAGATACTGAAGAAAAGTCCAATCCGGAAGAATTAACCCCCAACGTTACTACACCTAGATCTTAGCTCTTGTATGTATGTTCTGACTTAGCTAGTGCTGTGAGTAGAAGAGACACCGCACTGGAGCACCTAACAGGGGAACAGATTTATATTTTCGATCAGAAGTGGTCTTGTTTTATATGAGCAGGTGGAGACCACAGTGGTCCCTACAGCTTTTAAACTGCAGGTAGTTCTCTTTTCAACAATGGCACTTTGCATTGTAGCGCTTCCAGATCCTATACACACACTTTCGCAACAGCATTTTTCGCGAAGTAAATTTTTTTAGCTGGTCATCAATTTTTTCAAATTATTTTTTTCCTTAAAACATATAGCTTCCTCATGAATTTTGATCATTATTAAAATTCTTGTAGATCTAATACTTATCTTCATCTATCATTCATCTCCACTTAAAGATAGCATCTTTTTTCTCAAATATAGTCATGGCTGCACAGGCCACGTTGGCGACTGACATTATGTCAAGTCCTTCTACTGACCCTTACACTTAAATGCCTGCGTCACAAACGCCACCATGCTTCTCAGAAGCATGACAGCCCTGCACTCTCCGACAGGAGAGTTAAGATATGTTTCACCCTGGCTCCTAGAACAAGTGCCTGGGTTGTACCAGGCTGCTGTCAGCTATACTATTACTCTGAGCCCACCACTAAAACTCACCCTTGATCAGTGCAGCCTGGCCTAGTGTGCCGTCCACCCTTAGATGACTGGGCTTTTTTTTATATATTTCCAGCAAAGTCATTCTGAGTCTTTCAAGACTGTGCATTACATAAACCCTTCCCCAGCATGGTATTCGCCACGCACTAACCCAGTAGGAGCAGCTCCACACACACAAAGTCACACACTAATCTGAGTAATCATTAGAAATGCAAATGCTAAGGGTCGCTGTTCAAAACTCATAGTTTTACTTCATTAATTCCTTACCGGGACACATAAAAGCCCCCATTGAGACATCTTTTATCCATTACTGAACTTTCATTGAGCACAGGTAGGAGATGTGGTCTGTCTACTCTGGAACCTGGGGATCCAGGTTCGAATCCTGGTTCTAGGCACTTCACTTAATCCCCACACGCCTTAAAATGTGAAATGTAATGTATGAATTGTATTTGTGTAATTTTCCAGTTGGTGTTCATGATCTTGTAAATCGTCACCCATTCCCCCAAGTAATGTCCACCTCCCCATTGCTTCCTAGCAATGGCTGTGGTATATAAATATCAATACATCCATACAGGTTTTTTATTTGTAATATGTGCTAGCTAACATATATTGAAGAATACTAGCGTTTCATTGAGATCTTTAAGTTAGAATGACTTAGTTTAGCAAGAACAAACTCCTAGAAATAAGGAGCAAGCTATATGCTGTTCCTGGACACACCAGTCTATCATTTCTGATGATCAGTTTAGGGACGACCCATCATAAAAAGTGGACACGCACCAGTGATGAAAGCCTGTGACACGGAAGACGATAAATCCGTGTACCGATTGCTGCTTCAGTGAGGGGTCTCCTCTATGCATAGCACAAGCTACGCCAGAATATACATTCAAAAGCTAAAATATAGTCAGCAACACTGGAAGTTAATTCCCACAGTTTAGTAGAAAGACTTTCCTTCACAATGTGGTTTAGGGCTGACACACGCTAGAACTCTATATCTCCTTATGCCGCCTTGCTTTCCCCCTCTGAACAGTACCCTTCGTTTGCCCCTCTCACCCATGTGGGTTCTGCTCTTTTTTATCCCATCTATTATACATACTCACTCTTTCCTTCTGTCTCTTACCCCTTCTCCCTTGTTCTGTCAATTTCACACTTATCTACATTTACGTCTTTTCCAAAGTATCTCCTTCTGTTTCCCCATTCTTTTTACTCCGCCTCTTTCTCTCACGCCTATATTTTCTCTCACATTATGGCTGCCTCGCTCTCTTCCTATCCCCCACACTCTCGCTTTGTTTGCTTCTCTTTAGCTTTACCTTTTCGCCTACTCCCTTTCTTTTTCACTCGTTCTTCATTTCGATCCTTCTCACTGATGCCCCTTTCTTACTTATTTTCAGTGTTCTCCCCCCAGTTCAATGTGTCTCTCCTTTTCTGTCGTCTCTGCATACTTCCTTGCCTTTTTCTCCCCAACGAGCCCAGAATATAAAGCGCATTTCACTCCTGTCTGTGTGAGCTTCACAGGCAGTGCCCTTGCCCCCAGAGCAAGAAAGCAGATGCAATAATTCCCTCTTCCACTGACCCTTCTGGTGCATTTGTGACACTCGTGTCTGCACTAGCCACCGTTCCTGGCAGGGTTCCCTCCCGGGGACGCTCCCCTGCACGCCCAAGGACTCCGTTCCTCACGGCAACGACAGCTTTATTCGCAGTGATTATTACCGTAACACACAAAATAGCTCTTGTGTGTATACTACACTCATTACTGCTGCTTAGGGCTCTGCTTAATTGTAGCTATAAATAAAGAGTGTATAACCTTGGCCTAGTAGTGGGGGCTCAATAGGGACCTGCGGACGCGGACTAGTTTCTCCTCTCAGGAAATGAAGCCTGATTCCTCAGGAGAATAATGTGAGAATAGTCAGAAAAGGCCGTGATCGAAGAAGAGGTTTATTAATATCGCAGACAAAAGGGCTTATTCAAACTCTGACAGAACGCTGCCATTTACTGTCCCTGTTGACACCATTTGGAGAAATCACTTCGTATAAAATCTATTCGGGGGTCGATTCATCGCTCTGCGAATCCTTGCGTTTGATCAGTGATCAATATATTCCTCGAAGAACAGTTTCTGGAAAGCTCTTCCTATCGATTGTAGGACTGGGGAGTGGATCATTGCTGGTTAGAGCTTCCTCCAGAGAAAAGGTGCGTGCGTGTGTGTCTCTGACTGTCTGGACCTCGGGCCAAGCACGGTGGTCACTCATCCCTGCCACCACCACACCCCCACCCGTTGCTGAGCCAAGCAGGTGAGCTCGGAGATCTCGCTTCGTCGAAATCTAGCGGCGATGAGCGTAGCCAGCCCTCTGCATTCTGGTACTTGAAGTCTTACTGCTCCAATTGTATATGCAGAACTAGAATAAACCAGATGCAATGTGATGTGAACTAAAGAGCCACCAGAGGCTTACCATCCCCCAAATGGCGTGGAGCAATTTGAGGGATACACATATTTATGAGCGGTCGTGCTCGTTCAGGCATGTGGCTATGTGAGCAGCAGCATGTCTGCAGTCGTGTGGAGTGCAGGGGGGAACTCATGGAGAGTTAACATTGCTCACCGTGACAGGCACATTTACGTGATATTCAGGCTTTGTATCTCAACGTCCAGAAAGCTTGCAGAGGGATTTCTGTAGTTTGCTTTAACAAACATTTTCGCTACTTACAAACCATTTCCTCTCCTTAACAAAAGATGTTCCATTTTTTTTGTTTTTTTTCAATGGTATAAGTTGGCAGTTTCCAAAGGACAAAAACCCAGTACGCGCCTTTCAGTTGTGTGCAGTAGGACATCCACTTGGGTCATGGTTCATGCCCATGCCGCCCTTGTGCCCAGCCCTGTGCCCAGGAACCTGCTGTGGTGAGCCTTGGTTGTAGCATGCCCTAGCATCAGGGAATTACCTTTGACCTGCTAGATATAGCATCTATGCCTAGAGCGTGCTGCTCATGGCCTTCAGCCTAGCGGAAGTGTCTGTGGGCACTGCGAATGACCTATGCCAATGCCCTGCGTCCAGTCATATGCCTCCTTACTGTGCTCCACACAGCTTCCTGCTGTGTGCGGAGAGATCTTGCTGCTGAATGATGCCTTCATCTACAACCCACATCAGGGTTCTCCAACTTTTTTTGTAGTAAGAGCTACTTTTGACCAGCGAAAGTCATCATGAGCTACTAAATACCAAGCAACTCACACATTGTTCCCTAAAAAAGAACTAAAGGGGCTCTGAGGAGAAGGAGACACCCTTTTAGTGTCTGCAATGCACAATATGAAACCAGAAAATCTGACATTAGTCCTGGCTTCTCTCTTCAACAAACTGTGTGATCCTGACCTCTGCAGTAACCAGCTAATGAGATTAGGATCCTAAGAAATCACAGGGACCTGCAGAGCTGTTCAAAGCTGCCAATGTAATCATTTTTTCAAATGTGTTAAATGTACAAATACCATGTGAAAATCTTATGTGATAACTGATGAATTTAATGATGCAGAGCGTCGTAACCAATGAAATAATGGGGTTACAATTGAAAGAAATGGACTATGATACTTAGAAGTGTAACTAATATTGAAAAGTAGTTATGCCACATTTTCGTGTGACACTATTTATTATAAGTGGATGTAGTTTCTGATGTTCTGCTCATCTGGCTCCTGCTCATTCCCTCTCCCAATCTGTGATTCACTGCAAGCCATCTCCCCATTTGTTTCACAGGGCTCAAAGTGAATGAAGTTGAATATGGACAACTATGTTAGAAAGTATGTATTGTGACTGAAGCTTTCATCCTGTACCCATGGGATTATTTTCAAGTAATTCTGCTGGAAGTTCTGATGTGGGTGTCCTAGAGGACATGAATCTATGCACCATTATTTAAGATAAGTTTCATTTTGTGTTACCAGAGTGCAGTGGCTGACGGAGCAGGTGGAAGATTTTTCTTACCTTAATAAATGGGTTAGTCCTAAAGCTTTAACGTATTGCGTAGCTGTTTCTGGTTTGCCATTGCCCCCTTATCATGGCCGTACCATGTGTGAATTGTGAATAAAACCCTCTGAGTTTTGGGTTAGAGTTCTGTTGTGGTGTTGTGTTTTAAGGGCTACTGCTGCTGCTGGGGTGACTTTCCATTTCTTCCTGGGATTCTATCCATTTGCTTTTAGATTTTCTTATTGAGTTGCTGTCAGTACTCTTCACGAGTTTCACTATGAGAGTTTTGTCCAGAGTTGTCTAATTAGGGATTTTTCTAAGTTTTGTGATTCTGTATTTCTGTGTCTGATTCATGAATTTTCGTCTGTACCACATTTCTTAAGAATTCTGTAATTAACTTATTTTTGTCCTGTTTCTGATTTGCAACGAAGTTATTAATGCTTCCATATTTTATTCAGCTTTACTATGCTAAATTATGTGTCTTTGATGAGGTGCGTAGTCTCTAACTGCAAGATCAACTTGAAACGTCAACTCAATTGAGTAGGTAAAATCAGAGTGTTCAAAATATTGCCATTTAGATAATTATTTGGGTATGACCCACACCAGTGTACTGAAAACCATAAACTGCACGGCTGTCTTTCACACCTTGGTGTCCACAACACTGCAACATCCTATAACGCGGTAACCACAACAAGGTGGTCATCATGAGCAACAGGGAAACACTTCCCACGTATGATCACCAAAAAAACAGTACCTTTCCTACCACACACCCTACATGACATAGCTTGCTGAAGGTAAGGGCTTCAGCAGCCCACATGGGGTAGTAAGCACTATTTAAATGCTGCAATACAATTATTTTATTATTGTACCTCATTTTCCTTCATTCCATGTCAGGACCGGAGGCGAGGATTATGCTTATCTTTCTCTACTTTAAAAAAACAGCAGCCAAAAAAAGATAACAATAACAAACTACTGATCCCATAAACACTAGAGATCAGGAAGTAAAACCAGGCATATCCAATAACATGAAGCAGAATGGTAACAGCCAATCAGCATGAATAAGTGTAGTCCATCAATACTGTCTGCAGCTCCTCTTTTTTTCGCTGCTTACAGCCAAGATAAGTGTCATGTTCTGCATTATCTTGTATTTTAACTGTTTTTGCTTTATAATTACACTGGTTTATTAATATTTTGCCTTGTTTCTAGGTTCTATATTGAATTTCGTTTGACAGTAGTGGGAACGTTTCTTTCCGCTCCTTTGTGATCGCTTTTCTTTCGGTGCGAGTCGCTGTTGCATGTCGGGCTCTCCAGGGGGTGTTTTCTCTGCTGACACACTCGAGCTTAGGCACACAGCTTAGATCACTCTCCTCATACTTGAGCCATTCGCGCACGGAGTCTGTTGTTTCTTGCAGTGACGCCCCTTTTTAGGAGTCTGTACTATTTATTTCCTTTATCTAATAGACGCCCTGTACCACAGGGTCAGAATTTCAGATATGTAGTCCTCTTACGCCCTTCTCAGGGTCTGTAATTCCCAAAACTTAATTTTAATTTTGGGACATTTTCTCAAGCAATTTTTTTCCCCCCAGATAAATTTACTTGCACCAGGGGTGTTAATGTCCCATTAACTGAAAATCTTACAGCTTTGCTTCCTAATAAAACAGACTGACACCCAGTCTTACCATATTAAAGCCTCCTCACTGTTTAAATACAGTTATATTACTATATATATAAAAAAAAATCCATAATGAAATTAAATGAAGAGGAGGAATTTTTTGATGCAGTAGATGCCTCTATTTACCATGCAGTATCTGAGGCCATTGCTTCTCTGGAGGAACGTTTGTCCCAACAAATTTCGTGAGAGTGTGCCAAGATGTCTACTTCTTCACCTCTTCCATCAGCCCCTGTTCTTCAGAACCTCCCTGAGGGTCCTTCTCCTGCAAAGCGTTGTCGCACAGCAGGGGTCAGGCAAGATATGTTTGAGAGAATCAAACAAGCTTTCATATCTGATGATAACAACCTATCTATGGATACCTCCTCATCCCTTGCTTATGATCAGTATTCTGATAATTATTTTGACCCTGATTAAGTCCCTGACCCTTCCAGACCCTGGCTTCCTTCTTCTCAGGTTCCCCCTGATTCCATTCCTGAGCCTTCCGACATGTTAGACCCCGATGACAATCTTCACCCTCGGTCTTCCAATAGGGCCACGTCTGAAAAAGTTGCCACGTATGTAGTGGGTCACATTAAGAAACCGATGGAAAAAGAACCACACAATTGCCTCAGAGCAGAATGTCCTTGCCCTTCTTTATCAGACAAGGTTTCCCAGACCCCTGATTTATACTCCAGAATGTCTACCTTTTTAAAAAAAATCATCAAAGATCCTAAAAAAGGTATTGACAGCTCCTAGCGGGTGTGCCCAGACAGATTATTGGATATCCTCGGTTCATTAACAAAAATTGTAGATATGACTGAGGATGCAAAGGTTTCGGGGTCGGTTATTTCTCCAGAGGTTCTGTCTGGTTGGACACAGTGAGCAGTGATTTTCCTGGGTAACGCAAACGGTGCTCTATCACTTTCACAATCACTTTTAATTAAGGTGGACCCTAATTTAGGTGATCTGGCAGATTCGAAAGCAGGGCCTGTAGCTCAGGGTAGTCTGTTTTGTGAGCCATTTGTCAAAGAACTTGGGAAGTTTGTGAACACCTTCAAATCCTTAGACAAGGCTCTGTCTGCAATGAAAAAAGTATTTTTCCTTCCTGTGTTTTTTATGGAGCCGGTCGAGGCAGGGTCCACTCGTCTGGCTGCCCAAATTCTCAAAACTCCTTCAGAGGAAAAAGGGCCCCAGTCAGGACAACTTCAAGACCAAACTCGATTTGCAAATTTCTATGTAACCAGAGGCCGGCGTTTCAGAAACCCAGGGAACAGAGGATCATCCACTACAGCTTATTCCGGTAAGAGTTCTCCCTTCTTCTCTTCTAAAAGTAGGGGGCCGTCTGGCAAATTTTATCCAGGCTTGGGAGTCAATCACAGGGGATGCATTGGTCTTACAAACAGAGGCTTTCACATAGAATTTCATGGGAACCCCACACAGATTGTTTCTCCTCGACCTATTCAGTTTTCCTCTCAAGATGTCGCTTTAGTGGACGCAGAGGTTGCAGCTCTGCTGGTAAAAGAAGCTATCTGTCCAACACATCCTCGTCCTTGCGGCTTCATAAGCAACCCTTACCTGGTTTACAAGGCAAATGGAGGCCAACGGCTTGTCATAAACCTTCACAACTTCAATGATTGGCTTGCCTATCGACACTTGGAAGGAATTTGCGTTGTTCACGATGTTTTGCTCCCTCTGGACTGGTTAGCACAGTTAGATCTAAAAGATGCCTGCTTGGCCATTCCAATTTTCCCTTCTCACAGGTGTTTTCTCCAATTTGTTTGGCGTCAACAAACTTACCAATTTACCACCCTTCCGTTCGCTCTTTCCTCAGCTTCTTGGTGTTTCACCAAGGTCCTCATACCAGTGGTTGAACATCTCAGAGCTCAGGGTATATGCCTAATCATTTATTTAGATGACATTCTTCTCTTGGCTGAGTGCCCTCGGAAGTTGACTCTTCATTTGCAAATCACTATCAATCTCATAAAACGACTAGGTTTCATCATAAACAAATCCAAATCTCTTGAGGTTCCTTCTCAAAAAGCTGTTTTCCTAGGCTTCGTAATAGATTCAGTCTCAGCCACTTTGAGTCTTCCATCCTGGAGGATGGTGAAAATTTACCACGAGCTACGACGATCCTTAGCCAGGCAGCAGATTTCTTTGCGCCGAATTGCTCATTTGGTAGGCCTTCTCTCTTCCTCCATTCGGGAGATTTTTCCTGGCCCTCTCCATTACCGAGCTCTCCAACGTCTCAAAGCTGCACATTTACGCAGGGGTTTTTCTTACGCTAACATGATTTCCCTTTCAGAAGAAGCTCAGGAGGAAATTCGTTGGTGGCTCTCCCATATAAAGGCCTTGAACGGCAGAGCAATTTTTGGGTCAGCACCAGATCTAATCATAGAATCTGACCTCAACAGATCAGGCTGGGGTGCTCGTTGTGGAGATTTTTCCACAGGCGGTTTCTGGTTTTCGAAGGAACAGAGTTTACACATAAATTGTCTGGAATTCTTAGCAGGCTCGTTTGCAGTCAAGTTCTGGACCAAAGACTCTGTTCAGACATGTATCCTCCTGACAATTGACAATATTTCTGCTGTTCGTTATATTAACCATCTAGGGGGCACTCGATAAAAACCTTGTCAGATCTTGCAACCAGTTTTTGGCAATATTGCCTAGAACATCAAATCTCCATGACAGCGGAGTACTTCCCGGGTCACTTCAACCAGGTGGCAGATTTTCAATCCTGACACCTTCGAGACTCCAGTCTCTGTAAGCTCCATCCAGGTGTCTTCCAGTCTCAATGACCGTTGGGGTCCCTTTTTGGTGGATCTTTTTGCTTCTAAGCTAAAACATCAACTTCCCAGGTTTTACAGCTGGAGGCCAGGCCCTTTTGCGGCTGTCACAGATGCTTTTCTCCAGAACTGGACTCAAGAGAATGGTTATGGTTTTCTTCCTTTTGCAATGATCACTCGCACTTCTGCACAGACTCATCACCAGCAGGTCAACATAGTCCTGATCACTCCCATTTGGAGATCTCAAGTTTGGTTTCCAGTTCTTCTGGAACTTTCTTGGAATTTTCCAATCCAGCTCCCCCTATTTCCTTCAATTCTACTAAATCTGGATCATGCCTCACCAATTGGTTCTACTTGTCTCTCTCTCTCTGATGGCATGGAGAGTTTCAGGGTACGATGGTCGATCCCGGGCCTTTTCGGCCAAGCTCAGGAACTCTTATTCAGAGCCTGGGCTCCCAGCACTTCCAAATGATACCAGTATTGGTCTTGCTGGTCTCATTGGTGTTTGCGACAGAATCTCAATCCCATGGACACTGATGTAGTGAATATAATCAATTTTTTGCTAGTCTAGCTACGGAGGGCTTAGACTACCTACCGCTCTATAAATACTTTCAGTTCAGCCATCTCAGCTGGGCATTCTCCCTTGAACTGGAGAAAACCCTCTTGTGTGTTGTCTCCTTTGTGGTATCAGACTTTCCCTTCCTTCTGAACCACGTTATACTTCCCTTTGGGATGTCAATCATGTTTTGAATTTATTTTTGTCTTGGAATAATACCCATTACTGATCCAGGAAAGAGTTGACAGCAAAACAGGTAATGCTCCTCTGTTTAGAGTCCTGTAGAAGGGTCTCAGATGTCCAAGCTTTGGATATTTCTGGCAGATCTTTTTCTCCTTTGGGGGTTACTTTCATGGTAAGTAGAAGAACTATATGTAACACAAGTAATTTCCTATCCTGCTTTTCCAGATTCTCCTAAACTTTGTGTTGTTCGATGCCTCAAAGCATATGAAGATATGTCTTCGGAACTTCGTCGTCCTGGGGAGCTTCAACTTCTTATTGCTTTCAGAAAACCTCATAAAGCTGTTTCATCCCCTACCATTGCACGTTGTGTTTGTTGGGTAATGCAAGAGGCTGGAATTGATCTCTCTATTTTCGAAGCACATTCAACTCGCGGAGCCATGGCCTTCAAAGCATTCACTTTAGGTGCTTGTTTGGAGGATATCATGAATGCTGCTGATTGGTCTTCGAACTCTGTTTTTAAAAGGTTTTATTTTAAAACAGTTCTTGACTTGGCTCAGCTCGTAGTGAATAACTTTTAAACTAGCATAATCCTCGCCTCTGATCCTGACATAGAATGAAAAATGTCCTGGCTATCGTAACGGAAAGTTTTGATTCTATTAAGGACACAGAGGCGAGGATTATCCCATCGAATTGCATAAATTATCTTTTCCCTGTTGCTAGTAAGTAGCATCATACTATTATTTTCAAATGAATTGTTTAATCATTTTAATCTGATTGTTTTGCCTTTCAGGAGTTTTTTTTTCCTTTTATTACTACTCATTGGCTATTCTAACATTCATTGTACTACTATTTTATTAGGATCGGACACGGTTGAACAAGATGTTTGAACATACTTCTTAGCCTGTCTCGCACTACGAAAGAGGAGCTGTAGACACTATTGATGGACTGCATTAGGACTCATTCATGCTGATTGGATGTTACCATCCTTCTTCATGTTATTGGATATGCCTCTTTTTACTTCCTGATCCTTAGTGTTCATGGTATCAGTAGTTTGTTGTTTTTATCTTTCTTCGCTGCTGTTTATTAAGGTGTAGAGAGATAAACATAATCCTCCCCTCCGGGTCCTTAGTAGAATTGAAACTTTCTGTTACGATAGCTAGGAAATTTGTCATTATCACACATGGTCGTACCTTGAAATGCATGAGTTCAGAGTGTGCACTGTACAAAAATATCTCCTCACAGACTATAAAGTTGCACCAAGTAGTAATAATCTGTGGCACATACATAGTGCAAGTCACTTGCCTCTTAGTTCATTAATACAGCGTTGTCATCAGTTATAGTTGGAGTCCATAACTGTTTCATGTTTAAAAACTACCACTTTAAACATGCCTCCCAATGTAGTGGTATAATACGATGTTCTGATGAATGTTGGAGAAATAAATGCGATTTTTTAAAAGATTGTGTCATATTTTACTATGACATGAAGGTGTCCATCCTGGTTTATTAGATTTATACAGGTCCTGACTTCAGTTCTGCATGACGTAAAATAAGGATCTTTTCCTATTTAGAGGTTACTATTTGTTTCTGTGTGACACGCCAACTTCCCCAGTGGTGTCAGAATGCTCTCTCATCCCCTCAAGCCGCTGCGCATAACTTTTCTACTTATAATGCCAGATTCACAGCTGTTTGCAGGCCAATTAAAAAAAATCTGTGGCCGTACAGAGAACTTTGTGATTACATGATGGTGTTGTCCATCTTGGTTTATTAGATTTACGCAGGTCCTGCCTTCATTTCTGCATAACTCAAGATAATTATTTTTCATGTCTAGATAGTACCTGTTTTGTGTCATACACCCACTTCCCCCGTGATGTCAGAATGCTCACTCCCATCCCCCATTCAAGAAATCTATTTCTCAAGGATGATTCCATGTAAGCTTAACTACACTGTGAATGTTGCGAGCTCAGTAATGACAAAAGTATTCATACATCCTTTTAAACGTAGTGAAGCATTTTAACCAAAGTTTATTAAAGTAAGATAGCATGATATCACTGAATTACCTCAAAATATAACTTCTTTCCCTTTACTTTGGTGACACATTAGGTAACTTTAGTTCTTTGCTGCAGGGTATTAACCTCGTTCAGCTAACTGGATCACTGTCATAAAATGTGATTGCTTTGGGACAATGTGAACAGCTTGTGAAAACAAATATTGTCTAAGGTGTGGTTGAAATAAGCATTGTAATGAAGGACAACATGAGTTTAGTGATTTACGGATTTCCTGGGTGTAGGTTTATGAAAACCAATAAACTTTTCACTGTCTTTCTGTTGAAAGTGGACAATGATGTAATTTATGATGTCATCAATGATGTAAGTTAGCATGTCATCAGAAATGTAACATGTGGGGTCAAAAGAAGTGCATGGCGTGGGTGCAGGTTTTATAGTTAGTTAAGTGTGATATAACTGTCGAAATTCTGTGCTTTGGGGTTTTCTAACTTAAGTTCTTCTCTCTTTACATCTCTCAACTATAACATCACTTTAACCTTTACGTTTTTTTGGAGGTTTTTTTGGTCAATTACTTCAACCCAAATGTGGAAGGCTTATGGCCATGTGCATCCGAGTGGGGCACATGTCCTGTTCAACATTGTTTATTGTTGATGTATTTTTAAAGTTCCGTTTGCCATTTTTTAAAACCTTTTTGTGGCTTGAAATTTTATTTTTATTTTTATTTTGTTAAAAGTTAACTATTGGGTTTTTAACTTTTTAATGAATTTTCTTGTTTTGTAATTAAATTTGTTTTACTTCTTATTTTTGTCCAAATCTTTGAGTTGATGTTTTAAATAGTTCTTCATAGCTTTTGTAAAACATGTTTTATTTGTTTCCCTAAATGCCAGGATTTGCATACATTATTTGCAGTTTGTTGCAGAACACTGAGGGCCTCATTACGATTTTGGCGGGAGACAGAGGCTGCCAAACTCTTTGGGCCAGAAGACCGCCACTCCGTTTTTTTGCTAACTGGCCCTATTACGAGTTTCCCATTGGGGCAGCGGGTGGAAACAGCGTTTCCAGCCGGTGTCCCAGCGGGAAACTCATCACAACATTGATGCTGACTCATAAACGAGCCGGCAGCAATGTTACAGTGCGTCAGGTGCAGCCTGTAATTCAAGCAGCGAAAAGCGTGACTGGGTTTTCCATGGGGGCCCATGCACTGCCTATGCCAAGATTATGGTCAGTGCAGGGACCCCCATCGGGCCCCCAACACACCGTCTCTGCCAGCTGGCAGACATGGGACGTAATCCCCAGGGTAGTGCTGCTAAAAGTGGCGGTGCCAACTGTCTGACTGTCGCGCTTTTGCCACAGTCGTAATGTGGAGGTCGGACTGCCAATTTGGCGGTGGTCCAACCGCCACCGCGAGTGTGGCGGTCCGAAAACACTCATAATGAGGGCATGAATGTTTTCACCCTTTTCCTCTTGTTACTGCCGCAGTACATCAGGGAGTGTAGTTTAATCTCCTTTTTCTGCTCTCTAATGTTCTCTTTGCATTTTGCCTGAGCAATCGAGTTGGGATGCATAGCCCGCAGGTGTTTCCACACACCACTGGTGGCCATGAAGTGAACCCCTGTTGGCCGTTGTGAAGCACCTGATTGCACAAAGAACAAGTTACATTTTGGGCTGTTAACCTTTTTGCCCAACTGGGAAAGTAAATCATTTCCAGTCTACAGATTCCATTTTAGATCTAGTAGAGAGAGGGTGGTACAATAGATGCTGATGGCAGCACCATACCATCATCATACTGTAATATAGAAGCAGGGGCAGGGCCTGTGGGTGAACTGATAGGTAGCTGCTGCTCTTGAGTTCGTACTGAAGCCATGATGCTGATGGATTCTGTGGAAACCATTCTCACTATGTACAATAGGAATGTGTAAATGATATTCAGGAAATTGCTGTGTCCTTATTTCTGAAGCCTGTGCCTTTATTTTTTGAATAGCATACCCTATGTGACCAATCTGATGGATTCTTTAATTTGCATTCTTGTTTTGAGTGTCCTAATGGTTCAACGGTACGCCTGTGGCACCTAGAGAGACTAACATAGAGTGTAGCGTTACCATAGCAAATCTTTACCTACTTTTTCTGGGAACCACAGAATCAAAAAAGGAATTGGAATGTTTGATTGTGGTTAATTTTGCTCTGACGTGGACAAGTGTTAACAAATTTGAGATAGGTTTTCCAGACAGGCCCAAAGATATAACAGAATTTGTATTTTTTATTAAAACGTCAGTGTTTTAGCATTCCCAGAAACAGTGCTTAAAAAAAGAACCACAGTACCAATGGTTCACAGTGAAATCACATCTCATTGGTTGCTGTCACTTTATTCATACAAATTGAAGTCGTCCCAGGCCAGTTTCCTGCACTAGGATTTGTGATATCCCTTGGTTCACAACTTGTGGATTCTGTCCTCCCTTTTCTTACACTTTCCCCATTTCTGGGGGATTAGACCAAAGACAATTGTCACAATAGCATCAAGAGGAGACCATGCTGAACCTGAAGAGCCTGAAAATGTGGAAGGGCAAAGCAGAGGCCCTCCCAAATAAATAGATTGGGATTTTTTATAACACCTCCTGATGAGAAGAAGGTGTCTGCCAAAAACAGTCATGTGTAAAATCCATGACAAGGAATTTAGCAGATGAACTGAGAAAAATACTTATTTGGTACCTCTGGGATCCATAAGCATCTTAAACTACAGCCTACCTTCCAATAAAATGCTGCAAAACTGAGGAGATGAGAAGAACAGGTGGTATTAACATATTCCCATTTACATCTGCTCCAATACCTTCAAGTTGAATGTGTGTTTCTTAAAACTGGAAAAAAGAACGCTCAGATACTGCCGGTTCCTCGTCGGGAACCAGGGTACCAAATTGGCTGATAGGAGAAAAATCTCCCTCACCAATCAGGTTTGAGAACTACTAAGACACCAGTACTGCAGTACTTCTGGGAACAAACAATTCCTTTCCTATGGAAAGTCTGACCTAACTATAACTACATTGTTTCTAGCGCTGCCAGTGGAATATGTGAAACGCATACAGGAGCTTTCAGTTAGGCCTCTGCTGCTATTTGTCTGTTCAATTATCATTCACATTATTCTTCCCCAACCCACAGGGCATTCCTTTATTTTATATTTTTTACCACTTTTTTGCATATGCATATTGTTGGTAAAAAAATATAGATGTAAAAAATGTCCATGTTTGTTAAGGCCAGACCTATTGCCTTTGACAGGGTTATTTTTTAGTTGCACACTGTTCATTTTCAACAAAATAACAATAAAAACGCAAATGTGTTAGGCTGTGCACTTTGCAAATTCGCACCTCCCAGCAAAATTGAAATCTGTAAATTCCAAGTGGGAGTCTTCCAGACACAATCGCCTGTGGCAGCCACAGGTGCTCAGATTGTGGAAGCTCAGATGAAGATGAGGAGGAGACAGCTGTTCTTCCTCCCCTGAAATGGACGCATTACCTTTCAATAGGATGAAGAACAGAATTTAAGGGATAAGACCTCGTGTTCCCCACCTGAAATTGAAAATCAAAGGCCGTGCCCTGGAATGATTGTTGCATTCGAAGAACCAATCATGATGGACACTGTGGTCGAATACAATAACTATGGAAAGTACATTATTTTGTGTCAGCGTCCACTTTCCTGAACAGACCCCGTACTCCGGCGTAAGATCCAGTTCAGAGGATGTCACCTTTGAGTACGGGTTATACTCTGGTTCTTCACGAGGGTGCCTCGAAGAGTACATAGATCCATAGATTGTACGCAGGTATTTACTTTAGGCAACGACCACCAAGGCCACGTAACCAGCCCGCTGCGACGGAGTAACCTGTAGCCTACGGTGGTCTGCTCTGACAGTGTGGTTGGAGACACAAAATGTCAGTGAGTAAACATGCCTGGATGTTTTCTCTGTATTTATCAACCTTGCCATTTGAGAGACTTGGGCAAGCCGCCTTCACAAGAAATTAATAATAAAAAAAGCATGCAGTGATTGGCCAGTGACAGGGAGAAGGGGGATGCAGTGGACTGATGCGATCTAGGACATAGCAGCAGCATGTAAGTGGCCACAGGCCCCAAGGCACTGAGATTACCTGAATGACATTCAGGGCCATCAGGATGTTTGATTGGATAATGCCTCTAGGCAGTGCCGGGCACCTAATTGGGTAAAGCCATCAAGACAATGTAGGGCACCGCATTGACTGATGCAGTACTGTTCTGGCATCGAATATGTCTAATTGGCCATAATCCGTACGGCAACTGGGGAGGGTCGCAAGAGCTATCACATTGATGGGAGTGTTCTGTCACACTACAGCTCAGGCTGCGGCGGTGTAGTGTGTGTGTTTCGTTGGCACACCAGACCGCACTTCAGGTGTAAAGTGTGTGTGTGTGTGTGTGTAGGTGTTAGGTGTCATTAACCCAGGCAGTGCACTTTTGGTTCCAGCTGTGTTTCATCTCTGTGTCACTAGACCTGCTTCTGTGCGCTTGGTTTTCTCTTTGTGTTTCACATGTGTCCCTCATCCGTCTTTCCTCTGTTGCATGTGATTCTTTGTTTCCTTATCCTATATCCCTGTCACATTGCACCATAAGCTCTGGTCCTGTAGAGCCTGTGTTTGTTACCTTGCAGTAGAACAGTGCCTGTGAATCTCTTGTTGTGTTACGAATTTGTGCTGCTTTGTCTTGTTAGTCCTGCTACACCTCACCGTACACATTGATCACCATGTACCTCACATACACACTGTTCACCATGTACCTCACCATACACAATGGTCACCATGTACCTCACCATACACACTGATCACCATACACACTGGTCTCCTTGTAGCTCACCATTCACACTGGCCACCATGTAGCTCACATACACACTGGTCACCATGTACCTCACCATAAACACTGATCACCATGTATCTCACCATACACACTGGTCACCATGTACCTCTCCATACACACTGGTCACCATGTACCTCACCATACACACTGGTCACCATGTATCTCTCCATACACACTGGTCACCAACACAATAGTAAGTTACTGCAGTCTAGTAAATTGTTAAAGCTTGAACACTGGACCTTTAGCTCTGGTTGTGTCACTCAGAATTTGTAAAGTGTTACATCTCCCTTTGCACGCCCACTGTGCAGGTGAGCTTCCAGAAGCAATCTTGCCACATAAGTGATAGGATAGACCCCGTTAAGAGGTGGTGGTTGAGTGTCTTTATTGCGCGGTTTGTTCAATAGGGAGCTGGTTATTGATTGGATATGTATCGACTGGATGCTCACATGAGGAATGAGTAATGAATGGTTGCTATGAAATGTCTATCGAAGCAATGGATGCAACTTATTATACCTTGACAACAAAATCGTTTAATATAACATGGGTCACAACGAAGCCCCTACAATGGGAATCATAAGGACGAACATGGTGGTTTGCTGCCCTCACCTATTCCACAACTCACCTTAACCATGACATAACCCTTACAATAAACAACCTAGATCCTTTCGATATGCACTTTTTACCCTGACCTTACTCTACCCCCGTCTCTGCTCCTTTCTCTATTACTGTTTCCTAGCACCCAACCCTCTGCTTAGACCTAAACATTACTCGCCCAGAAGCCCCTAACCTATTGCTAAAATCCTTATTCCATTCCCTCTTGCCTGCCCCTGCTATCACCTAACCCCTGCCTTTTTATACAGCAAAATGTATCCATCCTCATGTTTTAAAAACTGTTTCATCTGCCTTTTCTTTGGTTTGACCATTTGTTGGGGGGTTCTCTCTGTTATGTCATGTGTTCACCTGCCAGTTTCCAATTTTCTTGCTGATGCTGTCCTTGGCTTTTCCACCCTGATGAGGTCATGACATGCTCCTGCACAGTTTCCACTTGGCCTGGGTGCTTGAGAGCTCATGACGGTGCCCTTTGCTAAGACCCGTATGACCTTGCTCTAATCGCGTGGATGTCATTTGCCAGTGCATGCCAGAGGTTTGCAGCCTGCACCCCAAATCATTTTCTCCATACACTTGTTTTGTACCTTTTTTTAGTTTGTTTGTAGCTGTGATTTACAGTAGGACTCTATGATGCTTGAGGAGCCAATGGGCACGCAAGGAACGGCCTCTCTGGCTATGTGTAGACTGTAGAAGGTGCCTGTCAGTGCATTTGGTATTGCTTGTCCTGGTGACCATGGATCTCTTTGCACGTCACTGTACTAGTGTTGAGAAGTGTCTAAGCTGATGCAAGTGCAGGTGCCAGTTTCGGAATCTGACCGGCTGTGATCTGTTGCTTCGGGTATGGCTGTGGGAGACGCCATAGTGTGCCTTTTTAATGCTGTGATGCCTGGTTCTCTGCTGGTGGTAATGTGCGCATCTGGGGAATATACTGATTGAAGCTGGAGGCTCTGATTTGTTTGCAGGGGCCTTTAGCGAAGTTCAGCAGCAAAGGCACAGAGAGATAGAGATATGTATATAATTTACCTAATCACAGTTTTTAGCAATAAACACTTCGGTTCATGGTAGCTCTGTGGGGAAAATACACACGTCTAAGTCAAGGGATGACGATGCTGTTGGCAGGCGCTGTTTACAAATTTTCACTGATGGGCAAGGAAGAGTATAGACATCCAAGAGAATTCTCAGATAGCGGCCTAACCATTGCACATCCCATGAGGAGGGGGCAGGAGGAAGACAGTATAGGGGTCATGCCCGTTCTCTACACTGAACTTCAGTGTCTGATTGTCTGTCACAGAATTATTTGTGTTTTTTTTGTTTTTTTTCTGTGCCATGTATCGCTGCAGATCAGGCTCTGGTGGTGTATAAGTCAATGTATTCCGGTGTCCATGTTACTTCTGTGTTTGTTTCTTTGCCATATTATCAGGGTGACGGGAATTATGCGGCAGGAGAGAACCGAACTATGCAGTAATGTGCCACATTTTTTCATAGTATTACTTCATTATTTTTAATTTTGTTTCATTGTAATATTGCATGGGCAAGATTTCACTTAATTAGTACCAATTTAACAACTAAATGGAAAAATACTCAACTGAACGATGCCTCCAGACCTTTGCGAAGGGCCTTCCACCGCGCTCGAACATATGTTGTGATGTTTTTAGTAATGTTTTATCTGTTTGAACTAAAAACAATTTTTATTATTAAAATCTGCAGATAATGCAGCAGATGATGGGTAATATGGCAAATCCATAATTGCGCGATCAAAGCTGCGGCCGCAGAATCACATAATTCCAGTGCCTCTGCCTATTAAGATGCAGATCGGATTGTGAGAGTTACTGTGTCCGTATAATTCCAGACTGCATCTCAGTCTTTATAACTTGCGTGTGTACGTTTCCGGTGTACTCTCACGTTACAAAGCAGTCTCTGTTGGTTTGTGAGTGTGTGTATTGCTGTGTCCCTGCTTTGCTAGACTGTACCTCAGACTCTGGTTGTCTGTCTCCTGTTTGTTTCCGTCTTCTGTGTCATTTTATGCTGCAGAATAGGCCCTGGTAGTGTGGGAATCAGTGGGGTGACCTCCTCATTCCAGCTATTACAGAACATATCCTTACCATGGCTGCCTGCCAAAAATATACTATCTCCATCAGCTAGCACTAGATTAATGACTGCTAAAATGCACCCCTCCTCTAGTCATCAATTTATGGAGTAATATAAAGCCCTGCTTTAGGTGAAGTGATTCAACCTTACTATCTAAGATGGTGGATGTTTTTCAATTCTGGCCCCAACCACCTGGAATTCTTTGCCATCTGAACTAAAGCTATCAGCAATCCTGGCTACCTAAAAACCCAACGACTAGTCTATTTGGCTAGACAGTGCTTATAAATCCAGCACCAGGAGTCCCAGTCAGGTGGTGTGTGGTATATTGATGCAGTGAGTCAGTCGTATCTAGTTGTGAGTCACTTGTGTATGGGTTTTCTGCGTCTTGCTTGTATGGCAGTTCGAGCTCTGGTAGCATGAGGTGTATGAGCACAGTGCCAATTCTGGACTGGGGATGGGAGGCAGATGGAGCCCTCGCCCCAGCTCCATTTGTGCATGTATCTACATATACACAGAGATATACAAAAGTACAAAGCCATATTTAAACATTTAAAGCTAAAGTTTATGTGTGTATACATATGTGTGTGTGTGTGTGTATATATATATATATATATATATATATTTATATATATATATATATATATCATTTGCCAGCTTAACATTTAAGTTAAAGATGCCGCACTCACAGAATTGTGATTGATCCTATTTTATTTAACGAAAAAGCAACCCCACCAACTAACACCAACGCGTTTCGACCTTCTCGGTCTTGATCACAGTAACTTATTACTCCAATCCATGTTCTATTTATACTTTTCCACTAAGCTATGCCTTTATGTGGCATTCTGGGATATGTAGTTATATATAACATATCTAGTGCTACAATACTTCACCAATGAACATAAACTTACCACAAAAGTGTTACTAATATAACAAAGAGAAAACAAATGAATCCCTGTAGACCCAGAATATTAAAACAGTCATGTGATAACAAAAACAAAAATGAAAATGAAGAATCCTATGGTTCCTACTACTCCATACATATGGTATTATATATAATATAATATACTACTGTCATGTTACTAATTCTAAATAATCAATCTCTGTAACTTATTCATCAACAGCCAAACTTATATTGTACTTTGATTCATTCTGGGGATACTTACCCCCCTCATTTTTTATCAAATTTACATCAAAATTATAACAGCCTTTTCTTAATTTAATACAAAAACAGTAGTATCTCATTATTGTTTCAAAATCATAAGTGACAAAACAACTCCTCATCGTAATTTATTCCATATGGCATCTTCGTTTTTAGTTTGATGATATATTTCGACTCCAAACGTCTTAGTTTCTGAACCCTATCACCCACTCGTTCATGTTTTTGTATAGTTGCAATACCATAGTATTTCATGGTCATCCAATTTGAATCTGGGTGAGTTTTAAGATGTTTCGTTATAGCGTACGTCATGCCCTCATTCTGTTCTGCCCTTATGTGTCCTAAGATGCGCAAAGTGGTGTATGTTTTGGAATGCCGATGTGGTCTGAAATATGTGGGCAGCACCATATGCCACCTAAGAAAGCGCATCTGAGGAGTTGTTATGTCACTTATGATTTTGAAACAATAATGAGATACTACTGTTTTTGTATTAAATTAAGAAAAGGCTGTTATAATTTTGATGTAAATTTGATAAAAAATGAGGGGGGTAAGTATCCCCAGAATGAATCAAAGTACAATATAAGTTTGGCTGTTGATGAATAAGTTACAGAGATTGATTATTTAGAATTAGTAACATGACAGTAGTATATTATATTATACATAATACCATATGTATGGAGTAGTAGGAACCATAGGATTCTTCATTTTCATTTTTGTTTTTGTTTGTACTTTGTTATCACATGACTGTTATAATATTCTGGGTGTACAGGGATTCATTTGTTTTCTCTTTGTTATATTAGTAACACTTTTGTGGTAAGTTTATGTTCATTGGTGAAGTATTGTAGCACTAGATATGTTATATATAACTACATATCCCAGAATGCCACATAAAGGCATAGCTTAGTGGAAAAGTATAAACAGAACATGGATTGGAGTAATAAGTTACCGTGATCAAGACCGAGAAGGTCGAAACGCGTTGGTGTTAGTTGGTGGGGTTGCTTTTTTGGTAAATAAAATAGGATCAATCACAATTCTGTGAGTGCGGCATCTTTACCTTAAATGTTAAGCTGGCAATTGATTTTATGGGAACAGGTCCTTTCCCGATGCCTGCAGCAACGACGAGCAGAGCGCGCCTTTCTTCGTGGATCTGTTGGAGCTTAAAATATATATGTATATATATATATATAGTGCCCCCCGAAACTGAATACTAGACATGCCACTGTGTGAGCTTTACTATGTACAATCCCTGATCCTAATATATTACACCACAATATCTGATTGATGGTGTCACTCGTTTGCGTCTTCTACTCCAATGACACAAAAGTCCATACTACGTGTACATTTTCTGCGCTCCATCCCAGACTTCAGTTGTGCAACGCTTGTGTCTTTGGGCCACATGTGCTCCCTGGTTTTTGGTTGGGTGCTGGGGTTCTTCTGTATTTTTGTGTAGCTCCCTGGAGTTACGAGAAGAAACCTCTTGAGATTTAGGCCCTATGATAGCAGTCTAAATGTGGCTCCACCGCAGTGTCTGGATTTAAAAACTAGGCAGGCTGGTAGAACATGGTGCAATACATTTTCCTAGAGAGGAAAAAACATCTAGTAATAAAAGAAGGCATGAATTAGCTTTCACAAAGAACAGTTACCATCACTATTCAGCCACCTCATTTCCACAGACACAAATTAGAAAAAGTATACAATGAAAAAACAATGTGGGTACGATGGATAGGCATCCAGGCAACCACGCGATATGAATGAGAAATGAAATAAGCACTGATAAAGCTAATCGGGCTCTGCTTTCACCGTCGAAAATACTTTAGGTAAACGAGAGTCTGTTTTCCCTTTAAAGTGACAGCATATTTTGTGCACGGCCTACCACCATAAATAGAACGCTTCGCCATTAGAATCTTGCCGTTACAAGTGTAACAATCGATAATAAACTCTCATTTAATCTTGCCCAGAATTTCATTTCCATTGATCCTCTATAAACCACACCGGCAGTTCTTTGAGGCACCTGTGTTGCCTCCAGGGCACCGTCGGGAAGCGAGGTGTGCCGGGAGACACCGGAGAGCGCCTCGTTCTAGCTTCAGTAATTCTGACCCCTAGCTAGAGCACTCCAGCTGAGAAATCCTGTGACAAAGAGCCATGGATTCCTCCTGGCATTCGCCCTTTCTGGCACATGTGCGCCTGTCAGCCTGGTCCTTGCTGAAAGATGTGAAACAGGCGTGATCACGTCCCATCCGGCGCCTACCACGGAACCCTATGACACTTTGCATGTTGCCAAATCAAAACACAGCAGGGCAACACAAACTGCCCAACAAGTACCGAAGGCGCTTACTAGGATGAATATCAGATCTTCATGTCCATTCAAAATTATTTTACACTGTGCGCGTCCTGCCCCTCTGGGGAGAGGGGAGCGGAGTGTGTGAGTGAGCAGGCACCTGGCAAGCAGATGACTAGCACTTACTTCAACATTTAAAAAGTGTGCAGTCAATATAAACCTACAAGTTACAAATGTGGGAGCCAAGCAGAGTCGGACAGGCCTTTTATTCCACGGTTCATCCTGGGCCCATTGTAGTGCCTCTGCCACTTCACCTAGCTCTCCTAGGTTTAATGCAGCAGGCACGGGGAGGCTTCAAAAGAAAGAGTGCGACAGAAGAGGAAGGTAGACAGAAAGCAATCAGAGAGGGAGACGAGAGAGGAACGATGGGTGGGTGGATGGATGGAGCAGGGCTGTATGAGCTTTTTCAGGTCATTCCTGCGCCAGCACATGCGCTGCATGTGCTCTCACTTGCGAGAGGTATTGTATATAAAAAGGGGGTTGCTGCCCGCCAATTGCGTAACATGAATTGGCTTTATTGCCACTCTTATTTGCTGCCTTCTGATTGGCCAGCTTGTACTGGCTTCACTTCTGCTTATTTGGGCTGGAGCATGGACCAAGTACTGATTGCTTCAGCTTGATTGCTGTCTTCCTCTGATCATGCTGTGATTGATGTACTACTTTTATTTTTTATTCTTCCCTGTTATCCTTGTTGAACCCCTTGCTATCTGTAGCTATGTTTTACTATGCACACACTTTCAAATGCCATTTTCTTCTTTGAAATGGATGTTTATTGTGACAACAAATGTTATCCTCCTTTATTGTGATCTGCTCTCAAATGCATTTTCACTAAACTGTGGACATGGGCGCAATTGCTTTCTATGTGTGATAGGATTTTTTGCCAAAGGTTTTTTTTTCACTGATGGGGAGCTAAACTGATTTGCTCTGAATCACAGGGGTGTTTCGCCAAACATGACAAGCATTAGCCAAAGACAAAAGGTCTCACCTTTGAGACTATTAACTCTGCCATTCTTTTATGTTCATGATGTATATCATGGCCATTGCTAACTTTGGCACACGCTGTATAGCAGTGTGGCTGCTGTGCAACATGGCTAAAAATAATAATAAAAAAGGACTATGATGCATTTAGTGCTAATGCACTTTAAAAAAAATAAAAAGCACATTAGCCTGTGTCATAGTGTTTTTTAAATTAGTTTTAGCCACACTGCAAGACGTCCGCTCTTCTGTATGCATGGCCACAAAATATTGCCAATAGTTGCCCTTGGCGAGACCTGTTGGATGTGCCAATGTTTCTTGTCAGTGCTGCTTTGGTTTTTCAGCCTGGCCCCGGTCCCAAGAGATTACTGCTTGAAACTTACAGTCAAGGGCAAGTTACAAATTCACAGGCAACAGCTCTGCGAACTTAACAATGGGGATGGCAAACCATTCCACAGATCAAAAAGCTAAACAAATGCTGTCAGTGAAATAGTGCATGAAATCAAAACTTGAATATTTGCATGCGACAAAACACTGCACATAACTTATAATTCTGGTGCAAATTCAAGTTCAAATAGCACCATCAATTAATCTTTAGTTCTGACTGAGGCTAATAACAAATTTCAATACTTTCAAAAGCGTGAAGAACATTAGACTCCACAAAGAAGACAGAGAGTGTTTACGTTTACAAACCATGAAGGTTTATTGAAGGATTAGCAAGTTTCAAACTCAATTCATCAATATTAGTCTTAATTCAGTAGTCAATACATGAATGCATTAGTCAATCTATTCATAGCAATCATACATCATTAGACCAAAGGCATACGTTTATAAAGTTGTCTCAAATAAAATAAATGAAATTAGTTTCACCATAAGAGGAGCACTGTACACTGTTAAGAAAGGGAAAAATTATGGCACTTTGGAGAAGTTGGGATAAAAGGACTTTGCCACAAAGCCTCTACAAAGCGATTGCAGGCATTTTCTCTTTAGAAATAGAAAAGGGAGTTCTGCTTCTCACCTCCTCTGCATAAGTTCAAATCACACCTTCCTAACATTTTGTTACACCTACCCATGACTCCCATGAGGGGCACCAATCAGAATAGGGTACATACAGATAAAACAAATTCATTACTTCCTCAAGCCAAGGCACAATGAAGTCTCACCCTTCAGACTTTCAGTTATCTGCAATACAATTGAGATACATTCAGTCCAAGATGTTCTCTGCAAGTACCAGTTACTGCCAGCTACAAAGATAGCGCAGAAGTAAGCACTCACATGAGAACAGAAAACAAATGACCCCTTAAGGCTGCTGACTCTGGTTTCTCCGGAAATAAAGAAGGACAATGAAGGGTTGCATAATACAACCATGCATGCTTCAACAACACGGTCTGAACCAATGACCACGTCTTTACCATACTTTTCAACACATTTGTTGTAAAAGCATGTTTCCTAAAAGAATATCCATGGTAACTTAAACAGAACAGCCCCCCATCCCTGCTCCCTAACACCGGATACCCCAGCTGTGCAAACCACCCCGCCCCATCCCTTAAACTTGCGCTCGCTTTGAGGCCTATAATGCTGCCCTCTGCCAATAAGTCCCCTGACGCCAACCCCCTACCCTGAGCCCTAGAACTGACCCCAACCCTGAAAACTGCCCCTTCCCCTGCCCGGAGCCCTCTAACCCCACCCTGCACTGAAAACACCCCTGTCGTGAGCCCTAAAACTGCCCCCAAAACTGCCCCTTCTCCCTGCCCTGAGCCCTCTGACCCCACCTGCCCTAAAAACTACCCCACCCTCCCACCGCCCTGATCCCTAAAGCGGCCCCTTCTCCCTGCCCCAACTCCACCCTGCACCGAAACCTACCCCGCCATTAGTCCTAAAACCGACCCCCTGCCAAAAAACAACCCTGACTCCTTTGGCCCTGAGCACTACAACCGACCCCCAAAACTGCCCCTCCCCATTCCCCTGAGCCCTCCGACCCCACCCTGCCCTTAAAACTACCCCAACCCCCCAAAAAAAAAATTAGGCCACATCCCGACTTACCCAGCCGTGTCCGGAGCTTCCTTCTTGTTCCTTACCCCGATGTGCCTCAGACCATGCACGTGCTTTTACCACGGTTCTGCTTGCGTAGTAACTGCATGCATGGCTCTGACCGCGTTGAAAAGGTGTTTCCCCGAAGAATAAATGGCAGCCAGGTGTCAGCCATTTAAAAAATGCGTGCTACCCTTGCTATACACAAGGTAAATGTAAAATGTGAAAGACGTGCACTCAGTACAGTTGTAGGCTAAATGTTAATGTTGATGATGAATCATAACATTTAACCATGGAAAAATCATCATAAACACCAATAAAAAAGGTACTAAGATGGACAAGAAATCAGGGTACTGAGATTGACAAAAAAATGACCAATCATGAGCAAGAGTTGTGCAGTATTGCGTGCAGTGCTGCCTGCGAGCTGTTTTGGGAGATGGCAAAAAGACTTAAATATTACGATTATAAATCAATGAGAAGCTAATGTATTTGGGCTGTGGCCCCGACATACGAAAGGGCCAACATTCTCTCAATCACTTTCTTAATGTAATCTGTACTTTGTAAAATGCATGCCTGCTCTTTGGACATCTTGGCACTGATGCTTATTGCTACCCAACTCATTTGTATTCATGCCATCAACCTTTGAAGGATGAAAAGCTGAGTAGATCCGCTGGGATCCAAACCTGTGTCCACAAGGTAAACTACAGATTCTTGGAGTGGATACCTTAGTCCACAGCACCACCAGGCTTGGTTTTCCAGGAGCAATAAAACGGTGTCAAGATTTAAAACACAATCACAATTTTGATTTTTTTTCAAGATAATTTTTTTATATACTTGGTCGGATTTCCACTTGATGGCCTGTCACAGTTGATCTTTGTGAGTAGAAGTAAAGGTGAGTTAAAGGGGATATCAGTAATATAGGGTGATGGAGCAGAGAACAGACAAAGCTTTAAAATGGTTCAGTGCTACAGAACCTGTAAATAAGAAAAAACACCGGCCGTAGACGCCAGATACTCAGTCGGGATTATTGAGGAAAGGAATATGTGCAGCATGGAGAGTGGGCTTGTGATGATGGCTGTTGTCCAATCGTTGTGCAGTATAATCGTACATGTGAAACATGACAGAAAATAACAAATATGCCATCTCAAAGAGGAAAGATGGACTGGGGTAATGGTAATACAAAGCTCCTGAAGGGGTGGCTCAGGATTTGACAATAGACCACACAGGAGAAAACCAGACGTTCCTGGCAAATTCCAAGAAGAATAGGCCCTTTTCATAAGTAATAGTTGGGTTTTGTCATAAAGCTATTCTAGAGGCTGTGTGGCAGTCCTATTGCTCAGAGGTGTACGCTGTGGTGGCATACAGCTCAATCTGTGCAAAGCATGTCTACAGTACGTACCAGGGCTTTGATTTGTCAAAGGCTGTTGGCCATTGAGCGTATGCCCTATGAGAATGGGAAAGGAGTGGGAAGATACAGCATCCTTTCAGGGGCTAGCTCACTAAACAAAGCTTGTTAGTCATGAACCACATGTGTTGCAGCAATGTCTGGTGCTTTGGTGCACAGTTTTAGTGTAAGCAGAAATTTCCCACGTGTTCCACACGCTTAGAGCTTTCGGTCTTGCATATATGCCCTTAGACCCGATTCAGGCAGAAGACTCCCGACTTTTGAAGCCAAAACACTCTTTATTTTGTCCGTCTCTTGCCTGAAATTGCCTTTGCTTCAATAGAAGTCAATGAGGGAAATACTTTTTTCCAATTATTATTTTAAAATCTCCCACTATCCTCTTCTAAAGTGTTGGTGTGTATGGTCCTAATACAGCGCACCTCTAGCTTCACGTTCTTCAAGCTCCTCTTCTTCTTTTTCCTCCCTCTCCTCCTCACCCAATCAGCCATAGATGGGCTGCTTCTGTGTAACGCAATCTCAGTATCATTTGATTTACTCGTGACAGTGATTGGGAGCAATGGCTTATGCGATCGCGATGCCGCTGGCCATTTAGCAGCTCCGCTTCTCAGCAGCGTGTGCCAAGGGATTGCGCTTGCAATCTTTCTATTGAGGTCTTAAGGGAGCACCTTCGCTATTGAGCACAAATGAATGGGCTGAAAATCAAGGAAGATCCGACACTGGGGCATAGCCGAGACCCTCATGGCACTCCTGGAAGCGACCTACAAGTAATGAAAATTACTCCATAGGCTGGAGGTCAGAGCAGAAGTGGTTGTCATGTAATTGTACGCAGGTCAATCTTATCAGGACTATGATTTTTTTTGCCCGCTTTGGCTTACACTGTGAAGGCATCCTCTGAGCAATAGCAGTGCCTTGTAATGAAAAGCCAATGTGAGATATGGACACTGGCCCACAGCCACTTTACTTGATATCTGATGAATGACAATAATGAGTAGTGACATATTTACACTTAAAAATGACTTGTACATCTTTGTGACAAGCAGGGCTGAAGTAACTTTTTGAGAGACCAGGTAATTTCTGAGCATGCTGAGCAAAAAAAAGATGCATTGGAATGCTACTGTGAGTGATTGTCAGTGCATCCAAATGAAGAGACACAAGCAGGCTTTTGGTTGCTTGTTTTCCAGTTCTGAGACGACCTGGCCTAGCAGTTCCTGCTGCTGAAGGGCCCAGGCTGATTAGAATATGGCTGGGTCTAATCTGAGGTGACATGCTGGGCAAAAACACACAATGGATTAAAATGCTACTCGAACAATTTATAGCGGTTATACTCTCAAGTAAGCATCCCTTCCATAACCTTTTTAGGTCGAGCTCGCAAGCACTTTGACCTCTTGAAAGTATTGTGGGCTTTTAATCACGCCCAATACTTTCACTCATTTATGAGTTTGCTTTTCAAAAATCACTTGATGTTATTGGTAAATGCTTTACGTTTGTCCCGCCTTCAGACTGTTTTTGTCGCGCCTTGCAGACTGCCCCTGTTATGTGGACTATTCCATGATTGCCAGTATACTTCAGCTTGGGCAAACTATTTCTTCTATATCTCCCCCTCGTGCTGCATGGCAGCCATGTCGCTCAAAGTGCATGAACTCGATCAGCGGTATTGGAGAGCTGATCACATTGTTCACAGATACTTAATCAGAGTAATTTCTTCTGGCTCTCTCCTTAAAACACTTGAAATTGGTGAATGTTTTACGTAAAACAGAAATCCTCAAAGCAAAAGCAAAAGTGGCTCTCCCGACACAGCGGAAGAGCCAATACTACACTATTTACTGTACTCGGGAAACTCGACCCATAACGCTTTGCCGGGCATTACTTTAGAAAACATTTGTGCTCATTACTCAGCCTGGGGTGGCCCTAGGACAATTGGTCCATCACCAAAACGTACACAATAATGTGCTCTTTCTGTCTCCATCATCTTTGGGTCCCCACACTAGGTTAGTGGGGACCCCAAAATAATAATCTCTCCCACCATTCAGTGTCTGTTGAAGCTGTGTCATGGCTGAAACTTTAGTTTTACAGCTGAGAGTTGCTTGTGTTTTAAGGGTTCTGTTTTTAATGTCATTATTATAGGCCTGCTACTCCTGAATATATGTAATACTCTATGCCCTCTAGGGGCTAAATATATGGTTATACTGAATTACCTACTGCCATTTTATTTTTGTGTGGTTATGCCCTCTATGACCACGTATCTTACAAATGCTATTTTAATTGTGGTGTCCTCTAAGGGCTGTTTTAAGCATTACTGTCATATCAACATATCAAATTATTCATGGCACAGAAACGTGTCACATAATGCTTTGCAAGGCATTACTTTTACAAAACATGTTTGGTCATAACTCAGCCTGTGGGGGTGCTAGGACAATAGACCACCTTCAAAACATTGATCACAATGTGCTCTTTGTGTCTACATCATATCTGGGTCCCCACACTATGTTAGTGGGAACTGCAAAATAATAACCCATACCACCATTCATTATCTTTTTAAGCTTTCTCATGGCTGAGCTGAGAGAAGTTATGTTTTATGGGCCTTGTTTGTAATGTCCTTGCAATAGTGCTGCTAGCCCTAAAATGTGCAATGCACTATGCCCTCTAGGGACTAAATATATGGATACACTGCATTACTTTTACATTTTTTCACATGGTTATGCTCTCTAAGGGCTGATCGTATGGTTATATGACCATGTTTCTTCCAAATGCTATTTTTATTGTGGTGTCCTCTAGGGGCTGGTCTGAGGATTGCAGTCAGCATATTATAATATTTGCGGGACGAAAACCCACCTCATAGTGCTTTGCAGGGCATTACTTTTACAAAACATTTTTGTTCATAACTCCGCCTGTGGTGTTCCTAGGACATGGGATAACCTTCAACACTCTCTTTCTGTCTACATCATCCCTGGTTCCCCACACTATATTAGTGGGGACCCCAAAATATTAACTCCTCACACCATTCAAGGTTTTTTAAGCATTCTCATGGCTGCAAGATATTGTTTTACAGGTGGGAGAAGTTTTGTTTTAAAGGCCTTCTTTGTAATATCACTGCAGTAGGCCTGCTAACTCTAGAAATGCTCTCTAAGGGCTAAGTAAATGGTCACACCACATTAGTTTCTCCTGTTTTTTCATGGGGTTATCCCCTCTAGGGGCTAACACTATGGTTACATGACCATGTTTCTTACAAATTATATTTTTGTTATGGTGCCCTTTAGGGGCTGTTTTGAGTATTACAGTTTAATGGCAAAAGTGTATTTCTGATAAAGGTTTCTATGATAATTGTATATGTTTTAATAATCTATCCTTATTCAATTATGACCATAATTCAGGCCCACAAAACAGCCTTATTACACTATGGCCCTCATTACGAGTGTGGCGGTCTTAAGACTGCCGCACTTGTGGTGGTGGTCTTACCACTATGGAACCAGCAGTAAAGACTGGCACAATACGAGTCTGGCGGTTTGACCTAAGTGACACAATGCCGCCAGTACCGCCTGGCAGCAGCCATAAGACCACCAGCAGTATTACGACTCAGCAAACGGCCAGGCTTTCCACGGTGCTCACCCCGCCATGAAAACCCTGGTGGTAACGCATCCAGCAAAAGGAATCCTCATTCCTGTCACCTGCACACATATCCCCACACACACCTGCAAACACCCCCCACCCATCCACACACTTGCAAACACTCCCCCACACTTGCAGACACACACACCCACATTTGCAGATAAGCCCCCTTACCCTTGCAGACATGCACCCCCACACTTGCAGACCCCCCCCCACATTTGTAGGCCCGCACCCCCAACCGCACGCATACATCCAGACACCCCCACTCTCTTGCACACAAACAGACATGCACCCTCAAGCACACGCATGCATCCAGACACCCCCACTTGCTCGCAGACATCCCTCCAACTGCACGCATAAATCCAGACACCCCCACTTGCTTGCACACAGACACGCACCCCACCCAACTGAACACAGACATGCACCCCCACTCAGCACACCTTCATACACATACCCCCACTCATCAACACATTCCCCGACATACACCCCCACTCGCTCACACGCATCCATACAAACACCCCTACTCGCATGCATCCCAATGCACACATCTACTCACCCGACACATCCCCTCCCCTCCGCTTCCAATCAGACACACACACGCTCCACGCACACATACTGACACGCACTCTCACACACCCATAACGCTACATGCACACACCACACACATGCGCACAGCACCCCACCCCCCTCACCTCTCCCGCTTCAGACAGTCCACCTACCTGTCTGGCCAAGGTGGTCGTCCCGGAGGGGATGGGTGTTGGCATTCCCACCACCAGCTCAGCACCCCGTGCTGTATTACATCTTGTAATACGGCGAGCGGAGTCCTTTTAGCGTGGCAGTGCTAGCAGCGGAATTGCCTCTCACCTGCTGTCGGTCAGGCCGACAGTGTCGGATTTCCACCTTTAAATAGGTGGAAATCCTGTGGTGAGTCCTGATACAGCAGTCTTTGGACCGCCAACACTGGCGGTCTTTTGAAGCCCGCCACTTTGGCGGTCTTTCCAAAAGACCACAGAAGTCCTATTGAGGGCCTATGATTGATTGAGCACTCTTAACATGTTTTGATGACCTTTCTAGCTTATTTATCCCGTATGGCTGTCTTGTGTCTTTTTTGGGGGAACTGAGTTAGCTAGCCAGCAACCCTGATGGTGGGGTGGTGAAAGTGGTATTCTATTGGAATTAGCATGGCATATTTAAATTAAGATGCTGAAATGACAACATTTTCATTTTTTGCTGCAGATAGAGGAAGAAGGTAAATGGAACTGCTTTAGTTATATGCAGGGCCACTGAAATAATGTGGCAAGAAACAACAATATTTCAATTATGAATTTACAATGCCAATAGCTCTAACTCAAGCAAATGCAAGACCGATTGCATTGCAAGTGCGTGTTTGTGTTTGATGTAACACATAAGTAGCCAAGAGTATGCCCAAAAGTGGATCCTGTGCTCACTATACCTCTGGAAACAAGCTGCACCCGACTAAAATGGCTCAAACTCGTCATATTGCTTGCGTTTCAATTCAGAGGACCTGTCTTGGCAGTTCAGTCTGTGCTGTGTCCATTAGAATAGGATTAAAGCTAATAGCATATGGATGGGTCTAATTTGCAGGGAATGGTGAGCAAAAAAAATGATGGTTGGACTGCTACCCAGAACAATTGCCAGTAGTTAGAATATGTGCATGTATTCCTTCCATCACCTTTTGTGGGTTTAATGTAACACCATAAGTGGCCAAGGGTATGCCCAGACATGGGTCCTGTGCTCACTGTACCATTAGAATCAAGCTGCATCTGAGTGAATAGTTCAAGTAGGCCAAAACCGGTCTTGGGTTGCCTGTTCCAGTTCAGAGAGGGCATGGTTTGTCAGTTTCGGCTGTACTGCTCCCATTGGAGCAGGACCAAGGCTGATTTGCATATGGCTGGTCCTACTCTGATGTGGCATGGTGGGCAAAAAAAATGATGGGTTGGAATGTTACCCTGAGCAATTGCGAATGATTAGACTATTTGCAAGCAACCTTCCATCACCTCTTGTATGTTTGATGTAATGTGCTAAGTGGCCAAGGTATACCGAGATGAGGACCCCGTGAACACTGTGACACTGTAGCCAAGCTGCATTCATCTGAAGAATCCAAAATAACCTAGGAGTAGTCATGGGTTGCTTGTGTTCCAGTTCAGGAGTACCTGGCATGGCAGATTGGGCTGGTTTGTTCCTACTGGAGCAGGACCATGACTGATTTTCATATGATTGGATCTAATCTGAGGTGGAATGGCGGTAAAAAACTCACAATGGGCTGGAAAGCTATCCAAGTGACTGCCATTGGTTACACAATTTGTAATCATCCCTCCCATCACCTTTTCGATCTTTGAGCAGGCCAGTTACTCTAAAAGAGCTCACGGGCTGGGGCAGATTTGGCCCCATTTCTAAAAGTCTTTTAGAGGCAACAAACTGCTTAGAAATTACCCAATCCCCCAATTCGCTGTAATTATCTGATGTATGAAGCTGGTACATAGAAGGCACCAATTCAGTTCTAGTCTAAAAGCATGCTATGATGAAACATTTGAGCAAGAAAATCTAGCCTATAGGAGAGAGTGAAAACGTTTTCCAAGTTGTCAAACAGGTGAAAATCTGCCTTTTTTTAACACAGCTTGCAGAGCAAATTTGGACTATCAAAACTACCCCAGTTCATTTTGTAGGCAAACAAAAGAAACAATTCAGTTGCAAAACAACATACTTGATATGTTTCGACCAATGGCATTTTCTGGTGATCGCCAGGATATTTTTAGGTACTAAGCATCATGTGTAGATTTCACAAGCATGCCAACAGAACTGTGTTGCTTGAAGTTAAGAAAGCTCTGGTGTCTTTGAAACACATAGTGTTACTTTGTGCTCCTTGGTGGGTTGTGTTATATATGGGAGGCCCTAGGCTCACCTGTTAAGCAAGTCTTTACTGCTGCCCTTTGTTTGTGCTCGGTTAACTGATTCATCACCTGCCTGATTTCTGCAGATCTCCGTCTGTGGGGTTAAATTACAGACAGACGATGTCACCGTATTATGTCAACCTTCTAAGGTGCTTAAAATGAGCAGCAGCACACCCGAATGTTAGCAGACCATAGAGAGTGGCCATCAAATGCACCGAACTGCAGATGGATTGTGACTGCGAAGGCGGGCAGTAACTAGGAGTTAATGCCCCACTGGGAGAACCTTGCCTTTTGGCGTTAAACCCTGCATGGCATTCACGGATGATCGCTGTCGTGAATCATGAAAACGAAAAGCAAGCGCAAATTGAATTACTTTTTAAATGTTAGTTTATCAGCTTCAGGCTTCATTGCTCTGTGTAATGCTGTTTTTATTACAGAGAATGCCCACGGAATGCAGGGCAGCTACTCTGACTGCCAGCGGGCTACCTGAAATGTATGATGTGCTTACAATAATGTTCATATTGTGCTTACTGCAACCACGACTTCTCCAGCGAAATTGCTTTGACTACGGTGAGGATCTGTTCTAGGTCAATTCAGAGCCTTGTGTTTAACAATTTATGGGTCATTATTGCTTCAATAAGAGTGAGACATACAAAGTTGATGCTGTGGCATAATTCAGGCTGTAGTAGTCTTATATTCCAACTTTAGATCTATGAGCGCCATGCAACTGGGGTGTGTCTTGCTAGTGTGCCTGGTCCTTAGTAAGTAAACTTACAAGGGGAAGCGTGTAGGTCGATGAACCTTTTGAATCGCATGGAGTATCCTAGTCATGCAGTGACCATTGAACAATAAACAACATCAATAATCATGAAACAATTTTAGTTAATCACCTTCAAAACCTATCTACTCATGAATAACCACAACTCGGTAAAGAGTTAACAATTTTTATTTCCCTATTGCCTACAATTCTAAATCATCTGATAGTTCAAACTTTATTCAATTCATTAATTCATTAATAAAACATCATCACTTAAGAGGACATATGCAAAAAGGTAATTCCAAATCGGTTAGCAGCTTGTCATATCTGGGTTTTCAAATGTCACATCAGGTTATCAATGTATTTTCCAGTTTTATCTCGCAGTCTCTTTTCACATTTATCTAGATCAGCTCAACAACTCAGTTCATCGATCGCCTTCAGGTTGCATCAAAGTACTGATTTGGAACTTCTCTATCAAAACAAAAAGACATAAACTCATTTTGCCATTCACTTGTTGCAGCATATGCCCATTCAGGACCTGCGTATCTTCGACTTGCTACTCTCTTTCTCTTCAACCTTCGTTCTCCACTTAATTCTCCTTCACTCAGTTCCTCCTTTCTCGTAGTATCCACTTTTTCCTCTATTGGTTCATTTATGACCAACTCCTTCTTTTTCCCAATTCGCGACTCAGGCCAATTATCTCCTTTTCTCATTCCTTCAGTCAATATTCTCCTCAGGATTGGATTCTTCTCTTTTTCTCTTTCAATGGTGTTTTCTCTTGATGGACCTACAACAGCTTCAGGAGGAGTCGGACCACTTTGACTTTGACTCTCAACTCTTTCACCCTCTTGATCTGGCACTTGCTCTGCTTGCCTTTCAGGGCCCTCTGCTTCTGGGAGAACCTCTGCTGTGCTAAGTTCTCCTGCTGTATCCGTTGAGTTAGGCTCTTGTTCACCCTTCTGTAACTCTTCACTCTCGTCTCTTTTTTTTTCCTTTCCATAAATCTGTTTATTCAAGTTTTAGAACATTACAAGGTATGCATGAATCATCAGAGTTTTGAGCTCGGTGCGTTATGCGGTCACAGCATTATTAAGCACTGTTCAGTATCATTGTTACATAACATTGCATTTTGTATAATCTACCTTGCACCATGCGAGTCACTTCTGTGTTTAGTCTCAGCTCCATGTCGCTTGCAGGTTGAGGCCATCTGTGTTTGTCTCTTTAAAGTATTCAATTGACTTTACTTAGTATGTCTTATGAGTCTAATGTGAGGCAGTGAGCTCAACATCAAGGAGGTAAGCAAGTCATTTAGTAACCTTCACTTAGGCAATGCTTTTACAAACTGAGATTTCCTGTGTTTAGATGTCATTGTTGAGTAGACAGATGTTGTTAACACTATGTGAACTAACCGTGTGAACTGTAAACAACTGCTGGCTGCGAATAATTACCTTATTATTTTCTCGTATTTGGTTTCGGATTATACGGGGGGTTAAATTACTTCATTTAAACATGTCAGCGAAGGAGTGAGATCGGGTGCAAAGCGTAGTATGCTATGTCTTGCAATCTTCTAGTGGGGCACAGAGGCTCCTCCATTTACTCATCTAAGCTCCTAGCGTGGTGCAGCACCCCCCAGTGGCATTCAGGGGGACTAGTCCAGGCCTCCCTCGTCAGGTTTCCCGCCCACGTCCCGCAATCTTATCATCATTTCCTCCCAGCAAGTGGACAGCGGGGATTGGTGCAGACCCAGCACCTCCTCCCTCTTCAGCGCCGCCTCCTCTGCCCCTGCCCACACCTCAAGAGAGCGTTTCCATGCCTGCACGGGCAGCGGGTCGGGTGATTTCCACCTACGAGTCACCAGCCGCCTTGCCACGATGAGCCCCAGGTCTGTGAAGCGTACCTCTGCTCTGTGTCGCTTGCTTCTAGGGAATATTCCCAGTATGCCTGCCTCCCAGGTGAGGGGGATCCGACAGGTCATGTAGTTTGACAGATTATCAACTACCTCCCGCCAGTAGGGGCCCAATCTAGGACAGGACCATACCATATGTAGCAAGTCTGCACCAATCTCCTGGCATCTAGGACAGGCCGCATCTCGACGCGCAAAGTATTTGTTCACCCGGGCTGGTGTAAGGTAGGCCCTACGAACCAGGTAGTATTGTATGAGGCCAAATCTGGAGTTGAGGGGTATGTTAAGGTGCCCCGAGAGGGCCATACCCCACTGTGCCTCCGCAATTGAGGCGCCCGCATCTGTTTCCCATGCCGTGCGCAGTTCTCCACTATCTAGGGCCGTGTGGTTGCGCAACGCATGTGCAAGCCAACTTATCAGACGATGATTGATTCCGACCCAGCACCTGCAGATATTGTATCAACAAGTGGGTGGGGGGAGCCGTAGAGATGTCCCTCCACCCAGTCCTCAGGGTCCGCAGCAGGGAGCTGTATAGTAGGAACTGTCCAGGAGGCAGTCTCAAGTCTCAAAGCCCAGTGAACGGGATCAGCCGGCCCTCTTCATAAAGATTGCCCAAAGTGAATAAATATGCTTCGTGCCATGTCCGAAGTTCCGAGTTTGATGTGACCCTGGGGCTGCGCGGTGTGCCCTCCAGTACCAGGGCTGGTGCAGAAGGAGTCACCTGCCTCGTCAGTCGAAGGGATCTACGAAAGCATTTATGGGCGACTTTGAGGAACAACTGTCGAGGAATTGGTGCTCGTGTGAGCGGATGAAACAGATGTTGGATTTGCATTAGTGACCAGGGACCACCCTCTGACGCTGTGTCGGTCAGCTGCGCCTATGCCAGCCATCTGGCTATCCACTGGAGTTGGGCCGCCAGGTAGTAATGTTCTAAGTTAGGGACCGCGAGGCCGCCCCTGTCAGGTGGAAGGTACAGCTTCCTCAGGGCGACTCTGCATCGGCCACCGTTCCGGATAAAGTCTCTCAACCCGATTTTCAGAGCACTGAAGAAGCCAGGAGGAACATAGTGTGGGAGGTTAGAGAAAAAATATAGGAGGCACGGCAGGACGACCATCTTCAGGAGTGCTATCCTGCCCGCTACCGATAATGACAGTGTCCTCCAGAATGACATCTGGGACCTTACCGAAGACACCGCTTTCGCGAGGTTGCCCTCAAGCAGGTCTTCCTCACAATGGTAGATTCTGATGCCTAGGTATCTAAATGTGCCGGGCTGCCACGGAACGGGACTTCCGGCCAGTTCAATCCTGGGGTCTGAGAGTCAAAGGGGAAGAGACTTGACTTACACCAGTTTACCCTAAGGCCGGATAGCCTCGCGAAGCGCTGCAAGAGCGTCCCGACCTCTGGTGGAATTTGCGTGATGTCTCTGAAATACAGGAGGAGGTCATCAGCGTACAACGACACTGTGTGCAGACCGTCCCCAAGGGAAATTCCCCAATTGGTCCCCCTTCCACGCAGGGCTGCTGCCAGTGGTTCCATGGCAAGTGAAAACAGTAAAGGTGAAAGAGGGCAGCCCTGTTTCGTGCCTCTGTATATATGAATCGGCTCCGATACTGCAGATCCTAGTTTTACCTGGACCTGCGGTCTGGTATTTAACCAGTCTGGCGAAGGAGGGTCCCACTCCAAGCAGCCGCAACACTTTGAACAAGTAGTGCCACTCCAGGGAGTCAAAGGCCTTCTCCAAGTCCAGAACAAGGCAGCCTGCCCTCGGCCACGCGCGACCCGCATAATTCATGACTCGAAAAAGCCTTCTGATATTATGTGATGTGTCTCTCTCTGGGACAAACCCGTTCTGATCAGGGTGGACTAGACCCGGGACATTTGGTGCCAGTCGTAATACCAGTGTCTTCGCTAGTACTTTGTTGTCGGTATTTAACATTGCTAGGGGTCGGTACAATCCCATTTCTGCAGGATCCCTTCCCTCCTAGGAAGAGAGACCAGCATCGCCTCTCCTTGAGTGGCTGGTAAGTGACCCTTCCGTTCGGCGTCTTCGTATACGTGAAGTAACCTGGGTGCCAACTGCAACACAAAGGCTTTGTAGAAGTCTACTGGTATCCCGTCCGGGCCCAGTGTTTTGCCAGATGCAAGGTTGCGAATGCTGGCTTTTATTTCTTCAAGAACGCTGCATCCTCCAACACCTCGGGTCTCAGTTTCCAAGTAGGCACAGCAGGCTGGGAAGTTTCCCAGCTAAGGCTTGCGAGTAGTGGGTTGTGGTCCGAGAGCGTGCGCCCCATGTATTCCGTGTTCCCTATTACGAGGGCTAGGTTAGAAGTGCAGAGCATTCTGTATAATCGTACGTGTAAAGTGTGCGGGCCGAGTAGAAGGAGTAAACCCTATACTGCGCGTGCCGTTGCCGCCATATGCCTACTAGTTGCCATTGCTGTGTCCAGGTCACTAGTCCGCGCGAGGCGGTTACCACCGGTGATGTGGGCAGAGGTGGGAAGGATCGGTCCAGATCTACATCAAGCACACTATTGAAGTCTCCGCCTAGCAACCAAGGGAGGCCGCCCCAGTCCGCCAAATGCTGGGACAGGCCATTTAAAAAGGCTGTCTGGTCTGTGTTTGGAGCGTATATAGAGCCTAGTACTACAGCGCATCCCGCCAGTCTCCCACGTACCAACACAAATCTGTCCTGTGAGTCCACTATCTGCTCCTCTATTGCAAAGGGTGTGCCAGCTCTGATCCAAATCAACGCGCCTCTAGCATAAGCTTAGTGCCCTGTCGCATATAATTGCCCTCTCCAGCGCCGACGCAGCCAGGGATCTCCGATCCCGCCAGGTGTGTCTCTTGCAGAAATGCCAGATGGATTGAATGCCTCCTGAAGTAGGAATAAATGGCGTATCGCTGCTTGGGGGTGTGTATGCCTCTCATGTTCCAGGTAATTGCTGTATATGAAGACATGTTATGGATAGTAAAACCTCTTCTATCACCCCTCTCCCCTCCCCTTCGCATAGCTTCGCTTCGTCAACTGCCCCTTTCCAGCCATCGATTAGGTGTGTGATAACCGCAGTCCAGTCAAACCAAAACTTAACTAATACCATTAGAGCAGTTAGACAACAGGTCACCACCCAAACCCAACAATGAAAACAATAGCATATAACCACACAACTACACATAATATATCTCCACTAATAGGAGTTTGGGGTAGGCCAATCCCACAGGTGAATAGTTTCCACACAGGCCATGCAGCCCAGTCTTAGCTGATAATAGGACTATAGCAGGGAACATACGGGAGGGCCCAGAGCATGCATCTACAGGCAGGCGCAGCGCGCGGGTGGGGAGCGGCACACGACAGTCGCGCACACCACCACATGACGTATTTCACCTTTCCCCGACAGCCAGACCCGCCCGTGACTGGCTTCTACAAACATATAAATGGGGTTCTGTAACCCACACAAGTAAGTTCCAGCAGTGTATAGTTACACCAAGTCTCCTAGTAATCTCTTAGAAGAGCTCGTCTGCCGTGGCAGGCATCCCAGGAGGGCCTCCGGCCAGGCTCAGCTCCGACATGCGGTCCAGGGTGGCAGGTCGGTCACTTGCCGGCTGCGAGAGTTCGGTGTCCGATTCTGACACTAGGGGGGACGTGCTTATCGCTGCAGCAGATTGTATTGCCTCTCTTCTCTCTTGTATAAATTGTTCCAGATCAGGTGCCTGTGTCGTACGGTCGGTCCGGGGCTCTCCCCTCCTCCGAGCCCGCCTGGTTCTGCCGCGTCTGCCCCGAGGCATCTATGTTGGCCTCTCAGCAGTTCCGCTCGAGGCCAGTCCTGATGACTCAAGCCACTCCCATGCCGTCTCAGGTGTGGTAAAAAAATGCGACTTGTTTTCCGCCACTACTCGTAGCTTGGCAGGGAACAGCAGGGAGTAACAAAAACCAGGGGATCTGAGCTTGCGCTTCAATGGCAGGTAGGAGGCCTGGTCTCGATGCACCGCTAGTGTGTAGTCTGGAAACAACAGAACCTGTGCTCCTTCCACTCGGAGAGGCGAGTCAGTTCGTACAGTTTGCAAAATCACATCCCTGTCTGCATAGTGGAGAAGGCGAATGATGAAGGGATGAGGAGGGCTCCCCGGCGGCCTCGATCGTGTGGGGATTCGGTGGGTGCGCTCCACCGAGAAGAAGGGGGTGAGTCCACCCGTTAGCACCAGGCCCCTCAACCAGTTCTCTGAGTAGGCCTCTGCTCCCTCCGGAAGGCCCACTACTCTGATATTGTTCCTCCTGGAGCGGCCCTCCGCATCCTCCAATCGGCGTTCCAATTCCATCACGCGGGTCTGTACTTCCTCCATCTCTGTTTGCAGGCGTGAGGTCTTTGGTACCAGTTTGTCCACCTTTATATCAATTTCGCCAGTTTTGTCTGCTAACTTGCGGTGGTCAGCGTGCAGTAAGACAAGGTCACTTGTCACTTTATCTATTTTGGCTTCCAGCGACGTACGGGCGCGCTCCAGTGAGTCTCCGATGTGTTCCACCGCTGCGAGGACCGCGTCTAGTTTCTGACTGTCCTGTGCCATTGTGTCTTGGGATTTCCCAGCACCGGCACCAGAGCGTAGATGTCCTTCCCCTGCCATGATCCAGGTTACAAGGAATCTCTGTCTGCCCACCGTTCACTGCGCCATGCCTCACTAATTCCTGTTTCCAATTCACTGCTCTGGCCGATCTCGAGCAGGACAAGGGTACCGGTCCGGCGAGCCGTCAGTCAGGGAGTGCAACCGTGTGGCCATCGGGGTCACCAGGGCGAGTTCTAGTTTTACTTCATGAGCACTTTGGCGGGGCCAGCTCTGTAGTAATCAGCTCTGGGTGCGCCCTCCTTGCATGGGTCTCTTCGCTGTGGATTGGTGGCTGACTGCCGAAATCACGCTATGTCCTGCTTCTGCTCGGGAATTCAATGTGCTAGGGCAGGGCGGGCCCGCTTGTCGGGTACGACAGTTTTCCACCCACCGACAGCACGAGAAGCCCGTCCCCCACTGCCCTCTCATCTCCTGCCGGGTGACACTCCCCTCCGTCTTCTGGGGCACACCTAGTGCGCACAGCTCCGCAGCAGGCCAGGCAGCCTCCAAGGTTATGTAATCTCTGAGTGCCTCTTGTAGATATTCTCACATCCACAGCTGGGCAGAGAGTTTCAGTTCCTGAAAGGGCACCCGCCTGCCCCCCGGGGATTGTGGTGAGTTCCTGATCCTGTGCACTTCCTGGGACACTATTTTGAGATGGCTAGGGGCAGTGCTCAGCCCCTGGTGAGGCCCTCACAAGTCGCTCCTCACCTCAGTCCTTCCCTTCCCCCGGGGGCAAATTCTCACCTCCTTGGGGGAAGCCTCCAGCTGCATGTCGCGCCTCGAGGGCGCTCTGTCCTCAGAGCGCCGTCTCCGCCTCAGTGGCCACGCCCCCCTCCGCGGCCACGCCGTCCCACGATGCCGCCTCGCGGAACCGGGCCGACCAGGTGTGGCGCGTCGCCATTGCGGTGCCGCCGAAGAGGCGGATTTCGGCCCCCACAGGCTGTAGGACCGTGGGGGTTCAGCGCCGATCACCCATCAGGTGGCGCCGCTCCCCGTCCCCTCCTAGGGCATCGGATTTACCGGGCGCGGCGCGCAGCTCTAGAAGCTTGCGTCCGCCATTTTGGACGGCTTGGCCACGCCCCTTCACTCTCGTCTCTTACAGGTGTGATTGATCCATCTTCCACAAGCTCAGGATCAACCTCAGGGTCGGCTTGTCCTTGTTCTGACTCATTTACAGTTACTTGCTTCGCTGTTGTTGGTGCTCTCAACAACACCTCTTCATGCTCTTGCGGGCTCACCACTCTTTTTGTATGGCTTGCATGTATCCAGTTTGGCAATCCTGCACACTTTACAGCTGTCATAGTTGGTAGCACCACCTGGTATGGACCTTTCCAACATGGTTCTAAACAGGTCTTTTGAACGTGCTTTTTGATGATGACCCAATCTCTAGCTCTCAGATTGTGACCTGGGTCATGGATGGGTGGCAGGGTAACACCTGCTGAGAGAAAGAGCGAACCACATCAGCCAGACCTTTGCAGTAATCACATCCCATATCATCTGTAATATTTACAAGTGCATTGGTTGGAATTGCTGGCATATCTCATTGCTCTGCCCATGAGGATCTCATGGGGCGACAGTTCTGTCTTCCTGTCAGGAATATTTCGCATTTACGTCAATACCAAAGGTAAGGCATCTGGCCATTTTAGATTGGTTGCAGCACACATCTTGGCAATTCTTGACTTCAGTGTATCATTAATTTCGGTCACTAGTCCTGATGCTTCAAGGCAATAGCTGCAATGCACCTTTTGCTCAATGTTTAATGCTGCACATAAGAGTTTGATCACTTCGTTATTAAAGTGAGTTCCTCTATCTGATTCTAAAGAGATCGGAAATCCGAACCGTGGTATTAACTCTCTAAGCAACAGCTTTGCTACTGTGAGACTGTCATTTCTTTGTGTGGGGTATGCTTCAATCCAATGACTAAACACACACACAATCACCAACACATACTTCAATCCACCACATGCAGGCATCTCAATGAAATCCAACTGCACTCTGCTGAACGGTCCTCCTGCTCCTCCAATGTGGCTCAAATTCACCACTGTCCCTTTCCCCACATTTAGTTGCTGACAGATTACACATCGATGATCTGTTCTAGGTCAATTTAGAGCCTTGTGTGTAACATTTTATGGGTCATTATTGCTTCAATAAGAGTGGGACATTAAAAGTTGATGCAGTGGCATGATTCAAGCTGTAGTAGTTTTATATTCCAACTTGAGATCTATTATCGGCATGCAACTGGAGTGTGTCTTGACACTTAGAAGAACGTGTCTTATTTTTCTGCACCTGGTTAGAGTATAGTATCCCTGTGCACTACTGTTGGACCTGACCCTTTTTGAAGGGTCAACCCCAGTTTTTTGCCATCTGCTGCTTGTAGGAAAGTACCATCTTGCCTGGCATGTTACCCCCATTTTTCACTGTATATATGTTGTTTTAGTTGTATGTGTCACTGGGACCCTGTTCCCCAGGGCCCCAGTGCTCATAAGTGTGCCTGAATGTGTTACCTGTGTAGTGACTAACTGTCTAACTGAGGCTCTGCTAATCAGAACCTCAGTGGTTATGCTCTCTCATTTCTTTCAAATTGTCACTGACAGGCTAGTGACCAATTTTACCAATTTACATTGACTTACTGAAACACCCTTATAATTCCCTAGTATATGATACTGAGGTACCCAGGGTATTGGGGTTCCAGGAGATCCCTATGGGCTGCAGCATTTCTTTTGCCACCCATAGGGAGCTCTGACAATTCTTACACAGGCCTGCCACTGCAGCCTGAGTGAAATAACGTCCACGTTATTTCACAGCCATTTTACACTGCACTTAAGTAACTTATAAGTCACCTATATGTCTAACCTTTACCTGGTAAAGGTTAGGTGCAAAGTTACTTAGTGTGAGGGCACCCTGGCACTAACCAAGGTGCCCCCACATTGTTCAGGGCCAATTCCCCGGACTTTGTGAGTGCAGGGACACCATTACACGCGTGCACTACATATAGGTCATTTTCTATATGTAGCTTCACAATGGTAACTCCGAATATGGCCATGTAACATGTCTATGATCATGGAATTGCCCCCTCTATGTCATCCTGGCATAGTTGGCACAATCCAATGATCCCAGTGGTCTGTAGCACAGACCCTGGTACTGCCAAACTGCCCGTCCTGGGGTTTCACTGCAGCTGCTGCTGCTGCCAACCCCTCAGACAGGCATCTGCCCTCCTGGGGTCCAGCCAGACCTGGCCCAGGATGGCAGAACAAAGGACTTCCTCTGAGAGAGGGGGTTACACCCTCTCCCTTTGGAAAATGGTGTGAAGGCAGGGGAGGAGTAGCCTCCCCCAGCCTCTGGAAATGCTTTGTTGGGCACAGATGTGCCTAATTCTGCATAAGCCAGTCTACACCGGTTCAGGGGACCCCTTAGCCCTGCTCTGGCGCGAAACTGGACAAAGGAAAGGGGAGTGACCACTCCCCTGACCTGCACCTCCCCTGGGAGGTGTCCAGAGCTCCTCCAGTGTGCTCCAGACCTCTGCCATCTTGGAAACAGAGGTGCTGCTGGCACACTGGACTGCTCTGAGTGGCCAGTGCCACCAGGTGACGTCAGAGACTCCTTCTGATAGGCTCCTTCAGGTGTTAGTAGCCTATCCTCTCTCCTAGGTAGCCAAACCCTCTTTTCTGGCTATTTAGGGTCTCTGTCTCTAGGGAAACTTTAGATTACGAATGCAAGAGCTCATCAGAGTTCCTCTGCATCTCTCTCTTCACCTTCTGCCAAGGAATCGACTGCTGACCGCGCTGGAAGCCTGCAAACCTGCAACATAGTAGCAAAGACGACTACTGCAACTCTGTAAAGCTGATCCTGCCGCCTTCTCGACTGTTTTCCTGGTGGTGCATGCTGTGGGGGTAGTCTGCCTCCTCTCTGCACTAGAAGCTCCGAAGAAATCTCCCGTGGGTCGACGGAATCTTCCCCCTGCAACCGCAGGCACCAAAAAGCTGCATTACCGGTCCCTTGGGTCTCCTCTCAGCACGACGAGCGAGGTCCCTCGAATCCAGCAACTCTGTCCAAGTGACTCCCACAGTCCATTGACTCTTCAGTCCAAGTTTGGTGGAGGTAAGTCCTTGCCTCACCTCGCTAGACTGCATTGCTGGGAACCGCGACTTTTGCAGCTACTCCGGCCCCTGTGCACTTCCGGCGGAAATCCTTTGTGCACAGCCAAGCCTGGGTCCACGGCACTCTAACCTGCATTGCATGACTTTCTAAGTTGGTCTCCGGCGACGTGGGATTCCTTTGTGTAACTTTGGGTGAGCACTGTTTCACGCATCCTCGTAGTGCCTGTTTCTGGCACTTCTCCGGGTGCTACCTGCTGCTGAGAGGGCTCCTTGTCTTGCTCGACGCCCCCTCTACCTCCTGGTCCAATTTGCGACCTCCTGGTCCCTCCTGGGCCACAGCAGCGTCCAAAAACGCTAACCGCACGATTTGCAGCTAGCAAGGTTTGTTGGCGTTCTTTCGGCGGGAAAACACTTCTGCACGACTCTCCACGGCGAGAGGGATCCGTCCACCAAAGGGGAAGTCTCTAGCCCTTTTCGTTCCTGCAGAAACCTCAGCTTCTTCTGTCCAGTAGAAGCTTCTTTGCACCCACAGCTGGCATTTCCTGGGCATCTGCCCATCTCCGACTTGCTTGTGACTTTTGGCCTCGGTCCCCTTGTTCCACAGGTACCCAAGATTGGAAATCCATCATTGTTGCATTGTTGGTTTGTGTCTTTCCTGCATTATTCCTCTATCACGACTTCTTTGTCTTTAGGGGAACTTTAGTGCACTTTGCACTCACTTTTCAGGGTCTTGGGGAGGGTTATTTTTCTAACTCTCACTATTTTCTAATAGTCCCTGCGACCCTCTACAGGGTCACATAGGTTTGGGGTCCATTCGTGGTTCGCATTCCACTTTTGGAGTATATGGTTTGTGTTGCCCCTATCCCTATGTGTCCCCATTGCATCCTATTGTAACTATACATTGTTTGCACTGTTTTCTAAGACTATACTGGATATTTTTGGTATTGTGTACATATATCTTGTGTATATTTCCTATCCTCTCACTGAGGGTACACTCTAAGATACTTTGGCATATTGTCATAAAAATAAAGTACATTTATTTTTAGTATAACTGTGTATTGTGTTTTCTTATGATATTGTGCATATGACACTAAGTGGTACTGTAGTAGCTTCACACGTCTCCTAGTTCAGCCTAAGCTGCTCTGCTAAGCTACCATTATCTATCAGCCTAAGCTGCTAGACACCCTATACACTAATAAGGGATAACTGGGCCTGGTGCAAGGTGCAAGTACCCCTTGGTACTCACTACAAGCCAGTCCAGCCTCCTACACTGCTGAATCTATTTTTGTTAGCAGTAGGACTCTGCACCTCTTCCCTGCTAACCAGTGGTAAAGTATGTGTGCTCTCTCTTCCTAAAATATGTAACAATTGGCATATACTGATTGGTACATTTAATTTACTTGTACACACCTAGTAAATAGCACTACATGTACCCCGGACCTGTAAAATAAATGCTACTTGTAGGCCTACAGCACCCATTGTGCCACCCCCTAAAGTAGGCTTTTAGAACATGTTGTCTCAGGCTTGCCACTGCAACTTGTGTGCAGATTTAAACTGCTATTTTGACCTGGCGAAAACAACCTTTTCTGAGGCCCAACTTCCTTATAATGCTAATAAAGTCACTCCTACGCTAAACCCGAAAGGCTCATATGTCAATGTGCATTACTTTTAAAAGGGTAAGACGTGTATTTAAGTTTTACATGATCTCACAGTCAAAAAAGTCTAAATCTGTTTTTCACTGTTGTAAGGCCTATTTCTCCTGTTAACTAACACTAATGTAGCCTATTACGTTTAATAAGTGATAACTTTGCATTGGGAGCAGATAGAGATGTGCTGTTTACACTCAAATTAATTGTAATTTGCAATCCGGGGATTGCATGCTTTAGCATCAGGTCAGATATTAAGTTAGAATTTTGAAAATGCCACTTTTAGAAAGTTGGCATTTTCTTGTTCCCCCTATTTGTGCCTTCTGTCAGTGTTCTGGATCACATGAATGTGAATGGCTCTGCTGCTGGGCTTTGTGTATTACTTCCAGACAGTAACACAAGGGGCTTAGATATGGGCAGGATGGGCAAAGAGGGACTGTACTCGGCCGCTCTTATACTTTAGAAGGCTTTGCCTCCTACACAAGTAAAATAATCTGACACCAGGGTTGCCCTGCCTTTTGCTACCCCACAGACAGTTTGGAGTCTTGACAGGAGAAGAACTTTCCTGAACCAGATATGGGTATAGGACAGGGAGTCCCTCACTCAAAGGGTGGCACCAGATACAAATATTGGATCTCAAGAGCCATTCTTTAGAGCACCCCTGAACCTGGTGAATTTACAGACAAAGGACTGCCCTGCTACCAGAGGACTACCCTGCTGCTTGAAGGACTGTTGTGGTGTCTTGAAAGGAAGACTAAACCTGCTTACCTTCATACCAGGCCACGCAGAGTGACTCCAAGGGTCAGGAGGCTGACCTCCTGTGTGAGCTATAGGGACATCACAAGCTTAAGAGGCCTCCCTGCAACTTCTCAGCCTCCATACTGTAATTGGACCTGCCTCAACCTGCAACTGGACCCGCCTGAGCCCTGATGGCCTCTGCTGGAGTGAGTACCTGATCCACATGAGGTGCCTTCCCAGGTCCTGTACCTTTGGCTGGCAATAGAGTCTACTCCTACCAAAGGAAAAGTGAAAATCCTGAAGTTTGGGCTCCTCGAAATTGTAAATGGGCCCATTCTTGCCATGACTCTGCTGCCCGTAGCTACTGCCAATGCAAAGTACTGGTGACGGGCTCTGTTCATGCCGATTATAGTCCATGGCAACCACCAACGTGAGACCTGCACTTCACGCTACATCAATGACAGCCCATGATGACCACTAACTCAAAGATACAGTACCACGACACCTGACCTGATTTTCAAGCTACAGCAACGACCATCTTCGATGGTCAGACTACTTCTCATGGACCCCTCCAACACAAATTTAACTCTTCATGCCAGACTTAGGCGATAGCTTTTCAGCTGGACTAACCAGTTCCCTGTATCCCACATATGCTCCACCGTGGTCGGCCTGAACTTGTGACTTGCCCCCAATCTAATGCAACAAGATCCCCACAAGTGGTTCTTTTTGCTTCTAGGTGCTTTTTTCAGTAAAAACTTTAACATACAATATCTTTAGATCTATTGACTGAATTTGTGTTGCTCTTGTATCATTTTATTTATTAAAACTTACTCTATTTTTCTAAATTGTTTGAGATTTTTCTCATGTTGTCTTTTCACTTTATTACTGTTTGTATGCTGCATAAATACCTTACATTTTGTCAATTAAGCCTGACTACTTTGTGCCAAGCTACCTGAGGATTAAGCACAGGCCAGTTTTGTGACTTTTGTGGTTCACCATGACAAGGACTGTCGTCGTTGCTTGAGTGGGGCTTTCACACACCCCTTCTCTCCTTAGCCTGTAACTCAATTTCTGCCAGTGGCCTAATTTCCGTGAAACTTCTCTCAAGAATGTATCTTGATGAGCGTGGAAATCCTTATTACTCAATGCCGGGGTACCATTTTGTATATACATACTCACAGTAGATGTCCTCATTTGCCACATACAGAAGATTAGGTATATTGTTAAAGGTCCTGAAGAAATGCCACTTGATCAAATTTTGACATTTTAAGGCATGAAACATGTCAATAGAGAACTAGGATCAATATAAAAATATAAATACACTTGATCCCACAAAACTCAATATAACATAACCCAGCACTTTTGAGTAAAAACTAGGATCATCATATTTGTGTGTTCCTTAATTTGTTTTTAACTTGACATAGATCTTTGTCTTTATTAAAACTAATCATGCAAGATCTACAGGGAGTGCAGAATTATTAGGCAAATGAGTATTTTGACCACATCATTCTCTTTATGCATGTTGTCTTACTCCAAGCTGTATAGGCTTGAAAGCCTACTACCAATTATGCATATTAGGTGATGTGCATCTCTGTAATGAGAAGGGGTGTGGTCTAATGACATCAACACCCTATATCAGGTGTGCATAATTATTAGGCAACTTAACAAAAAACAAATATATACCCATTTCAATTATTTATTATTACCAGTGAAACCAATATAACATCTCAACATTCACAAATATACATTTCTGACATTCAAAAACAAAACAAAAACAAATCAGTGACCAATATAGCCACCTTTCTTTGCAAGGACACTCAAAAGCCTGCCATCCATGGATTCTGTCAGTGTTTTGATCTGTTCACCATCAACATTGCGTGCAGCAGCAACCACAGCCTCCCAGACACTGTTCTGAGAGGTGTACTGTTTTCCCTCCTTGTACATCTCACATTTGATGATGGACCACAGGTTCTCAATGGGGTTCAGATCAGGTGAACAAGGAGGCCATGTCATTAGATTTCCTTCTTTTATACCCTTTCTTGCCAGCCACGCTGTGGAATACTTGGACGCGTGTGATGGAGCATTGTCCTGCATGAAAATCATGTTTTTCTTGAAGGATGCAGACTTCTTCCTGTACCACTGCTTGAAGAAGGTGTCTTCCAGGAACTGGCAGTAGGACTGGGAGTTGAGCTTGACTCCATCCTCAACCCGAAAAGGCCCCACAAGCTCATCTTTGATGATACCAGCCCAAACCAGTACTCCACCTCCACCTTGCTGGCGTCTGAGTCGGACTGGAGCTCTCTGCCCTTTACCAATCCAGCCACGGGCCCATCCATCTGGCCCATCAAGACTCACTCTCATTTCATCAGTCCATAAAACCTTAGAAAAATCAGTCTTGAGATATTTCTTGGCCCAGTCTTGACGTTTCAGCTTGTGTGTCTTGTTCAGTGGTGGTCGTCTTTCAGCCTTTCTTACCTTGGCCATGTCTCTGAGTATTGCACACCTTGTGCTTTTGGGCACTCCAGTGATGTTGCAGCTCTGAAATATGGCCAAACTGGTGGCAAGTGGCATCGTGGCAGCTGCACGCTTGACTTTTCTCAGTTCATGGGCAGTTATTTTGCGCCTTGGTTTTTCCACACGCTTCTTGCGACCCTGTTGACTATTTTGAATGAAACGCTTGATTGTTCGATGATCACGCTTCAGAAGCTTTGCAATTTTAAAAGTGCTGCATCCCTCTGCAAGATATCTCACTATTTTTGACTTTTCTGAGCCTGTCAAGTCCTTCTTTTGACCCATTTTGCCAAAGGAAAGGAAGTTGCCTAATAATTATGCACACCTGATATAGGGTGTTGATGTCATTAGACCACACCCCTTCTCATTACAGAGATGCACATCACCTAATATGCTTAATTGGTAGTAGGCTTTCGAGCCTATACAGCTTGGAGTAAGACAACATGCATAAAGAGGATGATGTGGTCAAAATACTCATTTGCCTAATAATTCTGCACTCCCTGTATAGTGAATTGTATTCCACATTTTTTCTAATTGTCTCTTCCAGCCAGCTCAAGGCAGTCCTAAAATAAGATCGCTGGCAAAGTGCCCCATTGCGGTGCCCGTTTGGCATTGCAGTGCATCCCAACGAGGAGCAGGTCCGAAAATGAAGCACTCCACCTTTGTGTGGGTGAGGGCAGAGCAGATGCATCCAGTGCATTTCCCAGGTCTCTGATAGTTGACCTGATTAATTAGAACAGTATATCCCATTACACATTGCCAAATATAATCAATAAACATATTTTTTTCAGAAATTCAAATAAATTACTAACCTGATGAAGAACATCTGCCTGAAATGCATTGGGATTTCTTGACATCGTGCACTGTAAAATTAGGAATGAACAAAGAGCATTGTACAAGCTTGTGTTCTCAACTACGAATTAAAATTGCTTTTATGCAAATTAGTTGAACAAATTGGATGACAACAAATAATACGAATCAAATAGCAAATCACACCACTGTCAATGCTCGGGTGACTACAGTTTCTCAGCATGCACCACATTAGGATATTGCGCAAAGCGTGATCCAGAATTCAACCCTTGTAACCTCTTTATAATGGAGGGGTATTGTGAACAAACGCAGGGTGCTGAATTGAGATTTTTATTTATTCAACCATAAACCTGGTATATTCCCAACAAGGTCCTCATCAGCGATGCTGGCATAAATTGCTCTTAATCAACTGGATGTGGAAGCGTTACAGGGGAGAGCTCTCATATTTCTTACTAAAAAATTCAGGGATTTAGTTTAAGGTCGGAAGAAAGGGTTACCTTTCTCAGATCCCCATATTTCCTCTAGAGACATCAGGAAACTGTAGAAATTATCTAAGCAGATAAACTCTGCAGGTTAATAAACCTAATCTGGTTGTAAATTTATGAATGCCTCTTACAGTTTAAAAAAAGGCATATTTAGCATATTTTCGATACCGGAACTGCAGTGTTGCACTCATTAATTTAATTGTCACGCCCCACACATTGACTAACATCAGTGTGATGCTAACATGAACACCCTCAGGTACAGACCAGTCCACCTTTAACTTTCGGATCACTATTAAAGGAGATTATTTGTAGCCTTATCAACCGTGAAATCTCATGTTATTACAGCTGGTTAATTTGTTCGCTGAATAACAGTAATCGAGATTGTGCAAAGTCGTTTTTCATGCTTGCGAGCAGGATCACCCCTTGACACAGATGGAACTTAGCTGGTTATTAACATGTAAAAGGCATCATGTTAGAAGCTCGCCAGTCTTGACAGTCACTAGCCCTGCAGTTCTTCAGTGCTCCCCTGCCCTCTAGCTAGGTTTGCTAGTTACTGCGGCTGATACACACATACGTGTCCGCTACCTAGCCAAACGAAATCTATAGCAGGTGGAGAAGACCTTTTTGGGGAGGTCATTGCACTCTTTATACCTGTTAACCAACATATCTTGAGGGGGCAAAGGAAAGAGAGGCGATGGGAAGGGACTCCACATTTTTCCATGTGAAGAGAAAAGACTATGGGGGTCATTCTGACCCTGGCGGTCATGGACCGCCAGGGCCAACGACCGCGGGAGCACCGCCAACAGGCTGGCGGTGCTCCCATGGGCATTCTGACCGCGGCGGTACAGCCGCGGTCAGAAACGGAAAACCGGCGGGGTTCCGCCGGTTTTCCGCTGCCCTGGGGAATCCTCCATGGCGGCGCTGCAGGCAGCGCTGCCATGGGGATTCCGACCCCCTTACCGCCAGCCTGGTTCTGGCGGTTTTGACCGCCAGAACCTGGCTAGCGGTAACGGGTGTTGTGGGGCCCCTGAGGGCCCCTGCAGTGCCCATGCCAGTGGCATGGGCACTGCAGGGGCCCCCTAATAGGGCCCCACTAAGATTTTCAGTGTCAGCATAGCAGACACTGAAAATCGCGACGGGTGCAACTGCACCCGTCGCACCCTTCCCACTCCGCCAGCTCCATTCAGAGCCGGCTTCCTCGTGGGAAGGGGTTTCCCGCTGGGCGGGCGGGCGGCCTTCTGGCGGTCGCCCGCCCGCCCAGCGGGAAACTCAGAATAACCGCGGCGGTCTTTTGACCGTGCAGCGGTATTCTGGCGTTTCCCGTTTGGCTGGCGGCGCCCGCTGCCAGCCAAACTCAGAATGACCCCCTATATTTTCTTTCACAAATCGCTGGATCCAGGTGTGTTAGGGCAGCTGGTTAAACTCAAGGAAACCAAGACTATATTTACCAAGATACACCAATTTCCTAAGTGAGAGGCCAGAATTGAATGCATTGTGTCTTCCAGAGAGAAAGACTAATGGCATTCCTAATGAATTCCATATTGTTATTTAAGGATAAACAAGGAGAACCTTCTTTGATTCACTAGTAAAGGTCTATTAATATTAATAATTCTTAATTTAAACCTGTAGTCCTGAAATCTTGGTTTATTACCTTTGGCAGGTCTGTTCAGATTTTAAATTTAGTGATACTGGTACAGAGAGTAGCACTCCAATGACCATATTTTAAACTAAATTGGATCTGAGATCATTTCGTAGAGCTACAGAACTGCAGTTTGTGAAATGCCGTGAAAGAGGTGAAAAAGATAGTCATTGGGCCTGATTTTCACTTTGGCGAAGAGGGTACTCTACCTCAAAGGCGACAGATAACCTTTCCCCCAAAGTGAAGTTCCACCTGCTTCATTTAGAATCAAGTGGCTCTTCAGTATGTAGACAAAGGAGACTACTCCCTCTCTGCCACCTACATACACCTCTGATGGCCCGACAGAGTATGGCCCATCAGAGGTCTAACCATGTGTCTGCCAACTGTATTTGAAGTGGGCAAACACAAGGCCAGTATTTGCTTTCACACACCACCATACAAAAGGGAAAACAAAAACTATTAAATGTCCCCCACGCCATGGGCGACAACTTTGTTTTTCCTTATTTTCAATAACTAAATCCTGGTTTTGGTTTTTCTTTTTCAAAATAAAAAAAATGTTGAAAGTTTAATGGACGGTTCAGTCATATTGATGGAGCCATTCGTCAAACTTTCAATGCATTTACAGGAACCGCTGTGACAGTGGTTCCTGGAAATGCAAAAGATGACCGCTAGGCTGGCGGATCTGTATAAATGTGGTGGACAGAATACCCTCTCTATGACAGACGTAAAGTACCCCACCATGATGATGGATTCTGTAGCTAATTAATCTAAAGATTAAACTAGCATTTGGGAATGAGCAGCAAGGAACACATTTTTAGGAATTGTAGGAAAATGTGTAAATACTAAAGCAGAGGGAGCTCAGAGAAGGAGAGGACAACAGAAGCTTAGAAGGTATTGTGAAGAATAAATATAAAGACTCTGGGGGTTATTACAACTTTGGAGGAAGTGTTAATCCGCCGCAAAAGTGAAGGTAAAGTGACGGATATACCGTATTACGAGTCCATTATATCCTATGGAACTCGCAATACAGCTGGTGGTATATTCGTCACTTTACCGTCACTTTTGGGACGGATTAACACCTCCTCCAAAGTTGTAATAACCCCCTCTGTTCTGAGATTAGAACTCTTCCTTCGGTGGCCCTTTGCAGCAAGTTTTCCTTATTAAAACTTGGTAGGGAAACCACAGAGGAGCAAAGAGCGCTATGGTTTGGAATTCAAATGTGGGAGTATGTTTGTGTTGCGTCTCTATCGTGTGCTTGTTGTCACTTGATAAATTCTCCTGTTTTACCATGTTTGCTCACTCAGCAGGTCATAGTCTGATGCCTCTGTTTTTTAGAAAGCATGGCCAGCCACAGTATCCATAGCATCTGTTAAAAAGAGCAGAGACAATGCATTGCTGTTGTGTAGTGAAAATGATTTCGAAAGAGGCTGAAAAATGTAGTATTCCAGATTGTACTACCCCACCCCCGACAATATTATTTATACTCCTATATATATGGAGCAACTTACTTCATTGGAATGTGGAGGGATACTTTGTAAAGAGTTTTTACAAATCTGTGTCTTAACTTTCAGTCTTATATCATCAAAAAAAAAAATATATAGTTTTGAGGCTGTATCGAAATTACCATGATTTTGCAGGTGTCAGGAAGACTTCAGTGTGTCTTCCAGCCCACACCTCACGATGTGAGAATGCTGATCTTTCATAGTAGTTGTCTCCTCAGTAGACCCTTTGTGCATATGCAGTATTTTAGGTTGTCTGTTGTGCTATTAATTTGAAGTTGCACTTGGGGGTACTCTTAGACTAACTACATTCAGAGAAATGAAGGGAGCTGGGGAGAGGAACAGTAAATGTGGGTGTCTAGGCAGGTGCTACTCCCTGCTATATCTTCTTACCTAGGCCCTCATTATGACTTCGACAGTCTTTTGCAAAGACCGCCAAAGCCGCTGTGGCGAGCAGACCTCCAGTGCTGACGGTCTGCTGACCGCCATATTTGGAGTCATTGGAAGATTTCTGCCCACTTATGGGCGGAAGACTGACTCTTGAAGAGGAGGTTACATCGCCAGCACCGCCACAGCAGCAAGACTCTGCCTGCCGTATTATGGCACGTAATACGGCTTGGCAGAGTCTTGCTGGTGTGGTGGTGCTGGCGATGCTAGACAGTCAGGACCCATACCCTCCTGGACGACATCCTCGATGGAGAAGGTAAGTGAATGTCCAAAAGTGGGGGAGTGTTGGGTGCATGTGTGCAAGTGTGTGTTTGCGGAGGGGGGAGGGAGGTGTGAATGTTAGCAGAGAAGGGTTGTGGATGTGTAATTGGGGTTGTGTGTATGTCAGTGTGAGTGAGGGTGTTTGGATGGATGTGTTCGGTTGGGGGGTATTTGTAAGGGTGTGGAGGGGTGGGGAGGTGCTTGGAGTTGTGGGGACATGTTTGCATGTGTGTGCCGATGACAGGAATGGGGATTCCTGTCGCCGGGTGCATTACCGCCAGGGTTTTCGTGGCGGGGTGACTGCCACAGAAAGCCTGGCGGTCTGTAGCCTTGTAATCCGGCTGGCAGGCTGAGGCCTGCTGCTGGGTTGGAGGTGGCGGCCAGGCGGCATTGTGAAGGTTTGGCCTCTTCCAAACCCTACAACTTGTGATGTGGTTGTCTTTACCACCGGGTCCATGGCGGTAAGACCGCCATGGCAATGCTGGTGGCTGATGACTGTCAGCCTCGTAATGAGGTCCCTTGTGTTTTTGATCAAGATTCAGCACAGTTCAAAGGATCTACTAGGCAGTGTCATTAGAGGCATTAGGTAAAAGGTTCAGTACTCCACAATATGCTGGGGTCTGACGTTAGAGTTCTTTAAACCCATGAACTGCTCACAATGTGTTGTCTGACTATAAAGACACCCATTCAGGAAACTGTAAGGGATGTCTCCGGAGTGGGTATCTGAAATGTAAGGTGGAGGACTTCGTGAGCCTGGGATCCCAATTGTCCGCCTCTTCTCTCTGGGGAATCCTCTTCCCACATTGTGGTCTGCAGATGGGCAAATATTGTAATGGGGTCTCCCAAATGAGCCAAACCAGTCAATATTAAGTCATAAATTATTCCTACTTAATCTTGGTGACTATGGCGATAGGAGAGTCACAGAACTGTTCATCATGGGATACTAATGCAGGCATTTGGGTTACATGATTGAAAACTTGGAGACAGGTTATCCTTGTCAGGGTCTTTGAGCAGTGTAATGTGCGGAGCCTTTGATGTTGCTGTCACTGTCTTTGCTATCCATATCTGGTGATGAATGTCATACCCAGTTTTGGAAAAAATTATTCTTTAGTGGACTTTGACATCTCTGATTCTAGTTAATATTGTAAGCACTAGCAGTGCAAAGGGTATTCTCTGTAGAACTGATACTGTGTTTATATATAAATGTATATATGGGATAAATGGGATTACATTTGCAGGCTGAAGCTAGCATTCAGAGAGGCTGAATCAGGAGTTTTCTAGAACAGAAAATGACAACTGTTTGGCTACCATTGTTTGGATGGAAGAGCTCTTGCTGGAGTTGAGAGCAGGGTTAATAGGGCGTAGCAGGGAAGTGGGAAGCGACTGGACATAGAAAATCAGAATAAAAGTTTACTTGTGGAGACACATAAAAGCTGTTTTCCAGAGGCTTATACTTCAGAGAAGAGCTTGGCTAAAATGGAACAAAGTGTAATCTACCAAATGAGTGCCTTGCTGATCTCCTAGTAGACAAAATTGAAGCAGGTCTCCTTTCACTGCATAGCAACTTTGTTACCCTGAAATGGCAATTCCTGCTTAATGAAACTGGAAATGTATTTGGCCCAACAGTAGTTGAAATCTGAAGCTTTTCAAGAGTCAAGAGTTTCTGCTCAGGCTGCATGCCTTCTTTGCTTCTCCACTTTCCTCATTGCTCATCAGATGTATTTATACAGCAGTAGACAGTACTCCTGACTTTATAAAGGTTCATTGCTTCTGCTCAAGCCACCTCCATATGTACCCATTTACCAAAATTCCACTCACTTGAAAGTGTACCTGCCTTGTGCATGTTGCATACGGATTACTGTTCCTTCTCTGATTCCGCTCCTTCTTGACGAGCACTTAAACTGCATTCTATTGCCCATCTGGATAGTTTGATCTTATATAGCTACCCGTATATTTTAGTCCCGCGAGCCAACTCCAGAATATAAATACATATGGAGCAGATCACCCAGGTAAATTTCATCAGTTTAAATCTCTCTGCCATCAATACTGATGCAGTCCACACAATATTAAACTCCAAAATAAATAAATACACCTCTGCCTGCTATGCCTGACCCCCTCCATCACTCTTTATCTATTCTCCTCCCACACTCAAAACACTTTAGAGAGTGGTTGACTTAATCAATGCATTCAGCACGGTATATGAGCTGAAACCATTTTAGAAACCATGAAGCATAACAGGATATGCAAAGCAAATTATAACTGCCAGCTAATTGAAACTAAAATAATGTGTGATGAAATATCACCAACAAAAATTAAGGCAAAAATATTGAGGGCACAAATATGATATTTGCACTCTTTGTATGCAAAGTCAAAAATATCAACAAAAATATATAGACGGACACAATTTCATCAAAAAATAAGTATGTTGATTGACTATTAACCTTACACACCATATTATGTGTAAAACATATATACATTTTTAAAATAATTTTATATTTTAAAACTATGTACTTATAAACATTAAAAATAAATATGTACAAATAGTTGCTAAAAATGTTTGAAAAATGAAAGTATTGTTTAAGCATAAATAATAAAAACAGTAATATACAATCATAATTACAAACACTGGATACTTAATAAAGTAAAAATATATACAATAACGACATTAAAATAAAAAATCTAATAATTAAAAACGTACTACAGAAATGATTTTAAAAAATGTACATTAAACTAACTTTTAAAATCAAAACAAAAAATATATTAAAACATGTTTTAAAAAATAAGATTTTCTTGGCATTTACTCACTACAATCTGTGCAACAATAGGGAAAATGTTGGACTTTGAAGAGGTTAGGTTTACTATTCCCACTCTGACAATGGCAACAGCAGGGGAAGTGCTGAACTCAGGAAGGATCAGATTTATTCTTCCTACCCCATCTTTAGCAACAGTCGGGAAAGTGTTGGAATTTGTAGGGATCAGATTTACTATTCTCACCCCAACATAATCAACAGTAGGAAAAATGCTGAACTTCGAAGGGGTTGGATTTACTATTGCCACTCCAACGTAAGCACAGCAGGGACAGTGTTGAACTTTGGGGGGTCAGATTTAATATTTCTGCTCCAGTATAAATTGCTGGAATTTGGAGGGGTCAGAACTACTACTCCCACTTTAGCATAAGCAAAAATAGGGAAAATGTTAATCTTTTGAAAGCTCAGATTTAGGTTTTCCTATCCTAAAGTAATACAAAATAATTACACAGCTATGAGATAAATAAGCATTTTGTGTCTGCTGGAGTCGCATCAGCCCGGTCTGTGCCACTCCTAAGTAAAGGACATTCCAATAATAAAATGGCCAAATCCTGGACTACTGTCTGTCTGGCAGCCTCCAGAAGAAAACATAAAATTTTGCTAAGGACTTTTAGATCCCAAAGCACTTGCCAGCTTGGCTGTGATCTGGTTATCGAAAGACAACTTGGCATTGAACGAGATCCCAAGGTTCTTGACTTTTGGCTTCAGGAAAGGCAAGGGGCCAAGTACTTCTGGCCACCAGACAGAGGACCAGATAGATGGCTGGTTCCCAACAATACGCACCTCAGTTTTCCCGGCGTTTAATTTAAGGAAGTATATGTCCATCCACTGGGCTACCACCACTAGGCAAGCCTGTAGAAGCTCAGCTGTGTCAGTAGCCTTTCGAGCCAGGGTAATAACCAGTTGATTATCGTTGGCGTACGAAATAATATTAAAGCTGTGTCACTCGATGATATCAGCCGGGGGGGGGGCGCATATATAGACTGAATAATGTAGGGCTCAAAGAAGAGCCCTGAGGCACCCCTTCTAAAATGGGAAGAGCTGGTATTGAAAAGGTTTTGTCAACACCACAAAGAATCGATCCTGCACATGGGAGGCTAACCCCTGCAGAGCCTTTTTTCCCCGACACCGCATTTCCAGAGTTGTTCAAGCAGAAGGTTATGTGACACAGTGTCGAAAGCAGCACTAAGATCTAACATGAGCACCGCTAATGTGGTGTCCCTATCCATAATCTGACAAATTGACTCTGATGTTAGCAGCAACGCTGACTCTGTACTGTAGGAGGAGGGGAAACCAGACTGCTTTCTATATAGAAGCTTTTTTCTGTCAATGAAACCAGAAAATTGCTTATTTACCCATTTTTGGCCACCTTAGAGGTGAAAGGAAGTAGCGAGATCAGGCCAAAGTTTTCTGGTTTAGTTGGATCCAAACCAGGTTTCTTCAAGGGCGGCATAACCAGGCATGCTTCCAAAGTCAAGGCACCTTACCTGTCTTGAAAGAGCTATTCAAGAGGTCACATAATAAATATGCTATAACAGACATACCCCGATCCATGACCTCTGGGGCTGCCAGGTTGGCAGGGGAGCCAGACTTCACTGCCACCACCAGGGAAAACATCTCTTTTGGTTCAAAAGCTTTGAAAAAGACTAGCCCAGCATCATCTGATAGGGGTTCAAACCATAAGCTGCAGCATGAAGCAGACCTTGCCACCTCAGGGAATGTAGAGCAAATGGATGCAACCTTGTCAGCAAAAAACTGAGCTAATGCATTACAGTGGTCCTCTGAAGGTGGCGCTGTTGGCAATACACAATATGAAGAGGACAGAGATTTTACAATTTTGAAAATATCTTACGTAGAATTATGTGCTGCCCCAATTTTATTTCTATAAATGCCGTAAAATGTTTTAAACATTATGGCCCTCATTAAGAGTTCGGCGGGCGGCCTGAACCCGCCGGCCCTAATAGGACTCCACTGCAGGGCTGGTGGGCGGAAACAGTATGTCCGGCCTCTGGTCCTGCGGTGAACAGGGCCTTAACATTGACCTGGCTCCAATGTGGAGGTGAGGCGGGTGCAGCAGCACCCGTCGCTCTTTCCACTGCCCGTAATTCGGGCAGTGGAATGCGTGATCAGGCTGTGCATGGGGGCCAGCCTTTCCATGGTGGTATAAGCCACCATGGAAAGGCGGGCAGATGGGGGACTCCTAATCCCCAGGGCGGCGCTGCAAGCAGCGCTGCCCTGCAGGATGAAAACCACCAGGACCGCCAGGCTGCTGGCTTGCGGCACCCTGGTGGTGTCGTTGGTCCGAACATGCCAGCTCTGCCACGGTCATAATGTGGTGGTTACTTATAAAATACATTTAAAAGTTACATATTTGTCTAATCAACAAATTAAAACTCATGAAAAACAATTTCATAATCGGTTCAAAAATATTTAAAAAACGTCCTACCCTGCGCCCCTACAAACCCAACAGTGCATGAAAAAATTGACATGAAATAAAAGCAACTTAAATATATTAACACATCAAAAATTTAAAAAAACACAACTGTAACATTAAAATAATACAAACTAGCAACACAACTAATATTGTACATCTATAATTAAAAAGTTATTAAAGACTTAAACATTATATTCTTAACTACTGTAGTATTTTCCACAATATTTTAGACCCAATATTTGTTTCTCGATATTTTTTAAATTATATTTTGGTGGAAAACCTGCCAGGAACTCACACCTCCATCGCGCCTTCTCCTCCATCGCACTTCTAAGCACTGCTTCTCAGGACAAGAGTATCTCTCTAGTAACTTACACACAACACAAAATGGTTCTCACCTAAGATTTCAACGAATACAGCACGCTGCCCACCATACTGCCTCCCATCATACTCCACCATTTGCTGGCTATCCGATGATACGCCCTACAACGAGGTTTGAAGAACTATATATCTACATTGTCATCTTTTACTCATTTAATTTTGTGATGTGTGAGTGCGTATTTACTTTTTTGAAAATATATGCATGGCAACATTTGTATTTTTCTCTTAGCAGTTTTACTTTTTATTGCGTTGATGCTTGCAATGTCTATTACATATGTTTAAAAAAATCACATGTTGAGAAGGCCAAACCTACTGGATTTGCCAACACTTGTCACCTACTTGTGTTTCTCCTACTCTGATCCCTTTTATCTGTCTTTCTACATCTTGGCCTGACTCAGAACCTGATGGTGAAAAATAACTCTCCCCAAAAAAATGAGTGCCAGTGCCAACCACTAGCAAAATACTACAAAAATGAAGCACTGCCTTTCTGAGTGTTAACATTCCTGCAAATTATGAAACCTTATACACTCTTAAAGAAATGGTGGTAGCTGTGCAACTTTGAAGCAATGAGTCTGACACCCTATCATTTTCAAGACGAAACGTCCTTTCAGCAGAGCGATGAGAACGGCCGGCCGGAGTGCTGAAAAATCAATAGCGCCTCTTGAATTCCATCGGCTGCCTGCGCTGGGCGCCTCTTTTCCCCCTCCTTAATGAGGGAAAAAGCCATTCACTTTGACAGACTGCGCGCTGCTCCGCATTTTCTTTATCTTGTAATTGCCGGACGCCTCTCGGGTCTGCTTTGGTAAATGTTTTGTTTTAAAAAATGGCCAAGTTTCATTTATAAGGAAAATGTGTGCCCTGGTTTTGCTAGGGGTGGTGTGATTCAGTGTCCTGTCGTGCTGTTCAAGGGAGCCGCCGAGCAAAGGCAGAGGGCTGGGCGAGCTTCAGTACAACACTTTTTACGCTTTTGTTCTCAGCTGAGACTGAGTTGGGCATTCCTCCAGACTGCCTTAAAGGCAGGGCCACTGGAATTATGCGACGCGGGAGGGCCAAATTATGCGGCAGGGTTGGGTAAATTATGCAGCAAGAAGAGGCAAATCATGCAGCGTAATGCGGTACATTTTGTGTTAGAACTACTTCATTATTTTTTCATTTTTACACTTGTTAACGTTGTATGGACAATTAGATCCCTGATGCCTCGCATCCATAATTCATGGGACAGTTCTATTGAAGATTTCCTCACGATATCCAGTTTGGGAAGCTTCGTGCACCACATGAGTAGTAGCCTCACTATCTCCTGACATCATGGAGGATTCATAGGCACACACCTGCCTCACATTTCTGTTTTATAAGAGTGTACTGTAGGCAACAGGCCCTCAATGACCACTTATGCATTTTTCATTGGACTGTACCATTCCAGCAGGAAGAGTATAAGGAACTTGTATAGGGCAGCACCAGAGTTAACTGCTGCAAGGCACCTCTTGGCTGAGGAAGGGATGGGTTTGCTTTGTGTCTCATTGTGTAGACTAAGATAAAGGGGGTACAGTATTAAAGACCGTTCCGTCTACTACTGATTTACCCACCAGGCAGGTGGAGAGGATCCAATAAGCTAGAAAGATGCCTGGGCTCCTACTTGCTTGATAATAGTACCACCCTGGCCTTGCTTGGGAGCATCATCGCACCATCAGATGTGGAAATAGTTCTAAGAGGTCGCAGATTCACGGCTTGACAGGTTTCCCTTGTAATCTTAAAGTCCCTGGCATCCCGTTCTAAGTGGCACCATATGCTCAACACAACCAAAGGGAGGAGAACTGAAGCGTTCCCAACCCTGCCCCTTTCTATTATTCCCGGGTAGATCCGGGACGATTTCCAGAAGGTTGGAATATTCGTTGGGTTAGCCATCACTGTTTTTTCCCCAGAAGACAAGAGTGTGGCCTGAGCAGAGGGACCGCACGTTAAGGGCAGAAGAGGAATGTGAGGAGCAAACTGGTAATAGAGACGCAGCAGAGTGAGAGACAGGGGCAATAATGTCTGGAGAGAGAAGAGCAAGAGAAACCTCCACAGAGGGTTGTAGTAAAGAAAGTGGGAGTGGCTGCATGAGCCGAGGTCAGCTCACTCTCTTCATTAACGCCCTTACGCTTCTAAGCACCCTGGCAGTCCCAGGGGCACTGAGCTTTTTCTCTACGGTGTTATAAAGCATATATTACGATTACCAGGCTAGGTAACTCATTATTGCTGAAATGACATCAGCAATCAACCACTTTGATTGTTAAATTCAGATGGTGCTTCGGCTCACTTAATTTCGTTTGGTGTTGTAGGAGTTGACGCATCATGTGCATTGATAGCTTTTAGGCTTTTAACTAGTTTGTGTTGGAGGGAGATTCACTGTGAATCACCAGACACTCTCAAGGTCTTTCATATTCCTGTCACCTTCCTAGGGATGGAACTGAGGGTTCTTCGTTGACCAGTTGCCCTTCCCCAGACAATCACTGCCTGTGCGCTGGAATTCCAACATGCCTATGGATTTCTGAACCGCTTGCCATTGTTGTTTCTGATTTTGGATGTTCCAGATGGTGCCTTCCTGGGGCTGACTTTCCTGGCAGCATGTACTTGAATTAAGTAAATCTGGTAGCCTTTTGAAGGTATTGCATCCCCCCACCCGAAAATGACATCACCGTCCTCCCAGTGTAGGATCAACAGAGGCCCACCCACTATGCCCGCCACTCCTAGCAGCCATGGAGAGGTGCGGTCCAGGAGCATTTCATGTCCTTATGAAGCTAAGTATGCTGTTGACCTCATGACTGAAGTATCATTTTTCCCCTCCATTCGCTCTGCCTCTGGCTCCTGGCAGCCTGATAAATTGAAGGTCGCCTGAAGGTCAGATGCACTAGGTTTGGAATTGAAATACGATGTTTGGTGGGCAGACGCGGCACCTATGAGGGAGCTTTTCTTCTTCCTTGACCAAGTAATAGCACTGCCGCCGCTACTCGCCATTTGTCACGAATCGGCCTCGCTCCCTGGACACGTCCCTTGGCCGTATTACATCTTCCCCAGGCGACCGCCTGCTCAGTCTTTCCCCCAGTGAGGCGGCCACCCTGTGCTTTGGTTCAGTTCCAAGAGATCAGATGCAGCAGCTCGCAGAGATGCCTCTCATCCCAGCTCGGAGCCGAGTCATAGCTGACAGGGTGTCCGTTCATCTCTGGGAACCGCTTGTACAGGCTTTATGGACCACGGAGACTGCAAGATGACATCTGGAGCATCATTTAGGATTGTGTAGCTAATCAAAAACGCCCCCTCTGCCTTTGTTCCGTCCTGCTTAGTTGAGGGTTTTATGTGTATTGAGGCCTCTTTCGTAGCACATTACGCCCAATAAATCGTTAAAAAAGATCAAATATTCTTTCCCTGATGTATCCTTAGCATCTCCCTGATTTCAACCCTGCAAGCATTCTACCTGTCTAGTCATTAATAGGATTTTTGATAATGCTCATATTCGATCAATTACTATTTTGGCAACATTCTGTTCATGTTGCCACTGCTGTAGCCAGAAGAAGATACAGCCAAAATTCAACATAAAAAATTAGTCCTATAGATTGGGAATTGTGCAAACGACAAATCTAAGTCAAAAGAAACTGCGTCTCTATTACTTGCAGATTAAAACATGATCTTAGCCTGCCAGACTCAGCTTCTGGGCTCTATCGCACATGTGCACAAACGCGCCTACCTCTTCTTGCAGTCACCAAAGACAAGATCATGCCTCAGGCCATTCTTCACCCTCTGCAGATCCTTTCATCTTTATCAGGCTTAGACATAGCTCAGGGTTAAGCAATAGTATTCAATGATGCCATAAGGGGACCGTCCACTGTGCCATGCCCTCGCATGTGTACAGTGAGGCCTGCCACTCCTCCAAGGTCGGGGCACCCACGCTACAGAGTATCCATCAAGTGTTCCCTCGGGTAACATAAATTCCACTCTGCAATGATTGCTGTAGTCGACACCCTAAGTGTGAGGGGTATACTCAGTGCTTAATTTGTGAAAAAAAGAAAAAGAAAAGAAAATACAAGAACCAACGCTACAGATTTACAATCATATTCCTGTAAATGTGACAGTATGGATTATTCCTGCCCACCCACAGCTGTTTGAATGGCCTGGGTACGCTTACATTATCTTTTAATAGTTATTGAATTGTTAAAATGTTGGCTGATGTTTAAAGGTAGACAAACAGGACTACCACGTGGTAGACTGTCATAAATATGTGCCAGTGTTGATAAATAAGTGTTGATGTCCAGCACTGGCAAACAATGTCACAAATTAAGCACTGGGTGTACGTACAAATAGGCCCAACCTCACTGTGGCGTAGGACTCAAACTACACTCATTAGCCTGCAAGCGATCTGGGGTTGCATGTGATCTCTGCTGGCGGGCCCCTAAGCTAGAAATTTCAGATGGACTGTTCCTATGAGAAGCGGGGCAGCTATGAGGAGCAGAGTCAGTACTGATTTGCATAAGGTGAGCCTTTCTCCAAAGTGTCATGGTCAGTGAAAAAGGATGGACCGGCCCAGAGCAATCAGCAGTGGTTGAGATTGTCAGGCATTCTAGCTATTACCTTGTTGTTTGATGTATTTGACTTAGGCAGCTACAATTAGAGCATTTTTCTGGAATTACCTCTGGCTATACTTTGCCTACTCTACATTAGGTTTCGCAGCTTCTCTCTGTGTTTTTCTTGGCACAGAGAAGTTTTTCACTGAACTGAAGAGTGTGAATATGACCACTGAGTTGACACAGATATTATGAATGTGCTTAAAGCTTGATAAAAGACTGCTTCCATCAGATGCAAGTACAAAAAAAACACATCAAAAAGACCCAACTGCCCCTAATGAATAAGCACATTCTTTTACAATACATCCCAATACAAACTAAACAATCCCACCCTTTCACGTTGATCTCGTATTCACATCTCCAAGCCCCCATGACCCCATTTTCATACTCCGAACCTCACAGTGATCAACTAGGACTCACACCCCTTCTCCATTTTATTGACCTCAGTGTTCTTCATGCTAACTTACACAATGGTTGTCCTGCCGGTTTAGGTGTGTGTGTGTGGGGGGGGGGGGGAGGAGAGGCATATTATGCCCCGTTAGGAACCGGTGTGTTCTGGCATTTGAAAAAGCAGCCTTACTGGATAGTTTTCAGGCCACCAGCCCATTTCAGCAACAAACCATGCTCTTGCTTCTGATTACCCAGTGCATTCCATAAAGATTCCTTCCCCGTTTTCAAACTAATACCTCTTCAAAGTATTTACCTCCTAAGCAACATTCCCGAAGTTTACAATTGAAGAACAGGATGAGCTTGGACAATTACAACTGGATTCTGCAGGGCTCACGCCGGTACTGGCCGTCCATCCACGCGCCTGCGTGTGCCCCTTTTACTATGAGCAAATGCCTTACTTGTTAGTGTCAATCAAATCAGTTTATCATCTTCTTCAAGGATGATGTAATTTAGATAATTCTATGGTCACAGCTCCTTTGCAATTTTATGATTAGGTATTGGGAGTTCTTTTCAAGGGCCAGAACCAGGTTCTACTCATGCAACTGAGGTGCACTCACGTCCCGAGAACCCACTTAGGTGGTTGAATATGTAACCTAGAATCTATAGCAATAGAGTCCTTGACCTCTGTACAAGACCTTCCAACAGAAACACCAGTGCTGGCAATGATCAATGCATTTATGGTGAATAGCACGGGAGAGCTGTAAGTATACCGGGCGAACTTTCATGGTAATGCAACTGCTGCAAACTGCATGGAAAACAGAGGGACCACAGTCATATAGCATATTGAATGGCATTTTAGGACATGTAGGAAATATGGAAAGACTGGTCACAAATTGTTTTAGGCTGTATGGCATGAAATGTAATAAAACAATTCTGATCACAGGGGGAGGTCTGACTTGTCACTGAACGGAATGAAGTGGAGAGAAAAATGAATCGGAGGAAAATTGCCGTAACTCCTCAGAGAGTAGCGACTGTTCTGAAAATATCAACTGAGCCAAGCACTGTCAACCTGAGCAGAAAGGCGGAGAAGAAAGAGAAACGAGCAATGATTCCTATACACTAGTTCTATTTAATGAGCATGATTTGTTTTTCGGATTTAATGTAGCAGACAGCTAAACTGTAAACACAGCCTAGTTCTCTCAAATGCCTTAGACGTGCCTTTGTAACACCTGCGGCTACTGTCTTTCACTGCATCAATAAACAGAAACTTTAGAAAACAACCACTGCTCTAAAGAAAATACGAAAAAACGTTTAGACTGGTGATTTAAACATTATTAGGAAAAAAGGGATGGTTAGTATTTTTGTGTGAGGGCTGCCAGAAACAGTTTGGTTTAGTCTAGTCAAGGCAATTACTGTGCAGTCTCTGTCAGGACATTCAGGGCCTCATTACAAGTTTGTCAGTTTTTGGCAAGAGCTCTGTGGTGGCGGCCACCAATAGACCGCCATGTTGGGGGTCACCCGACCACTGTATTTAGAGTCACACTGTGTAGACCGCCAAAAAACAGCCAAATTCCTGAAACTGCCATGACACTGGAGGATAGAAAAGAGGAGATCCCACCACCAGCCCGACAAAAATCCTCCCATAAGATTACACTCCACAAATCATGACAGCAGTTCTTCCATGGCGGAAATCCATTGGTGGTGTGAACCGAGGCTGTCTCAACTCACTTCTGTCAGAACATCAAACCACGTTGGATAGTTTGAATGCCCCACACCTGAAACACATCCACACACCGACACTCTTACTCACTGCACTATATAACATACCCTTACACAACCCACAATCCTTTGCAATCAAAATGCCGCACGCAGCCACAAACAACAACCCAGAGTTAACATTAGCAAGTATAAACATCCATTTACACTTCACAACACACACATCACACACCTGCACAACATACAAAAGATACATATTAGTACCACGTACAATCCACAACACACATCACAGCACCTATGCTTCACCATTTATCTAACTCTTGACCATTTCACTTTGAACACAACCACACCATCTACACAACGAGTACCATGTCCCCACAAAAACACCCATTTTTCACTGATGAGGAGTTGAAGGTCATGGTGGATGAAATTGTCAGGGTAGAGCCACACCTCTTCGGACCACATGTACAACAAACATCAATTGCCAGGAAAATGGAGTTGTGGCAAAGGATAGTCGACAGGGTCAATTCTGTGGGCAGTTATCCATGCACAAGGGAGGACATCAGGAAGAGGTGGAACAACCTCAGGGGGAAGATACGTTTCATGGCATCTAGGTACCAGCTCACGGTACAGAAAACTGGCAGTGAGCCCTCACTTCCTCCCGTTAATTTCACATCTTGGGAGAAGAAGGTCTTGGACATACTGCATCCTGAAGGCCTGACAGGAATACATGGGGGAGTGGAGTCTGGTAAGTACCAACAACATTCATGTCACACAATCGTCTTGTCCTGCATGCTCCCTCACCACCTATACCCACCCCAAATTACATTCCACCCACTACAACTCTCACCTAATCAGCTAATACCCCTCCCTGGCCTACCACGTGCCTATTAAACACACTTGGCCCTACAGCCCTTGGAAATGGCACATTAAGCACTGGCTAATCAGAACATTAAATCACAACATTGCCAACACCAGTACACCACACCAGATAATACATGTCATGCATGTCAAATAAATATCCCATCTTGATTGTACTAGTGTGGAACAGTACATGGCAATGACAGCAATGAAATGGTTCACTCACACTAACGTCCAAACCAAAACACAGCTATAGCTGAGTGCCCATATATAATGCCTACAGATCAAAGATCCCAAACTAGAAACATACTAACATGGTTTGGAAAGTCAGATGGCTGAGTGGATCCACATGCAGGCCATCCAGATACAGGTCAGTGTCCATTGTAAACTCTTATACTGTGTTGCTAGAAGAACACCAATGTGCATTCCATAGCTCTCATTTGTGCCAGCTATTATGCCAGACAGTTCACTAGGTAACAGAAGTGAACAGCCATGTCAATTATTTGACAATATCAGATGCCATCAGCTGAACAATCGCCACCAACATCGTTTACCAGCATACAACATAGTGTATGGAACTGAAGTTACAGGGTTTTATGTTGTATCCGAGTTACATAGTGCATCAGCTATCAATGTCATTGCTGGGGATCGTGTCAAAGCACTGTCTGCAACTCATACAACTGCTACAATATCCTCATTGTAACCTGAACTCTGTGCCACTCCCTCCACAGGTAACCTTGCCATTGTCAGCATGGAGAGGATACCAGAGACTGCCACTACCCCTCTAGATGAAGGCCCCAGTGAGGCCAACACCCCTGGAGGTCTGGACGCTGATGAAGAACCTGGCCCATCTGGGACACCTGGTCAGTCAACAACTGTCAGCCTCACCCTGCCCACAGCAACTCAACCCAGCCCCCTAGCATCTACATCACAGGCAGCCATTCGCCCCCTAGCCTGTGTCCCAAGGACTGTGTCATCCATTGCGTGCCTCACAGTATAGGTAGCTGAGTCTCACCCCGCCACCTCTGACAATGATGTACCTGCCACCACTGGGAGTGGGCACACTGCCAGGGGCACTGGCACGTGGGGGCTGGGTGTGTGGGAGGGATGCTGAGAGCCAGAGGATGTGGTTTCAGGATACCATCTCCCAAGCCTTTGGAGCCTACCAATGTTCCCAAGGCATGACGGGCCAAGTTATCACCATGATGGGGGAAATCCAAAAGCTGCAGAGGGATAACTACCAGGAAGTCATGCAGCAGTGGCAGGCACAAAATGCCCACTTGGCTTCCATTGCAGGTTTGAGAAAGACTTGAATAACACTGACTAGGTCTTGTACCCAAAATCTGGCCCCTTCCACTAGCAATGATACATCAGGCTCTTCTACATCTGCGGCTGCTAGTGGAATGGTGGCCCTGCTAGGGGAAGGACATGCCTCAGTCACCCCACCCTCTTTAGCTGAAGAACCCCTCTACCCCCACAAATATGGGCGTCCACCCAGACAGCCTGCAGGAACAGATGCCAAGACCAAACCCACTGCCAGGATGTAAACCTCTCCTGAACTGTTCCCTTGTGTGCCACAGCTACACCCTGATGACTGTTCAGTAACCAATCTCCATTTTCCTATAGTGCAACAACACTGGACCTGTGTTCCCAAATGGTGTAGCAGCCACCCTGATGATGTCATCTACCAGGACTAAACCTATCACCTTTTTATGTCAGTTTAACATTCTTATGCACATATGTGTTCTGTTTCTCCATAATAAATCACAGTTAAACACAGGTTCTGTGTATGTCTCATTTATCAACCATGTACAATAGTCATGCATGCCAGTTCTAGTCTGATCATATCCCACTGCAATGTACACCCATTGTCATGGACCCCATATGTGGACTCCATCAGCAGGAGACTCATTACAATAGGAATGTAACTGGACAGATATCAAATGGGTTGTAAAGTACAACAGCACAAGTAGCGTGGCTGAGAGTAGCATGAGGATACATGCTAAGGTGTAACACAATACTACACTACACGATACAAGAGATACCCTACAAACAAGGCAGGACCCACACAGATTGGTGCTTTGTATCACCTGGCAAAGCCTTATCTCATACCTATACCTTAGCTTCTAAACATACATATCCCATGGAACAGACAAAGAACAGGACTGACCTACCCATAACTGGAAGCGTTCGCCTTACATTGGCCACATACCTGTAGGCTTGTCACCTACCTATGTCAGTCCACAGTGACATGCACATTGGCCTGCAAAGTAGGAACACACTGACAGCTAGATTCAAGGTAGAATACATAAAACTGTTCCCATTGTTCCTGGAGCGGCTATAGTCCCACAGTTACACATGAGCCACACACATGCTGACACATTAGACAACCTTATGTACCCTACAGGTGACCTTGACAGGAAAATACTTTACCACCCCAGTGTCCTGACAATCTAACAATGTCAGTCACACTCCATATTATCAACACTCTTCGTACCTGGTAGCAGCCACATCCACTTCTCATTTCTGTCAACAATTCCCATCTGCTTCTGACACTGTCTGTCATTTGCCAAGGTTGATCAGCCAAACAGGATCTAGGCAAATCTGTGTTTGTAAGAGAAGAGGGGTTGGCCATAGCAGTATACACTCCTGAGTTCAAGGAGGTCATGTCCAGAACTGTAACTTTGCATCAGCAATAACAATACATGATAATGAAGACCACTCTGTGGTCAATACAATTTACCATTTGCAAGCACAACACATTCATAGGCATTTGAGTTATCTACAACCCCACAGATCATGCAATGAAGGAGGTGACATGCTACCCATCTACTTCAGGTTGCAAATTTCACCCACAATGTCACATCTACTTCACATACTTTTTAGTCAGTTGAAGTACTGATTGATGAGATCTGCCTTAGAGTCTCCTGCTTCATCTTCCTGTGGCTCTTTATCACTTGGCAATTACACATTAACACCCCACTCATCTGGTATAAATGGTATCTTTCATCTCAGGGCACGATTGTGGAGCATGCAGCAGGCAACGTTTATTTGACATGCCATGTTGGTTGAGGAGCGCTCCTCCTGATCTTTCCAAGCACCTAAATTTTGCCTTAAGGAGCCCAAAAGTCCACTCAACTACATGCCTTGTCCTCCTGTATGCCTCATTGTAGCGGACTTCCCCTGGCGTGGTTAGGTACCTCACTGGTGTCAACAACCAAGGATGGTTTGGATAGCCAGAGTCACCTGTGAACAAATAGGTAGAACAACACACACATATATGTGAGACATACTACATTGTGATGACAGGGGACATACATTGCAAACACACATTTCAGTAGTAATTTATCAACCAGCCAACCCTCGCTGTGTGAAGTTGTGTAATCAGCAGTGGGACATTGATGTGCCGCATGATGAAGGAATCATGGACCGATCCAGGATAGTTGGCACTAACTTGTTAAATGTACTGGTCTGCCAGACACACCACCTGAACTTTGATTTAGTGTTAGTTTTTCCTGTTCCTGTACACCTGTTCATTGGCACTGGGGCGAACCAAGGATACATGGGTGCCATCTATGGCTCCAGCCACATGTGGAATGTGTTCCATAGCATAAAATTCTGCCTTCACACAGGCCAAATCTGCACGTTGGGGAAACCTGATGTAGCTGTCAAGGTGTTTCAACAATGCACACAGTAGATCCCTCAACACCAGACTGAACATGGGCTGAGACATTCCTGTAGTTAGGGCCACTGTGTTCTGAAAGGACCCAGTGGCCATGAAGTGTAATACTGATGAGACTTGAATGATGGGAGGTATGCTATAGGGTTTGCAAATAGCAGGCACCAGATCTGGCTTCAATTGAACACAAATATCCAGGATAGTAAGACGATTCAGACGATAGGTCTGGATACAATGTCTCTCCTCCATGGTGTCCAGGTCTACTAGTGGATGGTACACTGGTGGTTATCGTCCTCTCCTCATGGCATGAAAACTATGTGAATGAATTAAACTATAGTATGTGACATGGAGCATGCAGACATCATGTAAAATCACTAACACAACCAACGCGTATCCGCTGTTGAGGTTGGTTACAAACTCAGATATCTACATTACAGCACTTAGGTATTAACCCGATAACACCCTCATTGGGCCACATTCTCCCACTTAACTATTGAACTACACATACAGATTAATCCGTTACTGTACATGGTTGTTACTCCAACCAATATGACATGTCTTACACTGATTGTTGTACCTCATCTATGTTTCCTAGAAACCATTTGATCATCCGAGTTGGTGTACAGTGCTAACTCCACATGTCCTCCTGTAGCACAGTTTTTACTGCATAGATGCAGATATAGACAACTAAACATAAAGGCAGTACTTACAGTTGTACTGCATGATATGGGATATAGTGAATGACACAGATGATTAAAGTCTTCCATACATGTAATGTGCATAAAAAGGCAGCCACCTGACCTACTGTACTGGACACATGGAAGTGACATAAGTCCACCAACGGAAGTAGTCATGGCGGTAGGCAGTGACAACCGCAGTGGAGTTGCCATTGGACGGCATTGCTGCCTTTGGTAGACTTGGGCCAATGGTGATGTCTGCTGGGGATGACGGTCCTGTATGTGGCGGCCATGACTGTCATCTTCTTCAGTATTGCTCACTTGACTCCTGATACTGCTGCCAGCAAGACCTCCACTACCTGAGCTGTTGTGTACAGTCTCCGGAAGCTATCATGCCACGTCATGCAGGCGATCGGGCCCCAGCCTTCACCCCTGAGGAGTTGGAGAAGCTTGTTAAGGAGGTCCTACCCCTGTATGAACAGCTATATGGTGCACCAGAGGAGCAGCAGGTGAGTCCAATGCAATATCTATGTGTGATACGTGTGGTGAATGATGGTGTCACAGAATGTTTACGTAGTTATGGAGTTGATGCATGTAGATGATAACCTGTAAATGAGTGTGAGTTAAGAGGATGGGAATGTTTGCCTACTTGCTGTCACTGATGTGTACTGTCCACTACTATTGGTATGGTGCATGTGGACATGACTTTTTCCTTATGTTTGTGTCATCCGTGAAGGTCAATGCCCATCAGAGGAAGGGAATTTTGCATGCCATTGCCAAGCAAGTGGGACCCTGGGGGTCCACAGCTGAAGGAGTTCCCACTGTAAGAAGTAGTGGGCGGACCTGAGACACTGTGCCCAGAAGACCGCAGAGGTCCAGCTGGGGATGTCCTCCCAATGAAGGAGGGGTGCCCATCGGACCTTGACCCCCTACTGGCCCACATTTTGGAGGTGGCCTACCCTGAGGTGGATGGGCATTTGAGGCAGCACAGCAGCCACAAGAGTGTAAGTACTGACAGAACCCATGTACTTACCTCTAATAGTTTAGTGTATGTTGTCTGAGTATTGCAGATGTGACGATGTGGTACGTGCTACAGGTATGGTGACTACTAGGAAGACATTGGTACTACAGTTGCCAACATACAGAACACAGATGTGGCCATTGTATTGTGCAAGGGAACAGGTTAATCAGTTTTGTTCACCAAATAGCATGACTGCATGTGGAGATGCACATGTGATTGTGACATATGTGTGACTCTACTCAGCCATACATATCTACAACCTGCTCTGTCATCCTTTCCACCTAGTGTCACTAAGTGCATTTACCCATATGTTGAGTTGTATGGCTCTTTGGTGTCTGACCACTTCTATTCCACTGGATCTGCTTTATGCACAACATTGGGTCTGACAGATGAGTATCAGGGAAAAGTAATCCTGTGTCCTGAAATAGTTGGACACTTCATGCAAGGCTGTCATACAAATCAGGCCTTTGGTATGGCCAACTTACAACACTCCCCATGTGGTCTGAGGAGGTGTCCCCATTGTCATGTCAGATTAATACATTGGGAAATGTTAAGTTTGATAAGGGTGGATATCCTACAATTGGGAACATTTGGTGACAATAAGAAATTGACATTTCATGGTATGACATTGACTTGTACAAATACCTTTTCTCATAATTAATTTGGTGTAGAGAAGGTAAGTGGCTAGGCTGCTGAACAGAACCCTTAGCCCATGTGTATTATCTATGCTACATAGGCCAATCCCATAACTACATAAGTGCAACATGTGGCATTTGCTGCCTACATCATATCTCAATTGATTCTTGATGCCTGATTTGACATAGTAGTCCCTTTTTTCCCAGATAAACTTTAGCAAATCTGAGGCTGTTTGGAGAGTTTTGGTTTTGGCTACACTCATTTCTGCCTGGCTTTATGGTGTAGCAGGTATTCTATTTCACATATACCGGTTGGTGTTGTGGGATATGTTGTCATTCAATTAGGTTGATTCTAGGTGTATATGTCAATAATGGGTACACCATTAATCAGTTGTATAAGTGTTGGTCCTGGGATTAGGTAGTGTGAATCACATTTCTGGACAGTTGTTAGTGATGTAGGTGTTCATATTTTGTCATGTAGTGGTTTCTATTCAGCATGTATGATGGAATGGTCCTTCATGGACATTGTTTGGTGCCCATTGTTCTGTTGTTGTAACTATGCTCCCTGTGGTTGTCTATGGATGTGTTCTGTGTGCTAGGGAGGCCTCAATTGCAGTACATAGGGCTGTTGTCTATGTGACAATGTGTCTGGTTAGTGGCAGCAGAAACTCACTCTTAATGAATCTTTTCCTAGTATTTAGATAGATGTTTTAATGACATTCTATGTCAATTTGTGGTGCACACTGTATGTACTAATGTAGTGTACTAATCTGAGGTTTTTGCCATTGTGTAAGTTGCGGACAGATTGATCAGATAGGAATGTAATAGGAAAGCAACATGCTGTATCATATGTGAGGTGAGATGAGTTTACTTTCACGGAACACGAGTTTTGGTGATGGACTGGGCAGGTGTAGAGTAAGAGTAGGCATGAAATTGTGTTCCCAGTCGACTACTTTTCCTTAAACTGATTTGATGATGGACAGTGATCATCTGTACAGGGATAGATTGTTGATGTAGCCAATCCATCTTGCGAATTATGTTTTTGAGTTACAGCGGATTTGATCGGATGGTGCAGTAGTGGTCAGATGGTTGGCTTATTTTGTGGGTGAGACTGTTGTCATATGGGGTTGTTGCAAGTATCTTGTTGTAACATGATGTAGACTCTGAATGGTTTCTGAATGGTGCTTTATTAGCTAGAGTTGCTTTGCAACAGTTGTGCCAGTTGGAATGTATGTATGTGTGAAGAACGTGATGACCCTCTCTCTCTCTATCCCTTTCTCTCTCTCTTTGTGTGCATCGGCATCGGCAGATGCAGGAGACGGGGCCCAGCTGAGTCGGGATGCTGCCGGCCATGGGACCCGGAGTGCTGAGATCACCGACACCAAGGGACCCAGTGGCCCGGAGGGTGAGGGGAATGCCACAGGGGAGGAAGTATCCAGTTCTTCATCATTGAAATCTTCCTCCAGTGGACACTCCCTGGTGATGGTGGACCCATCTGGGACCACCCCAGCACCATCTCTCTCCGCCATCCTCCTTACTACCACCGCCCTCCCTGTAGCTCCTCACCCAGTTGGCCGTGCCAGCTCACCGAAGAGGGTGGCTGTCTCCTTGCCACAGATTCCTCTGCCCCGTCACCCCTGCTGCCCTCAGTGAGGAGGCTATTGACCTCCTGAGGTCCATCTCTGTGGGTCAGTCGGTCATCATGAATGCCATCCAGGGACCGGCAACTCAAGTCCAACAGAGTAATGCGTTATTGGAGGGCATTCACTGTGCACTGGATGGCCTACAGAGATGTTTTCAGGCTCTTGCCTCCACACTGACGGCATCCAGTCACCCTTTGTCTTCCGTCCCCCTCCACCTTCCTCTTCCCAAACCCCTCTTGCCCGACCTAGCCAAAGCACACAGACAGACAAGCATGCATCCACGTCAACATCCATGGGTAGCTTAATCAAACACAAGCACCACAAGACACACCACCGCCATGCACACAAGCAACACACACCTGCACACACATTAACAGTCACTACCTACCCCGACATCCCCACCACCACCAGCATCACATACACAACACCTGACATACCTGCAGACACCACACCAACATTCACAGATCCAGCCACTACTATATTTTCAACAGACCGCACCACAGCAAGCCTGCAGACATCCACCCCAATCACCAGACCCACAGGCATCACACCACTAACACTTCTACATGCAGCACATCCACCATACCTGCAGTCACCACCCCAACAGACATTCACCCACCCACCATGGCATCACCCAGCACCTCCACCCCCCTCAGTCCCATACACATAAACACCCTCAGTCACCCACCCAACAGACACCCACCATCCACAAGTATACTTCCCACACACACGCACATACGATGAGCTCACAAAACGTCAGATAACCACTCCCTCACCCTCACTCTCCACTCCCAAACCCCCTTCTCTTGACCATTCCCGTGTGTTTAAGAAAAAGGTCCTCTCATGTTTTGACCTTTTCCCTACTCCTCTTTTCCCATGAGACCCCTAAATGCTCAGTTTCCCTCCCCAGGCCCATCCTTTCCACCTCCAAGGCCTCCCCTACCACCCTCTGCAAGTACCCATGCTCCTCCCTCCGCCAAGAAGTCTACCTCCCTCAAGAGAACCCAACCCAACCCTCCCCTAAACCTAGACCTAAATCCCCCTTCCAAGCCCAATCCCAAAGGACCCCTCCCAAGCCTAAACCCAACCCCCCCCCTCTGCACCCACCCCTAATCCCTGAGATTTCCTGCCTGCCCCCTTGATGCCCCTGCCTGTGGAGGTTACATGACAGGAGTCAAGTTATGGGCACCAGGATGTGCATGAAGTGCATGTTGCACGTATGAAATTTGGACTGGCCTATGGCCCTGAACTTTTTAAAATATTTTGTAAATGTATATTACATATTTGGACCAACCTGATGTTGGTTTCAACATTACCTATTTGTCCTGGATTTATTTTCTTGGAGCATTTTAGAATATGGCTGACATTATTTGTGTGTGTATTTGTATTTTAGTGGTGCTTGTGCTACCTGTTTTGTTTGGTCAGCATGTGAGGTTGTGTGCAGTTCATTTGTCGAACAGTGATGGGTGTGTGTTGTGTGCTGGCCATGTTGAGGACATGTTGTTGTCAAGGTATTGAGTGGTGTTAGTGTTAACATTTGTTCGTTGAAGTATTGTGTGCCTTTGTGTGGTTTGACTGTGTGCGTGTGTTGTGAATGGTGTGGCAGATACGTTGTGATGTGTGTTTGCTGGGTGTGTCAAGTGCCGCATTGTATGGTTGTGTGAGAGTGTGTGTTCGTTCCCTGTTGGCAGTACGTTGTGTTGCATGTATGATTTGTGAATTCGTATTGTGTATTGTGGGTGCTTGCCAGTGCTTTGATGGTTTTGCGGTTGTGGTGTTGTTGTGTCATTTGGTGGTGTGTGTTGTTGTATGTGACAATGCCGGTTCCGTGTTTCTGGGAGTAGGTGTGCATGTGTGTGTGATGGCCGTAGTGTGTGTACTGTGTATGTGTGTGTGGTGTGTGTGTGTGTGGCTGTCTGTGAGTGTGCGTGTCAGGTTACATATGTATGTTGCCTTTGCCACCCATTCTCGACTGGTATGTTGTGTGTGCGTGTATGTACTTTGACAATTTACAACAATGACAGGTAAGTTTGTGTACTCATGGTTGCTGTTGTCGTCTTTGGCGTTGATTCCGGTGTCTCTGGGCAAGTAGGAGCAGCAGAAAGACATGTAGTTCTGGTTCCATGACAGCTCTGGACGAGACTGGCTTCCTGAAGGTGAGTGTCTCGTTTTATACGGTTGGTTTCTGCCTGGGTTTGCATGATGGTGAGGCTACGGCGGGAACCTCTGCAGTGTTCAACCTCTTAATCTGTCTGGCCGAAACATGGTATTTGCCGGCCTGTAGGTGTCTACCGTCGTCTGTGGTGGCTAGACCGCACTGACGGTGCCAGCGGTGCTTTGGCTGTGTTCTGTTGGGAAAACTGCCATGGTCATAATGTGGCGGTCTTCTCCGCCAGCCTGTTGGCGGTGTGACCACCACCAACATGGTCCAAAGTCATAATGAGGTCCTCAAGTCTGAGCTGCAAAAATGCTTCTAAACTTCTCTGCAGTAAATTTTTATAACATTGTTGTCTGTCCGCTGATCCTTGGGCTTCTCTAGGTCACCATACCTGGATTTGGTGGATCTTTGGTCATTCATCCTTCAAAAAAAATTTCAAAACTTCCCCTATAACCTGGTTGTGTTAGACCTGACACGCTGAGGTGGTGTTTTCCCAAACTTTTCTGCTTTTTCTGGTAGGTTTTGCTGATTCCCACCAAGTGGCCTTAGGGCCCTGGGCTAAGTACAGTGTGAAGGTGCACACGTGCCTTCCCACCTATGTTGGGAAGTTGTGCTGGCCTAGGTGTTGACACTAGCACCTGTGGTGCTTTAAACATGTAGCTCACCTGACTTAGCACGGCTGTGGACGCAATTGCACATTTGGTGCTTTTAAACATGTGTCCTGCTGCCAATGCAGGCTTGTATGTGGCAAGGGCACGTATGCCCAGAGAGTGAAGAATTCCCATGTGTGTTTTAACTACATAGGAGAGCTGCTCTGCCCATAGGTTAACATGAGAGAAGTGTTAGTTACTCCAAGCTGCAAAAGTGGATTGAAGCAGGGCACCCTCATGTGGTTTACTGTCATTGGATTTGTTTTGCCAAACCCCTTTCTATGTAAAGGTTGTTTGTCAGTAATGAGGGAGAAATGTGACTTCTAGAAAGTGGACATTTATCTGCCCTAAAAATGCTTTGTGTGCCTTTTAATTCTACTCCGAGTCCACACTGGGGGATTGAGGAGCACATCTGTGCATTCCCCAGTGACAGCTATAAAACTTGGGCACACAACTGGAATGACAGACCTCTACCATTTGTGGGCCTGGCTGGATAGATTGGAGGGATAGGTGTTCACACTTGGCTTCTCTGAGCCCTGTCATGGCCACACTAAAGATTAAGATTTGCATTCCACAACCCCATGGCAGACATGACTGAAATTTAGGGGAGACATCTGTGATTCAAAGAGGAAGCCTTTGTACCTCCCCCAATTTCAAGGGCACTCAGCGGTATAACTGCTGGTGCCCCACTGCAGCAAAGTAGAGATACACTTGCAGGAACATAGTGCACACTGCCAGAAGGACATATTGTGCTCAAGGAGTAATTCCTGCCCTAGAAAGGGACTGTGCACCCTTCCTGCATCCTGGCTGGCCTGGGCAAACTGGTTGCTGAAGTGTGCTCATTAAGGGCTTGTTGGCTTGCCCCCTGGAGGTCTCAGGGACATCAAAGATCTTCCACGAGGGATCTACACCTTCTACCTGTGTCATCTGGAGAGCGGTGCCCTCTTAAGTGCCTACATCATCTGCTGGATGTCACCTGGCAACAGCAGTGCAGGCGTGGAACCAAGCATTGCACCTGGAGACTGGATTTGTCTGGGGCGGAGCTTTCAAAATGCTTTCCGCATTCAAGGAGTGTGGCCCTTCATCGTGGGGCCACGACACGCTCAAGCATCTTGTTGATAGTGAGCAGATTCACCATTTGCAGGACCCAGCGTGGCCAGCCTTTGTCGAGTGTGCTGCATTTCCCTTGTGCAACACCCGACTGCATGCTCATTGTGTGCCGTGTCTGATTCACTGGTTATGACCCTCGGAGGTGGGGGGTGCCTGGTGCTGTGTTGCATTCCACCTCATACAGCACCACTGAACTTGGTTCTTTGTGTGTGTTTACCGGATTTGGCTGGTCATCATGCATCAGACATTGTGCCTCATTCCAGGGAGGTACGCATTTGTCATTTTCTGTATGTGATTGGATTTGTCTGCTGTGACTCAAGTCATCACGCACCAGACGTGCTTCATTCCAGGGAGGTACAGCATTGGTAACTTTCCTGTGTGTCCGGAATTGTCTGGTGCGACTCCAGTCTCATCACGCACCAGATGTTGTGCCTCATTTCAGGGAGTTGCGGATTTGGTAACTCTTCATCTGCAACCAGGACTATCCGGGGCAATTCAAGTAATCGCACCCCAGACGTTGTTCTTCTACCAGAGAGGTGCGGATTTGGTAACTATCTGTATATTGAAGCGCCTGGCTGGGTGCCACTGTAAACAGCGTGTGTCCCAGAGTGACCCTCCCCCCTTGCTTGACAGACTAGGACCTGCATGGGAAGGCACAGTGCGGAGACCCCTGAGTGGTGGCCAGATCTCCATTTTTGACAACTGCCTGATCAGCTGTTATCTCTTCGCATCCTGTCCCCCCTTTGCCCCAGGATCCTGAATAAGTTTAATTCTGCCCATGAGTGGCCTAGTATCCAGGGAAAGGGTGCTAACTTCTCTAGCTTGTGAGGGGGTGGGATATACTGGTTGGAGCGTGGAGGAAGGTTTGGACCTAAGGGGAGTCCGCAAGTGCAGTGACTACTAGCCTACCGGATATCAGTGCACTGCATTAGGGTGCTTGGAGCAAGTGTGTGCAAGTGCATGTTCACTAGCCTACCGGATATCAGTGCACTGCATTAGGGTGCTTGGAGCGAGTATGTGCAAGTGCATGCTCACTAGCCTGCCTGATATCCATGGCACTCCATAGCGTTGCACAGTGAGTGAGTGGGAGCGAGCGCCTGTGAGTGACTGCAGCACATGGTGGCGTGGCATACACATTGTTTCTTGGTCTGAGGAATATCACGGTTGTCATTGGGTTTTACCTGTGTGGCCTAGGCCACCAAACTATCTAAAAGTGCTGCTGTTCTGGAATGTACACATTGCTGCTATCGTTGTGAACCAGGGTGCATCCTAGAATTGTGTGACATTGATTTGGCAAAATCGCTAGGGTGGATCTTGTGCTGACAGCGTGTTGGCACCCCATGATGGTGCTGGGAAGGAAAGTATTATTTTTCTCATGTGTACATACTGCTAATGTCATTTTAACACAGTTTGGCCTAGTACTGCTAGTGACATTTCTAAATATGATTTCTGCCTAGATTTACATAACGTTAATGTTGTGTTAATTAATGTGTGTGTTGAGTACAACCTTTATTTACATACACCTTGTGTGAAGTCTCTTTTGTGATGCTCAGTGTATTTATTGTGTGGTAATGCTGTGCCAATGATTTACACATTTCCTGTGTGATAAGCCTGGCTGCTCTGTGCCAGGGTACCCAGTGGTGAGTGCAGGTTACACAGTGAGTGTAATCACCCACCCCTGATGGGAGTGGTAGGTTCTGCCTGGCTAGAACCTCACCTCAGCCAACTAGAATGTGCTGCCTCCAACTGGTTGGCATTGGTGTGGCCTCACTGGGAATACTCATTTATTTTCAGATGATCACTATGTTGTTTTTGATGCTCGACCTGTGCTATATTACAGGTTTCTGCTCACATCACAGGTTTGGCTTGTTATTAGATCTGAGAGCCTGATTTAGATCTTGGAGGAGGGGACTACTCAGTCACAAATGTGGTGGATATCCCGTCTGCCATATTACGGTCCCATTATATCCTATGGTGATCGTAATACTGTGAACGGGATATCTGTCACGTTTGTGATGGAGTATTTTATCCACTGAGTTCGAAATCTGACCCTGAGATTATTTTATTCTGCAACCAAGTCAATATTGGTGATGGAATGGGGCTACTTTTTATAGTATTTTAGTCATTTTAATATGAATTCCTTATGGATCGAACAGTAAGTTTATCTTTTTCACTTGGTTCATCTCTGAGAAATATGTGGTGGTTATATATTCTTTTTCTTGTATACTGTGGGATGAACTCATGTTTGTAAAAGTGATAATAATCAAATAGCTCGACAAAGAGTTTCTCCCATTAAGTAATATGCTTCTTGTATTAGATCTTAAAATTGCCCGCAATTCTCCAACTTAATGTTCACTTTTCTTGCTCACTATTTTAGGAGAGAGTTAATGCCTTTCTACAATTAGGCCTACTATTACACATTAGGGTGAATCCCTTATTCTATAGAAATGAAACTTGGATGACTGATGACATTGGGTGAATCTTGGACTTATTAGCAGAACCATTTACTTACGGGATGTCGTCTTAACAGGTTGCAATATACAGTTCTAAGCCATCAGCCCTTCTGTTTTTCCATCATTCTAAACTTTCTATTAAGTAGATAGCAAAAAATTGGTAAATTCTGGCGATGTTGGATGGTTTGTGTGTTTCCATCACTGCTTATACCCTTCAGACACTGGACATTGTGGTGTTGACTATCTTCTCAGTCACCCTGCTCTTCTTGCAGGGCTTTTTGTGTTTTTTGGGGGAGAATTGATGGTCACCTAATGAATTTTACCGACCTGTAACTTCGAGATGAGCACTTCTAGAATGTATTTTAGAACTTGAGTGTTTAGGCCCCGGTGTTGTTTGGAAGTGTTAGGTTTGCTTTTGCATTTGCCTTTTTGCCTAAAGCACAGTCTGGTCTATTGGTTCCGTGATTCATACCTGACAATATTTTCCCATTCTTGGGAGTACAGGACATGGTGTTTGATGAGGAGTGTGCGTGGGGGGTTGAAATGTAAATCTGCTCGGACGGCATGTGTGTTGAATTGTGATTTATTGGATCGAGTTCTATTGCACTGCACTATGCAATACGAAGTTATATGTTCCTAGTAATTGCAAATTTGCATTAGTATAGCCTCATAAAGTACACACTGATTGCACTCTGTTTTGCAGAGGTTTGTTGTGTCTAGTGTGCTGTGAGTATTTACTTGCTGTTGGGTAGTGCAGCCTGGTAATAGTGCATGTGTCGTGTGTGGACTTTGATGGACGAGAATTGCATGAGTGTGACAATAGGCCATTCAGTGACATCTTCAGACATTGGCTAACTTGGTGTGATTTTTGTCTGTTTCTTGTGTGCACCTGGTAAATGTTTTTGTGTTAGAGGGTTGTGGGAGACGCCTGAGTGCTTGGATGGTTGATTTTGCTTATCTCAAGGGTGCTGGCTGCTTGTTGTTCGGTATATCTGATTAGGAGTATGCTATGTTTGGTAGGGTATTGATATATTGTTGGCCAATAGCAGTGTTTCCTGTGTATTAAGTTTTACTAGTCAGGACAAGACAGTCCACACAGCTTCTGACCGGTATCAAAGATCCTGGTGATCAACTCCGAGCTCATTCATGACTGTGGTGAGGCGTAGAGAGGGTAGGGGTAGTGAAACACAAAGGGCAGGGGTAGTAAGGTAGTTACAGCAGAGTTTGCAAGGAGAGAGATTCTATTGTATAAAGAACATCCATAAACCCATAGAGGTTGCTGCTAAGTTGCACAGAGTCAGCCAAACCAATCGGGTACTAAGCATTATTCTACAGCAGGCTCCTTCAATGCTCCTTCAAGGCTCTGAAATACTTTATTACTTTCCCCAAACCTCACTTCTTGACTCCTTGTCTAGGCAGACTCCGTTTGTTTGGCTCTTGGGACTGTGTGGTCATAGTGACCATAGAAGTCTGTGACAAGTGGAGCTCTGTTGCGCCATGCAATGCTCTAGGGCTCCTTCAATGCTGGTGACTGCCATGGCCACTTCCATACAATGGCAGCAGATAAGGTTCTTGTGCTTGGAGGCAACATGTTCACGCAGCAATTCTCACCACATGTGTGCTTCTATGTAGGGGAACATCCGGAACAACGACTCTGGAACCACAACATCATTGTTAACGCAAGTGGATCCACGCTTGCGTTAACAAACGACTACCTTTTTCCCTGCCTTAACCACGCATGTGCTGAACAACGGACATGCGTGGTTAAGGCAGAGAAAAAGGGAGTCAGCATCAGGTAAGTGGGGCTGGTTTGGGGGGTAGTTTTTAGGGGTGACGGTGGATTAAGGACTTGGGGTGGGGGGAGGTCGGGGTAGTTTGTTTTTTTAGGGGCAGGGTGGAGGTATAGAGCAGTTCTGTTTTTAGAGGCTGGGTAGTTTTGTTTTGAAGTGGGGGGTCGGGGTACTTTTTTTTTGGGATTGTGTGGGGATTCAGGGTAGTTTGTTTTTTTTAGGGGTGGAAGGTGGGTCTGGGCAGTTTAGTTTTTGGGGTGGGGTCGTTGGTTTTTGGGGGTAAGGGGTGGGGGTCGTGGTAGTTTGGTTTTCGGGGATGTGGTAGGGTAGTAAGTGTTTTTGGTGGTGGGGGTTTGGGGTAGTTTGTTTTTTGGGGATGGGGGATCGGAGTAGTTTGTTTTTTGGGGGTGGGGAGTGGGGGGTCGGCGTAGTTTGGTTTTTGGCGGTAGGGGATCATTGGTTTTTGGGAGTGAGGGCATTGTGGTAGTTTGTTTTTTGGGGATGTGGGGATGGGGTAGTTAGTATTTTTGGGGGCAGGGGTGTGGGGTGGTGGGGCTGGGGTAGTTTGGTTTTTGGGGGTGGAGGATTGGGGTAGTTTGGTTTTGGGGTGGGGGGTCATTGTTTTTTAGGGGTTGGGGTTTTTAGGGGTGGGGTAGTTTTATTTTTGGGGGTGAGGTTGCTTGTTTTTAGGGCGGGTGGAGGTTGGGGTAGGTTTTAGGGATCAGGGTGGGTGGAGGGTATCGGAGTAGTTGTATTTTTAGGTGGGTGGGGGGATGGCATGCCAAAACCACGCATGCCGTTCCACACATGCCTTTACCAGGCATGCATTTACAACGAAAAATTGTTGTAAAGGCATGCATGGTAAAGGCATTCATGGAAACAATATGGTTGTTGTTCCAACCGCGTTGTTCAGGCATGCATGGTTGGCGCATGCGTTGTTCCATCATACATTCTTCTATGTATGTAGCTACATGTATGTCTTCTTCTGCTGCTTTCCATCATGTGCTTACTTTAGATAAGCATACATAGAGGTGTCATTTACTAAGTTTAGGACAGACAAAAACACAAAATATTAACACTGCTCTGTGTGTCTTTTGTGTAGCATAGACAGATTGTAAAGTTTTCACAATTTGCATTGTGCTTAATGTAGGCAGGCAAAGAGACTTTAGGAAGGACATCATGTGCATTATGGCCATGGTGTATGGAGGTACTCAAACATGTTGTAAACACTGAACTAACTGTCCCAAGTGATTGAGGATACCACACTATTTATTCACGTGTTGGTGTTAACACACAAGAAGACTGTGAATGCTACATTATTTGCATTGTAGATTGGTATGGGGAAATACACAGACTTAAAACACTACAGTAACTGTACCGGGGCTTAGGGACACTTGAAAAGTTGCTTAGTTTCTCCCTCGAGTATGCAAGCTTTGCAAAACTATGAAAACTAACCAAACAACCAGTAGTTATGTGTAGGGATGATTCGGCATAAAAATTGGGATTTCGGTAATGATTTAATGTGCAAATATAGTTTGTTACATCAATTAAAAAGATCAGCAAAGCAAGGTTTGCACTCACAAAATGCTTTTGAATTAACAGGACAAACATTTTTCAGAGTACCTGTAAGAAAAATGCAAACAAATTGTGCACTCACATGCAAAATACTAGCAACCTATCCTTGCCAGCTAACTCTCGCAAGTAAAACAAACTACACAAAGGTGACGGAACATCACAAGCAGTGGGTAGGCTACCAAGACCACACTTGCATAATAACATCTTCACACATCCTAGTGATCTAATTTGCTCGGGGTAACTTGTCACAGAATATCAGCAAGCAGTGCACTGTCCATTTCACTTGCTGGATGTAGGCTGTCACACACAGAATTCAACCTCTAAATGGAACACCTCTGCTCGATCTTCAGGAACTCTGGCCTAGTTTTCCATCTTTATGCTGATGACACCCAAATATACCTGAAAGTCTCCTCCTACTTTTGACTTCACCCTCTCAATCAACACCCTGAAAAAGATACAGTCCCGGATGTCAAACAACCACCTCAAACTCAACCCAGCGAAAACAGAATTCGTACTTATCTCTTCAAAGAAACCAAACCCTCTGATGAAAGACTGGTTGTCGTTCCTCCTTGATCTGGAAGGTCATCTTGCCATCATGTAGAATTCAAAATCTTTGTGCTTCACTCTTGACACGCATCTCAACCTCCAGGGCATATACCTTCCAAGGCCAAGAGCGCTTGTCTCCAGCTAAGAATGCTTTGGAGAAACCGAACCTCATTCTTGAATGGAACTCCTTTCCAGACTCGATCACGGAATTGCTCTCCTATCAGGCATCGACAAAAGCCATCTAGGTCTGCTCAGAGCAGTTCTTTATACGGTAGTTCACTTCATAACAAATCACAAGAAATTCTATCACATCACTCTTACTCTACGCTCCCTTCAATCACTTCCCATAGAGGTGAGAGTCCAATTTAAGGTGGCCTGCATCACGCACAAAGCACTTCACTGCTCGTCATCTTCCTACCTAATGGAGAAACAAAAAATCTCAGTTGCAAATCCGGATTCTAGAAGCGCTCATTCCCTTCTCCTTGAACCCCTCTTCTTTACATGCCCAATCTTTCTCTAGAAGGACCAAAAGAATCTGGAACTCCCTCCCTCAGGATCTCTGCTTCACCGCTTCTCACATCACCTTCAAAAAATACCTGAAAGTTTTTGTTGCAATCCAAGAGAGATCCTCATTAGGCAGGTAACGTGACGTAGGTTTTATGATGAAGTTTATTTGAAGAATAAAGTCTTAGTTACTGGTTGCAGATGGAATAGTACTACTATATCAATGCCCCACCAGGTGCAGCATCCTGCCGCTCAGCCACTCTCTCTAACTGATTTCTCCAACCATACATAAACAATCTTTGACAACACACACCCTAGCTGAGCAGCAGGAGTCAGGGAACTAGAGATAGTGAATGCATTACACCTAAATCAGAATGTAACACATTTCCCCCCTTAGAAAACTAGTGAGAAAGAATGCACATTATACTTATATCAGAATGTAACTGTTTTCCTTTTCGATCCTCATTTGGGTTAACTATCTATACGCCTTGTCTCTCTGGACATGTTAAAATCATGTGCTTCATCACGTTGTCTCCACTGTATTTTACCTACTGTAAAGCGCTCTGGTACTCCAGGTACTAGTCAACGCTATATAAAAACACTAAAATAAAATAAAAATGAGCGCTAATTACCATGGCTTCTGTTACGTGGAATGTTTTATTCCGGATTTACTTATTTCAGGCCTCGGTGTGCAGTCAGTCTGCTCGAAGAGCATCCAGCCTGAGATTAGGCTAGGAAAGTGAACACAGCGCCCTAAAGGACTCTAGGAATCCATATTTCCAAATTTCAAAAGTCATTGTGGAACAACGAACATACTTCAGTGGTTTTACCGAAACTGCAAAAAAATGACAAAAATGTCCCATTCGAAAACGGAATATATCAATGAACAAAACAGAAACACACCAAGGACGGCTGTATTCTGATAAAGAGGATATGCAATTTTAGGCTTTATTCCCTTCTCCGTCTAGATGCTTTCTGTTTGGAGTTGAGGCACATGGGACTGGTGAGAATGAGCACATTAAGAAGCCAGCGCCTCCCCCTGGGGCTTGGAAGAAAGGCATTGAAGGCGACTGCATGAGAATAGCAAGCAGGTTAAACTCGGGTCAGAGAGGAAGAGGCTACCCTCCTCCTCCACTCCCCCCAGGAAGGAAGAATATGACTTATGGCGTGTGTTCAGACCATATCCCCTCTTCCACCAAAGGAGGCTGCAAGGGAAAAGCCGGTCATGATTTCCTTCCACCAGGCCGGACAGGAATACCCTGAAGAAAACTAGGCCTTAAGTGCCCTGATGTCCCCTCGAGGTAACAAGAGCACCATACACAAATAACACAACAATGAAGCATCAAGACCATTCTATCAAATGGGGCGGACAAGGATACACCTGAGAAAAGGGACTTGTTACATGGAAATGGTGATGTCACCATCTGGGAAATAGACATCAAATCATAATTTTAAATCACTGATTATCGCTCTCACCAGTGGCTCGTTCCTTTATCTCTTGGATACACAGTCAGCTCCAAATGTAGTTTGACATTTTCACACCTTAGACGTGTTCAACATTAGATATATTCTTGAGAGCATTCCCATATTTCTTCAACTAACCCTAGACCTCCGAGAAATAATGTTGTTCCAAGATGAGATGTGATTTGGGTTTCTGCTAAAGAGAGGGAAGAGTCTTTCAATAAGTGATGACCGTTTCACTAGTACTGTGTCCACTTCTATGTTGTCTCTTTGGTGTTCTACATCTCTCTGAAGGCCGAGGTTTGGACAGTTGGCAGCTTTGACTTCTCTGAGGGATATGCTGTCACTATATGTACTGTAGGCTTACAGAAGTTTTCTATGGGAAGGCTGCATTAGTTGTTGTATGCCTGCCATGGGGCATGCTTTTCCATGTAAATAATGAATTCGTTCTCACCTCGCAGTGATTTCATAGTTTCTTTTAGTTTTAAGTGAACATTGCATGGATTGTCTTCTCTGTGAACAAAGACCACAAACTAACCGCACTCATGGAAATAAGACTGTTTAGTCCTGCTATGCCAAGAACGAGGACAGAACCACAGAAAACGTTGCTGCTGGCCCCCCTTGTACTAATCCTGCTCCGGAACCTTAGAGATGGCATATCTACCTGAGTGAAGAGTCTTAGAGGTACGCAAAGTGCTGAACACCCGCACAGTCCATCTACTGTTTTATAAACTGGACACATTTAAGGTCTTTTCAGTTTGAAACTCGAGACCTGATGATAACCTTGGTGCAGACAGTGTAAAGACCATGATTGGTCATAATGTTCGCACACGGATAAATCAAAAACACATCAAAACGCATTAAGATCAGGTGTGCCTGGAGGGTAGCTCTCATTCTGATGGTTCTACTTGTGAAGTGTCCAAGAATAAATGCCCGTGAGGAGAATCTGGAGGACAATGCGCAGTGCTACATGTGTGCCTTCTGCTGGGAGTTGAGTCGCCCCACCTCTTGTTCTGCTGGAGACTGTATCAAAATGTGAAGCTCTAAGCCATGCTGCGTAGCATCACATGGTAGGTGGTTACTGACAGACATTCTCACTAGGAATATCCCCATTCACTCTCTGGGCCATATAAACAGAGGTGCCTGCTCTGATTATGGGTTTTGGTCTGAACTCACCTGAAAGTTCTTCCCATGCCATGCCACGTGGAAGGCTTCCCTACATGCAGCACCCTTGCTCCCAGGCCTTGCCACCATTACCCGTAAAAGATGACCAACATTAGTCACAAGGACCATAATCTTGCCAGATTTTCAGGATAAACACTTACTACATAAATGATTTCCATATGTATGAATTGTATGCAGACGTGAATATTCGGTGGATCAGAATTAGCTCTGGCCATCATGACCAGCACTCAGTCCCCTACACCTTAACATGTTTAAGGCTCAGCATAACATCCAGGCTGTGTAGCCAGACACCTGTGTTTGAGATAGATGGAAGACACCTTTGGTAATTCTCTGGCAACGGATCTCCTCTTCCCACATAAACAGAACAACATAGTTGAGAAATTGCAAAAATTACTCTCTTTCATTCTTCACACCTCTATAGGCAAAACAGAAATGGAGGAACTTGCCAGTTCACTTATCCTCTGGGCTATAATTTAGAAGTTGTCGAGAGGCTTAAAACAGGGAGAGGGATTTACTCCAGAGCTTAACTTTCTGTGCTGTGGAAACAGTGCACATTCCGTCCTGGCAATAACGTCAGAAGGTAGATGAAGAGTTAACATAGATCGCAAGCACTATGTGCTCTCTGATGTGACCATCATGCGATGTGTGGCTTTGATGCCCACATAAATCCTTAACAGTTGTGGTGCTGGTCGTTGTGTTTAATGAATGCCTGCTTTGACAACAGAGATATCAAATGATCAATGGGAGATACATTTATCCTACAGACAATGGCCAAATGTATGGTTTGGTGCCATCTTAGTGTTCCTCTGGGTATTCATGTTCAGGTTCCCGCTTGCTAGAAATCCACATTTCATAAAGATGGGGACTAATTGAAAGTAACTGATACACACACAGAAACATGTATGTAGACTTATGGTCAAAGTCTAATGGGGCTGAAAGTCCCACCTCCTGCACTGCCCGGGGCTCCCACAAAGCCCCATGTCGTTGTTAATCAATTGATGCTTTTCTAGATAGGACAGTCAGATCTGACCTGGGTATTGGAAAATAAAACCCAACACTTCAGCAGCACTAAAATCTAATATGCATTTAATGCAAAAATAGCAAATATGCCAGCAAATGAATAGGTAAGCGTTGTCATTTCAGTGGACCAGAGCATCGGTTCACAATCCAGTTGCAGAACATAATCCTAAAATCCACATATTATAGACACTGTTTATACTTTGCTCTCTTAATGCAAGTCAATGAAATGTGAACTTCTGGTAGAAACGTTTACTTTATCAAAATAACTAGTGAGCACCTTCTCAGGAGAAGCCTTGGAGGATACAAATAACTACGTAAACAAATGTTGAGTTCACTACTTTCCGACATTTACATTTCTTGCTACCATCGCTTTATACACAGTGCAAGGAATGTGTAAATGTATACCACTTGGTAAAATGGACTGTAGGCCGCAGAAACCACATGAAGCTTTGAAGACATATTAAAGTTAATGTGCACATGGCACTAATATAATAATGGCTTTGAAATTCAGTCTTATAAAATATTAGTGCATGGTAATGCATACACGTGCAATGGTGTGTTCATAATAAAATACTAATATTAGCTCACTGGTATTATAGCACCGAATACATACTTCTGCTTTTGCAGAAGTAAATAGCGCTGCACAAAACTGTCCAGCAGCATCAGATTCAGGGGCTGTTTTTTAACCGCATACAAGGTCATCGCTCGTCATTCTTGCAGTGCTCACACGCTGAGTGCGTGAGTGCAGTGACCCGTGCACCCACCTCTAGGGCACCCTGCTGTTCCTTGGCTTAGGAAGGTGACAAGCAGTGGCAGGGTGACCCACGGCTCAGCTGGTGTCCATTAAGTATGGATAGAGCGTGTGCACTTCAGTACTCCAGCAGAGCTCAGCATCTCGCGTTGCGTCGAGGCTGGGGAGCGGCACAGAAGCCATGATCTGATCTGTGAATTATTGCGCCCTCCTCCACCACACCCGGGTTCTTTATCTTTAATTTAAATTACCCTTTGTGGCAAAAAACCTTCTACTACCACTCCAGAAACAAGGATGATGATGTGCCGAGACAAAGTTAGAAGGGGCTAATGGAGAACTGTAATCTATTTATGTGTATGTTGAACCATATGTAAATAAGTTTGTGGTTCAAAATGCATACCAATAATAGATGGAATTGCATTGCATACAACGACGAGATTTGCTTCGATCGGTACCATTATGCATGAAGTTGTCTGAAATTTGTAAAATAATTAGGTTTGAATAGTTTAAGGGGATCCTTCGATTCAAAAACAATTTGAGTTCGTAACTTACCACACTTTCACAACAGAAAACAGAAATTAAATGTAGACCGCAAAGGGAATTGGACATTCAGGCATAGAGGACAAGCGCTGCAGCCTGGGTGACATGGGAGAGATCCAGCGATTCTAGGCGCTATAAGGTGACAGGAGAGACTAAATGAGACCATGCTCTGATGAAAGTCTGAAAGTTCCAGAGAGAACATTAAACCACACTATGTACTCAATATAAGAGGGGTCAAGCAGACAACGTGGAGAAGTGTGGCACAATGGTTAGAGCGGGAGACCCTGATGCAGAGATCTCTCCCTGGACCAGGGTTCAATTCCCACCTAAGGTGGGTCTTGGGCTCAGTTCCCTTGGACCAGATAATTCTCGCCTTGGTGCCTAATCTAATTGATGGGTCCCACTCTGTAACTCTGGGCAATAGCTTGCTTAATCTCCACAACGGCGCCTAATCTAATTGATGGGTCCCACTCTGTAACTCTGGGCAATAGCTTGCTTAATCTCCACAACAGCCCTCACAGGGCCTGGATGCCTGGGACTGTCCAGGAGTGGGCGCCTCACAGGGAAAAGCCAGGAGGGGTTCAACAGTGGTATGCGTACAGCGCCTTGAGACCCTAACGGGTGAGTAGTACGATATACAAGTGCAAAGTTTTTTTTTAAGGCTATGCAGTCAGTGTAAAAGAAGAGAGTGCAGAGGGTCCAGGGTCTTCAGTCAGTGGCTTCACGGCAGGACCAGGGGAAGGCGCGAGGAGTGCCCCCTACCCCCTGGCCTCTGCGTTAGGAGCAGGAAGCTCCTTTTCTGCTGTTAGGTAAAACAGGCATTATTGTGCCCCCCCAGCTTGGTGGAAGGGCCAGTGGAGGCCCGGGGGGGCCCCCAGAGATCACGGCTCCCCAGGAGGGGCCTGTCATTAAACCGGAGAGGGTGCGTGGTGCCCCCCTACTGCCCTAAGTTGTTTTTGCTGGCTTTGGCCCCCCTCGTGAGGGCCGGTTGAGGTCCTGGGGGGCCCCCAGTAATCACGGTCCCCGGAGGGGCCTGTCTATAAAAGAGAGGGGGTGCATGTCGCCCTCCTCTGACCCCAGAGTATAAGGGAGGCCCCCGTTTTGCGCATAGGAGTGCCGGGGGCCCCATTGTTCGCCTTCTAGGCACTGGAGGTGCCTTCATCCAACCAGATACTGTTTAAAGGACCAATATAGTTGCAATCCAAAGTTCTTTCCCCAGACTTTTGTTTGATTTATATATTACCTACCTGCATTTGATGTTTTTACATATGTGTATGCAAATGTTCCTTTTATGGACATGCTTGCTAATATGTTTTTCTTACTTGCCATATGTTTTCTAATGTTCCTACTAGGGGCATTTTATGATATTCTTATGACAAGTGCTGTGATGTAATAACGTGTTTTCCTGACTACTGCTTATGTTGCAGAATACTGAGTAACCTGTGTGTAATGTGTGACTACTGCTAGGTTGCAGAGTAACTAAAGTGTAACGTTCTGACAACTGCTAAGGTAGCAGGATAGTACTGATATGTGATGTTTGGTCTGATAATTGCCTTGTGTACAATACAGTATATTTTCATATAATCTGGTGTTGTGTTTCCTTTGTGGTGGGGATATTGCGTCACGTGTGTTGTGTGTGTTGTGCAAACGCTTTACACATTGCCTCTGGGTTAAGCCTGACTGCTCGTGCCAAGCTACCAAGGTGGTGAGCAGGGGTTATCATGGACGTGTAACTCCCTTGTTCTGACTAGAGTGGGTAAGTTCTGCCTGGCTGAGGTGCATACCCTAGCCAACCAGAAACCCCATTTCTAACACATTGCAATTGTAAATTTAACATAAGTAGGCGTTGAATATATTCATGTTACATTAACTGCAAAGTAAAATACATGTTAATACATTCCAGTAATTATGATGGGGAACTAACATCTTCAACATTAGCATGTGACATTTAAAACACTTTTATTAAGAAATTCATTATCGTTTCAGTGAAAACTATTTCTTGACATCATAGGGAAACACATGAAATCAAAACGAATTATTATACTTAGATTAGAATAGCTATACTGCATCACATTAGATCAATAGTCAACAATGAATGCAATTCAGTATTGGTTTTCAGTGCACGACTTCACTGTTGACGTGTTAGAAATTCACACATCAAAATGAAAAACTTGTCACGTATTGGTCATCATTGTGAAACAAAAGGTAGTAGCCAAATCTCAGCTGCACCACTCTCAGTCATTTCCCGTTCTAAACATCCACCCACAACCTAAATTCACACAAACATACAGAGGCAACTCTTTTCACATCACACACTATACATGAGTAACATGCTGCACGAAAAAACCCACAGAAAGATATGTTGGAAAAATCAAATACTCTTGGGGAATTCAAAAGTAATTAAAAGTGAGATGCAAACAGGATCAACATCCTCTTCCAAGATGGAGAGGCCATTATCTGTTTTTGCTGGTGCTGGGGAGGAAGGGGGGGCAGGATAATTATAGATGCAGTATCAGCCCTACTGGGCCCCCAACTCCCCCCTGACCCTCCCACACTGCTCAACCTCAGTGAGACTGAGCCTAGCGTAGGCTGACAAGAACAACATATTGAGGCGAAGGCCTGCACATAGTGAGAGGGGAGACACACCGAGGCTGAATCCAGCAGAGGGTGACAGGAGCCACGTACCGAGACCAAGATCTGCAGACAGCGAGGGGTGAGACACGCTTAGGCCAGGCTGTACATCTGCTCTCTCAGAATCGAGACAAAGAGGGCAGACTCTTCAGCTCTGTGGGATAGCGAAAGCCCTAAAGCCCTTGTGATGCGAGTAGAACATAGAGAGGTGTACAGAGTTCAGTCTCTGTGGCTGATGGGGCAGGAGAAATGAGGCAGAGGCCTGATGCCCCAGCTGGTGGTAACAGAAAAAGGAGTACATAGACCAGGCTCTGCAACCAGTGTGACAGAGCAAAGTGCACAAATTGAAGATCTCCAACTTCTGCGACTGGGGCCAATTATGAAAGATGAGAGACACTGGACGGAAGAACGGATTGAGGATCTATTGGTTCACCATGTTGTTTCCAAAAATAGGGTGTTAAGAAAGGTTACTGCTATGGGGCCAGGCCCATGCAATGGAGTTTATGGACAATTTTACACTAAAATTTATCATAATACTCTGCCAATTCTGAGAGTACATCGCGGCATCAGCTATACTAAGCGTTCGAAACTCTGACTTCCCCTGCACCTTACTCATGTAGAGTGCAGGTGTCCTATCACAAAACCAACTGACTGGGTTTCAGACAAGCGATCGGGTTCAAGTAGTTTTAAAGAATCCAGAAAAAGTAAATTTGGGGAACACTTTTACTCTGTCTCGTTCAGTACCTGAATATCAACGTTTAAATATCGGGCTACCAAGCTATCATAGCCAGAATATCAACTACCACAATATTGTGATGAGAGGTATATATTGGCAAGTGTACATTTACTATACTTAACTTCATATCTATATACCTTGATGATATATACATTTCAATCTTTGTGTGCTCAATTTTCTGACATACACCCTGCCCACCAATGACACGTACTGAAGAAGGACCTACCAATTACCAGTCAGGTAATCGTCCGGGGAGGAAAGTCTTCAGTGCGGCAATGAATCACTTCTTCTCTGAAGTGACGTGATGTGCCAATAGCAGGAACTCTTGTGCATCCCTTGTGATGAAAGACATGGTCTCAAACAACAACTTATGTGATTGCGGAATACAAATTATGTCCACATATTCATTTCCTAAATTATGTTTTAAGACTGTAGAAATGTTACGATCATTTCAAGCTTCCAGGTACAGAATCCAGCCGATAATAGCCAAATATAGTTCCAAGGAGTTTTCAGGTAAAAGGATTGAGTCAGTGATTTTGTGGTCAATGCTTTAAATAGATATAAAAAAGTGTGAGTACACAAAATTTAGAGTACCTGTTTGCTCCTGAGAAGTAACAAGAGCACTGATTCCTGACCTGGAGCAACGTCCCTTCAGTGCACCCCTGAAGTCCTCCACTGGCGTTTGATGTGTTATTCCTCCTTTTGAGGAACTGTAGTCCATTGTTGTCCAACATTCATTGCTCAGTATTCCAAGTATTGTTGTACTTTACTTAGTTCGATATATTTTTACAATAGTAGATTCTCCTTATGAATAAGATTTCAAGGCTGTAGATCCTGGTTATATGTACATATATTAATATTCCCGATGCACTTCGGGTCGCAGCCCTTCTTCGGGGGATATATGTACGCCTACAATACAAATAACACAAATAGTGCAAACAATGGTAGGGGCGGAGTCCAATCAGATTATTAACCCTGGTGTCCACCAATGACCCACATGCCGTCATCAATATCTTGTACTCCCCCATTAAATGTATTGCAGCAGAGCTGAGATGTGCAGGTACTGTCCCTTTCAAATTGTAGAGGTGCAAGTACTCAGTATCGGACAGTACCTGCCCATTAAAAGCACTGTTTCCTGTGACTCCATTGTTTGAAGTTTTTCATTCATATTTGGATCTAGTAAACCTGAAAGCGGATTAGTTTGTCACTTGCGTCAAGCACATCAAAATGCTTGTAAAAAAGGACTAAAAGGCATGTTTCCAAAAAGGATGTAAAATGAAAGCTTATCCAGAATCGATGTAAAGTAAACAAAAAGGGAACAAACTAAGTGTCATTCATTTAGTAATATGTAGGAAAAAAGTCTGTGTTCTCAAATCGTTGGTGTGAATCTAGTAATGGCCTTGATTTGGTTTTAAAGGTGAAAGCTGTCTTTAGATTCCGAGACTCCCAAAGGTACCCAGCAGTTAAACAGTTTAGTAGCACAGAATATATCCAGAAATGTTTATTTTTGTTTGCAAAAGTTGTTCTCCCTTTGATTTTCATTACTTGATTTGCTGGGTGGTAAATGGCGCTTGTGAAACGAAACATCACACGTTATTTTATTTCCTTAGGCACCTTCTACGGAGTCAGTGACAGTAACCTCGCTTTTAAGGAATGTTCAGATGTTGCATACCTTTTCTCTGCCCTAGGTATTTGCTCTTGTCCCAAATCATCTTTACCTGCCTCATTTACTATATGTACTTACTCTCGTAAGAACCGACGATTTACATTCTCATAGTAATTTATTCTTAATGAGACCTATTGCAATGTAAGTCTCCAGCTAATAAATAACTCAACAGAGCAGCCTGTGATTTCCTAGTGGATATGTGTCCATTCTCATGCACTGCACATGCGCATAAGCCTGCTGTTAATCCCCTTAGAAAAGGCTTGCATGAAGACAATTTAGTGAGTGGAATTTCTCAAAAAATTATCCTTTCTCCTTCCTTTGAGATTGATCAGTGCACATTATTGCCTGAAAAGGATTGTTGTGTGATCGCTTGAAGGCACTTGAGCATTGCCTTGCGATCTACAAAGGTGCAAGAGTTTTGGAGAATGAAGAGATCCCCAATGTGCCCTTCGTGGCAGGTTTTCACGTCTATTTTGCAGCATTTTCTTGTCAGCCGTGGCCATGCATCTCATATTAGGATATAAATTTCATGATGTCCCACTGCTCTGGCCCTATTCTGTCAAGCTGGCGCGCGGCTATGGTCCTGTCAGCCTAACACTGTCCTGACTCTGCGGCTGCCAACTGCCTTCGTGCTCAGGGGTAGCCACTCCACATCCTGCCCCACGTACCCCCTGTGGTCCGCTGGCAGCGCATCCCAAACACATACGTGACTCTTCTACGAAGTGGATCCATGAGCTGTCTGCCTTGACCTGACAGCTGGAAGTGGCTGTCAGTGCTGCGTGCTTCTGGCGGTTATGGCTGTCATGCGGATCGGCGCTTCCACACAATTTCTCGCACAGCCCCATTTATTAATGCTCTGATCATTGGTTTGAGAGGTTTACAGTGCAGGACAGAAAGCACATTGTCTTGTTGATTTGTTGCCGCTCAAGAGCGAGGTTGATGCCTAGTAGCTTCTAGCCACCCCTCTGTGTCACCGAAGAGCCCTTTCTGTTCCTTATGACTTCTCTGGACAGGCTTCTAGATCGCGGGTCAGCTTGTTATGTTATCAGCATCTGCTTAGTGCTCTCCCTGCCATTGGATTGGCTTGATAGCGCTTTCAACAGTCTGGAACTTTGCACCTGATTCTGGTGTTATCATCACAGATCACACCTTGATTCAGCTTGTGATCAGATATTATAGATATTTTGTTCTGCTCATTTTCTTGGTTAATATGTTATTACTGATTTATTGATCTTTGTGCCTATGTTTCAGAAGTTCAAGAGGAAAAGCTGGTTAGGCATGGCACTCAGATCCTTGGAATACTTGCATGGATGTAGGTACCCACACAGCATAGACCTAGTGAGAGGGGCATCAGTGCGCTATGTGCTTTCATACCAAAAGAGCATAATCATAGTCAGCACAGCAATGGAGAAAGTGGCACAAGCAGAAGCTATGCTACATGTTCTGGGTAGTGATTCCTCTTACTGCTGTATGTTCACGCCAAATCAGCAAAATGCCGATTGGAACAGCAATCAAAGTTTGTGAAATGAGCAAACTGTAGGTAACTTTTCAGGGATAGACATAGGGGGTCATTCCGACCTTGCCATGCGGCTGCACTCACGCGGCCCCCATTCTGACATTCCCGCTGGGCCGGCGGGCGCAAACCAAGTTTGCGCCCGCCGGCCCAGCAGGAATGAGGCCGCAACACAGGAGCCGGCTAAGCAGACAGTGAAAAGCTGGCCGGGGCCCTGTTAGGGGGCCCCTGCACTGCCCATGCCATTGGCATGGGCAGTGCAGTGGCCCCAGGACACCCCTTACCGCCAGCCTCTTCCTGGCGGTGAAAACCGGCAGAAACAGGCTGGCGGTAAGGGGGTCATAATCCCCAGGGTAGCGCTGCTTGCAGCGCTGCCCTGGCGGATTATCACCGCCGGGGCAGAAACGGCGGAAAACCGCCGGCCCCGGCGGTGCGACCGCGGCTTTACCGCTGCGGTCAGAATAGGGGAGAAAGCACTGCCAGCCTGTTGGCGGTGCTTTCAGTCATTATAGACCGCCAGGGTCAGAATGACCCCCATAGTACCTACTGATATACTTTCACACCAAAACATGAGATAATAATCAAAGTTAGAGACCTGAGCAGACCCTATACAACCTTTTAAAAGCTCGGATTTTACAGGCTTTTGTTAGGTTGAAAAAAACGAATTTTGAGACGTGGTTCACACTTTGAACCCCTCTCACACTCCCAAATGTGGACAATCTCAGTCTAGTAAGCCTTTGTCAGGTCATGGCACAAACCCTGGCCAGACTAGCACCCTGCACACGCAAGGGTGAGACATGGAACATTTGAGAGGCTGCCCTCGAAGCCCACCATGCCAGTCCAAGGCATTCCTTTAGACCCCAGAGACCCTTCCTATTACGTGTGTGCTGGAAAATATTCCCGCACTCCTAACGCCCTCTCCCTCCCAGCCCTTCTTCTTTTAATGTTAACACGGGATGACATTTCATGGTGAAAACCTAAACAGGCAAAGGACAGTCAGTGTTGTGGTGAAGACGACTCGCCCAGTAACTCGTCTAGTGTGTCATAGACTTGTTTGAACAGTCGTTTTATCAGCTTTAGCCCAGCTTATTTCTGAAATATTTCAAATCTGCGTCTTGTAAGAAACAGCTTTAGATGCTCACTGGATACTAGTACTAGTAGCCAGGGCTCCAATAGGCACCGAACATTCACTTCAGTTTCTACCCTTCCCTAGACATAACCAATCGACTACCCCTCACCCTAGTAAAAGGCCTTTGTTCAAGACTAGTTGCCACGGGCTGCTGCGTAAATCGCTTTTCCGGCCTCTCTGAAGGCAGGATCCAGGCAGCAAAGATAGTTTACTGAGTGGCACTGCCCTTACCGATGTATGTTAATGCATGGCCGAAGACGGTCACTTCCTTGACTGGGTTATAGGAAGATGTGTAAGTGCTGCTTTCCAACTGTTTCATTGCATTATGAGCTATTGAGGGCCCTCCCTAGAAACGTGCAGTAACAGCCAGTGAGCAGAGTGGTCAGTGAAGCCTCTGGGAGTTAAAATGTTGTGATGATATGTTATGGGCATAAATAAAGGTCATATTCTGCCATTGGTATTGCCTTGTAGCACTTTTGGCAGTCTTGCAACTTTCCACATGGTTGAAGGATAACAATTGCAGAGCAGAGTCTGACTCAGCTTCTGAATATCAAGTTGTATTCTCAGTTAGGCAGCTAAGTCTTATTCATTGAATTGTGTCTATGATTTTCAGTCTGGAGTCTTTTAGTGGACTAAATATTCTCTTTTGCATGCTTAAGTACGTCTTAGAAGGTGATCCTAGTTCCTTAATACCATCATTGTCATTCAGCATTCCCCATCAAGCGAAGGGCTAACACTGTTATGCTATGTTATGTATGCCTGCAGAGCATGCTTATTACCTGGGTAGGTATGCTGGCACTTTGAGAACGGAGATGCTGCCCAGGCTTGGGCTGAGTTTTCAGTTTCTTCTGCAATTCTAGGAGTGAGCTTCAGTGGCGGCTGTCACAAATCCCAAGGGGATGGGCGGGGGAGAGGGAACTGAGACGGAGGGATGAAAAATAAAATAAACTTACCTTACCTTTGTCTCTGTCTCCTGCTGCCTCGCGCTCCTCTTCCCTCCATGTAGTGTCCCAGCATTTGCAGGGACACCAGCACAGGCGCCCCAGCAAATTCTGGCACTGCTTTCATGCTAAACATTGCATGAAACCAGTGTCAGGATCGGTCTGAGCGGCAGTCGCTTAGACAGTGCCCTGAGTTCTGTGCATTTTCTTCAGCTCAGCTGTTAAATACAGCCGGACTGGAGAAACCTAAGTGTGCATATTTGGCTGGCCTGAGCCGGCCGGCCAAACACACATGCTGATGTAGGTGCACACTCTCTCCTCTCCCCCCCCAACCTCCCGTTGCCCTGCCCCACCCCTCCCTGTACTGCTGGTTGAGCCAGCAGATAAAAAGTAAAACAATAGGTCAACTATCATTTTATTTTTTCTCTTGTGCTCTTGGCCAGGGGAGTGACACTCCTTCGCCATAGTGAAGGAGGCACCCCTGGTGAGCTGAGGGCCCTAATATAAGGGGGGTTTGCTACAAGCTTTAGAAGCTTTATGAAATAGACACTGAAGTTTAATAACAGAATGAGTGGAGGTTTCTGGATTGTAACCTGCTTTCACTGTAGCAAAATACACATCACCGTAGAGTGCTTTTACAGACAGTGAGTTAGAATTCCTTTGCCTTGGAGGACCACTGTGACACTGTTATTGCCCTGTGCGAAGAGTACTAATCATTCCCTGTTTCTGCTTTCTAAACAAAGCACGGTTTAAAATGTGTGATCACATTATTCTTTGGTCCCTCTCCCACACATTCTCCCCAACACCCTTGCATGCTTGCGGGCCGATGCCTGTTTCCGAATGATTAGCATTTCTTCTGAAAGCCGAAGTGCTTTCTTGAGGAACAGTTCGTTTTTAGGCCTCGGTTAAGAGGGGGCTTTGTTGTAAGACATGCAGTTTACAGTGCATCACAGTGCAGTACAGTTTACAGATTACAGTGGGCTTACATTCACCCACTGCTTGTTATTGGTAGGCATCATTGTCACTCTCATAAGCTTGCTTCTTATTTGTCAGTTTGCTTCTCCAATGGAGCATGGATACATTACTTGTGTCCTTCCACTGCTCATTTATCAAATGCAGCTTTTTTGTTTGTTTTTTGTTTAAAGGCTTTACAAGAATGTGTGTGTTTTCAGGCTGTCTACTTTGTGTACTTCCCCCCTCCATGTTCCTTTGTTTTGCCGTCCCTTCCCTTGCAGTTCTTGCTTCCCAACACTCCCTTGTCCACTGGCTACACCAGTCACTCTCGCCCATCATCTGTGGTCAGTGTGTTTCCCGATTCCATCATTCCACCATTTAGTGTCTGTGTGCTTCCCCTTCCCCTCTCACTTGCCCTCCGTTGACCATGTGCTGACCCACTCCCACACTCTCTTCCCCTCTTGTGAGCATCTTGCTCAGCCCACCTGCCCTTCATTGTCAGCTTGCTTCCCCATCCCCTTTCTCCCACTCTCTGTTGTCAGCTTGCTTCCCCATCCCCTTTCTCCCACTCTCTGTTGTCAGCTTGCTTCCCCATCCCCTTTCTCCCACTCTCTGTTGTCAGCTTGCTACCCCATCCCCTTTCTCCCACTCTCTGTTGTCAGCTTGCTTCCCCATCCCCTTTCTCCCACTCTCTGTTGTCAGCTTGCTTCCCCATCCCCTCACCCTCACCCTCCATTGTCTATTGCCTTCACAGGTAGTCCCAGCCACTCTCTGTTGTCCGTTTCCTCCCACGTTGCTCTTATGTGTTCTCTCCCCCCACCCGCATCTTTCTCTCCCTCCATCCCTTCTTTCATGTTGTATGATGTCCAAACACTTTCCCTGATTTGTTGGATTTAAACAAAAATGAAAAATACTTTAGCTTTGTTTGAATCATAGTACTTTTTTTCATTATTTTTAGGCATGCTGCACAGCAGCCACACTGCTGTACAACATGGCTAAAAATCATTTCCAAGGCCATTAACGCTCAGGCAAGACCCATTGACTTTGCCAATTCTTGTGAGAACTTGAGTCTCTGTAAAAATCTTTCATCCTAATCCCTTTCCGTGGGTGTAAACAGCGGCTGAATTTTGAAAGCGGTGTTACGTCAATACCTGGTTTGAAGTTGAACAGCACAGAGAGGAGGAGGAATAGGCTTCTGACGACCCCTAGCTGCTTCGAAGGTATGACCACATAGTATTCAGTAATAAAGACAGTGGTTATCATGATGCGGCCTGCATTGTGGTAAGACGGTCATTATTAGTCAGTGTTGGAAAGTCCTCCTTTTTTCCCTGGTCAAACTTTTTGGACAGATACTGGTGGTTACTGACTCTTGGCTTTGCCCTGGGTTCTGCTTACCAGTTCCCAGGGCCAGTGCCCTATGTAAACTGGAAATGCAAATTAGGCTAATTATAATTGGCAATATTAACCTACCTATATAAGTCCCTGGTATATGGTAGGGCATGTAGATTGAGGGACCCCAGCATAGGTAGTGCACCCATGGGTGCACTGCTGAGGTGCCCAGTGTCATTTTAAAGGCAGGCCTGCCTTGCTGGCTGCTTTCAAACTAAAGTTACATGCAAATTCGACTTTGGAATTCAAATTATTTCAAAAGTCGTAAACTACCTTATTTTTACATATAAGTCACCCCTAAGGTGTGCCTTATGTGCCCCTAGGGTTGGGTGCCATGTAACTATAAGCAGGGACATAAAAATAGTTTTATAAGCCCTGGTGAGGTAAAACAGCCAAATTTGTTTTTCCCTCATTGCAGTGAATGGGCTCCATAGGCTGGAATCAGGAGACTTTATTTTAATTTATAAAGTCCCCTTAGGTGTCAGATACCTTAAGTTTGGTATCAAATTAATTGTTATATTATATCCCACAATTTACAATTGTTAGATTTAATGTAATGTGTTCAGGTAAAGAGTTTTAAGCTATACCTAAAAAGTTGCCAACTTCAGCCCTGCAGTGCCCTTCTCTGATTGGCCAGCCTCTGGAAGCCTGGCCAGGCTGCACCTTGATAAGGTGTGAAGTGGCCTGGGCTGAACACAAAGAGATGTGCCTGGGGGAGAAGCATGGAGGGAGGAGGGCTGCCAAACTGGTCTTCAAAGGCAGGGAAGGACATTTGGAGCAACCTATCACCTCCCTCACATCCTGCAAACCCAGACAATTAGGTGCCCCCTTGATTAGATTAGGCAAGGGCAGGAGAGGGGTGTGTTTAGGATGTTTAGCCACACCAGTGGGTGGGCTCAGCCAGATTTAACCTCCAAAAATCATTTTTCATAATGGATTTTTGGGGAATGTTGCTCCCTGGGATTGATTTTTGCCACACTTCTCGCGAAGTGGTCATAACAGAGGGAAGGACACTGCACCTGACTGGAGAACCAGGACCCCCCTGTTTTTCACCCAGGAGCAAGGATAAAACTGGCAGAGCTGCACCCACACCTCAGATCCCTACAAGGAAGAATTACAGGAGAAGAAGGCAAGCCTCCTGGTCCCTGACCTGCACTTGGACACTGCACTCTGGAGGACTGCACCAGCTGCCTGGCTTCAACTGGTTCAAGGAGGGACTCCCTGTTTGCTACAGGTGAAACATTGCTAACCAGAGTCCCCTGCACCAACTCCTGAAGAAACTGACCATCTGACCACTGTCCAGTGGCCAATTTGGAGTTTGCACCAGATGCATTCTGGGAGTTGTAGTCTGCGTCCCTCAAGTTGCAACTTAGAGCCCCTGGAACCTTGAGGTGAGCTGTGGACACCAAAAGAACCTTAAAAGAACATCTAGAAGAAGATCCAGAAGTTTGGAGAACTTTTGGAAAAAAGCTCCATAAGGGACTGACCTGCCGCGGCAACTGTAGTCGGCTTGCCTCAACCTCAAACCGGCCTGGCTTGCAGGTTCATCCCGGTGAAGAAAATCTCAGAAAAAGTGACTACGTCCGAATGTAGAAAGTTGACCGGGACCTCCCAGGCAGTGTATCCGAAGAGGGCTCCAAGTACGTCGGATCAAGATTCAGGTTTGCCCCAGTTGAAGGATTTTCACCTTGAAAAATCATCTCAATCCGAACATACATATCTCCACTGAGGGCTCCCGCGACGCGTACCCAAGAAAGAGTTCCAGGAGGTCGGACTGGACGGACGACTTGGTCCAGCTGAAGAAAATCTTCAAGAAAACGACTAAGTCCAAAGGTGAACCTTTGAACGAGGCCTCCCGTGGGCTGTGGCCGAGCAGGGCTCAATTGCGGTTGGCCTTAAACTTTGACTTTGCCCCAGATGACCAAATTGTCGCTATTCGTTTCTAAGCTCTAAAAAGCATTAATTCTTTAAAAATTCATATCTCCAGTTCCCTTTGTCTGATTTTATTCGTTTTGGTGTCATTTTAAAGCTAATATTTCCTGTTTTTATTAATTGGTTTTGGATTCTTAAACTGTTTCCTGTGTTTTATTTATTTACTGTTTTGTGATACTTGAATGCTTTACGCTTTGTCTCCTAAGTTAAGCCTTGTCGCTCGTTGCCAAGCTACCAAGGGTTGAGCTGGGGTTAATTTACTGAGACCTAACTGAACCTAGTAGGGGTTAGTGACCTATTGCTAAGTGTAGGTACTTACCTGCCCTTACCAATAACCCATTTTCCAACAGTCAGCAGCACTATGTTATCCTATCACAGCTCAATACCAACGAGAGATAATTCTCTCCATTCAGCAATACACGGGTGTACAGTTCAGGAATGCTCCTCGATGCCTCTTGTTGTTCCCAGTGTCCAGAAGAAGGTGGTCGGGCACACCTAGCTGGTCCTGATGTGGATCATAGGCGAGGCAAGAATTTGGTTGCATCATGCAGTAAGTCCGGGGTGGGTACTCACCTTGGGCTTGAGGATCTAGGGACCCAAGTGAGACAGGCGCCAAGCAAGAGGGCCCTGACAGAAGTCCAGGTTGTCATGGTTCCACTTGCTGGTGGACAAGAGAGGTACATGCACTTCTGGTATTGACCCCCTGCCCCAGGGTTGGAAATCCCTATGGCCAGCCTTTGGGCTGAGCGGGGGCGGAGTGATGCAGACTTTCCTGCTCCACTTCCTCAGAGAACCATTGGCAGATGGTTGCTGCAGGGCCAAGGGAAAGTGCGTACGACCGGTGGCCACCTACATAGAACAACAGAAGGAAAAGGTCACTGGAGGAGCTTGGGAGGTCCTTTCCATGGCAAGGAGTTCCTCAGTGAAGGGTAAGGACCCTGTTGTGGGCTTACTCTGCAGAAGGACTGTTCTTGGGTTCTTGAACAATAAAATGGAATTCCAATAGAGTCTGGGGTGGCAGGAGAAAGCAAATGGGGCTATAAGTTGTGTGGGAGCCTTTGAAGGGCTGAAGGCGAGGAATGAGGGACAAAAAAGTCTGTACAGGTGGTGGAGCACAGGGCTGCTCTCATGTCGGTGTTGGTAAATATCATGTAGCCAGTAGTGCCTAATGTGGGGCATGCAGGGGATGCGGCATAATGGCAAAGAAAGTGGTGAAGGAAGAGCATCACGCAGCACCCCCCACCACCAGGGCCTGCTGGAATTTTAACAAGGGAGCCTGCCATAAGTACCCCTGTAAGTTTTGCCATGGCTGCTCCAGGTGCGGCGGCAGGTATTCCCTGCTGCAGTGCAAGGCAGGGAGCAACCGGTGGGATGGGGAAAGGGGATGGCAAAGTAGTGGCAGCAAAGGATGCCACCAGTGAAATCTCCAGTGAAATCAGAGGCAATGCTTCCATGGCTGAAGAGATATCCTGATGTTACAAAAGCGGCTTCCTTGTGGGAGGGCTTTATTTTGGTTTTCACATACCCTACATTGGTCCCCGAGTGGGTCAACAAGCAATCTGAAGTCCTGCAGATTGATGGAGGAACTAGTTTAGGAGAAGCTGTGCAAAAATGTGAGTCAGAGTAGGATGACATGGTCTTTTCGATTCCTCCTTTGAGGAACTTGATGGTGTCCTCTGTAAGGGTAGTGCCAAAGAAAGCCATGGGGGGTTCAGGCTGATACACCATCAATCATGGCCTTAAGGGGGTTCTGTGAATTATTTTATCGATCAGGCGGAGTGTTCTGTCTCATATGCCAGCATAGACACAGCCATTCAGTTAGTGTGAAGGTGTGGGGCCAGTGCAGAAGTGGGTAAGGTGGATATAAAAATGTCTCTTTGCCTTCTGCCAGTGCAACCTGATGACTTTTACTTGTTGGTAATACAGTTTCAGGATGGCTATTTTGTTGACAAATGCATGCCTATGGGATGTTCTCTTGTGTACACTTTGTTTGAAAAATTTAGGAACTTCCTGGAATGGGTGATTCTCACAGTTGCAGCAATAGAGCAGTTTCTTCATTGCCTGGATGATTTCTTGGTAGTAGTATGATCAAAGGGTAATGGGAGAGTATGCAATATTGATGAAGAGATTGTTGGTGGTTGTGGATCATTTTGGTGTCACACTGGCATCTGAAAAGACAGAGAGACTAGCAACTAATTTGACATTTTTGGAAATTGAGTTGGACTCTGTGTTGATGGTATTGCGGCTTCCAAGTGACAAGTTGGAGGTGCTGAATGGTTTGATTGAAGAACTACTGCAGAGAGGGAAGGGTGAGCTGAGACTGGCACAAAGGGTGTTCTGACATTTGAAATTTGATGTAGGGTCCCCCGGGGCATACTTTTTGCAGAAGCATTGCCTTTGTGATGCAGGGGTACTGTATAGCCACATCACAGGTTTCATTTGTCCACGCAAGTGAAGGATGGGCTGTTGCTTGGAAGCATTTTTGGTGAGTTATAATGGAGTGGTGCAGTGGTGAAGGTGGTGAGCAGGATGTCTGCTTCTGATGCTTGAGTGTTGAACATTCTCAGAGACGTGCTTCACAGTGGGAGAGCTTTCATTGTTTGTCCCCAAGTGTGGTGAAGAAAGGTCTTCATGTTAGAGAAGACTTGTGAGACATCGGGCTGTGAAAGTATATACATTAGTGGAATACTCGCTGGCAGATTGAACAAGGAAGATATACCATCAGGGCTGAATGGAGATCATAGCCTCAGGTACCAAGTGGTGTGGCCAACACAAGGTGTGGTTATGGTTGAGATGGAAGGACATGCTGGAATTTATTTTTGGTCAAATAGAGAAGAGTTTATGTGTGAGTACTGCATAAGCAGCAAGTTGTCAGGTATTGCATTCTGTAGGAAGATGAGATGGGGGAATGGTCCATGTGGAAGAGAGCTGGATTGGAAAGTGTTAGCTGGCTGGTTCCGACTGCATTGCTAGGTGCCTGTTTTGATCAGGTCCTGAGAGCAATAGTAAAGCAAGCAAGCATTGCATAGACTTCGTGCCTGGAAGGGGCAGCTCTTCACACCACTATTGAGTTTCATTTGTTTCGGCACCTTTAGGGTTTCAGAGTTGGTGGGTGGGTGGGAAAGGAAGTTCAGGGATGGTGTAGACCAGCCTGCTGTGGCATTCAAAAGTTTTTGAAGTGCATTTTGAAGGTCTAAGACTAACCATAGAGTTAAGGGTCCCCCTTTTTTTCCACAAGAACAGTTCTGCTGTAAGACCGGGGCAAGTGCTGGAAGTGTTGAGAAAATGCTTACAGGTTTTGGGCTTGCCTGCACCGAACTTTGGCACTCACTCATTTTGGATAGGAGCAGTGACAGAGGGCTTCTGGCTAGGGAAGTAGGAAAACAGACTGAAGGGTTTGGGTAGGTAGCAGAGCAGTTGTGTGTGGAAGTATGTTTGGCAAGAAATAAACTAACGGGCTGTTTGCTTTATTGGAAAATATAGGCACTCCTTAGTGAAGTGGGCCAGGATGCAGGCTAAAAGTAAATTTGGATGCAACCAGCTGTGGCTGGAAAAAGATGGTGTCAAAGTGCATTGATTTGGCCTTGGTGATATGCTTTAGGGGCAACTGGTGCAGCCCTTGTGGGAATACAGGGCAAAGAGGGGCAAGACTGATGTTTTAGTCATCCATCTAAGGGAGAATTATATGGTGCAATCCACTGAGTTGGATTGCTGAAGTCCATGAAGTGGTGCTTGAAAATGCTGAAGGCCAGCTGGGTTTTCACAGATGTTTTCTGGACTAGGCTATTGCCTAGGAGAGTGTGGAGGGGCATGCTGTTGCCAGCTGTGATAAACAGAGCCAGGAAGGAGGTGAATAGAGACATCAGTGGTCTCTGCAAGATAAGAGGGTTATAGGGGATAGCACATCAAAGCATTCTTTTTCACTCCCCACATTTGTTCAGGCTTCAAAGGATGCACTTTTTTGAGCAGGGCAAAAACGCGATAACCTGTATTTAGAATGGTTGACAAGGTCACTGGAAGACGTATGAAAGACCATAAGAAGCTCTGAGATAAGGGGGAAAGAAATGACCGCTCATGGAGTGTGTTTCTTGTGGTGTGGAAATAAACTGTTCAGCTAATTGGGGGAAAGATGGGGTATTGTAAAAACAAGCAAAGAACAATGGAGCCAGGATTTGGGCAAAGGACAGGGGTCTGGTTCATAAGTAGGCAGGCTCTGCATTATGGTAAATATTGATTCCTATTTAAGGACCACAAAGACTCATGGCATTTCAAATGCTGTGTGCAGTTTAGAAGTGTTTGCGAGTAGTATGTTGGGAGTGGGAGTTACTTAAGTGAGGCAGGTTGGTTTAGAATATTTTTAGCCCAGTTGATAGGGTAGCATGTGTGGCTCCACCGAAGAGCTACTTGCCAGTGATAAATAAAGTGGCCTTTTGCACTTAAAGCAAGACAAGTGGTGTCATCATTTCCACCCAATTACCAGTTTAGCATCTCCCACTCCATTTCCATATATTGATATATAGTTAATATATTATGATAGAGACATTTCTTTCCTCTCTTGCGACCTATTTACACTCGCTAGTGCTTAAGGTAGAAGATCCGAGTTGTGTTTAGAGACCACTTTAATGTGTTCGAAAGATTTGAACAAGGCTAAAATTCGATTAGTATTACAACTTACAAATGACTGAAGAATGCCTGCTGAGTTTAAAGCTCAGCTAAAGCTGAACTGCACTCTAATGATTGAGGCCTCGAAACATCCTAACCCACATACCTGGGCCGGAGATATTGGTTTCATTTGTGGCTTGGGTCAAACCGGCTTCGGTGTTTAATCTCTTCCAGGAGACTACAGACAATAAAGTAAGAGGCATGTTTACAAGCCCTGTGCGCTGTGGGTGCATCACTTTTTGTGATGCACTGGCGGGGTATAGTGCAGGTCCATATCAACAAGGCCATGCAAAGCCACTTTGTGTGACTTTTCATGGCCTTCTAGATATGATGTGAGGCATTGCAGTGCAAGTAGCTGCGTTGCATTACACTGTTTCAGGGAGGCGTACTACGGGAGTTGTGGTGGGTGTTTCCTTGCAACTCCCATGGATTTTGACGCATTCCTAGATTTACAAGGACCTGTTAACCTGGAAATGAATCAAAACTGTATGCCTCCACAGGGTGGGCGCGATGAGGAGAAATATTTTCATTTCTCCTCGTTGTTTCTGCTTTCCATGTGGGTTACTTCTGCAGCACACATGGAAAGAGGAAAATGCCTCTCTGGATTGTTTTTGTGCAGGAAAGTGTCCCTTCCTGCTCAAAAACAACCCTACTGACAGTGCAGACACCCTTGCACCCCTGCGTTGGTGCTAAGCAGCAATTTGTGTGTTAGAGCAGGCGAAAAGGACAGAAATGCACTGTATCTTGCAAATATGATGCACTTCTGCCCTTTGCCTGTGGCGCAGGGCAGTGCAGCAAGGTCACTTGATGTGCTGTCCTGTGCCACGGTGCTTGTAAATATGTCCCTAAGTGTTTCGGACTGTAAAACAGAAACAACGCTACCATAGAAACGAGCGAGGATCTCAGCCCTCTCCTTAATATGTGTACCTAAAGGATAATCAATAATACCTTTTGTCCGTTCTATTTGTCATAGTTAAAGCATCCAGGCTGGTGTAGATGTGAAAGGTCAGAGGGGAAGAGACTGGACCCTGCCACTCCCTCTGTCCCAACTCCGCGCCACACTCAGCGGCACATCAGGAGAATCACTTGCCAGCCTCACTTTACAAATTGGGTACCAGACTGACAAGAAAAATTAGAGGGATCAACTTTTTCATGTCCTTAACAATTATATTACATAAAAAATTGAAGAAAAAAACCTAAGCAGTGTTGTCTGTCAGAAATGACTTTTCTGTCATGAGTAAAGCAAGGACAATAACAAGACTACTCATTGCACATTAATGGCTTATGTGTATATAGGTCGAGGAGTAACATTATTGAAATAATTACCGTTTAAATAGACGAAAACGTACACTAAATTCTCTGTGAACAACTACATGTGTTCATTACTAGCTAACCATTAGTGATTCATGTTTTCCCCTCAGAAGATTCTGTGTGTGACTTAAGCATGCAGTGATTTAACCTCGTGCCTCACAAATCACTTTCAGATGTTTGCAGTGGGCATGTACCCACTGAACTATCTTACCAGGATTCACTCATGAGGCCTGTAGATGCAATCATTGCCCTACACTCAGCACCAGTGCTATATATGTAATATAACGAGTGCCAGTGCCCAAAGCGCTGCTCAGAAGTCTGCGGCCGGTGGTATAATGTCAGTGTGCTGAATACCAAGGCTGACTAGTTTTGAATCCACCTCAGCAGGCGCGGCCCGTCCCTTAGGGCGGAGGGGCCACATCCCCCCACCTTTTGCCCCTCATGAAGAGTGTCTGTCAGGATGAACAAAGGTCAGCCTGACAGACCCTCTTCATTTTCAGCTCAGACAGCCAGGAGCGAGACATGTGCGAGGAGGTCACAGCTCCTATTGGCGTGACCTCCTCGGCTCAGCAAAGGTGACTCAAGGCCCTCCCCTGGGTGACGAGGAAAGCGTCACCCATTGACTTCGACCTAGGCGCTTAAGGTTTAAGCCCTGAAGCGCCCAGGGCGAGTGTCAATTAGTTACACTTCGTCACAGAGTGTGGTGGGGTCAGCAGTCTTACTGACCCCATCCCACTCTGTGACGAGACTGGAACGGCTGCCTTCCCTCATTGGCTGACCTATGGTCGGCCAATGAGGGAAGGCAGCAGTCCCAACCCTCCTGGGACCTCGAGGCTGAAGGTAAGTGTGTGTGTGTGTGATGTTTTAAAATGAATGTTTGGTGCGTGCGTGCATGTTTGAATGTTATGAGTGCTGTTAACAGGATGTGCCTGCATGCGTGTGAAAGAACGAGTGTGTGTGAACTTTTAAAATGAATGTTTGGTGCGTGCGTGCATGTTTGAATGTTATGAGTGTTGCTAATGGATGTGCGTGTGTGCGTGTCTGTGTGTGAAAGGATGAGTGTGTGTGTGTGCTTCCCACCCGCCCCCCTCCCTCCTAAAGCTGCCAGCCGCCACTGCACCTCAGCTCTCTTTAACCCAATGCAAGACTCGCCCTCCCTCTTTATCTCATTCTTGTGGGTTCCTGCTTTCCTTTTTGTGATTTTTGTCTGTCTTTTGCTTTCTCTTTCTTTATCCGTGTCTTTTCCATCTATTGCTCTTGGGAAATGTCTGAAGAGGAAAAATAAGTGGCAGTCCTGAAAAATGAGTGCTGGTGGACCCCACTGGTCTAATTAAGCCCTGTCATCACGTTACCCACTTGAGCTATCTTACCTCTATTAAAGGGTTACATGTGCTGGATAAACACAGAACACTACAGCAAACAAATTAACCTCCTGATCTATCTTCCTTGCAAAGATAACACATTTTATTAGTGGGTGTTCAGCAGAGCTATTGACCAGCAGCTCACAGGTGTACACTCGGTGGTTCTCCGGCAGACCGAGTCCTTTGTTGTGCATCGGTGGTTCATCTTCAGAGCCAGCACGGTAGGGCTGCTAGTAAATCTCCAGCATACATAGCTATGAATAGTGCACAGGTGTACAGTCGGTGGCTTTACACCGGACCTTAACTTCAACAGTGTACAGTTGTACACTCAGTAGGTCGGTAGCAGAGTAAACTTTCAACCGTACTCAGGGTACTTTCGCTTTGTAATCAGCAAAGGCTTATCTCACCTCAGCACTGCACAGGAGTACAGTCGGTAGTTCTCTATCCGAACCAGCTCTCAGCAGCAGAGAGGTGTGCACTCAGTAAATGATCTCCAGTAGAGTTCATTCTCGCCAGTATGCAGGTCTACGGTCAATAAACCTCCAGCATTGTCAATCCTCACCAGTATCCAGGAGTTAATCCTCAGCAGTACACATTTACAGTCAGTAAACTTCTATCAGAGTTAATAATCAGCAGTATGCTGGTGTACAGTCAGTAAACATCCAGCAGAGTTAATCCTTAGTAGTATTCTGGTGTACAGTCAGTAAATCTTCACCAGAAGTGAGTTTGTGTGCAGTCTGTAAAGCTCCAGCAGAGTTAATCCTCAGCAGTAAACGTACAATTAGTAAACTTCCATCAGAGTTAATCCTCAGCAGAATGCTGGTATAGAGCCAGTAAACCTCTAGCAGTGTTAATCCTCAGCAGTATGCTGGTGTACCATCAGTGAACCTTCAGCAGCGTTAATCCCCAGCAGTAAACCTCCAGCAGAGTTAATCCTCAGAAATACACATCTAGAGCTAGTAAACTTCCATCACAGTTAATCCTCAGCAGTATGTTGGTCTACAATTAGTAAACCTTTAGCAGAGTTAATCCTTAATACTGTGCTGGGGTACTGTCAGTAAACCTTCAGCAGTTTTAATCCCCAGCAGTGCGCATGTGTGCCGTCTGTAAAGATCCACAGGAGTTATCCTTCAGCGGTACACATATAATCAGCAGTATGCAGCTGTGCTGTCAGTAACTATCCAGCAGTGTTAATCCTCGGCAGTGCCCAGGCGTACAGTCAGTTGTTCTCCAGCCCAGCAGAGCTACCATGCATGCTCTTCATTTATAGTTTGGGGTTTCTCTCATTTATACCTTCTTCTATAACCAGTTCCTGGTAAATGCTCCTTCTTGAGCTTCTGTGTCACGGTTCAGAGTTTACCATTACTTCCTGCCCGGAGAGGAAGTCCTTTTCTCCATGAGTCTCTTCGATGGAAAGGGGATTTGGGTCCTGCTCCTTGGAGCTGTGCACTTAGGGTCAATGAAGGCTGCACAGCTGAGTCCCAATCCTCAGTCTTGCTTGGTACAGACTTACATTAGAGTTCTGCAAACGTTTTAATAAGCAATAAAAGCTACGTTTTTATTACACAAGAATAGTCGCATAGTTATCCTGTTATTGCACAGTTTCCCGCTTTCCTCCAACTCCACACTTGAGTAACTTTTACTTGCAAGTGCTGGTATGAGAAATTATATGCAAGGTCATTCCTTCCTTGGGGTTTTCTTCTAAAACTACTTTCAGAAGTAACTCATGAGCATTTTGAATGAAACTGTATAATTTGCTTAGCTGTTTCTCATTCGTGACTCAACCAAAAAAAACACTTACACAGAAACTTCTTGACAAAGTCTGATTTTCCGGCGAAGCACTTTTTAGGCTGAACTATGGGTGTGTTGTTTACAAGAATAACGCACACTTCCTATGGAGGAAAACTACACGACTTCACGCACTCCTCCGCGTGAAATACAATTTTGTCAGATTCTGAACTGCTTGAAATCTGCCTCAAACCATGACTTTCCAAAACTTCTTTCAGTTATCAGAGCTTCTTCTTGCAACTCAAGACACTTTCTTCCTGACTTAAAGTTCAATACGAGCCCTGCTGTCGCACGACTGACATGTGTATAGCAGTGATAGTCAGGGGTGTGGCTTCAGGGTGAGTGTGCAGGGTGCTACGCCCCCCAATAAATGAATTTTCTAATAAATAGTTGGGTACAGATGTTTTAATTCGGGTATGGTGAGATGTCTGCCCGATTTCACCAGGAATTTTTACAAACATTCGGACAAAAACTCTCACACACTCAAAGTCGTCAAAATATTGGTAATGTTACAAAATATTGTGTTTACCCTCAAAGAGATCCCTTACCGATCCACATTCCTCTCGCTTTCCACTGCCCCTTAGGCTCCCCCCATGCACCCTGCTTGCCGTATACTGCATTAAAACATCCTATGCCAGCCTGATTGTCGTAAAATCTGAAGCTCACACCCGCCAATCTTACTGACCAAGCTAAGCCCCTGGTGATAGTCACAACATAGTTTAAATACTAGTCTTGACTCAGGATGCCCTGTTCTGAGGGATATGTAGGCAGGAGACTCTTTAAACTTAAGTACTCCATTCTCCTGGGAGCCTGAAGGTGAGACAGCTCACACTGTGTGCATTATCTGCAAATCTATTGGCTTTGAGACTAGTTGTTTCCTTTGGAAACGTTTTCTTGTAAAAATGTAAAACTCCACTATTGGAACACGGTCGCCCATGCAAGCATCGCACAGAAGCTGCCTTCTTTGAATGTTTTTTTTTTTTAATAAAGTTTTACAAAAAACATTCATAGATGAACCTGTGTGCTCTGGCACACATGAAAATGTACTGCATATATGTTATAGGCTATTGTGGTTTTGTTTGTGATAAATTAAAACAAAAGATGGCTGACCATACATGAGCGAACCTGGGCATCCATTTTGGAATGTGAAGGTCCTTTCCAAGATGGCAGCAGCTAGCAGCACACGCATGGGATGTCGTCCACTGTAGGCCCGCGCGAGAGCACTGTAGCTGTATCTGAAGAGTTCTCACAAGAAAAAAAATTAAAGTGATCCAAAAGGGAAAATGTGTCTGTCTTAATTGGCATACCAGTCTCTTTTAGCACAAATGAACATTGTGCATAGGAAAAATACCATCACTTATAGTAAGCTGAGGCAATGGCTGCACTGGTCTCACCTGTGCCTTATACTGTTTGCTGTGGTGGACAGAAATAACATTTGAATGACACTACAACGGACCAATGGCCTAATTAAAAGTCCCTGATGGTATACTTAAGTAGTTTAAGTATGTTTTAGAAAAACAAACTCCGTTGACTAATTCTAGACATAAAAATCGCACTCTACTGGTCCTTCATCAGCAAGCCAATTCTATCTACCCGACCTGCTCTAAATTGCTCACCTGTTCCCCAGAGAGCTTTCAAGTAGTTTAACTGCACCATTAAATACGTGACAAGTAGCCTGCATGACATAAGTGTCCTCCAAGGCCGTGGACGGTCAGCAGAGGGTTTTAGCCAATAGTTACTACCTAGCCCCGCTCAGTTGCAGCAGAAGGATGAGTTTGGCCTTATCACGTGGTGCACTCAGCTCTTCCCCGACACCTAGTGTGATTTTAGGCTCCCACGCCTGCCGTCGCTCACCTGGTTCATACATAGGGATAATAATATTGACACTGGAGGATGTGTGTGTAATTTCCCAGCCACATCCTCCATGCTTTTAAGTAAAACATGTCATTATGGTTATTATTTCCCTCGCAGTAGCTGCAAAATGAGGAAACAAGCAAGGCTCCCTGAAGGCGGGGAAGCCCCACTCCTCCGCATGTTGCTCTTCGGCAACAGCCTCTCGTCATCCCATTAGCAGCTGGAACCACGCCGAGCTGTCACCGGGAGTGATGCCGACAGGAATCAATAGAGGGCTGGAGACGTGGGCCGGGGGGAAGCGGGGAGGGGGCTCTCTCATTATGAACAGGCAGGCATTACTGTACTACAGATCGAGCAGCGAGCTTAATGCTAATGGGAATGCCGATAAATCCTGTCGCTCGGTTCCGCCGCTGGGCATGTGCATGTCAAAGCAGATGAGGCCGGGCCATCCAGCGAGGTCTGATTGTGTCCGAAGGGCAGGGTCAGGAGTATATAGCATGAGTAGTGAGATCCAGCCTCATCCCAGGAAATCCATGATGCAGAAAGCGCGTACTAGGAATCCAGAAGCCTCCTGCAATGTCCGTGGTGCACAAAGCATGAACTCTGGGGTGCAGCCGCCTCCTGCAGTGTCCAAGGTGCACAAAGCATGAACTCTGGGGTGCAGCCGCTTCCTGCACTGTCCAAGGTGCGCAAAGCCTGAACTCTGGGGTGCAGCCGCCTCCTGCAGTGTCCAAGGTGCGCAAAGCATGAACTCTGGGGTGCAGCCGCCTCCTGCAGTGTCCAAGGTGCGCAAAGCATGAACTCTGGGGTGCAGCCGCTTCCTGCACTGTCCAAGGTGCGCAAAGCATGAACTCTGGGGTGCAGCCGCCTCCTGCAGTGTCCAAGGTGCGCAAACCATGTCCTTTGAGTCCATCCGCCTCCTGCAGTGTCCAAGGTGCACAAAGCCTGAACTCTGGGGTGCAGCCGCTTCCTGCAGTGTCCAAGGTGCGCAAAGCCTGAACTCTGGGGTGCAGCCGCTTCCTGCAGTGTCCAAGGTGCGCAAAGCCTGAACTCTGGGGTGCAGCCGCCTCCTGCAGTGTCCAAGGTGCGCAAAGCATGAACTCTGGGGTGCAGCCGCTTCCTGCACTGTCCAAGGTGGGCAAAGCATGAACTCTGGGGTGCAGCCGCCTCCTGCAGTGTCCAAGGTGCGCAAACCATGTCCTTTGAGTCCATCCGCCTCCTGCAGTGTCCAAGGTGCACAAAGCCTGAACTCTGGGGTGCAGCCGCTTCCTGCAGTGTCCAAGGTGCGCAAAGCCTGAACTCTGGGGTGCAGCCGCTTCCTGCAGTGTCCAAGGTGCGCAAAGCCTGAACTCTGGGGTGCAGCCGCTTCCTGCAGTGTCCAAGGTGCGCAAAGCCTGAACTCTGGGGTGCAGCCGCTTCCTGCACTGTCCAAGGTGCGCAAAGCATGAACTCTGGGGTGCAGCCGCTTCCTGCAGTGTCCAAGGTGCGCAAAGCATGAACTCTGGGGTGCAGCCGCTTCCTGCAGTGTCCAAGGTGCGCAAAGCATGAACTCTGGGGTGCAGCCGCCTCCTGCAGTGTCCAAGGTGCGCAAAGCCTGAACTCTGGGGTGCAGCCGCCTCCTGCAGTGTCCAAGGTGCGCAAAGCCTGAACTCTGGGGTGCAGCCGCCTCCTGCAGTGTCCAAGGTGCGCAAAGCATGAACTCTGGGGTGCAGCCGCCTCCTGCAGTGTCCAAGGTGCACAAAGCATGAACTCTGGGGTGCAGCCGCTTCCTGCACTGTCCAAGGTGCGCAAACCATGTCCTTTGAGTCCATCCGCCTCCTGCAGTGTCCAAGGTGCGCAAAGCCTGAACTCTGGGGTGCAGCCGCCTCCTGCAGTGTCCAAGGTGCGCAAAGCATGAACTCTGGGGTGCAGCCGCCTCCTGCAGTGTCCAAGGTGCACAAAGCATGAACTCTGGGGTGCAGCCCAGAGGCCGCCTACAATGTCCAATCACATATTTCTTTCCAGGCATGCACCTGAGTGTGTCCTATAATTATCTTGAGGGTTGCTTGTATCCCAGATCTTAATGTACAATTATACTCTGTAAGAAGGCCGACTGACGCAAAAATGCACATTTTTTATTTTTGTTTTTATTTTTCCCCACAGGGAAAATATGTTCCTCATGGAGAAACCCCCTCCTCTACACCTCCAACAGGTTTCAGGATAATCCATTCTCCTTCCCACTATGAATAGAGAGTTACTCCATCCTTTTGCTGGAGTAAAACTCCAACTGTTTACAGGGTGAGAAATGACCATTTACGGCCATAAATAGTCTTGTAACTCAGCCCTCCATGTGTACGGTACAAGAAAGCACATATGTGCGACGAGGAGGAGAGCTGCAACTGCTTGAAAGGATAACATGTAGATCGTGTGTTAAGAGGAAGAATAGAAACACGGAGTACCTCTAATGAAGAAACAGTGCCCAGTGCCCCCACAGCACACAGGTGTCACAGTGCTCACAAGGCGTCTGCAAATAGGCCTCTCCGTGCCCATAAACACACACGTTTGTCCTCACTTATGCCGCTGTTCTCCTATGGTTGTGACACTGTGTTACACCACATGCCACTGAGCGAGTTTCAGTGTGGGAGACATGGCAGGATGCTTTTCCGGGAGATGCAACCAACCACCTGGAAAATCAAGGGCAGCGTGCTTGTGTTGATGTACTGCATCCAGCCTCCTGATCCGATGCTGCTTCTCAGAGGGAAGACTAACACCAGACGACAACACACACACACTCTCACACTCATACTCTCTCACACACACACACACACTCTCATACTCACACACACACTCTCATACTCACACACACACACACACTCATACTCACACTCATACTCACACACACACACTCATACTCATACAAACTCACACACACACACTCTCTCTCTCTCTCTCTCTCTCCTATACCACTGTAGTGAGGGCGTTCACCATAGAGTGTCTGTTACATCAAATACACACCTCATTGTATCAATTGTGCATCAATGTGGAGAGTGTGCTGCACCCTTTACAAGGGCCATTCCAGTGGTCACACCACAGAAAGAGGGTATTCTTCCAAATATAAGGATCATTCTACTGTCAGAGGCACACAGTCTATAGGTGATTGTTATGGCATTGTCATACTGGGTAGATTGGGAGCTGTACCAAACACTGAGTCAGGGCCTCCAGCTATCCAGTCAACTTTGGTAAAACTAGGTGGCAAATGGTAACCTATCAGGCCTTCCAGAACCCACTTGTCAGACAGATGTCCTTTCTCACCAACCATCAATACAGACACAGTAGATGGCTCTGTCGTTGACCCATCAGAGGAATACTATGTGTTAACACTTGATCAGGGAATGGCCTTGGTACCAAGAGCGGGGTCTGAAAAGTGTGTAGCGCAGCTAATCAACATCTCCCATATATGGATAGAATCTCCTGTTGTTTCTTTTGTAGAGGTAAAATCTTGTAATACCCATTTCAGAGTTCAGTAATTATTTTTAATGTACTTGTTGCATTTTTTCTATTGTGTTGTAAATTCTGTCCACATGCATTGTGCCTTTTTGTAGATCATGCCTGGGCTTTTTTTGTCTAATGCTGAGCACAACTCTGTGTAATGTGACTGTAGCAACAGAGACACGTTATGCAGCATCACGTCCAGCATAGAGACCACCATGGACTTCACAAAACACGCCAGAATAAGACTTTTCTTCAATTTGCACTGCATATTCCGGACCACAAGCTACTGAACAGCTGTGCACATTGGAAGAGCTTAGGCTTAACCTGAGTGAGGGTGAAACATGTGTTGGTGGACTTTGGACCACGACGGATAAAACAAATAAAAATGAATTAAAAACTATTACTAGACTTTAGAATCAGGAGTACTCTCATCTTTTACTTACACAAAAATTAGATTTGTGTATGCATTGATATAGTTCCTTACTACCCCCAAGGTGGTGTTGAAGTGCTTTACGACTGAGCAGCATGGTGCTTCGGAACCCAAGGTTAGTGGTTAGTCGTGTTATTTGGATTATTGGTTATTGTAAACAGCCTTGTGCCCGCAGGCAAAGTATTATTTTCATTTGTTCCACTTTCTTTCTGGTACGTTAAATTGAGTTGTTACGTGTGAACATTAGTGGAGGTGGGGGGTATCTGAGTTCATGCAAAAGAATTGGCGGTAGATGAGCTTGAGGGATAAGGTATTGTTAGGTTGCAGGGTATGACTTTCAGCGCAGAGCCTGAGATCTTTGAAATGAGAAGTTGGTAGTTTGCAGAAATGCACTAAACAGATTAAGGCAAAGCTACATGTGACTTAGAGAAGGTTGTGCTCCGAGAGAAGGTATGCAGAGGGTGGGAGGGAAGAGAGGGCTATTTACAAGAAAAAGGAGAGGTGACAATCTGATGTTTTTACATAAAAGAGAGTTTTAATGGTGGATGTTAGGAATATAGAGAATGCTTTTTGAGTTGACATGCGATTGGAGGATGCAAAGTTTTAGAAGGTAACTCCATTATTTGCTTGTGCAGATAGTGCTACATTCAGTACTTTTGATGGTAGCAGAATCAGATGAACAGTCTGTCCACTTTAGGCTACTACTAGTCCACAGCTCCAGTTTAGACAACCGACCAGTTTAGGGATTGGAAGCATACACCTAAGGCTGGGCACATATTGAAGTAAACCACAAGATTTTTAGGCCATACTCAAAGAAAGCAATAATTCTAAGAACATATCAATGTGACAAAATATGCAGAATAAACCCAGCATTGAAAAGGAGATTCTGCAGTTGCTGGAGTCAATGTCTTCTGATGTTAATCCTCATGTTTGGCCCATAGTATCATTACAAAGCAAAGAGGGATCAATTTTTTTCCCCCTCAGTTTAGCATGTTACAAGCTGTGGGGGTGAGGGCAGCTCCCCCAGACAGTGGAAATACGCTGTCTGCATTTCTGTAGCTGTAGAGTGGAGATCCAGACACTGAGGTGAGAAGGGCGGTGAGCCCCCTTTAGAAATTCAATGAAGACTTAATTAGCAAGGGGCTGCTGATCAGACTTTCTAAATTACTGCACTTTGCTAATTGGTAGGCGTGAGTGGTGGGATGGCAGAGTCTGTTTTCAAGGTGAAGGTGAGCCTTTAGGCAAGACATTCAATTGGGCTCCTGCCCTGGGTGTTGCTGTCGGGAGACCATTCTACTGTTAGGGGCACCATTAAATAAAGGCTGTATCTTGGGAAAAGGCTAGGAAAGGCATTTAAAAGGAGAACCTATACCGGTTCTGAAGCATGACAATGACCCCTGGCCTACAGTTTTGCTAGGCTTTGAATATGTTATTGAGTTTGTCAGCAAACTCATAGTGAAGGCTACTGGGCTGCTGTACAGAAAGCTTGGAACAGAATCTTTTCAAGCACATAATCTGGAAATTGCACAGAATGTGTATTCCTCATATTTAAAAGACTGTTTAGAGCATATTAGCATCAACAGAATATCCTATGTGCCCACGTGCAGCCTAAACCTTTCAAACCAAACAGCATCAGACACCAAAAATGAAATCTAACATTTGCCCATGCGTGCCCAGATTCAACCCTTGTATTTGGTGCATCATTAATCCCTGGAGCCAAGCTGCAACTAACTGAAAAGGTCCGAGTTGGTGAAACTGGTCTTGGGTTGCTTGTGTTCTGGTTCAAAGAGGATCTGGTTTGGCAGTACAGACAGAACTTTTCCTACTAGAGCAAGTCCAAGAATAACTTGCATATAGCTGAGTCTGAGCTGAAGTAGCATAGTGGGTAAAAAAACAAAGGGTTGGAATGCTGCCCCAAGGGCTTGCCATTGGTCATACTATTTGCAAGTATTTGTCCCTTCGCCCGTTGTGTGTTTATCAGCCTAAATGTATGCCTCCTACTTCAATGGCTAAGGCAATACTGTAGGCAGCCCTGATTATCTTACTTTCACACATTCCAGACTATATTGTCCCTTTATGAATTTAAACCTGAAGGCATTATGATTTTTTTTTAATGACTTATCCCCCCTGGTTGGTTTGAAAAATAGCCCAAATGTTCTTGCTCTTCTTCTGCTGAGACTCAAGCTTAATTCACCAAGTTATCACGATCAGCACCCATGCATAACGTGCATACAAGCTCCCCCTCTCTGGTGGTCCTTTGTAGAGCCACAGCAAGGGCATCATCAGGATACAAACTAAGAAGTGCAAAATGGAAAAAACAAGGTAGCAGCACTTTTCCATCTATGTACTAGGATCTAAAAACACATCCCTGCACCCATCAGGACCTCTACCAACACTGCTTTAGTTTGGGAAAGCGTTGAATATGTTTCTCTTTAAACACTACATCCCAATGTATTAAGGATCCAGCTACCTTTACAATCACTTATTGACCTTCCCGTGGACTTTGACCATTTACAGCGTCTTGTGCCTTTCAGTTAGGTTTGCACTGTAGAACTGCCACATTAATACACATATATGCAAAAGCCTGAGGTATCTTTAATACACCTGTGTGTCTGCGCTGCATATTTAAAGAATTGTAGCCAGGAAGCCTAGTCTGACAGCAGCCTTCACAATTTCAAATTGTAAATCATGTGAATTTCGGTTCCCGGCATTAGTATAGTAAATTCCCTGTTATAATTACACATCTTAACCTACATATCGGTGTGAGCCTCGCTGTGGACATAAACCGGTTCTGAAACCGTCACAAAGTTAGCCCAGCCCAGAAAATAACCTAACTCAGTATAGGGACGACTCCATGTAAGGGCGAATCTCAAGAGCAAGCTTATCTCGGGTTACAAGTCTTTAAAAATACAAACGCCGCGTTTCTTCTTCAAATGAGTCAATATCTACTAACTCTTGACACATCTCTGGCTCTATTCTGAATTATACGTGCATGCTTGTTCTGGAGCATATTTCCAAACATTAACTCGGGGTAAATTAGTTAAAATGCGATCTCTTGAATTACATTTTCCATCATCCAACTCTACATCTGGTTACAATTATTTGTGATGTAGCTTCTGTACAATCAGTGGTACACTTAAACAGTTCAGACCCCTGTTGAAAATCCTTGAAAATTTTACAGGTTCAAAGGCGCATCACTTGCTCTGATGATGGGAGATGCCCTTCAGCTCATATTGGCCCTGCATGTTCTGGATTAAATGTTACATATGCGTCCCACAAATAACCACAGTAGGGAAAGGCCAGTGCTTACTGATGGCAGTACCCACATGCTCTTTAAAGATCGTAAAATTAAATTCACCAACCCAAGTCTTATTCACTGCCCCCTCGTGGCTGACCTTTGCTGGAAATCAACGTGAGCACATATCTGTGAGGGTTTGTAATATGTAGGAAATGAATCCCTGGTTTCTGCCTGCCTCTGAGTAGCCTACATTTTTCATGACTGCAACATGTATTAACTATCTGTGACCCTCCATGCCTTGGGGTTTGACTTGGTTTGTGTGGTCTGGTTACCTTTTGTAGCCCTTTGATGGGCTTCTAACTCCCCACAGTAACTAGCTGGCCTCTGTCTATGCAGGAGCTTCAGGAGCGGGGGCACCTGTGCAAGAAAAGGACATTTGTGCATCACTTGTACCAATGTTTTGGTTAACTGGTGCTGCTGTACAGTACAATGAGGGGTTTCACAGGGCCTGCTTCTCTACCCAATTCCATGTTTATCTCGTGAGGTGCGACAGGTATCAGCGCTGCCCTGAGGTTTTACTGCCCTCACTGTAACCCTCGGCCTTTGAAGCTTAGGTCTAACATAGAGGGGTAAGCTCCCATGCTTCACCTCAGGCCACCCTAAATGCCCGTCCCATTCCAGGTAGTGATAACAGCATAAAGTGCTAATATGGTTATCTGCTGATCCATACCAACAGATGGTAGCCTCGTCCGTACCTCAACAATGAAAACTTTGGCCCAGATAACCAACTACTGCGTCATGTCAGCCTAATGCTTCCCTGTTCAATGCCTAGAAGTCGAAGGAGGAGTCCTGCCTTGGGAGGCGGAGGGCCTCCGTGGGTGATGTCTCACAGGACATCACACCCTGGAGTGTAACATAAGCTCTTTAGCCTCCAGCTTACAACTCATGATGGTGAAGACCCTGTACTTGGATTGCTCCATGGACCTATTTAGGAGGTGACTTGAGGTTTCATTCTGGCAGAGTCCCCATGTCACCTTTTCTTCATGCGCTCTCCCATGCCTTCATAATATCCTTTGGCAACGGAAAAAAGTAATTATTTTTAGAGATGTGGAATGTCTATTAGGTTCCTTCTACCTAATTTCCTAATTAATCCTTTGAACCAGACCAGTCTTTGCTGTTTGACATTGATTACGTGCACTGCTGGCATTTGTGATGTTGCATAGTGCTCAGTCGTGCACAGTTAGCTGCAGGTGAGAGCACTCATGAGTGGCTGGAGGTGTGTGGAAGCAGTGTCTCTTCTTGCGAGAGAATGGACTCATGACATGCAAGGAGCTCGGAACGGTGCTCTGAACTATGTATACTGTTGCCAAGCTAGCTGTTTATGTGTTTTTGAAGAGTGTGGGGTAAAATAGTGTTTTCATTAATTTCCTATTTTTTACTTGAGTGCATTAACAAAGGGCATCCACGAGGCCCTGATGGGCAGGATACAATGCCTAAGCCAGGTTCTTATGTCAGCTACCTGAAAGCACAATGATGGCTAATATCCACCTGCATTAGTGAGATTGGTTTCATAGATGTCTAAGATCAAGCTGAGTACAATGGAGAACTGACATGGTGTGTATAAGCAGACCAATGAAATAGGCTGTTCAGCAGATGATGCAGCTTGAGAGGTTGCAAAAACCTGACACAAGGACTGACATTGTGGTCTTTTAAGGGGGTGTTTACAGGGACACGGTGTGCTGTCTCTCCATAGAATACATGAGGTAATCCTTGTAACACTATCATTTTCCTGAACTCTGTGTCTGCCTATTGTGTTAGCTCTCTGATGGCACTGGGCCACTGCTGTTATGTAATCTGCTTAGCCCTAGAAGATGACATCAGTAGGGTCCGTAGTTATCCCAGGATAAAGATCTCCAGACTACATCTCATTCCAGGCAGTATTGTACTTGAAGACTAACCATGTGAAAATCACAAAGTCATTAGATGAATTCTCCATAAACAATGTTGTCTTGGTTGAAATCAGTGCTGAAAACCAACGTTGCAGTACTTACAGTCCTACAGGGAACCACTGTGTCACACATTCTGTTGGGCCACAGCAAACGACATATCTGGCTGATGTTGTTACTTTGGAAAAAGTGCAAAAGGAAAGGTTTGCTTGAGCACACACTCCGTCAATTAACGTTTGCTTCTAATTATCTGACTTTGGATGCTTAAGCATTTTTTAACCCTGAAGTCATAAGGTTCATCTTGCAGTCTTGAAGAATAGTTTGTATGTGTTACCATCTGATTAGGACGTGGATCTGAGACAGACAGATAGGGCTTCAAGGGCCTCCATGCTTCTCCCGGTTACTTTGTTTGACCAGTGAAGGCCTAGCCTAAAGAGGGTGTGTGAATGGACCTGGGCGAAATATTAATTACACTGCCAGAACTGGAAGATTTTTGGTAATTTCACATAACTTAATTTATTGGAAACTACCAGACGAGATGTATTGTTCGTGTAATTTATTTAATGCATGATGAGCGGCTCCTCCCCTGCCAGCAGCGGCAGCTGCAAATCCTTTGAAAGAAAAGGATAATAAACCAAGTTTATTATCCTTTTCTTTTAAAGGGGTGGGGCCACAGGCTGTGACATGCACTGAGGGGGAGTGTTCAGCATTCCCCCTCAGAGCGCATCTATGTTTGGCCGGCTGTCTCGGGCCAGCCAAACATACATGCGCAGTGTGCTCTCTGCAGCCTAGGCTGCAGACAGCCTGTACATGCTCCCAGTCTGCCTAGGAGCGCTCTGGCTGGGCGCTCCTAGACAATCCTGACGCTGCTTTGAGCAACATCAGGATTGGCCGCAGGGTGGAGGAGCATTGGCCCCCGCCAGCAGCAGAAGCTGCAAACCTTTTAGAACGAAAGAATAATAACCTATGTTTATTATCCTTTAATTTTTAAAAGGTGACGGGCCATGGGGGTGTCAAGCAGTGAGGGGGAGTGCACAGCACTAACATCCAGAGCTCATGTGTGTTTGGCTGGCCAAGCACACATGCACACTGTGCTCTCTCTAGCCCAGCAGTGTGTTGCTTGGCTGGAGAGAGCATGCACAAGCTCCCAGTCTGCCTGGGAGTGCCCTGGCTGAGTGCTCCCAGCCAATCCTGATGCTGCTCTGAGCAGCGCCAGGATTGGCCACAGGGCAGGCTGGCAACCTCTGCCTGCAGCAATGATGGAAAGGGGAGCAGCGCAGGACGGAGGATCAGTTACGTTTTTATTTAATAAATGTACCCCCTGCTCCCTCTATCCCCACCTCATCCATCCCGCGCACCACACCCACCTGGCCCCTTGTAAGCGCAGCGAGCTGCGACTATCTGCTGCCCTTTAAACATGGTTATGTTGTCTTACCCAAATGACATATTTAACATACCTACAAGTTCCTAGTATATAGTGTAGGAAACACACTCAGGGCCTGGAAATTAAATGCTACCTGTGGTGTGCAGCACCTATTGTGCCACCCACAGAGCGAGCCTTCAGAAAATGGCTTCGCATCTGCCATAGAAGCCTGACTGCTTCAGTGAAAAACCTGCAGTTCAACCTGCTAAAATTATCCTTTTCAACAGGCAAAGGCCTACGTTCTTTTGAAATATTAATTCGCCACCTATGCAGATCTTGTAGCCCACAAGATATGGTGCATGATAGTTAAAAGTGAAGAATGTAAAAATTGTAAGTATATTTTTCTCTACTATGACAGTGCCCTAGAGGCTATTTTCACTGTGGCATGCCTGGCAGTCCTATACAGAAAACCAGAGTACAGATTAAAATATGAATTTCCTATTTCCAGTTGGGTAGCAGCTAGAACTATTGTTTTCTTGGTTACATTAGAATGCCCTAGGGTTGGCATGCTTTCAGTTTCACTGTTAATGATCTTGAAGGCTTCATCACGCTCTTTTGTCCTCATGAATTGCACCCCCTCTTTCAATTGCAGTTTTATAGTCTGAACTGCACTGGCAAAATTCCTGACAAATAATGAGCGATATTCCGCCAGTCCCAATAAAGACCTAATCTGAGCTTTATTTTCACTTCCACTATGGAGTTTGCTAGGTCTAGTTTGGGATTCCTTCACCCAAAATAGTGTGTCCTAAGTATGTCACCAAACTCACTCCAAACTTTCTTTTTTTGCATTTTTTAGTAGGAGTCCTCTGTCTCTTAACCTTCCCAATACATGTTTCAATGTCTCATTGCGTTGCCTCTTATCTTTGCCATACGCCAGGATATCATCCTGGAAGTACAACACTAAATCAACACTCTCCAGGACCAACATCATGAGCCTCTGAAAGCATACAGCCTCCGTAGCCAGCAAAGGGAAATCTCTTAAACCTGTATGCCCCCAAAGGTGTCACAAATGAGGTCAGTGCCTTTAAGTCTAAATGCAGTAAAATGTGATGGGAGGTGGCAGACAAGTCCATCATGCTAAAAACACAAGCTCCCCTGAAGCATGCCAACACTTTTGTGATGGTAGGAAGCAGTTGACAATCGACCCAAATGCACTGATTCAGTTCCGTGGGGTCTACACACATCCTTAATTTTGTTCCATTATCTTTTGGTGTCAACATCACTGGGCCCAACCACTCCGAAAACTCAACTTTATCCTTGACTTATCAAGGCCCTCCTGCAAGGGTTTCAACATGAGGTTGAGCACCTTGCTCACCTTGAGTACCACTGGATTTGCACCTTTCTTTAAAATTATCCTGTGGGTAAACCCTCTCAAGAATCCAACCTGATCTTTGATAAGTTCTAGGAAACCTTTAATTAAATCTAAATCCTCACCAAAAATGAGTCATCATTTGGCTAGGTGAGTTGGAGTTCAAGATGATACCAAGATCCCTTTGAAGCCACCACCTGAACAAGCTGTCTCCCTGTCTGTCCACAAAGGTCTTACCCACCTTTTTTCTACCTCTCAACTTAATTGCTGTAATGGTGTACCCCACCAAATCTATTTTCTTTCCACCATACACCTCTGGGTTGATGACGTTTGGTAACAATAACATATTCTCTTCTCCATAAACGTCTTCACAAATTTTGTCCCCTACTAGAGTGAAAGGTGACCCTAAGTCAACTCACACAGATTTTTATCCCAACCTCTATAATACATTCAGGGATGACAATGGGCCCAACATCCACTTCTCCATTTTCTTGCTTGACCTGCACAGGTAAAGGCACTACCTGCAAAATTCAATTTTGTCTGACTTCAGATATCTCATGTACTTCATGTACCTTGGAATTTTTGCATTCTTTTGTAATGTGCCCCATCTTACCACATTTACAACAATTAGCATTAAGGGAATAGTAATTCAGGCTATTGGACAAATGATATGCACTGCCACACTTAAAACACTTGAACTTTGTGTCTTTTGTTGGCCCAATGCTACTTTTCTATGAACCTTCATTTAAAGTTACCCTCTGAGAGAAATGCTTTTGGCCTCCACCAACCCCCTTGTCACTTGCCTACGACGTTATTATGTCCACCAAAGTTTGAATGTAAAAGTAGTTTCTCCTTGCATCTCCTCTTCGGTGTGCTCCATGCCTCCTTCAATGTTGGATGATTTACCAAAAGTTTCTCATGTGCTGTAATGTCATTAGTACAGCACACTAGTTAATCCCTGATAAGGGGCTTTGTCAATTTGCCAAATTTGCAAGTGTATGCTAGATTTTTTAAGGAAGTCACATAGTTTGCTAATCTTTCTTCGCTACCTAGCACCCGGGTGAAAAACGTATGTTTCTCCATCACAATATTTATGTGTGGTCCAAATGTAGTTCAAGCTTCAACTTGGACATTTCAAAGACATCCCTTGGCTCTCCTTCCCCATTGCCCACCACAATTGGATCCAAACTCTTGCAAATGTTCTGACCTTCAATGCCCAGGTTATGTAACAACACTCCTTGTTTCTTGGCCGCAGAGAATTTCTCACCCCCAATCACTACCAAGTACGAGTCAAACCGTTATTTCCACCTTTTAAGTGGTAGAACTGGTCCTTCAGATTCCGATAGAAATTGGTTGGGACATCTTTGTCACTGCCATACAAACCTACAATAAAATGTATAAAACACATGAAAAAAAAATGAAATAAGTCAAAATAACAAGCTAAATTATTGGGTTAATATAATTAATTTATATAACAAGTTAGCAAAAAGAACTTGGATTTAGCCTCAATCCTTGAGCTGTACTTTACTCACAAGTTCTCAATCCTCCACTCTGAATATGTGTGATTTATTTCTCCTTATATTTCCCTCCAACAATGTACAATGCTTATGAATTCACAAGTTTGCCATCCGACACGTCCTTGACATTACGAGACCCGTTGTACCTGTTAAAAGACTAGCACAGCCAATAGCGTGCTTCTTTTCTTGAGCGGCCTCAGCTGGCCAATCAGTGCTCCTCTTGCATGTGGGTCCCGTAACCTGGTATATTTTGCCCTGAATAAGCATTGGTATGTCTATGCGCAGCTGCGAGAACTCTGCTTGAGCTATTTGAATGCTGTCGTTCGTGCAGTAGGCTGCATGTGCCCTGGATTCTTGTGCTGCCTCACTGCTTGAAGCACTGTCCACGAGCCCTCCACTCACTCGCAATAATGGTAAGGTTCTCACCCTGCTGTACTTCCTGGCACATGCTTGCATGCAATGACGATTTAAGCCCCCTCTGCTACTCAGTAAGATTTAAAACCCATACTCCAATACAAATACAATAAAAAGGTTTCCATATATGGTCTGGTAGGTCTTTCACTTGATTCACTGCTAGATTTAGTTAAAATTTGTGCAGCCCTGTGCACAGGATTTCACGTTTACACTGGGTTCCCACAGTACGTCTGAGGGGTGTTGGTGGAAAGAAACCTGCCCCTCACAGGTGCTCCTCATTGCCAGTGCTAAAGTTTAAGATGCTGGACATTTGTATCTCTGTAAATTCTTTATTCTACCAATATGGCACAGCCCATCAGTAAGCTCCCTGCTCCATCTCCCAGCTGAGCCAACAGCCATACCTTCCATCGTTACCAAGGACACCCAAGGAGTCACTGAGCAGAATGTCTACCATCAGTAATTCCTTAAGGGGAAGCCAGTGGGCTGACCTCCTGAGTGGCAACAGGAACTAAGCAAGCCGCAAAAGGCCTTTTCCCTGAAGTTCTCAGCTGACCAGTGGCAACTGGACCAGGACTGGATTTGGTTGCGGGCCTCTGCCTGCCACCCTGTAAGTCTATACATGCCTTCCCTTGAGGTGCTGGGATCTGAGAAGTGTAATCCTGTTGTTGTTGGGGCACCAGAAGAAAGTTCAAAAACTTTTCCTCCAGAACTCCAGAGCTTCAGCAGGATCCGCTGAAAAAATTATCCCACTGCAGTTCCACAGCATCAGGTTGGATTTGCCTTGCTCAAAAATGACTGCACCTCTGTAGAAGTGACAAAGTCCCAGTCTGTGCTGGGACTTAAATGTTTTTGCAGAAGAAGACTTCAAATATCCAGAGCTCCTACAGAACTAACCTGCATCAGGTATGTGGCCTTCAGTTTCAAGGCAGATGTACACTTACAGCAGCATCCCGCTTGGGTAGGATTTTTCTTCTCAAAAGGCGACAAAGTCCCAAACTGCATTGGAACTTAGAAATGATTTCACTGCTATTTCCTTCAAAAGGTGATAAAGTCCCTTTCTAAAGCGCGACTTAGAAACATTTTTTTTACTTTTTGACTGCCAGACTTTTACCAGGACAACTCACTTTATGTAACTGACCCGGGCTCCATCGCGGTCAGCCTCAAACTAACTGATGCCTCACTGAACCCCTCAGCAGCCACCACCTCCTCCATGCCACACAGTCTGGATTCAGGCCCAACTACAGTACAAAAAAAATCTCACTGCCAGCACAGACAACATCTGAATGATACTGGACAGAGGAGACACAGCAGCCCTCATTCTCTTTGATCTCGCCAGCATTTGATAAGGTTCCTACACCAGACTTATCATCCAAGGACCACTCTCCACTGGATCCGCTCTTTCTTAACGGATAGAACATAAGGTGTTAGCCTGACACCTTATTCCTCAGAAGCCCACAAACTCATCTGCTAAATGCCTCAAGGTTCATCGCTCAGTCCCATACTCTTCAACACATACAAGAATCCACTTCCTACATCATCTGCACACACAATATCAACATCTTTACCTACGCAGGTGATACATAACTCATACTCTCCCCCTCGGACAAGACCCTCAACACAAGAAACAAGTTTACCGCCTGCTTGACCAAAATCACTAATTGGATGAAAGCTACCTGTCTTAAGGTCAGCACCAACAAGACAGAATTAGTGATCTTCAGCAAGAATGCCTCATCATGGGACTCAAACTGGAGGCTGGTTGAACTTGGACCAAGAAACCATGCCAGGAACCTCAGAATGAAAATTAACAGCAAACTGGACATGATAAGTCAATGCCGCCCCTGCATCTGCTTCCACACCTTAAAGTTCAGGAAGATCATCAAATGGCTCATAAGTAACACTAGAAAAACTGTCACTCGCCCTAGTCACCAGCAAGTTGGACTACGGGAGCACCCTCTATGCCAGGATCACCAGGCAACTCACTAGAGGACTACTAACCATCCAAAACTTGGTGGCTGGACTCACCCTCAACCCCCCACATAAAACTAACATCACACCACACTTGAAGGAACGGCACTGGCTCCTGATACACAAACGTACTCAAGTCAAACTCCTCACAAACACATTCAGGCATAACACAACTCAGGTCCACCCTACCTAAACAGCTGCATGTCCTTCCATCAACCACTCAGGATTACTACTCCCAGACACCTCATGCATACTCAAAACCCGATCAGGAGGCTGAGAATTCTCTTACATCACCCCTAAAGTATGGAACGACCTCAATTCCACATCAGAGCCTCCTCCTCCTCTCTTCTTGAATACTGCAAGAAATTGAAGACCTGGCTTTTCAATTAACAAATCTACCACAGACAGGTCTGGGCACACACACCTGCTCAGCAGCAGAATACCCTTGTGGGTGATAGTGCGCTTTACAAATACATGTAACGTAACGTAACATAATAAAACATAGGATAGCATAGCATAACATATGTGTTGCCCACCGGGAACCCCAGGCAGATTTTCAGGTACTTTACTTTGGGGTAAATGTTGTTGCCTTTCCAGAGACAGTGGGAGAGGAAGTACGATGGGAGAATGAAGCTAACAAAGTTGTTTATACTAGCAGACATAGGTCCACCTTCTCATTTGAGCACACCCAGCATTGATCTAAATGCAAAATCAAAAACGAATTCATCGGATGCTCAATGATTGAGGACAAAAGGGGACATAGACATTAGACCTCAGCCCTGAGATACTGCCACACTGTGTCACCAGAAATCATCAGTCTCTGCCACCAGTCACAAGCATTAGGGTGAGAGATGTCAAAGGTAAATCCACACATAAATACATTGCGTGCAGGATTGCTATCTGGCTGAGTGCCGCAATGCAAAATGATGTCCCCCTGAAGGCGTTGGAGACCCATGAAGTGTTGGCTGCCCCCCTGCGCTTTAAGGACCGCAGGGGGCCACATTATGCAGTTATCGACATGACCATAATTTGAATAGCACTGCGGTATAAAAATGAGGAAACTCTAAAGCACATATTTTCCTCCCTATCACTACATACTGTACTTAAGGCAGGAAATGTAAGAAAGAACTTTAAAATGTAATGTAGAGCTGCCTTATTAACCTCTCAGATAATTAAAAAACAGAGACAGGTGGTCATTTTAAAAATGAAAATAAGTACTTTAATTAAAAGTTATACTTAAGTACCATGTCTGTCTGAACCTTTGCTGAAACTTAAAACGTGAGCAAATGGCCAGTATTTTTCTCTGAACAAGGTGGCAACGCTAGTTACATGGTGCTCGATTTCAGGGCCCTTTATCCAGCAGCAGTCTAGTTATTTCTTGTCATTTGCTGGAGTTGATGCATGGATTGACCCTTAGATTAGGGGGTCACCTTGGCATACATTAGAACGTGGTGAAACAGTCAGGAAAACTTACAAAATAAGGGTGGGGCAGCAAGTCCAAACATTTGTTGACATTTAAAACCCCACGGCTTGATATTAACATACATTAGTTTTTGTATTCTGATTGAGTGTTCTGTATTTTTAATGGTATAATAGACATAAAGTATTTCGCATTTTAGGTTAGATTGTTTGAACATTGTTTATTCTTTTTGTATCGTGTTGAATAATTCTAATTATTTAACTGTTAACACAAATTTGAAAGATGAGCTTTGCCCTCAACCTACTACCAGAAGGAGAGCTAGAATACTTATTTGTTTTTTTTCCTTTGAGCAATATTATTTGATGCCTTTTACCTGGTTTGACTGCCATATGCGTGTATATACCTTGTATGTGGAAATGAGGCCAGCAGACATACCTGGCCAGGATTTAGAGTACCATTTTCTGTCAGCTAGTGAAGGTGTTAGTGTGTCCTTGCACGTACTGTGATGGGAAAGGTGGGTGATAATATAACAAATACAGCCTTTGGTAGGATAGGAAGAATATCGGCAGTCCACATTTTGAGGATTAATTCAATGATGTAGCATTTTAGATTTGTTGGCAGGATAACTGTGCCTCCCCTCACGCCATCTCTTCTGCTTCTATCCATGGTTTATGGCAGTGGCGTAACGAAACGTGAGGGGGCCACCCCGCAAAGTACTTTGAGGAGGCCCCCTCACCCCTGGACCCAGTCCTGGGCCTACCGCCCTTGCACAGTGTGCTGTGCTGCGGGGGCCAGCTGAAGTTCGCCTCCCCCACCACACCGCGTGGGCTGTGAGGGCCGTTGTTACGGCACTGGTTTATGCCACAAGGACTTCAACTATGGAAAGGGAGGTGGTGGTATTTCAGCTTGTATGCCGTATAGATAGCGGGTTTGTTGTCTATGAGGAAGGAGCAGGGGACAGGTGGTTTCCATGGAGATTCTTTCCTTAAAAAAAGAAGATGCTGCTCCCTTGTGTGTACCTATGCTCCACGCTCTGCAGCTTTACCAGGCTCCCATCCACTTCACATCAAGAAGTGATAATCTTCTAAGCAATGAATGAAACGAGATACTGATAGGTAGGCTCTTCCATCGACCTTGAAGAAACAAGCATGATTGGTAACTTTATTCTGTAGAACAAAACAAGTGTGAGAGCTACGGGAGAAAGACAGACCATAGACACCTCCAAAGTGAAATGTCTCATACATCCTTATGTTTCTCGTCCAGCTCCTTGGGTCCCGCCGACCCAGACCCTGAGAAAGCAAAGAAGGGGTACTCTGCTCAAGAAGTCAGGTGCACCTTGTTGTCTTTGTGAGAAACAAGAGGCAGACCCCCGAGGACATTTGGGTGATGGTAAAGATATTCTTCTAATGTCCAATCACTGTAGAGATCACGGATGCTAGAACATATTCAAGACTATCAGGACAAGTAAGGAAGGGAAAGAAGGCTTCCTGGGTGCTGTCAGGGGCATAACTAAATATGAGGTCTCTTGCCCCCATCCCCACTCAGTTCGCAGGCAGACTTTGATAAATAGATGAGGCACATGGTCGACGCATTTTAAAATAAAGACAGCTGGCGTGGGTCGAAGGTGATAGGTGATTTAATCCCCTTCCCCAGGACCAGAAGTCTATCCAATCACCGGCACCGCGAGTTACACTCAGAGCTACTTTGTGGGAAGTTAGTGAAGAGATTCTATGGATGCGCCATAGGTAGATAATGACGCCATCTTCAGAAAGGGCCTTTACACCAGCCCATGGGACGCTAGCATGAGATTAGCTGATGACCTTCGGTAGCAATGAGTGAAATACTGTAAGACTGCATGTCATGAGGTTAGAACCGGCTTTATGGGCAGTGCGAGCGGAGCGGCCGCACCTGGTACTGGCCTGGACTGGGGGCGCTGTGTTTAGCAATGACATACGAATCTTGCGATTTAAAAAGACCTTCTGAAAAGTTTCTTGTGTGTCCAGTCTTAAGGAAGCAATTAAAATGTCAAGATACCTCTTGTAATGTTAATGTTCCTGCTAGGCAGAGAGATGGGAGTTTTGGCTAGGGGCAGCTTTGACTCGCCATAAAGTAGCAGAGAGGGCTAATATGTCTGCTGCAAAGAACAGAACTATATTTTATGTGGATAACTGAGTGGATTGGTAAAGCCAGCCTCTACAAGCAATTTAAAACAAACAAAATATGTGTGAGAGAGGCTATATGGAGAGATGAGGGGCACATTTGCCTGTGGTAGTGACCGAATCCGAGCAGGTGGTCATGGGGTGAAAGGTGCCAAAAAAGACTGTCGCACAGGGCGCCTCCAGCGCTAAAGCCATCCCTGCATGAGGTGCATCAGAGAGGTGATCGCACCCACCCATGAGTCTTGTGTGTACCCCTCCTGAAAGGATATAGGGCTAGAAAGTAAACCATCGCACGCAGAACAGAATTGTCGGAAAGGCCATCTGCTAAGGGGGAGCTGTCAGGACAGACAAGATATTAAATCTCTGCATCCACGAAGATCGGCGGCTGGAAGGAGCCCTGATCCAGTATTTGAAGGTAATGAATAGCGGCAGACTGAGAGATCGCCTGGGCATCACGTTAATAAAGTGAGGTGGGGGCTCCCAGGGTCAGAGGCAACCACTCAAGCACCGAGTCTTTCGAACAAATTGGAGATGACATTTCGTCACACTGAGTTAAGATGGCGTTTGGAACAGGAGGCCCGGATCTGCAGCTGACAGCGCAGTCAGCTCGCTGCCTTACAAGGAGCATCACACGGAAGGAATGCCATCCTTCAGCGGCTTCGGGTAGGCTGCTCTTAGTGCCCTATAAACCCTGTGGAGGACCCTAGGCAGGCAAATTATTTCGGGGAGGGGGGCGGGCAGGAGGGCTCCCATATTATCTTTTAATACGTTTTTAGTTTTACCAACCAACAATTTTAATAAACTATTGTTTTGTGTGCATAAAACGAAACATTACACGCACGTAGTTGGCACCGATTTGTTTTTTATTTACAAACTGATAGCTGACAGAAGATGAGCTTTTAAGAGACAAGCTGTTATGTGAATCTGATGTCTATGGTTTATGTACTTTAAGTTGTTGATGGGTACATTAAATTAATACAGTATTTTCCCTATAAAATATTTAATGTAAAGTTTTTGTTTATTTGAGTTGATCATTTTTTCCTATTTTTTGGAAACAATTTAAGAAAGATTGATTGTCATTTTCTTTCAAGATCAAACCAATAATATTTTGATCCGTTGTCACGGGGCCCCTAAAAATAGTGGGGCCCATAGGCCAGTGCCTACTTTGCCTATTTGGTAGTCCACCACTGGCTGGGCTGTAGGCACGACTCTTTGGAACATGTGATGCCCTTCACCAGCCACCCTACTGAGGAAACCGGTTTTATATTGGAATCTTTGACAGCCACGTTCTGTCCACTAATCAGAATCGACAATGGCTCACCTGACAGGATGATTGCTGATGACGCATGCGTTGTATCTGGGCAAGCAGCAGCGAAGTAATCACACTGTGCCTACGTACCTGAAGCTGTTAGTGCTGCCAAAAGGGGAAGGGTAGTTGGAGTGCAGACTCCTTGGCAGTGTTGCAAGGGTTAAATATTTTCCTTTCCAGAGATCCCTCCAGATGTAAGTGCACTACTTTGGGAACTGCTACAGTGAATAGTGTACACATCTGGTCGTTGTTTTTATAAAAGCACTTCTTTGATAAGCTGCACAAAATAATGAGGGATTTTAACGAGGCAAACTGTATTTTCCTGCAGAATTTCAAAATATCAACACAGCTGCGCACATGGCCTTCTTCATCCAGTTCTTAAATCTGGAATGCACTATTACAGTAGAAAAAAGCAGGGGTGCTTATTGTCTTCTCTGACAAAGTGCAAATTTTGACCAACCTCGGCGCAATGGAAGAGGTCCATGTCTGCTTTTGCTTTGGTGCCGGAGTATACCAAGTGTATGTGCTCGATTTGTTTCTGACCACACTCTTTCCTTTGTCCACTTCTGTCACCAGTTGGGGGCATGTGCGCTGTTCCATTGAGGTTTCCACTAATAAGTGTGGGTGCGTTTTTTTTTTTTTTTGATGATGTATATCAGGGGAGGCTCCTCAATAAGGGCAGATCAGCGTCGTCACCCGGCCAGCAGCGGCAGCTGCTAACCTTTTCCCCCCAAACTATAAAACTATGTTTATTATAGTTTTGGGGGAAAATGGACGGGGCCACGGGGTGACAAGCAATGAGGGGGTCTGTTCAGCACTCCCCCTCACTGCTCATGTATGTTTGGCCTTCCATCACGGGCCGGCCAAACACACATGCGCAGAAGGGTCTCTCCAGTGCACCAACATCCTCAGCCCAGCAACCCAGTTGCTGGGCTAGAGAGAGCCTGCACAGGCTAACAGTCTGCCTGGGAGCCCCCTGGCTGGGCACTCCCAGCCAATCCTGATGCTGCTCTGAGCAGCGTCAGGATTGGCCACAGGGCAGGCTGGGAGCCTGTGCCTGCAGCGAGACGGAAGAGCAGAGGAGCGGCGTGGCACAAGAGCAGAGGTAGGTGTTTTTTTGTATATATTTTTTTAATGTAATGTGTCCCCCACTCTTCCCTCTGCCTCGCCGCCCCCTCTGTGACCCCCGACTGATGTATATGTGCACGTCCTTCATCAGAACGGACACAGTGGGCTTCCACTCATGCCAATCACACACCCCAGAGCAGATCTTACATAATCTGGATGACATAAAATGGGTGCATATTACATTTGCCTCTGATTGACTACTACCTCACATTGTTAGCTAAGTGCAGATGATGCTCACTGCTAGGTTAACATGTTAGAAGAGTCAACTGCCCCTACGCTTTATCCAGTGGTTATTGCCCATGCTAACAAGTGTGTGTAGGTGATAACAATGTGTGCAAAATTGACTCAAAGAGTGTTTGTGTAAATTATTCCCCTTCAGTTACACCTATGTGTAAATTTTAACGGAATAGCATCCACTGCCCTACCCAGCTGGCGCGGGTCCACATGGAGGGTTTTTGGGGTTTAGGATGGGGTGTGTGCACATTTTTTGCACAGTATTTGAACCATTTTGTAAGCAGACATGCTAGTAGTGAAAAAAGCTTACAGATCTTGTGCCTGCCATTGATTCCTTGAGCATTGTCAGTCAGTCACTAATTTTGACAGAAAGCTAGATACTTATCCGGAAAGGGTGCTTTTTGTGATTTGGTGTAATTCTGTACAGCAGTTTTAGAGAAATTGATGTTCAAAATGTATAGATGTTTTTTGTTGCTCGGCGGTCGGGGGAGTCCTGTGGCAAAAATGTCACAACGCGTGTTTTGAATGGCTGGTCCAGTGGAGTCAAACGATGTAATCGGCAGCTGCAACATTAGGAGAAATGTTGGGGCTGCTATTGCAGGACTCTGGGACTCAGTTCCCAAGTCCTGAAAACATTTTGCAAAACATACAGAAGGGGGAAGGGTAGGGATACACTGACCACCTATCCCTGGAGGTCACTGAAATGCTCTCTTCTGGACAACACTAATAGCCATCTAGATGTTATTAGGTTATTACATGGAATGAATAGACAATGTAAAGGTGTCATTAGGTAATAGGCCCCATTACCCACTTGAACACTCAATTATAAAACTGCCATTTGCCTACCAAATATTAGGAAGTCAAGATCCTCAATTAATAAGATTTCTGCACACTTTCCCAGTAAGCCTCTGAAATGTCTGGAAATGCTCTCACTATATTCAATGATGTGTCCTCACTCCCCTCTTTCATTAATTAATAACACTCTGCTAAGCTATCTTTCAAGCAGGGGCATAGCAGATGTGGCACTGAGGCCCAGGGGTTTGTGGGGCCCACTGTGCAAAAGTCATTCCCCCCTTTTAACACCCAACAAGAGGAAAGAGGAGACCATTTTCCTTGCTGACAATAGGAGTCATGACACCCATGGTACCCACTTCTTTTACACGAGGTTCATAGAGTATTAGTTATTTGAAAATTAAAAACTATTGTTAGACTGAGGGTACGTGGAAGAGCTGGGTTACGATTAAACAAAGTAAGAATCATCAGATCAGTGCTATGATACTGTTCTAGCTGAAATAATGGAAAAAGCGAAATTCTCCTTTCACCACATTGGGGGTCATTCTGACCCTGGCGGTAATTACCGCCATGGCGGAGGTCGGCGGTAGCACCGCCAACAGGCTGGCGGTGCACCGCTGGGCATTCTGACCGCGGTGGTTCAGCCGCGGCCAGAAACGGAAAGTCGGCGGTGTCCCGCCGACTTACCGCTGCCCTTGAGAATCCTCCATGGCGGCGGAGCGCGCTCCGCCGCCATGGGGATTCTGACACCCCCTACCGCCATCCAGTTCCTGGCGGTTCTCCCGCCGGGAACAGGATGGCGGTAGGGGGTGCCGCGGGGCCCCTGGGGGCCCCTGCAGTGCCCATGCCAATGGCATGGGCACTGCAGGGGCCCCCGTGAGAGGGCCCCAAAAAGAATTTCAGTGTCTGCCTAGCAGACACTGAAATTCGCGACGGGTGCAACTGCACCCGTCGCACCTTCCCACACCGCCGGCTCAATTCTGAGCCGGGGTCCTCGTGGGAAGGGTGTTTCCCGCTGGGCTGGCGGGCGGACTTTCGGCGGTCGCCCGCCAGCCCAGTGGGAAAGCCAGAATGACCGCCGCGGTCTTTCGGCGGGAACCGCGTGGCGGGCGGCGACCGCCGTCCGCCGCGGTCAGAATCACCCCCATTGTCTCTTTTTTACCCTGAAATGCCATTCACTACTACTATTGAAAGTGGAAGAAGTTCTGGGAGGAAATTCTGGAAGGTCAAGAGGATGCCTTATTATGTAAAATAGAAAGTAAAAAGGTATCTGGGATCCCCCAAAAAGTTTGGAGTGTGCATTGAGAGGGTGAACACATTAGGTAAGCTGACGATCTGTTGCACAGTCAGGGCAGTAAACTACCATAGGCTTTGTCTCTCACCCTCGCATGTGCAGGGTCCTAATGTAGCTGGGGTCTGAGCTACAGTCCAACGAGGGCTCCTCCAAATGATGCTTATCAGCCTTTGAGAGTCTGAGAGGGGTTTGGTGCTTGATCTTCTGCCCAAATTTCTGGTGGCCTAGCAGTACTAGTTGGAATCTGAGACTTTTATTTTTGTGTAGTTTTTGCTCAGGTTGACAATCGTGGTTGCACTTCTACATAGTTCCTCCCTAATGGGATGCTTTTGTTCAGCAATAGAGAGTGCCCCTGCCTTTTAAAATAAAAATTTATTAATTAATTAATTAATAAAATGGCACATGTCTACTGCTAAAGTCACCAATTCCCATTCATGCACTTTTGGTATTCATTCACTCATCCAACAGCATCTATGCCTGGCATATGTCAATAAATTGATTACTGGGCCTACTCTGATTACCATCCTCCTTTTTGGTGTATGAGCACACAGTTTCCCACTACCCCTGTGGCTAAGCTGGTTAGTCCTTATTCTAATTATACGTTGTGTATCAATCTCTCACTCTGCCCTACCATGATAACCATACCTTGGTGGTCATTACACACAGCATGAAAGCACTTCCCACAAAAACAATACCCTTGTAACCATACACCCCACTGAGTGGGATTGCTACCTGTGCGGTTAAACACCTCAGTGCCATTCCTAGGGGTAGTAGGTGCTATATACATTCTACAATACAATACAATGGAAACAAATTAGTTATGGTTTCTTGGATCTCATGATTGGAATGGAGACGTCATAGTGTGGAAAATCAAGCAGTTTTATTGTAGATAGTCTGGTTTTAATTTCATGATATATAACTTAATAGGGGGGCTGGGTAGCTTCACTCCAAATGAAAATACATATGTATAGGACATGTTTGTTTTCTATATCTAAATCTATTTATATCCTTGTATGTTTATATCTGTATGTGTGTCTAGTGTGTAGAGTGTCTAATATTTATATATGTATAGACAGATAGATTGATTTATTGAATATAAAATGAAACATAGGCATTTGGACCAACCAAAATAAGAATAGTAATTTATTTTGAGGACATGAATGTGTGTCTGTGTGTTTGTGAGGAAGCAGATGCATTAATATATAATAGGTATAATGCAAAACAATACAAAATGTTAATGGAAGGTCAAAATTTATGAAAATATATTTTGATCGACTTATTATATTACACAGAAAAACAATGTTATTGTAAAAGATGTTTTTGAAAAGCATTTTTTGCAAAAGATGTTTTGAAAAATTGTATGATCACGCAGAACCAACTCATCTATCACCTACAATTTCTAAGGGGTCTTTACTGTTTATAAAATGTTCTTCGAAAAGACTATGGGGGTAATTCTGACCCTGGCGGTCCTCGACCGCCAGGGTCGACGACCACGGAAGCACCGCCAACAGGCTGGCGGTGCTTCCTTTTAGCCGCGGTCGCCCAGCCGGGTCTGGCGGTTTCCCGCCGGATTACCCCCGGCTGGGAGAATCCTCCATGGCGGCACTGCTTGCAGCGCCGCCATGGGGATTCTGACCCCTTTCCCGCCAGCCTGTTTCTGGCGGTTTTCACCGCCAGAACCAGGATGGCGGGAACGGGTGTCGTGGGGCCCCTGGGGGCCCCAGAAAGATTTTCACTGTCTGCATTGCAGACAGTGAAAATCGCGATGGGTGCAACTGCACCCGTCGCACCCCTGCAACTCCGCCGGCTCCATTCGGAGCCGGCTTCATTGTTGCAGGGCCTTTCCCGCTGGGCCGGCGGGCGCTCCTTTGGCGGGCGCCCACCGGCCCAGCGGGAAAGCCAGAATGGCCTCCGCGGTCTTTTGACCGCGGAGCGGCCAAGTGGCGGTTCCCGTTTGGCTGGCGGCTACCGCCGCCAGCCAAACCCGGAATGAGGGCCTATATTAGGTGCTTATTAGGGCAGCGTCTGCAGGCAGGGCACCACAGTTGGCGTTTGCCACAGCAATATATGCGAGTATCATCTGAAGCCCCTTCCCTTGCACAAGGATTAGAAGACCTAAGAGCACGACCCAAGTAGTGACCTTCTTAGGTAGTGGAGAAACACTTTGCAGGCATGGCAGAGTCACACTTTGGTCCAGATATGAGATTGAACAATGGAGAAGGCAGTGCTTGAGCTAAGGATGGACATTTGTATAGCAATGAGCAATACAGCAGCTTTTCACAGAATGTCTCCGCAAGAAGCCCCGTTGACCCCAGTGCCTAATTTCTTTTTGTTGTTTCCAGTGCACAGAACCAGCACTTGTTTTTCTGCCTCAAGCATTTACTGCGATCAAAGACACATATGGGAAAGACAGAGGAAGAGAAAAATGAAAAAGCATCACAAAGGGAGAAAGCAGAAAGCTGCAAGAGTGAGCTGAAGGGGCAGGGAGTGGCTGTCAATTGATTGAAGAGGCCCGAGATGGCTTCAGGATTACGCTGCCTCAGTATTCTGTGTTCCCACATTTAATTGCAGCAGCCGCATGTTTAAGAGGAGGACTTTGGGCACCGGCACGTTTTTATTTACAAATTAAGCACTGGTTGACCCGTAAGTGAATAGCTGACACGGATGTACTTTGGGGTCACCTAATCTGTCTTGGAGGGCGGCAGAGTGAGTTGGCAGTGGATACACATAGCCTATGCAATAACATTCGCCGTATTTACTTAAAACCTCTTTCCTACTTAAGCCATAAACATGGGTGGCCTCTAACCATTTCAATTACTTGTATAAATATGTGTCACCTACACCCTCGTTAAGAAGCACATTGTTTTTTCAGGAGGATGCCGAGCTATCCATAAGGTGCCACAGCTGTCGTGCCTGTCACTTACAGTTTCGTTTTAATCAGTGAGGCTCACGCTGCCAGACTGCGTAAATACACCAAATTGTGACCTGCACAAAATACAGCCTGCATAGCCCAAACCTGCCAGTCACATCAAAGCTATCTTATTACAGAGGCATACATTCTCATATTGTCGGAAAGACTCTGTTGAGCATACTAAATTTATAATGAATGTAAACTCATTTCTTACTCTCAAAGACAGTGGAAGGTAATATTTATGTGGAACTTTTTCAGCGAGATGTAGGTGAGTTTCCCTGTCCGTCTGGTGGAATGCATTAAGACCGGTGTGAATATAGAGACTCACATAGAACAGCGTCATAAACTGAACAGCCAAGTCCTGTGTATTTTAGTATATCACTCCTTCTGCTGTTCAGTCGCTTAGTCAGTGAGCTTGGGGTTGTAAATCTCAATTTTCACAATAACAAAAAAATGGTGGGCCAGAGGGTGGAGAGGTGAGGCTTGAGATGACTGAGGTTTCGGAAGTACTGTCCCTATGAGGAACATTGTCAGTTCTCATTTGCATTAGGTGGGCCTTAGTCTAGTGGTTCAGTGAGTGAAAAATGATGGGTCGGAATGCTACTCAGAGCGATTGCCAGTGGTTAAACTATTTGCAAGCCTTTGTCTCATCAGGTTTTTCATGTTTGATTGCCAGTAGTATTCCTGGAAACCTAAGACTAGTGCAGCTTTCCAAGTCGACTACTGAAATGTTTCTGAATTCTAAAATGTAGTAAATTTGCACCCGTTCAAGAAGTACTTTTATAGGTGCAGATTTACTACTTTTTTTGGTAAATTACTCACTATATATATTTAAGTTTCATAGAAATAAATGAATGGGTTAAAACCGCCTAGTGAAATGTGAGCTATGATAAAAAAAAAAAAACACAGACACAACAAACCAAATTTAGTGCACCAGAAACAAAATATCAAGCCAATAATTCATTTATTTAGGGATTATAAGACCCTAAACACCCCATGAAGCTACGCCCATGTGTTCAGTCTGTTTTTAAGTGGTCTTCCTATGAGGTAACAAGGGAAGCACAGGACGAGCCCGTCTCACCCAGAAAGGTTAGCAAATTGAGAAGCTTAGACTAAAAGCCAGGTGCCTGAATAATGCAAGAAGGAAATTAGCCTTCTGATCCCACCCTCAGATACACCCGAATGTGACATAAAATAGAGGGAAAACACCTGCCTCTAAAAGGATTAGAAATCTGTAATGCAGATATTGGCTAATATTTAAGTGGCAAAGGTATACTGGTGTTTAACCAGAGTTTTTTGTTAATGTAGGCCGTACACGTTCTGTGTCATGGAGTACTTTGCATTCTCTGTTCATAAATTACTATGGGGCTATGTTGCTGTTGGTTATTACCAGAGCCACTGGAATTATGCCATTGTGTGGCGTTTTCCCATAATTATGGATCTGACCCATTTGTCACAAAATCCATCAGATGCTGCATAATCTGCAGAGTTTCACAAAACCAAATTTGTTTCTAGCTCAAATCGTTCAAAAGTTACTAATTTCGCAGAAAACACATGTTCCCGCAAAGTGGGAGGCCATTTGCAGGTTCATTGGTCACATCTCTGTTGCTTATTGCTATGTTTAGGTGTTAAACTGGTATTAACGAGGTGTAAGCAATGTCCAGACAATTTTAACAAGTGTAAAAATAACAAAATAATGAAGTAATACTATGGAAAAAAAATGTGCTGAATTATGCTGCATAATTTGCCTTTTCTTGTCGCATAATTAAGTCAACCCTGCCACATAATTTGGCCATTACCTGCCACATAATTCTAGTGGCCCTGGTCGTTACTGGGCAACATTTTAACAGCACCATCTACCTTTGCATGACATTTAAAACGTCTATTATTTCACTGGTTAACTAAACATATTTTCTCAGAATTGCATAAACAGCAAAATACATGAAAAACACAATTATTTGTTTCTGTTGTTGTCTTTGTGGCTGCATTTCTATAGGTTCGTTGTTGCTGTCCTCTAGTAGATGGTGTGTTATTGTGCACAGTTTTACATTTCGTGCGTCAAGTTCCTGTACATTTATTCTTACTGTTGATATCTGTGTTATTTTGGGCTCTCTGTTAACACACCTATGTCCCACACCATCTCCTTAGCTGCACTATTTGAAGAGTTGTGTCTCTGAACGCATGTCTGAGTGGATATATTTATGATTCTGTGTAGCAGTGTTATTGTAGAGTCTGTGTTTCTGTGGGGAGCTATTATTTTTTGTTTCTGTGTTACTGTGCGTATCTATGTGACTGTCATGTTTTGTGTTCTTCCTTACTCATAATATCTGCGTGGCTGCACTGCTTTACGTTCTATGCCACTGTAGGCTGCATTATCTAACATCTTTGTAGAAGCATTACAGTAAGTTCTCTTTTTCTGTGTCAATCTTGACTATTTTTAACTGTTTAACAGTTTTTCTAGCAGTCTTGCTCAATTTAGTCTCCAAAATGTTTCAGTGGGGTGATTTAGTTTATGCGAGGCACAGTTATTGCGTGCTCTCTGTTGCTTTTTTACTTCATATTTTGTGTTGCTTTTAGCGTTTCCTTTGTATTGTTCTATTACTGTTTGTTCTGTGTGTTCTGTCACAGCGTGGTTTGTGTCATTCCGTTACTGTATCTTCTGTTTTTGATCTGATACTTTGTTGGTCTGTAAGTGTATGCCCTGCGGTGCTCGATTCGTGTATGTTCTGTGTCGTTTTGTCACTGTGTGTTGTGTTTTACCCCATTACCAATTGTTCTGTTATGTTTCTGGACGTGTTCCACTAAGACCAGAAAACAGGTGTAAGGTTTACACCGCCCCATATCCGGCCAAGTACATCCTGTCAGGAAAGCACTCCATTGGCTTCCTCTGGACTCAAGAGTTACATTGCGAGTCCTCCTCATGATCTGTAATGCTTGGGTTGAGATGACTCCTGAGAACACACATAACAAACTAAGACCCTATTCCCTGACTAAAGCCCTTCCTTCATACAAAATATTTATATTAATTCTGAAATCCTCTCCCAGTTAACATCAGACCACTTCCTCCTTTGTGGAATTCATGAAGTTAGTGCAAGTACATTGTTGTGATGACAATTTTCCCTTGTCCTGAGTGCCTGACTGCATGTGAAACTGGTATCCTGACTTTTACTTTGGCCCTGGTTTCATGCACCGAGCCCAGGGCTTGTGTCTAGTAATGCGATGTCTAGAACCTGTTCTCTGACCTGGAGGGAAATGCTGAGCATGCTCTCATTGTGGGCACTGGATTACTGTCCTTCCCCTGGGTGCAACACATAACGTAGTGGCAGCAGAGTACCATATTTGTGATTCTTCGGTGTGATAAGACCTTTTGTCTGTGTCATTGAGAGTGCTATCTGCCTACCCTGCTCATGGAAAGTCCTGCTGTTATGTGAACCTCCCTGCGCCATGCTCTGACATCCCATGTGTTTGTATGTGCAGTCAATGTGCAGCTCATGTGTGGTAGAGGAACTCTGTGTTTATAATGTGACTGACCACTGGGGCCAGTGGGATCCATTCAGGATGCTCTTGGTTTAGCATCACACAAGATGAATGATGGGTACAGGGTCCCCAGACAGTGGCAGTGTAGTGTCTGCATTCCTGTGGCTGGACGGTGGTGATCCAGACAGTGAAGGCGGATGGAAACATGGCTTCCCGTGGCATTTTAATGATGGCCTTGTTAGCATAGGGCTGCTCATTAGATTTTCCTGTGCACTGACATTTGTTAGATGGCAGGGGTAAAGATGGGTAGTGTAGTATATGTTGTTCAGCACAAGGTGGTTAATAGGCAGGGCCTGCCTTTTAAGTTGATGATTACTCCTTGTGAGAAATAGGGGTGTTGGTTGACTGCGGTGTGAGCCCTGGTCAAGCACCAGCCACAATCCCTGGCAGGGTGCACCACAAAAAGTCACTGACTTAACCTGTGCTTAACCCTGGGTAGCTTAGCACAAAAAGCAGTCAGGCTAAACCTAGAGATGATGTGTTATGTATTTATGCAGCACACAAACAGCAACACCGTGAAAACACAGCACAATAAAAATCCCAAACCAATTTGGAAAAATAGAGAAAATGTTCATAAATTATTTGACACCAAACCATGAAAATCCAATCCAACCAGAGTTCAGATTTTTGAAAGTTTAAGGTTCAAAATAGCAAGTCCTCAGTTTTGAAAAATGGCCACCTGGGCACCTTTAGCACCACAACCAGAAGTCCAGGAATGGACGAAGACCTCTTGGGGGTTCAAGACTCACTCAGGTTGGGTCCAGGTTTAAGATGGTGAGAGTCTGTTATTTCCCTGTGGTTCAGGGCAGGAAACAAGTTAAACTAGCCTCTGGAGTCACTTATGGAGTCCTGGGTGCAGGTGGTGATGCAGGGCTGCACAGCCGGGCTGGCCTCTGAAAGTTCCAAGCAGGCTCCAGACAGCAAAGCAGTCCTTACAGGTACAGCAGCAGCATGGCAGAGTCCACAGTAGGTCACAGCAGCAGGCAGTCCATGAGAGTCCTTCAACATGTCCAGCAGGGAACTGAAGAGTGGGTCTGAGAGCCTTATTTTTATACCCCGGAGCCCTGCTCCTAGAAGCTGGGAGAGGTTCCAGAAGGGTTCTCTGAAGTTCCAGAAATTCTCCGCCTCCTCTGCCCTGGCTCCTATCTGGCTGCACTGACAATACAGGGCTGTTACACCTATTGTGTGATGGCAGAGCCCAGCCGATTCAGTTGCAAGTGAGGCTGTGCTTAGCTAGCACCACCACATCAAATCAGTTAATGGCCCATTCAGGCTCTGCTAATCCCTCTACTGTGTGACTGTCTGGGTTGAATTCACAATGTTCAACTGTCATTTACACCCAGTCATGTGACCTAAGGCAGGCTGCAGGCATAGACGGCTAAGGGCAGGTAAATGCCAACTTTCTAAAAGTGGCATTTTCAGATTTGTAATGGCAAATCTGATGTTGGACATTACCCTTCTTAGGGGATTTCCTGACACCTTTTGCTTTTACCTCTCAGTTGTTTTGCTGACTCTCTTTGCATGGCCTTAGGTCTCTGGGCACATTTCCATGGCACTGCAGTGGAAAAGTGCTTGCGCCTTTCCTACTCATGCCAGGAAGGACGCTTATATGATTGGTTGAGGTGCCATACCTACCTAGGAGTAAGGTACACCACATACCCGGTGCAGGTATGCCCTGACCACTAGTGGGACACTGCACTGAGTGTGCCACCCACCACAGTAGCATGATAGTGCAGTCCTGTGGAGGCATAGGGGTGTCTGCACTCCCCCCAACTTCACCATCCCTGAGCAGGCCTTCTGCTAGCCCTAGAGCATCCCCCTGGAGGGAAGAGCAGGTGATAGGCAGAAAGCAGGGCAAGGACACAAGGGTGTCCCATCCTCTAGTAGGGGAGAACCCCCAAGTGGGTTTTCCTGCAAAGGGGGTCGGCTCTTCCCTGAGGTTTTGCTAGTCCTCTTTGAGTGGCCTTAGGGCACTGGATGCTTTCCCACTGCAAGTACAGTGTGAAAGTGTGCACACCCTTCCTACATATGTTAGGAAGTGGTGCCTACCAGTATGTGCCCAATTGAACATTGGTGTTCTACTATATATACACATTGCACCTGGCCCAGCTTACCAGGATGTGCAAGCTTGCACATTGGTGTTTTCATGTATATACTGAGTCTGGCATAGCTTACCAGTATGTGCACACTTGCACAATGGTGGTTTCATACAGAATGAGCCTGGTACAGCTTGCCAGCATGTGCACATTTGCACAACGGTGTTTTCATATACATATATGCTGAGCCTGTCACAACTGGCCTGTGGGGGGGGCACTTAAAACTTGTGTTCAGCCTGCCCCTGCGGGCTTGTGCATGCACGTGGGCACATGTGCCCAGTGAATGAGGAATCCCCATGTGTGTTTTCACTACCATTTAGAGCTGCTTTGCCCACAGGTTAATATGGGGGAAAGTTTAAAATTGGTAGATTGCGGTGGAGCAGCCTCATATTGTTTACGATCACTGGATTCACAATGACAAACCCTTTCCATTGGTAAAGGTGGCTTTGTCAGTAATGCCTTGAAAATGCTACTTCTAGAAAGTGGGCATTTCTATGTTCTAAAACTCCTTTTCTGTGACTTTTTAATTCTGCTTCATAATCCTGAAGGCTGGGGGAAACGCATCTGAGCATTCCCTAGAGACTGCTATAAAACGTGGGCAACAGGAATGACAGGTCTCTGCCATTTGAGGGCCTGGCTGGATAGATTGGAGTTAGAGGTTTTGAAACTTGGCCTCTCACACTAAAGATCATGGCCCCACTAAATATTAAGATCTGCATTCCACGGCCCCATGGCAGACAGGGCTGAAATTTAAGGAAGACATCTGTGGTTCACAGGGGAACCATTTGACCCATCCCCAACTTCAAAAACACACTTCAATATTACTAGGGTTACCACAGTTCAACAACTTAGAGATACACTTGTAGGAACACAGGATGGAGATCTTGAACTGCGTGGTGCACAATGACAGAGTAATCTCTTCTGCACAGGAGTATTTTCTGCCCTGGGAAGGGACAGCACAACCTTACTGCATCATGGCTTGTCCGGGCAAACTGCTTGTTGCAGTGTGGCACTCTGAAGTGTGCTCTCCAATGGATTGTTGGCTTGCCCCATGTTCTTTGTGGAGGCCTCAGGGACATCAAAGACCTTGTGTGAGGGACCTACACATTTTGATTACACAGCACCCTGCCCTATGGGCTGCCTAGGGCCTATATTAGGAGTGACATATATGTAATAGAAGGGGTGTTTGAGGCTTGGCAAAGGGTTTTTAATTCCAAGTCATCATGGCAATGGCAGGCCTGGGACAAGTTTTAAGGTGCTACTTAAGTGGGTGGCACAATAAGTGTTGCCGGCTCACAGGTAGCATTTAACTTACAGGCCCTGGGTATACGGTATACCACTCTACAAGGGACTTACATGTAAATTAAATATGCCAATCAGGTGTATGCCAACTAAACCATGTTTAGGGGAGTGACCACGTGCCCTTTAGCAATGGTTAACTGTGGTAAAGTGCACAGAGGCAAGGAGGCAAGCAGGTAAAAAGTTTGGGGTAAGACCACCCTAAGGCTGACAGGTCTAGCACTCCTTTAGGGTGACATCCAGTTGCAGAGAGCTGTTCTGTTCACTGTTCATTGTGCCTATGTTTTATTTACTTCATGTGGTTTCCACTGCTACCTGCTGCGAAAGCCATCACCTCATTCAAAGGCCATGCGTAAGGTGCAGCCTGCAAATTAAATTTGAGAGAGAACCACCCCATACTGCCTCTGGACTCTTAGGCAGTGGATCTATCTATGTCTTCATGACCAAACAAGAGAATGCTCTGTGAAACACTGCTGTCTGACCAGGGCTGGTGTCTGCATGCCAGCCACACTCTGAGGGATAAAGAGACATCACCCAAAGTCTACACAATGTACTGGAGAATACAAAGGTTTGCCTAATACCTAATAGCCTGCTTGTCTGCTCAAAAAGAGGGTAAGGGAGTATGTGGCCCTGCATTAAAAGGCACTCTTCAGGAGGAGTAAATAGCTATGTTCCTATCAAAAGGAATTAATCAATCATCATTTTGTAAAGTGCAACACTATCACCTCTAGGGGTATCTGGGCCCTGGGGTTGCTGCATCTGTGCCAAAAAGCCAGGTCTTGAGTTGTGTTCTGAAGTCTGGCAGGGAGGGTGCCATTCGGAGGGGGAGGTGGGAGGTCATTCCAGACGTTGAAGGTGTTGTAGGAGAATGTGCAGCCCCCACTGCTGGTGGGACGGATGCGGGGCACATGTGCGAGTGCAAGTTAGAGGAGCACAGGTGTCTCACGGGAAGATGGAAGTTCAGCTGGTGGTTGATGTAGGAGGGTCCCACTTTGTGGAGGGCTTTGTAGGTGTGTGTGAGTGTCTTGAACTGGCATCTTTTCTGGACAGGGAGACAGTGAAGTTTCCTGAGATGAGGAGTGATGTAGGTACATTTGAGGTGGTCCTGGATGAGTCTGGCTGCCGCATTCTGTATTGTCTGGAGGAGCTGAGAGGGGATGCCGGTATAGAGCGCATTGCCATAGTAGAGGCGGCTGGTAACAAGGGCCTGTGCAACGATCTTTCTGGTGTTTACTGGGATCCATCTGAAGATCTTGCAGAGCATGAGACACTCAGAATTTGCTGAGAAGGGGCTCCCATCACAGACCACAGTGGATCGCATACAGAAAACGTGTCAAGATGTTTTCATGTGCTGTACATCACCCCTGCAATGTCTAATGGTTTGGTGCTGTTTCTGCCTGACCTAGCAGTGAATCCTGAGGAGGTTGATGTTGCCACTGAAGTAGGAGCTGATTTTGGCTTGGAGGTTGCAACATCTCAAGGAAGCACAACCTTTGTGTGAACCCAAAATAGAGGCTGCAACTACACAATGAATATCTATCAAATTTCTGACTTGAGGCAGCAGTGGTTTAGACGGGCATACGTCTAGTGATCCTGCTGTGCTACTCCCTCACTGCTGCTCCAGCCCTAAGTGAAAATTCCACCACTGACCTGTGTCCATAGAACACCGCTGAGAGCACCAGCCAGTGACAGCCACCGCAAATGTCAAGGGTGGGGGACCGACAGACACAGGGGAAACAACTACAAAAAAAACACTTACCATTCCGGCAGCCGCCTCCTGCCGCCTCCCTCCTGTTCTGGTGTCTCAGCATTCACTAGGACACCAGCACAGGCTCCCCAGTAATCCTGGCACTGCTCTTATGCTAAACCAAACATGAGAGCAGCATCAGGATTGGTGCGAGCACCTTGGGCTGCCACTCAGACACTGCCCTGGGTTCTGTGCCATTTCTCCAGCCCGGCTGGTTAACACAGCCGGGTTGGAGAAAGCCTAAGTGTGCATATGTGTTTGGCCGGTCTGAGATGGGGGGCCAAGCACACATGCTCACTAAGGTGCACTATCTCCTTTTCTCCCCTCCCGTGGCCCAGCCCCACCCCTCCGAGCACTGCTGGCTGAGTCAGCAGATGAAAATTAAAACAATAGTAAGTTATCGTTTTAATTTTAATCTGCTGGCTCTTAGCCAGGGCGGCGACACTCCTACGCCATTGCAGAGGAGCCACACCTGGCACCAGCAGAAAGAGCACTCACCAATGCCAGCTAAATGTGACAGTATGAGCATGCAATAGGACCCACACAAGGAACTAGCACGTCTGCCAACTGCAGAATTAACAGTGACTGTTGCCTATAAAACATTTTAATTTGGGTATGAACTCTTGAACAGCTCCGAGTGAGGGAAAGTTCAATAAATTAAATAAATAAAGATTCACAGTATGATCTGTGCCTATGACTAAAATTATAGAGTTACAGACATTTCACCGACTCTTAGAACATAAAGAAGATGCCATACAAGATGGTTCGCTCTGTTATGTTTTGCTATGATAATAAAGATCTTCCTTTTTACTAGGGATTAGCACTGGACTGGCCAATGTATGTATTGTGTCTGTTAGCTGACTATTGCCTTCTGAGCTCGTGCCCTCGAGAGGCAAGTGTAGTAAGGGTCGTTCTCAGTCTGTTTTGCAAAGCCTTAATAGGATGGAAACCAGTAGCAGACAATCTGAACCACCATGTTTGAAGCCCAGACGTATCTGTCTCCCCCAGGGCCCCTACAGCGGGGCCTGACATACATGTATCTGACATACATGTATTTTATTTCTGCATCTTGCTGTTTGTACAATGAAGGCAACATATTAACAGCGTCCACAGGCAGTTTCCAATAGGGTTGGATTCGCCCCAATGAACAATTGTGTTTTCAAAAGGATGAGCAAACATGCTCAGATTTAAATTAAAATTCATTGTTTGTAAATTGGCCTCATTATTGATATTTGCGGATATCGCCAAGATCTGATTGGATTTTACAGTTCATTGGCTTGATGAGATAAGTCATAGTTTCCGCATGGTGTACTTTCTGTTTTTACTTCATTTCATATTTCATTCCGGATTGTGGTTATCGTGCAATCGTGCAGCCAAGTATATTATGCAAACCGATGTTGAAAAGTGGACTTGTAGTATTCACAACGGATATGTTTCTACTTCTCGGAATACTAAACTGGTCAGTGGTTCCCTCCCTCTATTACCCATGGAAAGAAAAAACAGACTTGAACACCTTTCACTTCTGATCTAGCTCCCTCAAAGGTTGGTCATCGTGAGAATGTCCCAAATTCCAAAAGTTTGATCAAGCACCAAGAAGTGTTCTGAGTTGCTACATTGTTGTAACAGTTTAATTCACAGAAAAGTAACGTATTTAAACTCAGCAAAAACATGACATTTTTCATCAGATAATTGATGCTGCTCAGAGCTAAGTGTTCCCTTGGGAGGTAGTGCATTAGACACCCCAAATCGGAGGCCACTGTCCTTTTGTTACTTGGCTGTTGCTACATACCAAATGATTCCATCAGAACCACAAGTCCCAACATTACTGTACTAACAATTGACTGCAAGAACTTTTCTGGAGCACGGTGGCCACCAAATAAGCCTGCAGAGAGCCAGGAATTTGTGTCCATCTTTACAAAGACCAAAGTGTACCAAATGTGTGCATTTGACCTTAACAATCACCTGGTGCAAGACCATCATCGAGCTTGGCAGAGTGGCCCTCACGTCCATTCAAGCTACCTTCTCCATTGTCATGTTTAAAGAAGGCCTTCATTGCTTTGAGAATCCAAGACGCTCCTGGAATATTTTCAAACGCCTTTGCAGTGAGTCCCAAAGTCATCATGACAAACGTTATCCTATCAAGTCATAAACTTTTTTCAGACAAGATGACAAGAATAAAAAAGGACATCTGTCTAAACACCATTTACCAATCCCCCTTGTCAGATTGAAACGTTGTTTTCCCGACACTTTCCAGTATGTTCTCAGACATCATCCCTGCAGCTCCAGCCGGCCTGTCGCCCATCCCGAGCCCTTCCGTTGTTGCTTTCAACAACATAGATCCCGACCACTTAAAAATATTCCTTCTCACCCTCCTTCTGCAAGAAAACATCATTGGCCTTTGTCTTCTCATCAATTGTTACCTCTACTGGTTCTAAAAAATCCTTAAAAATAGGAAAATTGCTCTACTGCAGCATCATCTGGAGAAACATTCAGGCCTACTCCTAAAGGTGAGTAAATCTACACTTTTAAATGTACGCCTACACTTTGTAGTAAATATACTACCTTTGACTCTTCTCCATTTCTGACTGTAAATTTATTACAAAGTGTAAACAAACATGTGTCCACCCTCTAAATTAATAGTGTAGAGTTACCACAGCCAAAAAGGACCCAAAACAGACCAACAATAAGTCCAGTGCCACACATGGCCAAACACTGATACTGCAGCACCCTCCCATGGAAAATAATGGAAGCACAAAACCATACAATGTAAAAATAAATTAATTTCATTCCATTTTTAAAAATATATTTATACATTTAATTTTAACATACCTTTTTAATCAAAAGCTTTAGTTAAGAAAATAGTTACATTAATTTGTCACTTTTACATATAACTTCATGTGGTGTTTAATAGATTATATCCAAATAAAAACATTCTACTTTAGGTGGGATTTTTATAAAATGTATCTCTAAAAGTAATTCATTTTAATGTAATCTAGTATATTTAAATGTATTTAAATGAATTAACTATTTAATTAAAAATGAATTTAATGTAATCCCTCCCTCCCCCACTTAGCCCTCCCTAACTCATTTTTACTCTTCCCTAACCCCTACCATTTAGTAGTAATAATTCCACATTTTTCCAGTCACTTCCCTGGTCAATCCTTCATTTACTAATATGTAGTAAACTTATATGTGTGATGTACTCCCCATAGAGAAGAAAGGAGCACTGTTGATGGTGATTGACACAAGTAGGTCTGTGAATTGTTGCATTTTGCAGTAGTTAAGTAGTACTACTGTAATGCTACTTTCCGTAATACAAAATGCAGTTTGTGAATGGGGCCAATTATGTGCCAGACCCACAGCAGTCGGACTGTATCCCAGACTACAGAACTGACAGCACCATGCTCACAGTCTGAGGCAACATACTGGACAATTTTGACTCTAGGTCCCTGTGCTGCTACTAAACTGCTTCAGAGTTTTTGACACCTTTCCACATGACTCAGTAAATAGAAAAATCAGTATCTCCATTACCAGGACAGCTCTTAAATGGGTTGGATCATTCTTCTCATATAAAGTCCAAAAGTTCAACCTTGAAATCCACCCTTCAAAATGAGTACATCACGTGCGGTGTCCACAAAAGAACCCCCTCTGCCTGATTCTTTTCAACACATGCACATCCTGATGGCCACATTCCAAGTGCATAGCCTCGTGTTCTACAGCTATGCTAGCAATACTCATATCTGCGTGAAGGAATAACCCTGGAGTTCATTAGCAAGTGGATGGGAAGGAATGGTTTGAAACTCAATGGAGTCATGACCAAATCCCCTGCCCTTTCTCATCAACTTCTATCACCTACCTCCCGGAAACAGATGCGGGCCTCTTTAACCACCACGCATCCTTCTCTGCTTTGGTCATAAATGTAGGAGCCTGCTTAAGCAGTGACCTCAGCATGAATCCTGAAGATGGAATACCCTGTCATACATCACATCAGAGCTGCAAGAAACAGTCTCCAGATTAGTGCTAAAATGGACTGTGCAATCTCACTGTGTGCAGAGCACACTTGAACAAACGCTTGCAAAGCCACAATGCAGCAGTAAGACTAGCCATGTAACTGAAGAAGGAAGTTAATCTCTCCTTCAGCAAAGCACTGCAGCATTTTATTCACAACATCCACAGTATAATTGGAAAAAGGAAAGAACACTTTGTAACTGTAACATCAGTTATTTCAATCTTAATGCATCAATATCACAGTAATTCACTGCTGCATAAACTTGCCTCTCATAAAATCCATTAGTTCTTATCACATACTTACTCTCATATCTTAGTTGACCATATCCCTTAAACATTATTTAACAAGAAGATAAGGGTCCTGAATATTTAAATTCTTTAGCACGTTTGAAGTCTTAGCTTCCAAGTGTGGCTTCAACAAAATCTCCTCGCTCATTTCTCATGCAGTAGGCATCTCCTTATTAGCTCTAGTCTAAAACCTTCCTTCTGAAGTAACATATATTCATATGACTTAGTGTTGTATTGTGTAGCAAGGTTATAAACTGTAAGCAGTAATATATTCAGCGATTATGGTGACACTAAGAACAATATTGCTGAGTGCACAATAGGAATTCTCAATGAAGTTGACTGTGCACAGGATAGTCCTTGCTTTTAAAGGATCCTATGTGCATTCCCCATATTTTATGGCACCCATCACAGACTCACCAAAACAGCACAGCACCAGGTAAATAAGACCTTTTCTCTCTGGTGCGAGTCTGTCTCTGCTGGAAGAAGAGGTAATGGTGTTTGGGGGCAAAGCAGCACAATTTCCTTGTGTGAGAGCTTCACCAATCTCTCGGATTCCAGACCTGGGTATCAGGTGGAGGCACTGGTTTTCTAGACCTGGTCATTATACAGGAGAGTAGTAGCACTACTCAAGGCCTCCTGGTTAATTTAGAAAGATTAGTCGGAGTATCTCCAAGAACACGGGAGATAGAACTGAGACAATAGACTATATCCTGTGCTATAGGAAGACAACACATTACCTGCCTGTCACTTGCCCACTTGCAATGTTAAAATACGATATTCAGTTAATTATTAAGCAGGGTTATTTGGCATTCATGGAGTTCATATTATCTTATATGCCTTTGTTAAGAAATGTACCACATTTGCCACTTTCTGTTAGGTTTATTAGGTTGGGGAAAATTCCTGTTTGTCGAGTCTTGTGTTTTGCCTTATACACTTCATTGATAATGCATGTGTCTGATTAGTACATTTTAGTGTAAGCTGATTCTGTTATTTGAGAAAAGCAGTTTATATTTATGGCTGTGGTGTGCTGAATGCTCAGTGCTGAAAGACAGGTTGGGAAGTTTAAATAATTCACCTGTAGATTGTTATGAGAGTACCCTGTGAGTATTTACTTTCAACTTCATATGGAGTCTGGTTAGTAGTCAGAGGAAAAAAGCCTAGTACCATCTACATGTTCTTGTTTGGATACATGCTAGTTATGAGTGTCAAAGTGTCAAGGATGTCCACAAGAGAAGTACCCTGTAGCGAGTGATAAAAGTGTAGTATACGTTTGTGTGTGTTGGTGCAAACTGGTGAAAGAGCAGCACCCTTTTACTAGAGGTTGTTTGGGGGAACATCCCATGGTATGCATAGTTGGGGAAGTGTAGTACCCTGTCATGAAGAATTGCATGGGGACTAACCCTTGGTGTGCAACATTGGGAAATAGTACCACCAGTTGTGAGAAATATTTTGAGGAAGAATACCCTGCGGTATGCTAAGTTGGGAAAGAGTAGGACCTTGTCATGAAAAGTTGGATGTGGGAGTACACCATCTATGCAAAATGGAAGAAGGGCATTATCATGTAGTGAGACTTTGCAAGGTAGAATACCCCATAGTATTAAAATATGGGGAAGTGTAGTACCAAGTGGAGTTGTGGGTGATATCCAGAAGTTTGTCATGGCATAATTCTGTACTGGTAGGAGGATTTGACAGGTATGTGGTACATGAGACAGAGTAAGTTTGTGATTGTTTTGTGGTGGTGCATTTTATGCAGTTTTCATACTGAGTCAGTGTTGTGTTTGAATGGTTGTGTTTGGTGTACCTCTAGTGTAGTGGTTTTCTAACTGTGGGGAGAGATGGCACTATAAGAACTACAAGAAGGGGGAGCCATATCCAGGAAGGCAGATGAGTCCCACAACAAAGGACCACTAGTTTGCTGGGTTGGTTTTATTTTCTAATGTGAACTGCGAACAAGCACAACTGCCTCTATAAAAAAGACTAAAAAGGAGGTCATCCCACACACCAACAGTGATATGCTTAACCACCATCATTGTTTAGTTAACCTTGTTTCAGGCATCTTTTTAAGAGCAGTTGCACTCATTCTTGTGGAATGTCTCTCCTGCTGTCTGGGAAGTTGTGAAGAGCTGAGTCCAAATGCAGGTATAAGGATAGGTGGGACAGCAGAAATAAGAGTTGGGCACTGGCAGGTGAGAAGCAAAAATACTGGCAGATGAGAAGCAAAATTGTACTTATGTGGGCACTGGCCTGTAAGTGGCAGTTAGGTGGGCAGAGTTAGATGGCAGGGAAGAGGTAGGACTTCCATACAGTGAGTGATAGGTGAGAAAAATTCAAATTATGGAGGAAGGACTGAGAATATGGAGGCTCTGAGAGGGGAACTTTGACAGGAGAAGCTAAGGGACAGTAGAACATTAGCAGAAGATGTGAGCTTTGACAAGAGTCATGAACAATGATACAGGAGATCAGTAAAGATAGAAGGCGGGAGGGTAATTCAGACGATGGTCACTAAATAGAGAGATGAACACTGTCTAGCAATTGCGGCAGTGAAAGGAGAAGTGGGCAGAGAGATGTGGATACTGACTGGATAACAGGGAAGGGATATGGAATAAGTGGCATGTGAGAGGCACAATGGTGGGAGAGGATTCCAATGAAAAGGACTGAGAAAGTAACAGTGTCAGAAAGAGGGGCAGCCTGGGATATCTGTACAGTGACATAGGCAGTGACAAGGGAAGTGTGCTATGATTAGTGATTGACTTTCATGAGAGAGTGGGCTTTGACCAGAGAGGGGCCATGATTTCTGTAAATAGGAACAGCAGGGATCATTAAAAAGAGATGCGGGGAGAGCTCAATATTATATCCTACGGAGTCAGCAGACTATACTGAATGCCGCAGCCAGACTCATCCTCGGTCAATCCCACATCACACCCCACCTCAGGCAAGTCCACTGGCTCTGCATACAGAAGAGATGACAATTTAAGCTGTTGACCCACACACACAAGACTCTACACAACCAAGGACCCATGTACATTAACCTCAGCCTGAACTTCTACCAACCGTCAAGAAGACTACGCTCTGCTTCCCTTTCACTTGCCCATACTTCCCGCATCAGAAGTGGAGGACGCTTCTTATCTCACATCGCAGCAAAAACGTGTAATAGTTTCCACATGCACCTCCGGACCATCACTTACGGAATTTCGAATGGCCCTTAAGACCTGGCTGTTCGAATAAGTCCCCAGGACCTGCAAGCGCCTGGCTACCCTATCAAGTGATTAACCACGCTTTATAGATCCTGATTGATTGATTGATTAGTGCCACAGTAAATTCTCCACTTGACCTGTGTTTTAAAGCACCTTTGTGGCCTCATCATTGTTTGTGCTCCCCCTCCATCCAACTCTGAAAAGGTCTAACACAAAAGTATTTTATGCAGGGGGCTCGACCTTACAAATTTTTAAGATGACTGCTCTAGTGTGTTGTACATCAGTAATTGTTAAGCTGCTGATGTGTTTTGTTGTCAATGATTGTTTTGTTGGATTGCTCAAGTGTTTGAGTTGGGGTTTGGTCATGGGAGTTAAGGTGATGTAGGGTTAAACTTGTGTCTGTGGCTTCAATGTGTAGACTAAAGAATGATGTGGAAACCCTTTGTTTAAGGAAGCCAGTGGTTTCCGTGCCTTGATTGTACTGCATGCATAACTGTTGTACAGAGTAATTGTGAGAGTGCAGAGGTGGTGTTAGGAACTCATATCATAAAAGGTTTCAAGGCTTGTACACCTCGGACTCTTGTGCAGTCACAACCTAGTTAATATCTTGTTTCTTTGACGTGAGGTCTGGGAATTCTCATGTCTTGACCATCCACAGAATGTCTGTGACTGCTGTTTGTTGCCTTTGGTAAGCTAGACATGATGGATTAGTACTATGAGAGATTGTGAATGATTGTCCCTGTACTGTATATGCAAGGGAATGGTGGTTCTGTGTTTTCATGTTGTTAAGAAGGGAAGGTGTGTAGTATCCTGTGATTTCTCATGACTTGTATATCTGAGCTTGTGTCTGAAATTTGAGAGTGAATGCTGTAATGGAAGGTTGGTGTGTGATGCATTAGCTATAGGGTCCGTTGGAGGGAGGATGAAGCCCTGATGTGATCTACCTGGTGTTGCTGTATCCTAGGGTCCGTACCATGAAATACAAAACTTACTGCATCCCTTAGTGGCTCGTGCCCTTTGAGTTAAACACATAGTTTGAAAATATTGGCGATCATAAGTGTTAAAATGTGATCTTTGCAGTCATTCGTTGGTCAATGCAGGTCGTTCACATTGCTGAGCCAGCTGCCGATATAAAATGTTTATGATGTAAACAAATATTGAATGGATTTATTTCTCTATTCTACTCAAATGTTCTTGTTAAGTATATTTGTAAGTGTTCATTTGCCTTTTTAAATACTCTTGTATTATAACTGCCTCTGATAGTCTAGTGAGTCACAGTTTTGAATACAATGCATTATTGGCACATAAATTCTTCACTATACCATGAAGTGTGTTTAACTATTTCATCTTGGTTAGTTGTTTTGTAAGACATATATATCTGTTTTTGTAATTGCATATGTATTATTTGACCTTTATGGAAAAGGTTCTTTAAATGGTGGCCGGAAAGTCAAAGTACTCCGTAGCATAAAAAGCACTGTCAAAGCTCAAATCGTGATAATCTCTTCAAAGGAGTGAAACCTAAATTATCTTCCTTAAATCTAGGTTTAGGTGGGGTTCATAGCTTGTGCAGAGAAGTGTTACCCCAATTACCGATAATAACCGGGTTTCCGTGCAGTCTTTAATACACTTTTTCTCCTTACATGTTAGATTCAGAGTAGGCTGGTTCATGTGTGACGAAATAATTGGGAACAGAATTCCGTAATATTTATAATCTTAAATTCAATTCTGATGTTTTGTTCGTGGCTCCATATTGTAGAGGTTTATATGCATGCTTAACATGGTCTCACATTTCAAAGACAGCCACACCATGGCAGCAGTGATTTGCTATGGCTTGCTTTGGCTGTGTAATTTGGTTCTTTATTTGCGGCTAGTGGCCAAGCTGTATGCTGTGGACATAAGAGACTTGTGTGATCTTAAGTTAATCACTTTGGCCCTCATTACGACCTCGGCGGTCTTTTTTCAAGACCGCCGAGGTACCACCGTGCTGAAGACCGCCAGTGCAGGCGGCTTTCCGCACGGCGTATTATGACTGCTGGCAGCCCTCCGTCCTTTTTCGGACTGAGGGCCACCAGCAGCCATGCTGGCGGTCGGCGGGTAAGTGGAGGTTGCTCCACCTCCACTGCCCCGTTATCAGAACACCGCCCACCGAATCACGTCCCATGATTCGGTGTGGTGGTGTTCTGGTGACGGGGTGCTGGCGGTGGAGCAGCCCCCATCGATCCCGTCCCCTCCTGGAGGATCACCGGACCAGGTAAGGTGATCGTCCGACAGGGGAGGGGGTGGGGAGGCGTTGTGTGTTGTGTGCGTGCATGGGGTGTGCGTGTGAGTGTGTAGAGGGGGTGTGTGAGTGCGTGTATACATGCAGGGGTGTGTTGTGTGTATTGAAAATGTGTGCGTGTATGTCTGTGTGTATGTCTGTGTGTATGTGTGCGTGTATGTGGAGCTGTTGTGTGAGTGTGCGTATAGGGGTGTGTGTGTATGTGTCAATGTCAGGGGTGGGGGGGTCCTACAACTTTGGGGGTCGTAGGGGGGTTGTGGGCTTTGGCGGAGGACTCTGGAGAGGGGGCGTGGGGGAGACCCCTATCAGTGCCAGGGAAGGAATTCCCTGGCACTGATAGTGCCTACCGCCATGAATTTTGTGGCAGTTCCAAACCACCCGAAATCCATGGCGGTGTGCAGGGTCTTGATACCGCCGGCGGTCTGGTGACGGCTGCCAGGCTGGAGACCGAAGTCTCCAGCCCAGCGGTCATCACCGCCCTGGCGGTCGGACTGGAGAAGTGGCGGATGACCATGGCGCTAACCGCCATGGTCATAATTCCATTTTCTTTCCGACAGCCTGTTGGCGGTATTACTGCCACTTCTCCCCCGTCCGCCCGGGTTGTAATGATGGCCTTTATCTCAATGTGCCTCAATTCCACTGTCCTTATTAAATGGGAGCAAATGCAATCAGTTAAATGTTAGTGTTAGGCACTATCTGAAACAATATTTGGCAAATAGGTCTGGTTTTAATGTCCTAACACGCACAAACAGCATTTGTGCAAGCCTGTGTTTGCATGTGTTAGAGCATTAAACATAAATCTACTGTCTTTTCCAATGCTTGCAATCCAATGTGAAGTATTGCTACATGTCCCCTTGAGCCATTCACTAGTCCCTGAAGATCCTTTCACAAAGGTGCATTACATTAAGCCACTACTGGGTCCCCCTATGTAGTGAAACACAAAACATTGCAGGCTCCCGCGCCTTGAACTGTTATTAGCGGTCCAATAGACGTCCACTGCTACCATCAAAATTTCAGGATAGTAGTGAATTATGAACAGGCAATACCCCCTTAAACATCTTTTGTTGATTGCGGATTAAAACAAAAGCAAAAACCTCCACTGCACTATTGTTGTTTGAGGTGAGCCAATTATAGATTATGAGTTATGATGATGATAGCCATTATCACAGCTCTGAATGCACTTGCTGAATGTTCTGGAAGAAGGAGGGAGAGGCAGACAAAGACATATTGGTATTACCAGTCAGTGGTACTTGCAAAAATCCTTTATTCTGTATTTTAAACAGTGCTTCAATGTTTGGTTGGAGCATTTGTCTTCACACTTTTTAATCTCCCACAACCGGGGGTCTTCCAGAATGACAAACACATTTTTCACAGTTATTGTATAGAATTTGCAGCTCTAAACCTATATAATAGTTCAAACATTACTCTTATGCCTATTAAAAATACAATTAATTACAAAACAGCTATGGGCAGGCTGGTTTTCCGAAAGAGTAAATACAATCCACTGAGTGATCAGAAAACGTGAAGAAGGCTTTAAAGGTTATTTGGACTGCCTCTTTTCCCCATATTCCTTGCTAGGTCATGAGTAACAAAAGGGGTTGGGATGGCCCATTACAGGGTGGATCACTTCTATAGAGTTTTGCATGATTTAGAACAGAACCTTTCGGGCTCTCTGAGGACTCTGTATCAGCGTGTGACATAATTGTTAGAATAGAAGGCATGAAAGCTTGCTTTGAAATGTTGGAGTTCACAGGTGCACACAGAGCAATAAAGATGTGATTAGAGGCTCCATATGTGGTCTTGTCATTCAGTTGGTATCAGGCTGGGCAAGATGCCTCCACTGGTGATGAGATGGCAGATAAGTAACCCGGAGAAGAAAGTGCTCTGTTGGAGTTTGCCTTGGTCCAAGCAAACTGCTTGTGTGTGTCACGTGTGCCTTTGTCAAAGTGCAGAGTCGACAGTTGGTGTATGTGGAGTGAAAGCGAAACTACAGCCATTGTGAAGTGAGTTAAAAGAAAGAGAGCTTCACAGAAAAGTCTACACATCGTTGGTCAAGAAACTATGACCAAGATACTACAAAAGGGTACCGTGCCACCATGCAGAATAAAGTGATACAATAGATGGAGTGTTAACGCTGATGGTGGATTCAACCAGCCTTATAAATTGCAGTTAAAAACAATCATAATGTGCTATATACAATTACAAATAACAGTGCTGGCTGACAGAACAAGTAAAAAGCAACCATACTGCTATTCCTCATACCTGAGTCTTTATAAGTGGAGCATTCCGACCTCAGTACAAGACGGGGAGACCCAAGAAGAAGCTTACTGAGCTGTCCGATACCTGAAGCTGCACTCCATCACAGCTGCTGGGAGGTGGCGCAGAACAACTCCAGAGGTCTCCATGAGTGGTGGGCTCCAACGGAGACCAAGAAGAAGGTCAAAACTCCAAGGGTTGTCCTGGATTACCCAGAGGCTGAAACATCGTCACTCCTCAGTGATGATGCAGATTCCCAGGGACAGTCAACAGTATTTGACAGAGTTTCACCCTCAACTTCAGCCACTCCCAATGAAGAATTACCATGCTGCCTCCTTCCTAAAATCACCACCTCCATTTTACCCTTCCAAAAAGTAAAACATTGGTAATAAATGGACTGCTTGGATAGAGACATTTGAATGCTTTATAGCTGCACTTGAAGGGACTTTTAACAGGAAGATTATCAAATATCTCAAAAATTGTGCTGGTGATAGTGTGAAAGAAGTAATAAAAAATTGCCAAGAACTGACAAAGAAGTCACATAAGTCAGAGTAAGAATCCATTGAACCTCAAATTTAATCCAGTACCAAACGTCGATTATGAACAATACGTTTTAAGTAAGAAGGGTAAAAAGTTAGCGAAACAATCAATGAATTTGCAGAAAGACTCGACTCACTCATCAAACACTCAATAAATTTAATTATGGAGAAGCTATGAGGATGGGGGTGATCAATAAATGTTTGTCCGATTCATTCAGATGACGAATGCCGAGAGAAACTCTTAGTCTGGGCCAAGTGTTGATAGCTGCCAGAGCTGAGGAACGTGCTGAGAGACAAGCTGCTGACCTGGAGGTCGGTGTTGCCCAGAGCTAGCCAGTCATGAATTTGAAAAGTAATTTGAAACAAAAGACTGAAGGCACAAAGTCATGTTTACATGCAAAAAGAAGTTGTGTTTTAGGTATGGATTTGCATTTCTACATGAAGGAAAGTGTTCCACCATTGATCAAATATGCAAAGGCTGTGGTAGAGAGAAACATTTTGTGACGATGTGCTAGGTGAAGGAAACAGTAAGTGCGCCACAGAGAGAAGACAAGATGGCCGTAAGAACATTCCAGAAGCAAAGTTCGACGTACGTCCACAAGGCCAAATGGCGACATCAGTTGAGGCAAATAGATACCAAACTAAGTCATCCGTCATCTAAATCATTGTCAAACAGTTCTTCAGCCTCAGTTACAAGTGAAAGTGAAGAATGTGATTGTTCCCTGTTAATGCTTACCTCTACAAAACATGCACGTTTCAGATTGGTTCCTTGTGTGGAGAAAAGTCAGTCAAGGAAGAGTCAACATGTCAAAGTAATGGAATGATACAAACACTGTCCCAAGATGACAATGAAAATAAACAGATTTGTAATACCTTTCATTATCAATAGCAGTACTTCAATAAATATAATGTCTGACAAAAAAGTACAATGAACTGTCACCATTACCATGGCTTATGTCGTCAAAAAACAAAGTATACATGTGGGCTGCATAGACACCCATGAAGAGTAAAGGTTTATTTGTAGCGACAGTGAAACATAAGAATACGAAAGTCCAAGCACTGATCCATGTACTTCAAGGTACAGCAGCAAGTGCCTGCTTGCTCATTCTCAACATGGCTGCTGACATGTGACTGATTTCAATGAATTACAATATGAATGCTACAGAGATGGCCACATTAGTCCAAAGCTCCATACCAAGATTGTAGTTGACACTACCCCTTGTGGATTAGGTGCTATACTTGCACAGCATAGTGGATGCCTAAATGCAAGACAACGTATTGTGGCCTATGCTAGTAGAAGTTTGTCTCGAACAGAACGCGCTTACTCACAGCCTGAAAAGGAAAGTTTGGCTGTAGTATGGGCTTGTGACCATTTTCACGAATTCCTGTATGGAAAACATTTTTTTTTGCTGGTGACTGATCATCAAGCCTTGCTGACCATCTTGGCCAATCCAAAAGCCAAGATACCTTCTCAAATTGAATGATGGGGACTACTATTACAAGAGTACGATTATACAATTGTGCATCGGCCAAGAAAGGATCAAAATCCTGCTGGCTACTTTTCCAGAGTGGCTGTTCAAGGTCATAGTGCTCCATCCAAAACGGCTGAGACCTACATCAATTTCATTGTCAAATCAAGTAAACGAGCTGCTGTATCATTGGCCCAGAGTGTCACTGCTATGAGTCATGATAGTGGCGTACTCAAGTTAGAAGACATGATTATACGTCAGTTGTGGAACAAACACTTTTGACCTCTCAGTAAAGATGGTGAATATCAAAAGTACAACAATTTCAAAGATGAATTGTCCATAACTCAGGAAGGAGTTATTCTGCGAGGATCGAGGATCCTGATTCCGGAGAGTCTACCACATAAAGGTGATAGAAGTAGCTCACAAAGGACATTGTGGTATTTTTGCTACAAAGAGAGCTCTCCAAGTTCGAGTTTGGTTTTCATACCTATATGAAAGAGTTGAAAAAGAACTCAAGACCTGTCACATATGCAATTGTCAGTCAACAAAAGTTACTCAGCATACTTTGAACATGTCAGACCTCCCTAAACATGCCTGGGAGAGAATATCCATTCATTTCTTTGGGTCACTTGACAGTGGACATTATTTAATGTTGATAATGGATGAATATTCATGTTTTCCTTTGGTTGAACATCTCTCATCTACGACACAAGTGGGTAATCAAACTTCTTGGTGGCATATATGCAACATAGGGTTTGGCAGCCAGTGTGAAGTCTGACATTGGTCCACCCTTCAACAGCAAAGAATTTAAAGAATTCTTGGAGCATCTAAACTAAAAGCATTCAAAGATAACACCTTTGTGGCCACAGGCCAATGAACTTGTTGAGCGTTTTATGAGTATGCTAAGGAAAACAGTGCATTGTGCAACTCTTGAGAAGCTCGGTCTAAAAACAGTGCTGAACTCTATTTTATGAGCTTATTGTTCAAGTCTCTACTCGACCATAGGTTAAAGTCCTGTGACTTTGATGGTTGGGAGAGCAATTTAAACCAAGATAATCCACTGGACAACAGAAAAGGACTGTAATGAAAACCTAATTTGTACAAGGGACGTGGTTGAAAAACAGATAAATAAAGTCTATGCAGACAAGACTCTCATTCAGAAAAGGAGATTTGGTGATGCTCAACAGTTACAGAAAAGAAAATCCAATGCTCCTTATGATGCTGAACCTTTTCAAGTAGTGTCTACCGAAGGACACATGGTGACTGCCCAACGGCCTGCAGAGTCACTCACCAGAGACTCTTCTCACTTCAGGCCTGTGTTTCATAGGTCTTCAACTCTAGATGGTAAAAGAAAGACTGACCCTGAAAACTTAATGGCTGATTCCTTACCATCATTGGCAATTTCCAACAGTGAAGATGGCTGTTTACAGGTTGCAGTAACCAGATCTGGTTGACAGATCAAAGTGCAAAGAAGATTAATTGAAGAGAGATAATTGTACATGTGTGTATATATATATATATATATATATATATATATATATATATATATATATATTCTTTTCTTCAACAAAGCGTGCTCAGGAACGGGCTCCACAACCCTGGAGGGGTGGTGCGGCGACAACCGGCAGAGCACTCTGGTTAATTTTCATTAAAAATCAAACACTTCCGTAGTGACCGCATACTCAGGAAATCAGAAGCAGAAAATGTTTATTTAACACAACGTGTTTCGGCTGAAAAGCAGCCCTGATCACATGTATAATTCAGCCAATACACACAGCATTAAATACCCAGCAAGCACAGCCATAGAAACAGGACTAAGATATTCTTTCTCTTATAAATACAAATATAAATATACATATAAACAAAAGGGTATAGGAGGAATAAATAGAAAATACAAAGTAAATATATATATATCTATGTGTAAACATCCATCTCATCGATGATAAATTATTCAACTAGAATATCAAGGAACACTCATATGTCAATAAATAATACCAATATAAATATATATAAATATGAGTATAAATATAGATATGAATATAAATACTGCTCATATATGCATATAATAAAACGATTTTCTTAAAGAAAAAAATATTTTTCATAAATGTAAATGAAGCCAGTATCACAATTCTAAATCTCATTACCTTTTACTTGAGACACTATATTTCACATACTATATATATATTGTTTAAAATTTCTTCTTTAAATCAAGACCCCCCAATTGCTAAATGATACCAATATTATTATTTTTCTAGGAAAATTAAAATACATTCTCCATATTAAATCATTACAAGATTATAGAGAAAGAACTCATCACTATTTCTATATAGTCAATACCCGTCACCATGTGAAGAAAACAAGCACTAATCGATTCAGGAATCAGGAATCCATCCGGACCCCACCATTCTGAAAAGACATAGGGGGTCATTATAACCTCGGCGGTCTTTTAACAAGACCGCCGAGGGACCGCCGTGCGGAAGACCGCCAGTAGTGGCGGTTTGCCGCTCTGCGTATTATGACTCTTGGCTGCTCTCCGTCCTTTCTACGATGGAGAGCCGCCAACAGCCATACTGGCGGGCAGCGGGGAAGTGGAGGTTGCTCCACCTCCACCGCCACGCCAACAGAACACCGCCCACCGAATCACGTCCTGTGTTCTGTTGGCGGTGTGGTGTCGGCGGAGCAGCCCCCATGGCTCCCGTCCCCTCCCGGAGGATCGATGGACAAGGTAAGTCGATCGTCCGTTGGGGGAGGGGGGTGTTGTGTGTTGTGTGGGTGCATGGGGGTGTGCGTCTGTGTATGTAGAGGGGGGTGTGAGTGCGTGTATGCTTGCGGGTGTGTTGCGTGTGTTGGGAATGAGTGCATGTATGTCTGTATGGATGTGTGCGTGTATGTCTGTATATGGGTGTGTGTGTCTGACTGAGTGTGTCGATGTAGACATGTATGTTGGTGTGTGTGCGTGTATGTGTGTTGGTGGTGCCTGCGTGCGTGTTGTGTGTGTATGAGTGTTGTTATGTTGGAGGTCGGGGTGGGGAGGGTGGCCCTGCCACCTTTGGGGGTGGCAGGGGTGGTGGGGGGTGTAGGGGAGGGAGTCGGGGTGGGGGTGGGGGATGGGGGAGACCCCTATCAGTGCCAGGGAAGGAATTCCCTGGCACTGATAGGGCTTACCGCCATGGATTTCATGGCGGTTCCTACCGCTGGAAATCCACGGCGGTAAGCCGGGTCGAAATACCAGCGGCGGTATTGTGACGGCTGCTGGGCTGGAGACCCAGGTCTCCAGCCCAGCGGTCGTCTCCGCCCCGGCGGGTGGAACGGTGAAGCGGCGGATGAGCATGGCAGTAACCGCCATGGTCATGATACTAAAAAAAAGACCGCCAGCCTGTTGGCGGTCTTACCGCCTCTTTAACACCGTCCGCCAGGGTTGTAATGACTCCCATAATCAAAATAAATAAATTCAAATAAGAACTAATTGAAAAACCACTACTAATCATAATAAAAATGCCATAAAATGAAAAATGCAGTATCATCAGTTCCCTATATCAGACCAAGTTCATCATATTAATCATTTAATAAGTGGGTATTCAGCTCTTCACCAATATTCAATCCTCTCGGTGTCTTAGTCTCTAAATCCACAATATATCGGGATTCTTTTTTACGTAAAGTCAACTCTCTATTACCACCTCTATGATGTAGTGGCACGTGTTCAATACCAAAGTAAGATAACAAAGTAATATCAGAATTATGATTATCCTGGAAATGTCTAGCTACAGGATAATGTGGATCCTTTGTTGTGATGGCATGCATATGTTTAAGAATACGTTTTTTCACTGCATGTTTAGTACTTCCCACATGCCTGAGATGACAAGGACATTCCAATACATAAATAGTAAATGGAGTACTACATGTCAAAAACTGCTTAATTTGTTTATTCATTCCTGGTTTACTTGTGGGGTACTCTTTCCTTGCCACACTATTACGGCATGCTTTGCAATGGCCACATGGAAAGAATCCCTGTAAGTTATGTTCCTTTAATTGAGAAGTAGAAGTGACATCATTTGATCTCAACCTATCGTGAAGATTACGCCCTCTTCTATAGGTAATTGAGGGCCACCTCTGAATCTCTTTACCAATGATAGGATCACATTTCAAAATATTCCAATGTTTAGAAATGACCTTTTTAATCTGTGTAATATCCTCATTGTAGGTTAAGATCAATCTGATGTCCTCGTTCTTCTCATTTTTCACCTTCGCAGTATTGTCAAAAAGTGTCTGAATTCTTTCTACTTTCTTGATTTTGTCTGTGGCCTTTTTGATTACCCAATCCGGGTAGCCCCTTTGTTTAAATCTTACAATCATATCTTTCTGTTCTCGTTGAAAAGCCTCATCTGTGTTACTGATTCTTTTGGCCCTTAATAATTCTCCATAAGTGATACTCCATTTGAGTTTATCGGGATGTCCACTGGTAGCGTGCAGTAAACTATTACCTGCTGTAGTTTTACGAAAGAGTTCAGTATGGATCATCTTGTCCTTAATCTTAATCCTAGTGTCCAAAAAATCAATCGATAAACGACTGATGTTATATGTCAATCTGATATTACAGTCATTTTCATTAAGTTTCTCAATAAACCGTATAGCCTCATTCTCAGATCCTTTCCAAATTTTAAAGAGGTCATCAATATATCTAAGCCACAATGTAGCCTGATTGATTTCTGGATATTTTTCTTCGTCTTTAAAAATCTCTTCTTCCCACAAACCCATAAATAAACAGGCAAAACTGGGAGCAAAGCAAGATCCCATTGCAGTCCCAAGGACTTGTTTATAGAACTTGCCATTAAATAGAAAAATATTATTAGTCAGGCAATATTTTATCATCTCAATGAGCATGTCAGTATGTGCCAGATATCTTAAAGACCTTGTATGCAGAAAATGTCTACATGCTTGAATGCCTTTCTCATGATCAATGATGGTATACAGAGAATTGACATCTAAAGAAATGAGCAGGAAATCCTCTTCCCAAATAATACCTTCTAATTTACCTAAAAAATCTTTACTGTCTTGAACATAAGAGGGTAGACTCATAATGAATTCCCTCAGAAAAAAGTCCACATATTTAGACACATTTTCCAATACATTCCCACATGAGGAAACAATTGGTCTCCCCGGAGGATTGTCTCTATCTTTGTGAATTCGTTATGAGTCTATCCTCTTATGTTCGAGACACTAAAAACTTTTTAGGTAAATTAGAAGGTATTATTTGGGAAGAGGATTTCCTGCTCATTTCTTTAGATGTCAATTCTCTGTATACCATCATTGATCATGAGAGTGTGAATAAATGGCTCACACTCGGACCCAATTTGCATATAGCGGGGTGCCCATTGTCGTCGCTCCTTTTCACCCTAGCTGTGGAACCCCTGGCTGCTCAATTTCGGCAAAAACATTGATATTATGCTCTCTGATACCCCTTAAAACATCTGCTAGTGTCGCTATAAGCAGACAATATAACACTGTATCTCAGACAACCGAGACATAGCCTGAATCAAGTGCTGGGAGAATTCATTACTTTCTGAGAAATATCCGACACACAAATTAATTGGGGGAAATCATATATACTTCCACTGACGCCACATGCACTGCCTTTTGTGCCAGACTACCCGTTCTACCGGTGCCCTACAGTGTTCAACTTCTTAGGAGTTAAGATAACTCTGGATAAATATGAAACACTTAGAGAGAACTATGGTAGTGTCATCCCAACAATTACTGACAAGGTCACTAGACGGATGGCCCTACCTTGGTCCCTGGCTGGCCGTACAGGCCTAATAATGATTATACTTCCTAAACTCTTTTACTTATTTCTAGATATACCATATCGTCCCAGATGGGCTTTTTTACATGCATTTTGCATGCAAATTATAAGATTGTCATGGGTGGAAAAACAACCCTGAATCAGCTGGGAGACCCTCACACTCCCCTTTTCACCAGGGGTTTTGAGGCGCGGAACTTTGAGGTCTAGTATAATTGGGCACAGCCTCACTACGCGGTATATTAGTTCAGTCCCGTCCCTTACCTGCCACACATGGAGGTGGAGGACAGCTATAAGGCCCCACTCCTGACGGTATCCTACTTGACTGCCACACTACAGTTTAAAAACTCGGGGGATTGCACTGTGGGCTGCACTAAGGCTGCATGGAAAGCATTGGCACGATACGCAGAAAAGCCCATGTTCTATTCTTCACTCCTCCCGCTTCCCTACAACCCGTTATGACCAGTCACACACCAAGTAGCATGCCAAAAGTTTTTGGAAAGGCTCTACTATAGCATGCGGGTGATTTATATGCAAGTGGTACATTTAAAACCAAGGAGCAGTTCTTGATGGAAACATCCTCCAGAACATTAGATGTTTTTCTATATATCAGACATAATGTAAAGGCAGCCACCCACATGTTCCCTGAGGAACCACCTACGCTAAGTGCTCCACACACACTATTACAAGCACAGACACCACACCGCCTGGTATCCACATTATACCACACTATACAAACAGAGGTGCCCTACAGGAATATTGAGGCCCGAGATAAATGGCAAAATGAACTAGGGGTGAATTTGAAAGACGATGTCTGGAAGGAGTGCTGTGCACATACTGGTTGAGTGTCCTCCAGCAGTTGGCTCCGCATTACCCATTATAAATTCTTACTCAGATATTACTACATGCCGGTAGGCTGTACAGATATGGGCTGAAGACAGATGTCAGAGGTGCAACATGGAGGGCGCTGACTTTCTGCGTTTAGTTTGGGAATGTGGTAGCATTGGTGAATATTGGCGGGATATACAAACAGCACTGAGGGAAATGTTACATCCACCTTTTAAACTCACACCTCTGCTGGCCTTACTAGGCTACTCGTAACAGATTGAACCAAGCTATATAAAGTTTGTAATTTTGGCATTACTACTGGCGAAGCGTAGAATTGCCTGTCGCTGGGGTAGGGGGCTGGCTTCAAAATTTAAGGAATGGTTTGTGGACCTTATATATTGCAATGAACAGTTATAGCTCTATGCAGAGACCCTGCCTTTAAATTCCAGACCACAGGATATGTGGAAGCCCCTGCGTAGCTACCTGAATTCTCATCTGGATGCCCTCTCGCTCAAGAGACCAATTAATTCCAAGCACATACAAAGCAAGTGTGATGATTTATGAAGTGCCCCAGTTGATAAGGAGACAATGAACTTTGGGGGAATTTGAAATGAAATGGGGGGCCTGGTAAGCATATGTACAATGTGGATCACTCACTGATTGACAGAATATAAAGCACTGCTGCTGTGATAATTGTGATCCCGACACAGCCAGATGCAAAATAGTAGATCGTCCTGAGGGAGGTTTAATGCCACAACAGGTTTGAAAGGTAGTAATAAGATTAGATATGTGATTTGCTACTGAATATCATGGTTCTTCCTGTGTCGAATACTATGACAGTTATTACTAACTGCCATGTAACCCTTGTGTTATTGTTTTTTGCTTGCACTTCAGTCTGTGTGTTACTGAAAATTATCAACTAAACGCACACAAAAAAAGAAAAAAAAAACTCCACTAGCCCCCCTTCCAGAAGAGATGTTGATCCATGCTTACTAAGCCCTGCACAACAAAGGACCAGCCTATATCAACCTCTGCCTGAACATCCACCAACCCTCCAGATACCTGCTCTCCGCCACCGTCTCCCTCGCGCACAACCGCTGCATCCACCGAAGCAACAGTGGAAGATGCTTCTTCTCCTACCTCATGGATAAATCCTGGAACAACCTCCCCTGCACCTTCAGACCTGCGCTTCTCTTCTGGAATTCCAGAAGGTACTCAATACCTGGGTGTTCAACTCAACCCACCTAAGACAGCAAGAACCTCAGCGCCTGGATGCCCTCATGAGTGACTAGCCACGCTATATTAAATCCCACTTGATTGAATTGAAGACCTCAAGTGAAGAAAGATATTAACTCCAATAATGCCACTAACTCTCTGATGTCCTGCACAAAGTAGTTTTCTCCAAAAAGTCCTAATATCCACAAATATTGGTAAATTAAATTGCGTTTCTAAAATGTTGAATAGAACACGAGTGCACATTTACAAATTCGATAACTACAAAGCAGTAATTCTGAATCTCAGAAATGTTGGCATTTTCTAAAATATATATTAACAGTATTGTTACTTTATGTGAAACCTCCTTTCACAGGTCTATTCAATGCACCTTTATGTTAGGACTAGTGAAGTTTTGTACATTTCTCTTCATTAAAAATAAATTGATTTCCTCACCATATTCATGACAAACACTTCTTTGTCAGAGGTCGCTGTGATTTGACAATTTGGTGACCTCCCTTTCTTGTGCAACAGCAATGGACTTTGCCTTTTCTTCCTTTCTCCTGTTTCTATGGAGCTACCTATATGATTATCATAATGACAATGAAAGGGACTGCCAAGCTGGAGGCATGGACTTTGTTAAAGCTCTTTGTCCAAAATGGCAGCATCATGTCGGGCTCTATGAACCCAGTGGTTGTGGACAAATATGCCTGAACACTGGCACGCCTATTGCTTTGTGAACATTAGGCTCATTTGATCTTCAGTCCTGCTCTCCTGCCGTGCCTTTCATTACCCCAGAATGTACTGCTGGTATACCTCTGAATGCATACTGCAATGTGTGCCATTTTATGTCTACTGTGAGCAGGTAATACAATGTAATATGGAATTTATACCCTGCAAGGAATAAACGCCTGTGGCTTTTGGTGTCCAAAACATTCAGAAGGAGTGATGCGTGAAAGCATTGGTATTGAATCGAGAATTACTTAGGCAAGGGTTGTAGTGTTGAAATTATCCTTTTATACCAGTTTCATTAGGAACTCTGGAGAGATACATTCTCTTCTCTTCTTTAAGGGGTGGTCATTGTTTTTTTCCGTATACGTGTCTTGGCCAAACTCTGCCTCTGGAAAGCAGATTCTTTGTGTAGTGCAAGGAGGCGGAAGAGGTCATGATAAACCTTTTTTTTTGTTTTAGACCTAATGTGAAAATGTAGGCCCTTGTTATGTGTGATTAAGACAATGCCCATCTTCCTCTTCTCGCACTCCTGGGGTGCTTCTGTTGTTGTGAATGGTCAGTATGAAGTAATTTATTATTGCCTGAATTTGGGAATCCCATATTTTGTCCTTTAGTTCTATGTCTTCAAAAGTGCACTAAACACAGAACAAGGGGTGGCTTCGACCATGTTACCCTAGCATGTGCTGCACACATCTGTAGTGCCTCTGCAGAGCCTTCTCTCCCATAGTCACAAGCACAGCTCAGAACCAGATGTTGGGATGTGATGCTTCCCATCTGAGGTGATGCTTACCATCTGAGGCATGGCTTGGTCAGTAAGATTGGCGGGGTGCAAGCTTCAGATTTTCCATCAAGCACGCCAATTAAACTACATTATACGAGAAGCAGGGCATGAGATGGGCTTAAGGAGCAGTGGAAAGGGAGAGGAGAGTGATTTATTATGGGTATTTAAAGCTCAATATTTTGTAAAATAAAAATTTTGAAGACCTTCAAAACAGAAATGAGTGTGTTTTGTCTGTACATGTATGTAAACATCCCAAGTCAAATACAACAAACACCCTAACATACCCGACTTAAAATACCTGTATATAACTATTTCTTAAGGCAGTGTAACACCCGAAACATCGCCCTAAAGCTCTCCCCTGCTTACCCTGCACCTGGTTCTACTTCATCTGGCATACCGACTGCAAGCACTCATGAGATCTCAGTTTTGAGAACGAGAGGCTCTGTAATTTGTCATTACAGGAGTTATACTAACTGGTCCCTAATTCCAGCTGCTTCCCATGCCTTCATCATCTCAGAGTGGTGATGGTATCTTGGTATCCCTCTTCACAGTAACTAAGCACACAGTATCCAAGTTAATTTCCCAGCCCTCTGTCATTAACATTGAGGCTCCTTTGCTGGACCTTGCAGAACCAGAGGTGCCCCTTTCACCGACAACTTGAGTTTGATCCACTTGTTTCCATTGCAGCCACTGGAATACGCAATCTGCCCATCATGAAAATGGCAAGAATCTTGCCCTGCTGACTGACTTTTCTAGGTAATTTTAGATAAATTTAGAAAAGCCTTGACTTCGCTCATGTTTGGGAACGGTGTGGGTATTTTTTGTCTTTACACACTAAAACTACATTGACTTCAAGATCCTGTGCCTGATCCACGAGCCTTTCCCTGGTCAATAACAAGGCAACCTCACTACCCCTCTAGTGTTCTCACTCGTACAACTAACTATACAGCCATAGCTGGTCTTCCATATTCTGCAGGCCATCTGCTGGTCCAAGTGTTTTCACTTTATGGTTTTACGCTTTCAGTGATCTTCTCCTTGGAGCTCACTACCACTGCATCTCCACTGCGGATATGACCCTTTGAAGTCCAGCAGAGTATCGTAGACAATCTATTTCACCTTTCAAATAAATAAACTCATTTAATTTGTATCCCGCTTTCATTCTCCTTCCCCTTTTCTACCATCCTAAAGCTGTTTCATTCATGCCCTCCTCAGAGCAAATCCTGCCATGTAGCAGGCAAAATGAGGTATAAAAGAGCACACATACAATAAAATGTTATTTCCAGATGTTAATTATATAGCACTATTCGACTCACTGAATTTTTAATTACCGATAATAGTGCAAAATCAAAAGACCATGTCGCCTGCCCCCCTCCCTCCCACACGCATGCACAGAGTCCCAGTGTAGTAAGTCTCCTTCACTTGAATGTCGATGAAGTTTGTTTGTCTCAGCCTCTTCTCCATGACCCACCCCAGCTCCAGACTCATCCACCTCAGCCATGCCTCCTCTCGCCCCCCCCGCCATGCCCTGGTCTGTGTTGCTTTCAGCCTCTAGAGTGTTCCACCTCTTATGTGTAGCCCATGCTGCAGGCTGGAAACCAAGCCAGTTGGGTGGCTGTGGGCTCGCAACTGATGCCTTAACAAAGGCGGGTGAAGGTAAGGAAACATTTGCTGCCTTCTTGAAGGTGGATTCCTTGACTTCACCCCCTATACTAGGTACGTATGAAATATGATGCTACAACGTTTTGCCAGGTGTATACCATGTGCACCAATGAGCTTGTCCTTATCAAAGGGGTGTCGTTTAGGGAGAAGCGGTTGTCACTGCTACTCTGATGTTGCATCGCATAGACGCCTTTGCAAGTCCTGTTATTTACTCAGTATCAATACCGAGCCTTAACAGGAAAATATGCCTTTAGCTGCTAACATTTCTGAAATGTATTGTTTGCCCTTTTGATAAGTTAGTTTCTAATAAAATGTATCTTAATATAGTGTATTAAAACCATGCATGGGTTCGAATGGTGCGTGAAACGGCTTGTGTGATGTGAAAGATGTGCTTTAACACAGCCTTACCCCTATGATGCTGCTGAGATGACATCACTGCCATTGTTGATAGTAGCTGCCCTTCCATTTTAAATCCAATCTAACTAGGGAGTAAGGGCCAGATGTGGTCAAATCCGATTCGAAAAATCGGATGCAGAACGGTGTCTCAGACACCGTCTGCGAATCTCAATGGGGTCGCAAAGACCCACATCATTAATATTAATGAGGTGTGTCGCATTTTGCGACCCCATTGAGATACCCTGCATTCACAGGGATAGTGGCCTGCTGGAGACAGCAGACCTCCATGTCTGTGACTGCTTTTTAAATAAAGCAGTTTTTTTTGTTTTTTTTTTGTATTGCAGCCCGTTTTCCTTAAAGGACAACGAGTTGCAATACAAAAAACATTAATGGCGACATTCACAAAGGGGAAGGGGTCTCATTGGGACCCCTTCCCTTTTGCGAATGGGTTACCACCAGTGTGACACTGGTGGTAACTGCGAATTGCTTTGCAACCGCGTTCGCGGTCACAAAGCAATTCTGCATTGCGGTGCGAGTCGCAAATAGGAAGGGAACACCCCTTCCTAGTTGCAAGTCGCATTCCCATTTTGCAAGTCGGCACGACTTGCAAAATGGGAATGTGCATCGCGATGCGCGTTTTGCATGGCGCAAACTACGATTTTTGCAGTTTGCGCCATGCAAAACGCTTCCTACATCTGGCCCTAAATGTCGAAGGACTAACATACGTGACCCGGTCACTCCTACAGCATTGGAGCAGCTCTGGGAGGGAGAAATCCATTTGGTGTTTTTTAATTTTTTGTTTGGGGGCATCGGGCACCTCATGCAGCACAGTTTTCTTAACATAACCGAAGCCTGTTCTTCTGCCCGCCATAACCTCACTCACTTCCAGTTTGCCCAATCTAACCTCAACAGCTTCCACCCATGCCCAACATGACCTCACATTCCTATGCCGTGCCCCACATAACCTTCCTCTTGGCCCATCATGACCACCCTCTCAGATACACTGCACCCAAAATAAGATCACCTGTTTCCACACCGCCCAGCACAAACCCACAGTTCAAACCCTCGAAACCTGGATGCCCATAAAGGATAACAGGTAAATGCATAGTATTTTGCTCTCTGGGCATAGCAAACTCCAATATACCTGATGAAATATTCTATGTCTCAATCGCAAAACCATCTGAATGCCTGGAAATGGCATCCCTCGTTCAAGCAGCTGTTAATGTCAGTCAAAAGGCCTGGATGACGATAGGCTTCTTTCACCACAGATGGATCTCAGTGCATCACCCTGTGTATCCTGTGCAGCATCTTGAACGTGCAGCGCTTCTGTTGCTGAGAGATTATCAGAAAGCTTGCATTTTATTAATACATCTGTTTATTCTCAGGGGATCATTCCCAAGATTTAACAATAGATTGACGATATTCATTGCTGTAAGAATTTGCATCATGAAGGTACAGTCTGAGAGTTAGTACCAACTGAAGTGTATACAGAATGAGTGGGCAAAACTTTCTAAAGTGTGTATGTGAAATATAGAGGCTACCATGGAACTGAAACTATCGCCAACTAAGTTGGTATCACTTAAATATAAATACACACGTTCCAACATTGGAACATTCCTGGATGTTGTTGCTGTGCCTTTTGATGCAAGCAGATAACACAGTTTATTCGTTCTGTCTAATTCTCCTTGTCAAATTGGTAACATACTGTTGTAGTTAACCTTGAATACAAGGTTGCAGCAATCACTTCATCATTAAAACAATTCATTGGAACTGTTTTGATACTGTAACAACCTTTTCTCTCTTAGTTAAAAGGCAAGGAAATATCTTGATCTGATATTTGTCCTGCCCCAAAGAAGTGCCTAAGGTTGTACAGATAGAGTTCTTCTGTATTTGTCCTATTAAACGCGTGCCACAACTAGTCATTGCCCTAACTTTGCTTCCAAAGAATGCAGTTCGCCCCCTTGTATTACTTGATGTGATGTAGTTTTAACCCATGGTTTTGGTTTTATTCCTATTCCAGTATCTTCTAGTCCGTTGTTTCACCCCTTATCCCTTTTCTATGAGGCCTACTGTACTTGCTCTAAAGGCCTGACACTTCTCAAAAGCATGTCTATGTGGTTCTCTTTTCTGTATATTCAACAGTGAGCTCCACAGTGTAGGAGGCTGGACTGGCTTGTAGTGAGTACCAAGGGGTACTTGCACCTTGCACCAGGCCCAGTTATCCCTTATTAGTGTATAGGGTGTCTAGCAGCTTAGGCTGATAGATAATGGTAGCTTAGCAGAGCAGCTTAGGCTGAACTAGGAGACGTGTGAAGCTACTACAGTACCACTTAGTGTCATATGCACAATATCATAAGAAAACACAATACACAGTTATACTAAAAATAAAGGTACTTTATTTTTATGACAATATGCCAAAGTCTCTCAGAGTGTACCCTCAGTGAGAGGATAGGAAATATACACAAGATATATATACACAATAGCAAAAATATGCAGTATAGTCTTAGAAAACAGTGCAAACAATGTATAGTTACAATAGGATGCAATGGGGACACATAGGGATAGGGGCAACACAAACCATATACTCCAAAAGTGGAATGCGAACCACGAATGGACCCCAAACCTATGTGACCTTGTAGAGGGTCGTTGGGACTATTAGGAAATAGTGAGGGTTAGAAAAATAGCCCACCCCAAGACCCTGAAAAGTGAGTGCAAAGTGCACTAAAGTTCCCCAAAGGACAAAGAAGTCGTGATAGGGGAATAAGGCAGGAAAGACACAAACCAACAATGCAACAATGCTGGATTTCCAATCTGGGGTACCTGTGGAACAAGGGGACCAAGTCCAAAAGTCACAAGCAAGTCGGAGAAGGGCAGATGCCCAGGAAATGCCAGCTGGGGTGCAAAGAAGCTTCTACTGGACAGAAGAAGCTGCGGTTTCTGCAGGAACGCAAAGGGCTAGAGACTTCCCCTTTGGAGGACGGATCCCTCTCGCCTTGTAGAGTCGTGCAGAAGTGTTTTCCCGCCGAAAGAACGCCAACAAGCCTTGCTAGTTGCAAATCGTGCGGTTAGCGTTTTTGGACGCTGCTGTGGCCCAGGAGGGACCAGGAGGTCGCAAATTGGACCAGGAGGTAGAGGGGACGTCGAGCAAGACAAGGAGCCCTCTTAGCAGCAGGTAGCACCTGGAGAAGTGCCAGAAACAGGCACTACGAGGATGCGTGAAACGGTGCTCACCCGAAGTTACACAAAGGAGTCCCACATTGCCGGAGAACAACTTAGGAGGTCGTGCAATGCAGGTTAGAGTGCCGTGGACCCAGGCTGGACTGTGCACAAAGGATTTCCGCCGGAAGTGCACGGAGGCCGGAGTAGCTGCAAAAGTCGCGGTTCCCAGCAATGCAGTCTAGCGAGGTGAGGCAAGGACTTACCTCCACCAAACTTGGACTGAAGAGTCACTGGACTGTGGGGGCCACTTGGACAGAGTTGCTGGATTCGAGGGACCTCGCTCGTCGCGCTGAGAGGAGACCCAAGGGACCGGTAATGCAGCTTTTTGGTGCCTGCGGTTGCAGGGGGAAGATTCCGTCGACCCACAGGAGATTTCTTCGGAGCTTCTAGTGCAGAGAGGAGGCAGACTACCCCCACAGCATGCACCACCAGGAAAACAGTCGAGAAGGCGGCAGGATCAGCGTTATAGAGTTGCAATAGTCGTCTTTGCTACTATGTTGCAGGTTTGCAGGCTTCCAGCGCGGTCAGCAGTCGATTCCTTGGCAGAAGGTGAAGAGAGAGATGCAGAGGAACTCGGATGAGCTCTTGCATTCGTTATCTAAAGTTTCCCCAGAGACAGAGACCCTAAATAGCCAGAAAAGAGGGTTTGGCTACCTAGGAGAGAGGATAGGCTACTAACACCTGAAGGAGCCTATCAGAAGGAGTCTCTGACGTCACCTGGTGGCAATGGCCACTCAGAGCAGTCCAGTGTGCCAGCAGCACCTCTGTTTCCAAGATGGCAGAGGTCTGGAGCACACTGGAGGAGCTCTGGACACCTCCCAGGGGAGGTGAAGGTCAGGGGAGTGGTCACTCCCCTTTCCTTTGTCCAGTTTCGCGCCAGAGCAGGGCTAAGGGGTCCCCTGAACCGGTGTAGACTGGCTTATGCAGAATTGGGCACATCTGTGCCCAAGAAAGCATTTCCAGAGGCTGGGGGAGGCTACTCCTCCCCTGCCTTCACACCATTTTCCAAAGGGAGAGGGTGTAACACCCTCTCTCAGAGGAAGTTCTTTGTTCTGCCATCCTGGGCCAGGCCTGGCTGGATCCCAGGAGGGCAGATGCCTGTCTGAGGGGTTGGCAGCAGCAGCAGCTGCAGTGAAACCCCAGGAAGGGCAGTTTGGCAGTACCAGGGTCTGTGCTACAGACCACTGGGATCATGGGATTGTGCCAACTATGCCAGGATGGCATAGAGGGGGCAATTCCATGATCATAGACATGTTACATGGCCATATTCGGAGTTACCATTGTGAAGCTACATATAGGTAGTGACCTATATGTAGTGCACGCGTGTAATGGTGTCCCCGCACTCACAAAGTCCGGGGAATTGGCCCTGAACAATGTGGGGGCACCTTGGCTAGTGCCAGGGTGCCCTCACTCTAAGTAACTTTGCACCTAACCTTTACCAGGTAAAGGTTAGACATATAGGTGACTTATAAGTTACTTAAGTGCAGTGTAAAATGGCTTTCAAATAATGTGGACGTTATTTCACTCAGGCTGCAGTGGCAGGCCTGTGTAAGAATTGTCAGAGCTCCCTATGGGTGGCAAAATAAATGCTGCAGCCCATAGGGATCTCCTGGAACCCCAATACCCTGGGTACCTTAGTACCATATACTAGGGAATTATAAGGGTGTTCCAGTATGCCAATGTAAATTGGTAAAATTGGTCACTAGCCTGTTAGTGACAATTTGTAAAGAGAGAGCATAACCACTGAGGTTCTGGTTAGCAGAACCTCAGTGAGACAGTTAGGCATCACACAGGGAACACATACATATAGGCCACAAACTTATGAGCACTGGGGTCCTGACTAGCAGGGTCCCAGTGACACATAACAAACATACTGAAAACACAGGGTTTTCACTATGAGCACTGGGCCCTGGCTAGCAGGATCCCAGTGAGACAGTGAGAACACCCTTACATACACTCACAAACAGGCCAAAAGTGGGGGTAACAAGGCTAGAAAGAGGCTACTTTCTCACACACAGGCTTCCATTACCTAAAATGTCGCTCTTGGCTGAGTAGGACTTTTTAGTGTATTGACTTTCTATTGGTATGTGTGTCGTACCACACACAACTCGAGTAAAGAAGGTGCGGAAATCAGAAAACAGGTGGAAAAAATTAGTGATGTTTCGATTGTAAGGAAAGGTAGGGGGTGACCTAGGAAGGTTATAATATTCAAACAGGAGTAATTTGAGCAGTTTACCATGGTCGTGTCATGTTGAGGTCACCATCAAAGGGTACCACAGTGTTACATGCTATTACGAAACACAAAAATGAGGGGGAGAGGTTAGGGTGGGGGTGTGAGTGCTTGTGCAAAATTAGAAGAGAGGGGAATTTATTTAGGCACCAAAGAAAAGTTGAACAGATTTTCGATTTTGCTTGATTTGCCACAAGATAGAGGGTACATTTCCAGACCAGGAAAGCAGAGAGTTAGTTAGTGTGAGTGAGAAGGTATCAGCCAATGAAAAATAGATTGAAAAGAAAGCAGGAGTGCTGTCTGTGGCAGGAAATACCAGATGCGGAAACGGGCTCCACAGGCCAAGGATAAAGGCTTGAAAATAGAACAGGAGCCCGAATGAAGTGAACACTCCCGTTGCCAGTGTGGCAAAGGACAAGCTTTGCAATCAATGCTAGATAGTATCATAAGAACAGTGAAGAAGGGCAGACAAGCACAAAATAATTATTTTAATTAGGGAAAGTGCATGAAGCGGTTGCCAGTCTTCAAAGTCTTACAAGAGAATTGGAGATGGCGCTTTTCCCATACTGTGTGCGCCTTCCTGATGTAGATAGATGTTAATCGACCACATGGATTATTAACGGAATACCCCAGTCCCCAAAGACAGATCGGAACCAATTACAGAGACCGTTTCCCTGACACGTCAATTATGGGCTATGAACATTGATCAGGGCATGTTAGCCACAATCCTCGCTCTTCCATCTTCCGCTCTTCTTGTCACGGCTTCTGAAAGGTGTGCGTCATCGGTGAGCCATGCTCATTATTTTTACCATACTTGTTCTTCTTCCCCCCCGTGGTCAGTCACTGCCGCACAGCATGGATGACCACAGAGTTAACCTGGCTTCTTTAAGGCGCCCTCGGCTCATACACCAAGTCTTTCTTTAGAAAAAATGTGTTTGTTATGGGGGTGTAGGAGGCTGGACTGGCTTGTAGTGAGTACCAAGGGGTACTTACACCTTGCACCAGGCCCAGGTATCCCTTATTAGTGTATAGGGTGTCTAGCAGCTTAGGCTGATAGATAATGGTAGCTTAGCAGAGCAGCTTAGGCTGAACTAGGAGACGAGTGAAGCTCCTACAGTACCACAAGTGTCATATGCACAATATCATAAGAAAACACAATACACAGATATACTAAAAATAAAGGTACTTTATTTTTATGACAATATGCCAAAAGTATCTCAGTGAGTACCCTCAGTATGAGGATAGCAAATATACACAAGATATATGTACACAATACCAAAAATATGCAGTATAGTATTAGAAAACAGTGCAAACAATGTATAGTTACAATAGGATGCAATGGGGACACATAGGGATAGGGGCAACACAAACCATATACTCCAAAAGTGGAATGCAAACCACGAATGGACCCCAAACCTATGTGACCTTGTAGAGGGTCGCTGGGACTGTAAGAAAACAGTGAGGGTTAGAAACATATCCCACCCCAAGACCCTGAAAAGTGAGTGCAAAGTGCACTAAAGTTCCCCAAAGGACAAAGAAGTCGTGATAGGGGAATTCTGCAGGAAAGACACAAACCAGCAATGCAACAACAATGGATTTCCAGTCGAGGGTACCTGTGGAACAAGGGGACCAAGTCCAAAAGTCACAAGCAAGTCGGAGATGGGCAGATGCCCAGGAAATGCCAGCTGTGGGTGCAAAGAAGCTGCTACTGAACAGTAGAAGCTGAGGATTCTGCAGGAACGACAAGGGCTAGAGACTTCCCCTTTGGAGGATGGATCCCCCACGCCGTGGAGAGTCGTGCAGATGTGTTTTCCTGAAGAAAGACCGCCAACAAGCCTTGCTAGCTGCAAGTCGTGCGGTTAGCGTTTTTGGATGCTGCTGTGGCCCAGGAGGGACCAGGATGTCGCCAATTGTGTCAGGGGACAGAGGGGGCGCCCAGCAAGACAAGGAGTCCTCTCAGAAGCAGGCAGCATCTGCAGAAGTGCCGGAACAGGCACTATGAAGAGGAGTGAAACAATGCTCACCCGAAGTCACACAAAGGAGTCCCACGTCGCCGGAGGACAACTTAGAAAGTCGTGCAATGCAGGTTAGAGTGCCGTGGACTCAGGCTTGGCTGTGCACAAAGGATTTCTGCCGGAAGTGCACAGAGGCCGGAGTAGCTGCAAAAGTCGTGGTTCCCAGCAATGCAGTCTGGCGTGGGGAGGCAAGGACTTACCTCCACCAAACTTGGACTGAAGAGTCACTGGACTGTGGGAGTCACTTAGACAGAGTTGCTGGATTCAAGGGACCTCGCTCGTCATGCTGAGAGGAGACCCAGGGTACCGGTGATGCAGTTCTTTGGTGCCTGCGGTAGCAGGGGGAAGATTCCGTCGACCCACGGGAGATTTCTTCGGAGCTTCTAGTGCAGAGAGGAGGCAGACTACCCCCACAGCATGCACCACCAGGAAAACAGTCGAGAAGGCGGCAGGATCAGCACTACAGAGTTGCAGTAGTTGTCTTCACTACTTTGTTGCAGTTTTGCAGGCTTCCAGCATGGTCAGCAGTCGATTCCTTGGCAGAAGGTGAAGAGAGAGATGCAGAGGAACTCTGATGAGCTCTTGCATTCGTTATCTAAGGAAATCCCCAAAGCAGAGACCCTAAATAGCCAGAAAAGAGGGTTTGGCTACTTAGGAGAGAAGATAGGCTAGCAGCACCTGAAGGAGCCTATCAGAAGTCTTTGACGACACCTGCTGGCCCTGGCCACTCAGAGCAGTCCAGTGTGCCAGCAGCACCTCTGTTTCCAAGATGGCAGAGGTCTGGAGCACACTGGAGGAGCTCTGGGCACCTCCCAGGGGAGGTGCAGGTCAGGGGAGTGGTCACTCCCCTTTCCTTTGTCCAGTTTCGCACCAGAGCAGGGCTGAGGGGTCCCTGAACCGGTGTAGACTGGCTTATGCAGAAATGGGCACCATCTGTGCCCATGAAAGCATTTCCAGAGGCTGGGGGAGGCTACTCCTCCCCAGCCCTGACACCTTTTTCCAAAGGGAGAGGGTGTAACATCCTCTCTCTGAGGAAGTCCTTTTTTCTGCCATCCTGGGCCAAGCCTGGCTGGACCCCAGGAGGGCAGAAACCTGTCTGAGGGGTTGGCAGCAGCTGCAGTGAAACCCCGGGAAAGGTAGTTTGGCAGTACCCAGGTCTGAGCTACAGACCTGTGGGATCATGGGATTGTGCCAACTATGCCAGGATGGCATAGAGGGGGCAATTCCATGATCATAGACATGTTACATGGCCATATTCGGAGTTACCATTGTGAAGTTACACATAGGTAGTGACCTATGTGTAGTGCACCCGTGTAATGGTGTCCCCGCACTCACAAAGTCCAGGGAATTTGCCCTGAACAATGTGGGGGCACCTTGGCTAGTGCCAGGGTGCCCACACACTAAGTAACTTTGCACCTAACCTTTACCAGGTAAAGGTTAGACATATAGGTGACTTATAAGTTACTTAAGTGCAGTGGTAAATGGCTGTGAAATAACGTGGACGTTATTTCACTCAGGCTGCAGTGGCAGGCCTGTGTAAGAATTGTCAGAGCTCCCTATGGGTGGCAAAAGAAATGCTGCAGCCCATAGGGATCTCCTGGAACCCCAATACCCTGGGTACCTCAGTACCATATACTAGGGAATTATAAGGGTGTTCCAGTATGCCAATGTAAATTGGTGAAATTGGTCATTAGCCTGTTAGTGACAATTTGAAAGAAATGAGAGAGCATAACCACTGAGGTTCTGGATAGCAGAGCCTCAGTGAGACAGTTAGTCATAACACAGGTAACACATTCAGGGCACACTTATGAGCACTGGGGCCCTGGCTGGCAGGGTCCCAGTGACACATACAACTAAAACAACATTTATACAGTGAAAAATGGGGGTAACATGCCAGGCAAGATGGTACTTTCCTACAGGGGGCAGCTGCTATTCAACCAACAATACAATCAACATGTAATAAACATAAAAGTATGAAGCAAGGGAAAGAGTTGCAAGGAAACTCAGGCATCTACTGTATCCACAATGTCCATCTTCCTCTTCTCTCACGCTGGACAGCAGCCAGATGAGCCCACAGTATCCATGACTAATGACCAGCTTATATGGATGCCCCCTTTTAGGTTGTACAGCAGCCCAAAGTAGCGCACAGCATTCATTCAATCACTCAATCAAGATTTATAAAGCACTGCAGCTCACCCGTGAGGTTATCTAGATGCTGAGGGTATAGCTGCTAGGGGTACAGTTGAACAGCCAGGTCTTGAGTCCTTTCCTGAATTCCAAGAGAGAGGATGACGTCCAGAGGTGAAGGGGGGGGGTTGTTCTAGGTTTTTGCTGCAAGTTAGATGAAGAGCCTTCCACTTTTGCTCCAGCTAATGCAGGGTATGTGCACAAGGGAGAGGAGGTGAAGTGTAGGAGTCTGGAAGGATGTTGCAAATTCAGGCAGTGTTTGATGTATGCTGGACCCTGGTTGGGTTGTGAAGGGCTTCGTAGATGTGGATCAGCATTTTGGATTGGCATCTCTTCTGGATGGGCGCTAGTGGAGCTTGTTGAGGTGTGGGGTGATGTGTGTCTGCTTTGGGGGGGTTGAGGATGAGTCTGGCTGCTGAATTCTGTATGTATGTAGTCTCTTCAGGACGTGGGTGGTGATTCCTACGTACAGTGTATTGCCATAATTCAGCTGGCTGGTGATGAGGACTTGAGTGACAATATGTCTTGTGTTGACAGGGAGCCCATTTGAACATCTTATGAAACATGTGAAGAGTGGAGAAGCAGGTGGAGGATGTTGCATTGATCTGGTGTTTCATGGTGAGCTTGCTGTTCAGGATGGTGCCAAGGTTGCATGCGTGGTCTGCTGGGGTGGGTGCTGGTCCTAGTTTGAAAATCCACCAGGAGTCGTTCCATGGGGAAGGTATTGTTTCTGAAGCTCAGCACTTCCGTTTTGTCTGTGTTGAGTTTTAGGCAACTGTTTTGCATCCAGTCAGCAATGCTCGTCATGCACTTGTTGAAGTTGGCCTTCATGGTGGAGTTGTCTTCTGATAGTGAGAGGATGAGCTGGGAGTCATCTGTGTAGGATATGATGTTCATTCTGTGGGTTCTGACTACGTTGGCCATAAGGGTCATTTAGATGTGGAACAGTGTAGGGCTGTGGGACGAGCCTTGAGGGACACCACAGATGATGTTCTCAGACTTGTGGGCAGCACAGCAGGTGATGCTCACCCTCCCTAAAGTAATACCTCTACTCTCCTATTGTACAGTAGTTTTGGGAAATGCACATCATTAGCAATTTGTACTGTATCATAAAAAAGCTCCCACTTTTAAATTTTGACTAACTGTACCCAGACATACAGACACAATCTGTTTCCTTATTTGTATTTATTTAAAAAAATGAAAAATACAGAAATTAGTTCTGTTTTCATTTACAACCAATCCTTCAAATGTTGTGCACTTTGACTTCACATGGAGTTAAAATAAAGACATAAGGGGTCATATTTTTAGTGCCCTAGCGCTACCTTACACCACATTAATGTAATTGTTTTTGATGTTAATGTGACCCAACAAGGCTGAAAACCCAGCAGCTTATTTACAGGGTGGCGAAATGCAAGCATTGCACCACTCTGTAACCCTTTGCGCTACATTATGCCACACTGAGTGCAGCGCCACTTTCCATAAATCTGCCCCAAGGTGTTCCTATTGAAGTCTAAATAGCTGTAGATTTCACATGTGGTAGTATTACACTCTTTCTGTTTTCAGGTGAGATTAATGTTTTATTATAAACCATACAGATTTCTATGAGTAACCATGTGTTTATCAGTTAAAATATATGTAACTATACTAGTTGCAACTTTAGCTGTTAAACGACCAACATACGATTACAATGAGATGAGACTAAACATGGCACTGTGTAAAGGTAGATACAGTGAAACTGAGAGCCCTTATGGTAAATGAGACCATGTCCCACATTGAAGAGCTCCACGCCACATTGATGGTCCTTATCCTAACTTGAACAGTACCAGCTCTCACATTGTACGATAGCCTTGAGAAGCCTTGAACGCTGATGAGCCTTGAGTTAGGTAGTATAACCTGCTGTCCCACCTTCTCACAGCATTGCGGCCTGAGAAGAACAATGTATCAGTGATCAGTGTCCTTCCAGAATCGCCTCTTTCATGTCATCACACACACCCCACTTACCCGAAAGAGCCTGCTGGCTATCTTAAGGCCTTATAACGCCTTTGAGGATTGCTGGTAACTTGACAAATTTTGAGGCTGAATGGGTTGTAAATTTCTCCAGAATACATAATGTTACCTATCATATATTTTTATGCTACTTGTTTGAAAAAAATAACATTTGTATTAAAAGCAGTGTTGCTTAACACAATTTCACAGTGTATTGTACTAAATAATTTCCAGACTTCGGCTGAAGTCCGGATATAATTGAACGTAATGACATGATTCCTCTGAAATGTTGGAATTACTGCTGAGTGGATGGTACGGTTAGGCATGGACTGTGACCGTATCTTGTCCCAAGCATCCCTTCTCGCATCACCCAGAAGATGTAACCACTGGACACTGGGTAAATAGCAGAACCACAGAGCATGTCCTGTCCTCATGCCTTCTGGCCAGTACACAGCCACAATGCCCTAACAGTGTGAAAAAGTTTCACAGACAATAGCTTGGCCACCTGACCATATCACATGCCAAACAAAACATGAAAAACATAGTGGGGCCATTTCACAATTTGTTTATGAGTAAAGGGAGCGTTATTACAGAAGTGCTCTGTTACATACTCTTAGGTGCCTTTGTGAAGCCAGAAACATCCAACTACTTACTAGTAAAAGTGCAAAGATGGCACAGTCCTGTTCTGTGGGTACTATTTGTATATGATTATTCCCTGTAAATTCTCGTTTTATCTAAGATCAGTCTCCCTTACGTGTCTATACCTTGAGATGTTTTGAGTGCTGCATACAATGGGCCTTGAAGCACTGTTGATGCTACTCTTGTAGCCCTGCAGACTGTGAACATGAGATGTGTAGAAGTGCCTGTGACTGTTCACATAAGAGACTGGGAGAAAGGGGATTCAGCACAGAAAGTGTCATATACATTGTCAATGTTTCTAATCTGAAGGGCTGTTGTCACGCACAACCCTAAACCAGTAGAGGGCCGCCCTAAAGCCTTTAATGCACTGGGCCAACTGAGTATCATCTGATATTAGGAATTTCACTTAGGTTGCCATCTTATAGCAAAGTTTCCTCATCAGTGAGGGTCATCTTGAGTCCAAAGATATAGGCCCTCATTATGAACACGGCGGTTTTCACCGCCTTGTTCAGGCCGGCGGTCATTCTACTGACCGCCAGCCCCCCTGGGACCCTGCCGGGCAGATAATAAACATTCTGCTGGGCCAGGGGGCGGAAACATTGTTTCTACCCGCTGGCCCAGCAGAATGCCTGGCCGGGACATTGTAGCCTCTGTGCGGCGGGTGCAGCTGCACCCGTCGCGCAGATCACTACCCGTAAATCGGACAGTGACCTGCACGATGGGGCACTGCACAGGGGCACCTGTACTGCCCATGCCAAGTGCATGGGCAGTGCAGGGGCCCCCTAGGGGGGCCCCGGAGCACCCCTTCCACCAGCCTTTCCCAGGCGGGGAAACCCGCCAGGGAAAGGCTGGAGGACATGGGATCATTATCCGAGCGGTAGCAGCGCTGCCCTGTTGGATAATGATGCCGTCCACTGTCAGGCTGCCTGTCGGAGGCAGCCTGGCGACGCAGTTCATTATATGGCGGTTCAGCCCGCCATGCCGGTGGTGGGCTTTTCAGCAGCCACCAGCATGGCGGGCTGAACTGCCGGGGTTCATGACCCCCATAGTCTGGACATCCCTATCCCACTTAGGAAAACAAAAACATAATAGTTGGAATTATTTAATTATTCTCAGCCCCTGGTAACTACTATGGGCTACATCCCAGTCCATAGTTCTTTTTTTGGCCAATGTGTCACAAAGACAGCTGAGCCATGTGCAACTCAGTCTTGGCCAAAATGCCAAGACATGTCCTTTTCACACCAGACGACAAGCAAACCCAAGACCAGCTTCAGCTGTTTGGACCCCACAAGTAATGTCACATCTGGGCATACCTTGCACACAGACAGAATAGTGAAGGGTAGAATGTTTGACCTGATCTCCCCTAGCTTCAGAGAACTTGTCCCCACTCAAGCATTTCTAATTATGAGAATCTCCTGGTAGGTAAATATGCCACCATTCCCCTATGTGGAACGCCCACTATGCCAGTGTCTGTACTGGCACAAACTCCCGTTGGACTGTCATTCAGCGGCAAACCCTGTATAAACACATTCATATGTAAGAAGCTGTTCCTCCTCCCTCCCCCCACGCCCCCTCCTCCATTCCGTGCTCAGAAGGAGGGCTCCTGTGATGCCCTTGACAGAGATAACCTTGCGGGAAAGCTGAGTGGTACATGACCCCCCTCGCAGGCGGGAATTGCTTTGCCCTTTCCAAAGCATAATTTACCTGACAAAATATTTTAGAAGCTGCAAGAATTGAAATGATTTACAGATGCAGAAATGAGCCTGTATTTAATGGCTGGGAAGTGGGAATTGGGCCGCCATGCTGAGAAAGATTGAGTATTCCTTTGGACAGGAGAGGCCACGGTGCTGGGAACGAGTGAGACTTCAGTATGGTTATGAGGCAAGAGCTAGCACAATAGACCTGAGAGCGCGGCTTGCTGGCATGCAGCAATCAGTGTATACCTTTGCAAACTTATGACATTTACTCAAATAACTGTGTTCAAGGAACATTAGGAGATATCTGCTACAATTACCTACTAACCCACGTTAACATAATGTTAAACGTTTCGTTAAAAGTAACCACCAATTCAGTTGGTATTATGGCTAGAAACTAAAGGCTTTTATATTAACCAGTTAAGGTTAGGTATGCATCATTAACTCCCCTTCCATGCGCCAGAAGCTACCCAGGTGGCAGTTGTAAGGTGCCACAAGGAAGAATTAGAAACAACAGCTTGATGGAATAATCTCTTGAATGACTCTCAGCCACTGTTGATCACTCTGGTCCCATTCAGCCCACTTTTCTTACCCACTGCGCTCCTGCACACAGACACTGTCTGTATGCAAATTGGTGTTGGTCCTTCTCCTTTTGAACAGAAAAGCCCAAAATACCAGGCCAGGTTTCCTGCAGGTGGGAACACAATCAGTCCCAGTCTGGTTTTAGGTACCTTTACACCTGTAGTGTTAACGCAATTTTGCATAATTTTAACTCTCTGGAGAGTGTTTGAAACAGACAATGTCTCGTGGATAGACTTTTTCTTCTCAAACCATTCTCCTATCAACATCTTACACTACTTTTTTTTCACGGGGTAAACATAATAATGCAAAATACCAGCAACCAACATTTCAGGCAATATGTATATTTATGCTTGATTTTGTTAATGGAATTCATTAAATTACACGAAAAACATTTAGCAATTTCACACACCCAAGTTCTGTGGCGCAGAGAGCATGGGACTCAAGTCTTGACATACCCATCATAATTAGGTCAGCTACTGCAACAAGCAACACATTTTTGGAATGTATGCTTAAATTGATCTCTTCCAAAGTCAATGGCTCCAGGCCACATTCCAGTGTATTGTTTTCCATCCGTTCTGCAGCTTTTGATGAGGACCAGTCAGAGGCAAATGGGCCTTGGTCTTTTACTAATAGGAACAGTCCAGCCTGGACTACAAGGTCGGGTATTCTCTATATACAAACACCTAAAATAAGGCATTCTGGAAAACGAGTCAAACTATTTAAAGTGTATGCCCATGCACCCACCAGAAAAATTAATTCAATGCCATCTTTTGAAATCTTGTAAAAAAACACAGTAAATGAAAGAAGTACAGAGAAATGGCCCTTGAGACTCTGGACCTCAAGCTCTTTAAGAACCTTCAGTATTGCCTGACACACTGTTTATTCACAGAAGCCAGTCTGTACAGGCAGTGCTTTCTGAAACAGTGGGGCCCACCCCTTATTTTCCTCACGAGCTCGGAAAGATACAAATGTTTGATTCTAATTTTTTATCATCCAGATTCACCAAATGCCAACCTTTTCCAGGAGGTTGGGCATCTGGATAAACTTCTCTTAATATTCTGAAAATGAATCTCTTTTCTGCGGCACCATTGGAACACAGCACTGAATCCCACATCTGTCATCCGTGCTTACCATGTTTATCAGGCGAATTTAGTCATTGTGGGGAGAAACGCCAATAGTAAAAGTACGGGGTAGATTGTCCTCCATTTTGTTTCACTTAAATGTGGCATTTCTGTTGGTAGTGTAGGCAGAAAGGCCAATAACTGCAATAGCATGGTGCATTTTAATGCACAACGATGGGCAATTCGTAAATACTTCCGGTTTGGGTGCTTCCAATTCTGCAAAACTGCCCAGCTGGGCACCTAGTTCTGAAAAGTGATACAGGTCACAGTGTATGCTATACTCGTTCATACTCAGCCATGTCTGGAGTACAATGCAAATGCCATTCTGGCTTTTACTTGGTCACCATGTGTGGCATCACTGCCGAGTCAGCCTATGGCTCAGCCTCCTCCCCCCCACGCCCCAACTCTGTGCTACAGGGATCAATGAAATATGATACTTAACGGGGGTATCCGGTACACCTCCCCATGCCCATGCCCAGCTAACACGTAGACAGCTTCTTGCTGAGAAATACATTAAACTGTCACTCTGGTGGAACTGCAGTCGGTGATGTTATGCAGAGATGTGCTGCCATCAGTTCCTTTGTTTTCTCCCTTCCCCTTTTTCCCCACCCCTTGGATTCCTCCTTTGGGAATGTTGGACAGCACAGGTCATGTAATGGGTGATGGGGAGTTTAGTTGGATGAGCCTCTCTTGTATTTACGGTGCTGGCTTCTTTTAAAGCCATGCTTCCCTTTGTGGTGTGACGTCAGATCTATAGCAGGGACTATCCCACTCCCAGAGCCAGTTGCAGCACTTAATGTGTGACCATGTTTGCCGGTGCTCGGCACATGCACTTACTTGGTAACACCGGTACACGGTTATGACAGTTCTCCACATGATGCCACTGTCCGTCTTTTTTTTAAAAAAGACATGTGCTAGGAGTTTAAAAATTCAATATACGATTACAAAAGTAATATCACCAGAGTGCAGGACTTTAATTTGGCCGGCCCCTCAGGGTAGTAATTAAAAGCTGAAATTGAAACTGGTTCTTATCGGGCCCTATATTAAAGTTCTTCATTTTACAGAAAGAAACGCTGCTCGATTTCTGAACAATGAGTGCTAAACACTTTAAAGTTATCTAAGTCAGCGATTTAGTTCCCGTTTTTATTTCACGTTTTAATTAATCTTTCATTCCCCCAAGAGTGTAATTTCTTGGACTTAATGTTTCTGTATTTGCTTCAGCTAATATATTTCTCTTGCATTGTGCATACTTTGAACTGAGCCACCTGAGGATGTGTGTCACAGCGCTGTAGAGGTGAGGCTGAAGGCCTCACAGTGCCTGTCACAATACATAGTTACCCAATCCTTGGCCTCTCTGCAGAGTGCACAGAGCAATGGCCATGTATTGCAGTTGCAACTGTGATTCTGTGAAAATAGTCTGTAGGCGGTACACAGCTGTCAAAATGTTCACAAGGCATTAGTAAGAGAAAATGAAGTGCTTAGACGTGAGTGGGTGCATTGTGTAATGGAAGGGTGGTGAAGTGAAGAAGAGGGGAGAAAGTGCATACAGCAGCGAGTGAAAAGGTTTTGCTGAAGAGGAGAAAGAGGAGGTGTGAGAAATGCAGCTGGAGGATTTCAGACAGATGTGAGTAGAAAAATGGCAGGACTGTCTAAGATAGACTGCAGAGGAATGTGGTGTGAGAGGAAGAACCGCAGTGATTGAGACACTGACGACCACTACTCCTTCCACAGACCCCAGTAATGTTTAAGTCACAGTCTCATAATTTCAGAGTTGAAACATTTTCAATATTGTAAGGCCTGGAATCCTTGGTGTGCTTTCCACCTGTCTTGTTGCCTCTGCCTCATGAACTATTTACTGTGTGCTGAATTTCGTTTTTGCTGGTTTTGGTACTCTGGGCACTCTGAACTGCCATTGCAGTGTCTGTGTGTTATAAACTGCAATGTCAACCTGGCAAGTGCACCCACTTGCCAGACCCAAACCTTCCCTTTTTGTACATGTAAGGCACCCCTAAGCAGGGGTGTAGCTTGGTCAGTAAGATCAGGAGCAGGGTGAACGTCAGAATTCCCAACAATCAGGCTGGCATACATTATAGGACAAGCAGGGAACATGACAGAAGCCTAAGGGGCAGTGGGCATGGAGAGGAATGCAGTTTGGTAAGAGCAGTGAGAGAGAAAACACAATATTCTGTAAAATAACCAATATTGTAGAGGGCTTTCAAATAGAGTGTGCGTGTGTTTTTGTTTTGTCTGAATGTATGTAAAAATTCCTGCTGAAATCCAACTGACATCTCACAATACCCGACTGAAAGCATATGTTCCCAACTATTTATAAGAAAATACATTTAATAGGGAGGTGTAACACCTCATACACCTCCTCCCCGTGAAGCTACGCCCCTGCCTCTAAGGTAGGCCCAAGATAGCCCCATGGGCAGTGTGCAGTGTATGTAAAAGGGAGGACATGTACTTGTGTGTTTTACATGTCCTGATATGGAAAAACTGCTGAATTCGGTTTTCACTATTGCAAGGCTTGTCCCTCCCATAGGTTAACATGGGGATTGCCTTGAAATATCTTTAAGTGTAATTTCCCATTGGGAGCAGATAGAGATGGGTCTCTGAAGTCACAATTTAAAAATACATATTTTAGAGAAGCTGATTTTTAAATTGCATGTTTCAAAATGGCACTTTTAGAAAGTGGGCATTTTCTTACTTAACCATTCCTGGCTGTGGAATACACATCTGGGTCAGGATGACAGTTGGGCTGGTTGTGAATTCATCCTAGACAGTCACACAAAGAGAGCTGAGGTGTGCCCTGCATATCCTGATGGGACTTCCTAGGCTAGAGTGGTGGGAGGAGCTGACACTTGCACCTGAATAGGGCTGTGCCTGTCCTTACACAACGCAGGCTCCAACCCCCTAGAGGGTGTCTGGGACCAGGGCAGGAAAGGCAGGGACTTGTGCACTACAAAGACTTTCCTTTGAAGTTTGCCTGCTTCAAATGCAGAAAAGAATATATGTGTTGGACCGAAAACCACAGACTTTTGGAACAGTTGTGGATCAAGAGGGGACTCTGCCAAGGAGAAGAGCTGAAGAGCTGCGAGGAGTACTGCTCCTTTGCTGTGTGCGCTTTGCTGGGTTGGCCTGCAGTTGCTGCTTCTGCTTTGCAGAAGACAAAGATTGGACTTTGCTTTGTATCCTGCTTGTGAAGTTTCTCCAAGGGCTTGGACTGAGCTTGCCTCCTGTTAAGAAGTCTCGGGGACATCAAAGACCTCACTTGTCAGCCCCTGGGGTCTCTTGCTGAGGACCCTGACTTACCAAGAGATACCCACTCCAGTTCCTGGGCCCCTGGGAGTGAAGTCTGGCATAAAACAAGAAGAACCAGGCAAACCGACTCCAGAACCAGAGCCTCTGCCCAATTCCCCACCGCTGCCTGCACCTGAGTCTGTGGTCCCCGCTGAAGTATGATGACCACGACTGACACTGCAGGCCGATTCCACCGCAGCACCTCTGAAGTTCCACAACACTCGTGAGTCCAGAGTGCCATGTCACCAACATCCTTGACACCCAACTCCACTGAGGCCTGTGGCCCTGTGGTGTGATTCTGACACTTGGAAGGGCTGCACACCATCGTGAACTGCTGGACTCATCGGCCCCGCCTGATGGTGAGGAATGATGCCTCGTCGCCGATGCCACCTCACCTCCACTGCCTCTATAAGAAATCTACGCCTCACCTCCCCTGTGTAGCAGCAAAGAACTGAAGCCTCACCTCCTGCGTAGCAGTATGGAACTGACCCAACACTGGCTCCAGCAAGGCCTCACCTCCCCGACTCCATGGCACGTCTTTGACTCTGCTTCCTTTCTGGGGTCCATGTGACTCCCTGACTGGCATTGCACTCCTTCACAAGTGGCGTCAGACTGTTGGAAACAACTCCATCATGATGCTGTGATAGCACTAGTTGAAGCTATTATGTTTCTAAGTGCTTTATTGGGATTTAATCTTTTAAAATGTGTTATCTTTGCTTGTGTATGTTGGATTTTTGTCCTTTTGGTCTTGTTTTACTTAGATAAATATTGGCTATTTTTCTAAACTGATATTGTGTCTATTTGTAGTGTTTTTACTGTGTTACTGTGTGTGGGTACAAATACTTAACACATTGCCTCTGAGATAAGCCTGACAGCTCATGCCAAGCTACCAAGGGGGTGAGCAGGGGTTATCTTAGGTGTGTGACTCCCTTACCCTGACTAGAGTGAGGGTCCCTACTTGAACAGGGTGTAAACTGACTACCAACTAGAGACCCAATTTCTAACATTGGTGAGCAGCAGTGAGGATAGGACTTGTGCTTGTACCTAACATACAGTGATTGATGTACACTACTGCATGGTGCAGACCATTATGCAACCACATACTGCTGTTTGATTTTTGTTTTGTTTTTGGCAACCATTGCAGTTATCCACAAATCATGTTTCTGGCTGGTGAACCAGCAAGTGAAGTTGCAGTGGTTGTGTTTGAGATTGAGAAATTGAAATTCTACATTGTGCCACAACTGAAACTGTTCTGCAAGGATCTTAATTGCCGTGTGAAGAGTTCCTCTAGGAAAGAGAAGCTGCAAAAGGCACTGAGGGCCTGGTGCGCAGCAACAGAAGCTGGGGAGGCTGAGAATGAGGATGTGGAGGTACAGCACCAACAAAGGGACTTTGTAGCTCAGGATCTGCTTGTAGGGAGAACCCCCTCTGTGAGTGGCAGCAGTATGCCATCCAGAGGTTTGTTCCGAGAGGAGCTGAAGGACAGGCGGCAGGCCAGAGACTATGAGCTGGGAATTGAGAAGCTCAGATTGGAAGCAGAAAACAAAAGGTTTGAAATGGAGCAAAAGCAACAAGAAAGGGAAAGGGTCCTTGCTCTGGAGGAAAAGAATTTGCTTTTTGGCCTACGGGTTAAGTATGAAGGAGCTGAACCAAGCAGGCTGAACTGAATATGAATGGTGGCAGCATACTTCCAGTGCAGTGTGAGAGAAGAGAGCACATTCCTAAAGATTTAGTGAAGGATTATAAGAGGGAGGATGACATACACTTGTGGTTTAAGGAGTATGAGTCAGCAATCCACATGAACAGGGTCCCTGAGGTACACTCGAGGGCAGGACTGTGGAAACACTTTGAGGTAGATGGTAGGGACACATGGCAGCCTTAGGGGATCCCAGGGGCTCACCTGCTCTACCATGAAGGACGCCCTGCTCACTAGATATGGTCTCACCTCAAAGGAGTACAAGGAAAAGTTTAGGTCCTACAAGAAGTCGGATTCCCAAACTTGGCTAGAATGTGTTGATTCATTTTGCAGAGCACTGGATGAATGAGTGAAGGACAGCAATGTAACAGATTATGAGGCAATGTACAATTTGGTTGCATGGGAGTACTTGTACAGTCTTTGTTTTCCAGAGCTGCATCAGCATCTGATTGACAGCAAGCTGACTGACTCAAGGAAGCTTGCCCAGGAAGCAGACCGCTAGGAGTGTACCAGGGTCCACAAGAGGTATGGGGGAGACTCTGCCAATGGTGGGCAGGGTCCCTCTCTGAAGACGTGGGGTATCAAGGGTAAACAGGGGGAGTTCCCAAAAGGGCCCCAACCTAATTCTCAGGGTAAGGATTCCCACCCCCCAGTTGAGAAGAAACATTGGATCTCTACAGGGAAGCCAGCAGAGAAGGGTCCCCACAAGTGTTATGGATGTGATCAGCAGGGTCACATGATGGGGGATCCCAAGTGGACTCCGGCACCCACAAGCGCACAGTCACAGGAGTTGGTCAGTGTAGCGCTTGGGGAGGAGTTGGTTCCAGGAGAAGGGTGGGTTCCAGCTGAGAAGACCCTTGTCTCCCTAGAGGACAGTGAGATGGTAAAGAGGACCTTTGTGCCTGAGAACACTAAGAAGTACAGGCTGTGGGTGGCCATCAATGGACAGAGGGTGGAGGCTCTGAGAGACACAGGGGCCAGCATTACTACTGTCAGGTGTCATGTGGTGTCTGAAGAGCAGTTGGTCCCCAATGTATTTCACCAAGTAGTTGCTGTGGACATCTCTGAGCGCAAGTACAAGGTGGCACTGGTTCCCTTTGAATAGGGTGATGGGGTCTTAGGTTCCTTGAGGGTAGCTGTGAGTCCAACCATGCCTGTTGATTGTCTGCTAGGTAATGACCTGGAGGATTCCCCTTGGTGTGAGGTGGAACACAGGTCACACTTGAAGATGTTGGGTCTGCCTGAGTACGGTATGGTCTCACCTCAGAGGAGTACAAGGAAAAGGTTAGGTCCTACAAGAAGTCGGATTCCCAAACATGGCTGGAATGTGTTGATTCTTCTTGCAGAGCACCGGATGAATGAGTAAAGGGCATCAATTTAACAGATTATGAGGGGATGTACAATTTGGTTGCAACGGAGCACTTGTACAGTCTTTGTTTTCCAGAGCTGCATCAGCATCTGATTGACAGCAAGCTGACTGACCCAAGGAAGCTTGCCCAGGAAGCAGACCGTTAGGAGAGTACCAGTGTCCACAAGAGGTATGGGGGAGACTCTGCCAAGGGTGGGCCTGCCAGGAAAAGAAGTAGCAGGGGGCATGGGACACCTGCCCCAGATGTTCCCACTGTCTGGGAGGAGGCTGAACCTTAGGGAGACACCCCAGAACCTACAAGGGAGAAGGTGGCCAAACTGGGGGATGTGCCTGAGCTGACCCATTGGCAGCAAGAAGGGGGTCCCACCATGGAAGAGTTCTGGGAGGCACAGAAGACATCACCTTCTCTTGAGGGTCTGCGGTGGCAGGCTGCAGATCAGATGGCTGGCAAGGAGTCTGGATCACATTGCATCTTGTGGTAGAATGGTCTCCTGTATAGTGAGTCTGAGGTGGCTGAGCCTGGGGCAGCCCAAGTGCTGGTGGTACCCGAGTGCTGCAGAACCTTCCTACTGTGTCTCGCTCATGGTGTGCCTATTGCAAGACATTTGGGGCAGGACAAAACATGTGAGAGGATTATCACCCAAATTTACTGACTTCAAATGCGAAGGCACTCTGGTGCACATTGTGGGTCTTGCCAGACTGGGGGACTGGGGGAATGGTCTCCAACCATTCCCCATTGTGAGCACCCCTTTTGAGTGGATGGGGATCAACATTGTGGGGCCTCTGGACCCCAAGACAACCATGGGCAACCATGCCACACAGTACCCAGAGGCTGTCCCTCTGAGGTCAGTGCCGGGACCCGTGGTGGGCTGGGCATTGATGGGGATATTTTCCCACATGAGGTTCCCCAATGAGGTGGTATCTGACCGATGTACCAACTTCATATCCACATATATTAAGTCTCTGTGGAAGGAGTGTGGGGTGACTTACAAGTTCACTACTCTTTGATACCCCCAAGGAAATGGGTGGGTTGAAAGGTTCAACCGTACCATGAAGGGTGCTTGTGGAGTTTCTCCAAGGGCTTGGACTGAGCTTGCCTCCTGTTAAGAAGTCTCAGGGACATCAAAGACTTCACCTGCCAGCCCCTGGGTTCTTTTGGTGAGTACCCTGACTTGCCAAGAGGTTCCCACTCCAATTCCTGGGCCCTTGGGGGTGAAGTCTGCCATAAAACAAGAAGAACAAGGCACACCGACTCTTGATGACTCCAAAACCAGTGCCGCTGCCCCACTGTGCTCCGCTGCCTGCAGCCAAAGCCGTGGTCCCCGCTGAAGTGTGATGACTTCAACTGACACTGCATGCACGATGCCGCTGCAGCGCCTCTGAAGTCCTGCAGGATCATGAGTCCTGAGAGCCATGTCACTGATGTCTGTGACACCTGACTCTGCCAACGTGCCTGTGGCCCTGTGGTGTGACTGACAACGTGAAGTCACTGCATCGAGTCTTGACCCGCTGAACTCATCGACCCCACCAAATCATAAAGAACTGATGCCCCGCCGCTGACACTGCCTCACCTTTGCTGCCTCTGTAAGGAACCGACACCTCACCTCCCCTTCATAGCAGTAAGGAATTGACGCCTCACCTCCTGTGTAGCAGTATGGAACCAACGCTGCATCAGCTCCAGCAACGCCTCACCTCCCCGACTCTATGCCATATCTTTGACTCTACTTCATTTCTAAGGTACTGTACCTGGGGTTTGTGTGACTCTGTGACCGGCACCGCACTCCCTCGCACGTGCCGTCAGACTGTTGGGAATGACTTCATCACGACACTGTGATAGCACTAGTTGGAGCTATTGTGTTTCTAAGTGCTTTATTGGGATTTGATCTTTAAAAAATCATATCTTTGCTTGTGTAGGCTAGATTTTTGTCATTTTGGTCTTGTTTTACTTAGATAAATATTGGCCCTCACCATGACTTTGGCGGTCTTTTCCAAAGACTGCTGAAGCAGCGGGTGCCAAAATACCGCCAGTGCTGGCAGTCTTAAGACCACCCTGATACAACTGATCCCTGAATTCCACCCGAAATCAGGTGGAATTCCGAGACCAGTCCTGTTGGCGATGCAGAGGTGGTACTGCCACCGGTACCGCCATGCCAAAAACAGACCGCACACCATACTACAACCCGTAATATGGTGTGGCAGTGTCCAGATGGCGAGACACTGCTGGCGGTGGAAGCGCCAGGACCCATCCCTTCCTGGACGATCTCCTCGATGGATGAGGAAAGTGGATCGTCTGACAGGGGAGGGTGTGTGTGTGTGTGTGTGAATGTCATGAATGCGGGGGGAGAGGGGTGTTTATGGGTGCGTGTCTGCATGTGTGAGTGATTGTGTGTGGACGGGGAGGGGGATGAGTGTGTGAGTCAATGGGGACAGCATGTGAGTGCATGTAGGCGGTGCAGGGGGGTGTGAATGTATGTGTGCACTGGGGGTGAGGGTTGAGTGAGTGTTTGTGGATGGGGAGGGGGTGAGTGCGTGAGTGCGATTGAGCGGATGGAAGGGGTGAGTGCATTTATGCATATGTATGTAAGTGGACGGGGCAGGCGTGAGTGTGTAAGTAGACGGGAGAGTGAATGTATGTATTGAATGTATGTATGCAGTGCAGGGAGGAGGGGGTGTGAATGTATGGTTGCGTTGAGAGGAGTGGGGAGTGAATGTGTGAGTGCTGTGTTTGTGTATGTATGTTCGTGTGTATGGGGGTGTATGACGTGAGTGCATGGGTGAGTGGGACGGTGTTTGTGTGTGGGAGTATATGAGTGCATGTGTACGTGTGTGCGAGTGTATTCTGTCAACAGGAATGCTTATTACTGTCGCTAGTGTGCAAGACCGCCATCTTTTCTGGTGGTGCGACCGGCAGAAAATGCTGGCGGTCTCCCGCCTCATGATACCACTAGCGGTATCACGCCATCTGCCATGCTGGAGGTGCTCACCTAGAGCCCGCGGAACTCGTAATGTGGCGGGAAGGATGGTCCAAACCACCAAACTCCCAATTTGGCGGTATTCACTGCAGGACCGTCGGCGGTGACACGTCATAATGAGTGCCATAGTCTATTTTCTAAACTGGTGTGTTGTCCATTTGTAGTGTTTTCACTGTGCTACTGTGTGGGTACAAATACTTAACACATTCCCTCTGAGATAAGCCTGACTGCACCTACCAAGCTACCAAGGGGGTGAGCAGGGGTTATCTTATGAATGCGACTCCCTTACCCTGATACAGCTTACAAACACTGACAAAGCTAATAGTCTTAGCTTGTTTTATGTGTATATCAGTTGTTTTATATTTCTAGATGCAATAACAGAGCAGAGAAGCAGCAAAATACCAGTCTAGTTGCACACTGTAGAAGCACAGATTTTTTATTTAACTGGTTAGGCTACACCCAGGTTAAGCCTTTTACAGAACTCCAGTTTTTTTCATCCCACTTAAAGCCCTTCCAGAGTGCTGTGGAGGGAAAATCCAGTGGTCTTGCAAAACCATTTTCTGCTGCCAAACCTCTAGTGTTGCTTAAAACTAATGTGCAGTATGACCTATATATTTCTGCAGAACTCACAGTTATCTTTTTCAGCACATCCATTTACTAGACTTATGCCGGTTCACTACTTACATAGGTTTTAAACCTATCCCTCACCTGAAATGTTTGCATTGGGGTTTTGTATTTTATATTCTTCTTTATGTCTATAAAAAGTATTCCTTTTATTTCCCTACATCAGTGCTTAGGCTATTCTTACAGCTCTGGTCACATAGTGTAGTCCGGGTTGACACATTTGTAGTAGTGTAATGGTTAAGCAAGTGTGGTTGGTACTGGTATTTGGCAGCACTGGCAGGGACTGTGGGTGGTGCAAACTGTAACCTGACAAATATTTTGTACCCTGGTTCTTGTTATTTTACAAATTTAAGCACCGACCAGTTGGCACATCACCCAAACAAAGCTACAGCAAACAGATGTCATTCATGAGCCGAGCCCTGAAAATGTATGTTATGTAAATCATACAACCGTGTAAAATTATAGCACTGCATTGAGAAATAGTTATTAAATATATCTTTCCACAACTAGTAGTCTGAAGTCACATACTCGAAAGTGCTTTCATACGTGATAATGAAAAAAAAAAGAGTTTTGGTAAAATAACATATTAGCCAAAGGTCGCACATTTTAAGTAGTGAAGCTGTTTAATATGATTTATCGAACTTTTCTGGGCTTCAATCTGTACAGATCAGTCAGTGAGTAGGTATCTATTAGGCTTTCCTCGTGTTAAGGGTTTGTTTTTACCTCTGAGTGTATTCTTCTGTAGTTTATAAAATATAGCACAACTTAGACCCACCCGTTGGAGCGCTTTACATGAACATCAGTTACATTACATGTGGCATGCATTGTTATAGGTTTAAGGGGAGATTATGTGATGTGTCCAGAATCACATGATGTTGAGCCTACGGTGAGACTCGAATCTGTTTCCAGAGTTGCATAGTCTGCAGCTCCGGCCCTAACACCACATCGTGAGTAGGGTTAGGGAGACAAAAGCCACATGAAAGGTCAGTTCGTTATGGCTTGATGTTCGAACAGGACCGTGACCTGAGCCAGGCTTCAGGATCGAGCCTAACTCGAGCTCTCAGACGGGCGGCTATTTCTGTTGCTGCCCGCTAGCCGTGAAGCAGGGAGGCGCCGCCATCTTGTTCAGAGCCGCCTTTCCGACGAGCCAGGACGGCCTACTTGTTCAGCCTTTGTTGAGCAATTACTGCTGGGCTCGTATCAGCAGTAAGCATCGCAGCCCACGGGACTGCAGGTGGCGGAGCGCTGCTCCGGGCTGTCCTCCCTGCTCGCTCTGTAATCCGCCGGCCCAGCCGCCGGCCCATCTCTTTGTAAGCCGATCTCACGCCCGGATCAGCGCTCTCGCCGACACTTCTGAGGCGGGAGCTGCGTTCGCCCCCCTCAGTCTTCGGTATCGAAGAGACGTCGGGCGAGTCTGTAAATCTCCAAGGGCAGCTCATTGATCAAAGCCCGACGCGCTGGCATGCGAGGCACTAATATACAGGGGCACTTCAGAGCGGGGACGGCTGTTTGCCCAAAAGATGCTGAGGGCATGACTCAAGAAGACGGCCTAACACCTTACTCAAAATCAGAAAAGCATACGACAGACAAGGTGCATGATTTGGTATAAAGAAACCGCTGAGTCTCTTCACTGCTTCCTGACCTGTGTGCGCACTATGGTGCGCGGAGAAGTCCCTCGCAGGGCCGCCCGTGGTGCGTGCTGAGCGGGGTCGCCGGACAGTTTGATGCCTACAGACTTGTACGCGAATGTAACGCATCATAAAATTGTCCGCTACTCCTGTCATAAATATAACGCCCAGTAAGGCGCTCCTGGTGGCAGCGCGTGATTGTGTGGCTCAGGGGATCATCCAGGAAACAACTTTGAAGCTTCACTCCCAAGGGAACTCTGGAAACCGAAAATCGATCTAAAGCTCTCAATTCAATCCGAAAACCGACATCTGGACATACATGTGTGCTGGCATTGAATGGCCAGTCGCGCCCCGGCATTGTGCCCACGCCAGCCTCAGAGGGTTTCCTAGCACTCAGAGGTCAGAGGAGGAGTTCTTCTGCAGAGTCTGGACGATCTTTAATTTGTAATAAGAAGCAATGACACGGCTTTGCAGAGATGACTTTCTCCGTAGAGAAGGCGCGGCGCCGCCTGCTGACTCCAGCGTGCTGCTTCATGGAGCATCTCTCCGGGGTAGCAAGAGTCTGCATCCGGACCTGGTCGGTCTAACTCAGCCTTTCACTGTTCTGAGGCAAATGACAGGCGTTCTGTCGTGTTTAGTATTAGTGACATCTGGGTTTTACAACGCTACAATGACAAATAGGGTGACAAGCGAGCTAAAGTCAAACCGCCTGTTATTGTGTAAAGGTAAAGGGGCGGGCGGCAGCGGCATGAGGTAGGAATGGCGCAGTTTCTCCAGAAAACAATGCACACTTTGCTGTCCACGAGGTAATTGTGCGCGGGGAGATGTTATCCCCAGCCTGGAGCCACCTAGTGCGGACAGCCTGGAGGACAATGCGGCGTGATCTGTCGAGCAAGCGCCCAGCGATAAGGCAGCGGGAGAGGGGGCGGGCGGCTCTGAAAGCCAAGAGAACCTTTCACGTCACAGGAGGCTGAGGGAGATATCACCCCCTTCTCCAGGCTGTCGCTGGCTGCCTCCGCCGCACGAAGCGTCAGTCTGGTTGTTAGGCTGTGATTATTGCCATTCTTCTGCTATTGATCCACAGGTCGGTTCTGCCTGTCACAGACCACTCGCCCCCCCTCCCTTAACCCTACTCCAGGCCTCACCAGACTACAGACCACCGTGTAAAACCTTCACGTATGGCTTTTCGTTACCCTTGCAAACATAGGTAGGCGAGGCAATACCTTAACAAGGACAGCCGAGCTAAGGTCCCTTCCCTACAAAACCCACGCGTTAAGGTGTTCCCGCCTTTGTATACGTGCCGTACAATGCAGCACACATGCACCCTGGGAAAAACGAACGAAGAAAAATGAAAACATTTCTCCTCATTGCACTTGCCTGTCACGAATCCATGTCTAATGTTCTTTGAAGATGGGGATCCGTGTCAAAACTCATTGGAGATTGCAGAGGAACGCCATGGAACACCTCTTTGTTACACAATAATGCAACGGGAAGTAACCCTGGGTTACTATCCAACGCTAATCATGGTTGCGTTGGATAGTAAATCACACCTGAACATTTTGCATCAGGTTTATATTAGAAAAGTAACCCAAAACATTATAAATCTGGGTCTCTGTCTAGCGTGGCTCAAAGATCTGATGCTTCTGCGGAGCCATGAAAATGTTTGGCGCGGTTTAAGCATCCTGTAGACCTATCCCACATTTTCTTAAAAATTCTAACACCTGTTATATTAATAATAACCAGAAGTGTTTCCACTTAATGCACCTGGTACTATCACTGCAGTGAGAGTTATCTATTAAAAGTAATAGTTTTTAAACATGAACTTATACACCTTAATGGCTCTCTCCCGCTCTGTGATGTAAGCTAGTTTTCATGTGCACCTTTGATGTTGGCTTGATTCCTATTATACATGGAGCAACATTATAATCTATTAAATCAAACACAAAAGAGTTTTTTGCACAGTGCACACCCTAAACTCACATTCTTCAGTTCACTCTCCTATGCAATAATCAAGAAAAAGAAGGCAGAAAAATCAAATTTTTGTCTAGAATCACAGAGTTTGGACGAGCTAGTAAATCAGGATTAAGCCCAGGGTTTCAGGTTTCACAGTGTGCTATTCACCTAGTGAATGGGTATCTCTATCTCTCTCCTGTTTTACATCAAAAGTCAATGCTTTGTCTTTAATACTTAGAGGATGAGGATAGAGTGTGTGTGTGAGAGAAAGAAGACACTTGAAAGCTCGGCTTGTTTTCAATTCAAAGGACCAAGAGGACCTCAGGCTGAGCCACACCTAGGCATCTAGCTCAAGCCTTCAGGGGCTTTCCCATCTCAACTTGCAAGGTTTTACATATTTTCTGGATGGTGGGATTGTAATATTTTTTCTAGCGCTTCATACCTCAAGTGAGGTCATGATGGCATGCAAATGTGGACTCTTCAGCGCTCAAAGCAGGTATTGGCAATCAGTATCTTGTAGTAGACTATATATATATATATTTATTCACTTAAAAAAACAAAGGTTACAGGGGCATTATAGTTAAGCTCACATTTTAACCATACAAAACCACAGAAATTCACCTGTGATAGAGCTATCTCAAGTAACTATAACTCGTGCCCTAAGGTAACTATACCTCGCGCCCTCGCCATGCACTGTTTTTTTTGTCAAAAGAATGTATTGCAAATATTACATTGATTTTATTAATGATGTTATCAAAGATGTAATGAGTGCTGTAATTTGTGGGATTATTTGCAGTGCATGGCGAGGGCACAAGTAATAGTTACCTCAGGGGATGAGGTTTAGTTACTTGAGATATTTCTATAACAGGTGAATTTCTATGGTTTTGTATGTTTAAATTGTGAGCCTAACTATGGTTGTGAGTGTCTCTGGGGGTGTGAGAGTGGCTGCGTCAGTGACTAAGTGGGTCTGTGAGTGGGTGCGTCAATGTCTGTGTGGGTCTGTGAGTGGGTGCATGAGGGTTTCAGTGGGTCAGTGAGTGTGGGGTTGTCTGAGTGAAGCTGTGAGTGGGTGCACAAGGGTCTGAGTGGGTCTGTGAGTGAGTGTGTAAAGGTCTGAGTGGGTGTGTGAGTGGGAGAAAGAGATTGAAAGATAGAGAGAGAAAGAGAGTGAAAGAGAGAGCGATAGAGAGTTTTTTAGGCTTTGATGGATGATATACTTAGAATGAGATTTCTGGACAAATTGAAAAGAAATATCTATTTGTCAATTAAAAAGACTGAGATCACCTTTCAGTATGCACCTTAAACTTTTGAAGTTGAAAATAAATTAAAGAAGGAAAATGACCATGAGCGTACCTGGAGTAGAACCTTCAACTTTCAGTGTGAGGGTCTGTGACCTTAAACTTTAGGCCACAGGTGACGCCTTACTGTGATGCCTCCAGATATGCCTATGACAGTCAACCACGCATGTTATTGGAATGAAATGTGAATGTTCCATCACCAGGAAGGTTTAACAGTCAAAACACTAGTAAAGAAACAAACAAACACACTGCCAAGTGATACTAGGATTTGAAATTTCAGCCTACTGGGTGACAGCACAAGACCTTGACCATTAGACCAGAAGTGACAATATTCTGATCTGCATCGAAACGTAACTATACCATTCAAACCCCCCCTCTCAAAATGAAAAAAAAACAATACACCCAGTGCATCCAACCCAATGCTACACATGCCAAAGTCCATGCGCAGCATTGGTTTGGGTGCGTCACAGGCTGAATAGCTTTTGCACTTAAGTATTAGATGTTGTAATCCCTCAAATCAGCTGCACTAACTTTATGAACCTCAGAGGCATGAAAGCTAATATGGCCATTGCATATTTTAGACTTGTGACGTGCAAATGAGTAACAATTATTTTCAGTGGGTTTGAGCAGTTAGAAAGAACAAGGGATAATAACCTCATGATCTAGCTGGAGTTCCAGGAAGAAATATTAAGGATTACTCTGTTTGGTTTAAGTACATTTGAGGGGGAGTGGAAACGGATCTTGTTTTTGAACTTGCCGCCATAGTTAGAGGTGGTCATAATCTTCAGAAAAATGAGCAAATACCACCAATGTTTTTCAGTGGTTTGCAATGGAAATTTAAATATCTGCAAAAAAAGTGCAAAACTATGTCCTCATATTTTGACATGATGCCAACAATGAATAGTCAATTTATAGCAATTTAGAGCACAACTGCCCCTCCATTAGAAGATAACAGACCTCCTCAAACTTTCCTCAAAGGCACTCCATCTGCTAATGATGAATGTCAGGACAAGAATTAAAGCTCTCACTACTTTTGTCTCCTGACAATTCTCTCTATTCGGCCTACTTGTGTCATCACAGCAGATTCCCTGTTCATCTTCCAAAATCTCCTCCCCATTGTTCTTGCACGTTTGTAAATATTCAGCTCACACATCTGTCTGCTGCATACTATTAAAGGAGGCTGCACATGACATTCTCCCCCTCTAAGGAAGTGGTGAGTTCTTTAGCTGGATGGTTGAATGGGTGGATTGGGTTATTCCTATCAACATGCTCTGTGGGCAGGTGACAGTAGCCAAACTGATAGGAAACAGGTTCTGGGCCTTATTTAGAGGGCAGCAGAATGGTACAACTGCTTTAAACAGGCCCATTCAAGCATGCATGTAGTTTATCTGAACCATTAAGAAGCTGGGGAATCAGAGAGTTTCAGCTGATTAAGCATCAGCCAGCCCCTTCATGAGAAACCTTTAGCTAAATGTCCACCCCTCATGGGATTAGTGTTGTTAGGTCTGCGCTGTTTACTTGAGCTTTCCTGTCTATGGCCACCACATAAGGCACGGTGGCTGTAAGCAGAACAAGGATTTGCAATGCAATGGGTCTCGCGCTTTCTTGAGTTAGAGCTATTAGTGTTGTAAATTCCTACCTGGACTTTTCTTGCCACATAAATTGAAAATGTAAAAGAAAACATTTGACAAAAGCGAGTCGATTCAAAGCACCCCTTCTGCCATGAGCATGACCATGAAGGAGAGGCACAAAAGGAAAAAGAAGTTCACTCGCAGTCAAACATATCAGCAAACGTGCAAATATCCATGTAACAGGGTTGATAGCCAAGGTGGTAACAAAACTGCCCCAAGGATGAACAAAAGTAAAGAATTTACTAATGATAACAAAGGATTTTTCAAAGGCAAGCCCAAGAACGAGTGATAATTATGGGCCTGCAGTGGGTGTGGTTAAAAGCCCACATATTGATCACAACAGGCCAGAGTGCTTGCGTGTGCGACCTAAAAATGAACGCCTGTCTCCCATGTGCTAGGAGAATACACACATGCCATTTGTATTTTTTTTTTAATTTCCAGAAAAAAACTTCTTTGGTAGTTTGTTTCTGGAAAACGAAAATAATGTTGACCCTGTCCAATATCACATTTTTGGTGAAAGAGCTCCTGCTGTGCCAGCAAGAACATTTTCAGTGAAAAAATCATAGCCACAATGGCAGGATAGCTAATTATGAGGGGTTTGCATGGGGTCTGCAACAGCGGGGCAACTGCAGCCATAGCCATTAGGGGGACTGTCCTCAAGGCTCTAAATTACTTCCTGAGTTAGGGTCGGTAATGCTGCTGGCCTAGGTTAATTGCTGCCACTATAAAAACTCCACTATTGCTCGAGCCGGTCCTTCTGCCTGCTTTTTTTGATGCCTGCTACTGCTCCACTTAAGTAGTTTGACCACATTTTTACTTTCTTTACTGTTATTTTCCTTTTCTATCAACCCGTCTTTTTATGTATATCATTTTTCAATACACTCTAACACTGTCACGGGTTTACTTTTCTAGTTTAACCCTTTCGCTGCCAGGCCTTTTCCCCTCATGTGCAGAATCTTTTTTTGGCTATTTGGGGCAGTTCGCGCTTAGGCCCTCATAACCTTTTGTCCACATAAGCTACCCAGGCCAAATTGGCGTCCTTTTTTCCCAACATCCTAGGGATTTTAGAGGTACCCAGACTTTGTGGGTTCCCCTGAAGGAGACCAAGAAATTAGCCAAAAACACAGCAAAAATGTTGTTAAAAAAATAAAAATGGGGAAAAAAGGGTTGCAGAAGAAGGCGTTTGTTTTATTCCCTGAAAATGGCACCAACAAAGGGTTTGTGGTGGTAAAATCACCATCTTCCCAACTTTCAGGAACAGGCAGACTTGAATTAGAAAACCCAATTTTTCAACACAATTTTGACATCTTACTGGGACATACCCCATTTTTACTATTATTTGTGCTTTCAGCCTCCTTCCAGTTAGTGACCAAAATGGGTGAGAAACTAATGCTTAATCCCAGATAGCTAAACATTTCCGAAAAGTAGACAAAATTCTGAATTCAGCAAGGGGTCATTTGTGTAGATCATACGAGTGTTTCCTACAGAAAATAACAGCTGAAACAAAAGAACATTGAAATTGAGGTGAAAAAACAGCCATTTTTCTCCACGTTTTACTCTGTAACTTTTTCCTGCGATGTCAGATTTTTAAAAGCTATATACCATTACGTCAGCTGGACTCCTCTGGTTGCGAGGATATATAGGGCTTGTAGGTTCATCAAGAACCCTAGGTACCCAGAGCCAATAAATGAGTTTCACCTTGCAATGGGTTTTCATTCTATACCGGGCATAGAGCAATTCATTTGCTGAAATATAAAAATTGAAAAATAGGTATCAGGAAAACCTTTGTATTTTCAAAATGGCCACAAGATAAGGTGTTGCGAAGCAGTGGTTATTTGCACATCTCTGAATTCAGAGGTGCCCATACTAGCATGTGAATTACAAGGCATTTTTTCAAATAGATGTCTTTTTTACACACTGTCTTACATTTGGAAGGAAAAAATGTAGAGAAAGACAAGGGGCAATAACACTTGTTTTGGTATTCTGTTTTCCCCCAAGTCTCCCGATAAAAACGGTACCTCACTTGTGTGGGTAGGCCTATCGCCCGCGACAGGAAACACAAAATGGACACATCACATTTTCACAAAGAAAACAGAGCTGTTTTTTGCAAAGTGCCTAGCTGTGGATTTTGGCCTCTAGCTCAGCCCGCACCTAGGGAAACCTAGCAAACCTGCGAAGTTTTAAAAACTAGGCACCTAGGGGAATCCAAGATGGGGTGACTTGTGGGGCTCTGACCAGGTTTTGTTACCCAGAAACCTTTGCAAACCTCAAAATTTGGCCAAAAAACACTTTTTCCTTCCATTTCCGTGACAGAAAGTTCTGGAATCTGAGAGGAGCCACAAATTTCCTTCCACCCAGCGTTCCACCAAGTCTTTTGATAAAATAGTACCTCACTTGTGTGGGTAGGCCTAGCGCCCGCAACAGGAAATGCCCCAAAACACAACGTGGACACATCACATTTTCACAAAGAAAACAGAGTTGTTTTTTTACAAACTGCCTAGCTGTGGAGTTTGGCCTCTAGCTCAGCCGGCACCTGGGGAAACCTAGCAAACCTTTGCATTTTTGAAAACTAGGCACCTAGGGGAATCCAAGATGGGGTGACTTGTGGGGCTCTGACCAGGTTCTGTTACCCAGAACCCTTTGCAAACCTCATAATTTGGCCAAAAAAACTCTTTTTCCTCTCATTTCGGTGACAGAAAGTTCTGGAATCTGAGAGGAGCAACAAATTTCCTTCCACCCAGCGTTCTCCCAGTCTCCTGATAAAAAATGGTACCTCACTTGTGTGGGTAGGCCTAGAGCCCGTGACATGAAATGCCCCAAAACCCAACGTGGACACACCACATTTTCAGAAAGAAAACAGAGCTGTTTTTTACAAAGTGCCTTGCTGTGGATTTTGGCCTCTAGCTCAGCCGGCACCTGGGGAAACCTAAAAAACCTGCACATTTTTGAACACTAGACACCTAGAGGAATCCAAGATGGGGTGACTTGTGGGGCTCTGACTAGGTTCTGTTACCCAGAATCCTTTGCAAACCTCAAAATTTGACCACAAAAAACTTTTTCCTCTCATTTCGGTGACAGAAAGTTCTGGAATCTGAGAGGAGCCACAAATTTCCTTCCACCCAGCGTTCCCCCAAGTCTCCCAATAAAAATGATACCTCGCTTGTGTGGGTGGCCCAGGTGCCTGCAACAGAAAAATGCCAACAACCTGTAGAGATTGAAGGGATAGCACAGCAAGTTGATAAGCACATATGTTTCGTTTATACAGTACATCTATTAGGCGGACTCTGCTTTGGGGACCCACGCAAGTGAGGTATCATTTTCCTTGGGAGACTGAGGGGAACGCTGGGTAGTAGGAATTTTGTGCCGCAGCGGTGATGCTACAAAGAGAAGTGAGGAATATATGATTTTTTAAGCACATTTTGAGGTTTGCAGAGGAGTCTGGGTAAGAAAATGTTGGGGGATCCAGGCAAGCCACACCTCCTTGGACTCCTTGGGGTGTCTATTTTTAAAACATGTCTGGGTTTGGTAGGTTTCCCTAGAGGAAGGCCGCACCCGGGAACAAAAACATAGGTGCCCCTCCCCAAACACAGGTAGTTTTGCAATAGATCATTTTGGTGTGTCCACATACTTATGAGATGTTCCAAGCACTAAAATTGTGAAACGAAACGCACTTAGGTTATGTTAAAAAGACCCCTCCCCCACCAACCAAGTTGGTGGCATGCTTCATCATCAGGGTTCCACTCAAGACACCTAGCGTGTCACAGGTGTGATGCGACACCTGATTACAGCGGAGCAGGTTTTGTAATTTTTACCACACATACTGGTTGGATTTGACACGAGGGTGAGTGATGGTTCAGTGGATCACATTTTTTTAACAAGAGATTTCACAAAAATTAAATGCACTGTTAATAAATGAAAGGCCAAAAAACGGAACCAATGACTCACAGCTCGTGAGCTGTAAAGCCACGGCAAGGCAACAATTGTTTTACAGTCCATTCACACACCTTTCATACATGACATGCACAAGACCATTCACGCCGCCAGCCACGCGCCCAGCACATTACAACACTCGGCATTGACAGACAGCACCACTCAAGGGCCCATCACTTACATACGCCCACATGCCTGATACAGCAATCACACCAGCTGATGAGAGTGTGTGGACTGGCGTTTGGCTGGCAGTGTGTTGCAGTAGCCAACAGCAAGTCAATATGTACACCATCAGCCAAGCACCACTCCACACACAATGGCATCACTTTTTTTTTGTTTTAAAAATAAAGAAACCACTAACTAATAAGAAATAATTACAACACTACAAACACAAAAGCTCTAACTAAGTACATGACAGAAATGCCACCCATGAAACTGAAAAAATGAAAATATAAAACAGGCAGTTTACACTCATGGTAGTTCCCAGTAATTCTTCTGGGTGTGGTAATTCTTGAAACAGCCATCCACACACAGCCCAGGCTTTGAAGGAAAATCTAGGCAGTACATTTGAGTCTCCCTCCAGGTACCTCTTCGAGCACACACTCTACATTTCTTAGCTGGAAAGTCTATTTTGGGCGTGGGAGGAATGTGCTCAGCAAAGTGGCGATCTTTCAATCTAGCCACATCCTCCACCACTGCTTCTCTAGGAACTCTTGCCTGTTCCACCACAATAAGGCTCTCTATCACTGGCTCCTGAAATTTCACAAATGTCATCTTTGACTCCGGAGACCTATCCTTAACCTCAATAAAAGCATTAAAAGTTGCCAAGTGGAAGAGGTGAATTGCTAACTTCTTATACCAAACGTAAGACTTACGAATAGCAGTATAAGGTTCCAACCTCTGATCAACTCTATCTACACCTCCCATGTGCTTATTATAATCTAAAATGCACACAGGTTTGCGCACTTCAGCAACCTGGCCCCAAACAGTCACGGGGAAGTACTCTCATCATGGATGGTACTTAGCATGTAGACATCCCTCTTGTCTGAAAATTTCAAAGCTAGCAGCTCATCATTCCGCAAGGCACTGCACTATCCCCTCTCAAGTTTTTTACAAACAAGCTCCCTTGGGTAGCCTTTCTGGTTACAACGAATTGTGCCACAAGCAACAGTATCCACTCTAAACAATTCCTTGAACACCTTCACTCTAGTATAGAAGTTAACTACATACAAATGGTGACCTTTGTTGAACAGTCGTCTACCAAGTTCCCACACAATTTTCTCAGTAACTCCAAAAATGGGAGGACAACCAGGGGGGTCAATACTGGAATCCCTAACAGTGTAGACACAGAATCTATACGCATATCCTGTACTACTTTCAGACAGCATATACAATTGAATTCCATATCGTGCCCTCTTGCTAGGAATGTACTGCCTAAAAACCAAACGACCCTTGAAGAGGACCAACTATTTCTTTGCCTGGAACATAGACCTCTGAAAACCGATATACAAAATGATCAAGGACAGGCCTAATCTTAAAAAGACGGTCAGAATCAGGGTGATCTCGTGGCAAGGCTATTGGATAGTCAACAAAATGCAGCATCCTAAGAAGAAGCAAATAACAATTACGACTCGTGGTTGCAGGAAATATAGCTGTTGCCATCAAGGGACTAGTAGACCAATAAGAAGCCAGTGACGGCTTCCTTATCAACCCCATCAAAAGAGTCAAGCCCAAAAACCTTTTCATCTCCTCCACATTTGTGGGAATCCACTGGGTAGCTCTAGAGCGTGTCCTAAGTCTAGCAGCATTGTCCCTCAAATACTGCTCCGCATACAAATTAGTCTGCTCAACAATATCTTCCCAAAACACATCATCCACAAATAACTCAAATAAATTGACAGGCAAAAAGTTCTCTTTATTGACTCTACACCCCGGGAGACAAGTAAAGGCAGGCAACTCTGGCTGCTCCATGTTTCGGGCAACCCAGAGTTCAGGTCTTCTAACGGGAAACCTTTCAGCCCCAGGTTACTGCACTAATGGCACATCAGTGTCCTCCTCTAAAACAGGCCCTTCATCTGAGCTGAGAGTGGCTTCCTCATCAGAAGATTCCTCTCTGACAGAAACTTCACTGCCAGAATCTCTCACTTCCTTCTCTGCCTCAGATGCAGAGTCTGTCTCATAATCATGATCAGACAATGACTCAAAAAGCATACCAACCACATGCGGAGCGGTCATCCTGCGGCTAGCCATGACCTTTCCTACGAAAAGTAATGACAAATGCACCACCAACAACCAGCACTGTGTAAGATAAGTAATAAAGTGTAGCTTTATCAGTAAGAGTTATAAACTCAAAAACTATACCGCTCACTTGCCTGAAAAAGCTTGACTCACCAGCAACTACTCTGCACAGACAGAGCAATCACCAATGCTATCCCACTAAAAAAAAGAGAAAGAAAAGCAAATTAGAAATAAGACAACACAAATGTCATTGTGCAAAAATCTAAGGACAATTTCACACACAATTCTGCATTTAGTACACCACTTACAAACATGTCATTCATGCATGGCAACAATACTCCTTTGTAGTAAATTGTTTTTACTTACCTAAAACATGCAACTATGCAAACCGCAGGTCATCCACCGCCAAAACCACAAGGAGCAACAGAAAAGAAAGCAAAAGCTTTGAACTAGAACAAAAAGGAAAACAAAAAATTATCACAAATGCAAATACTTCGCCAGTTGACAAACACTCCATCATCAAGCATTTAGAAATTGGTGCCTAAGTAGATTCTGCCCCCCTAGGGGCAGAAGGGCCTACTAAAAAATAGGCCTATCTGCCCCAAAGGGGGCAGAAAATACCTATAGTAGTGTGTCCCCATGGGGACTGACCCTTGCCTAAGGGGCCACCCCTCTAACAACAAAAACACACAAACACACTATCCCTGGTGCCTAAGTGGCTTCTGCCCCCCTTGGGGGCAATGGCCCTAAAAAAAAAAATAGGCCAATCTGCCCCTAAGGGGGGCAGAAATAGCCAACAGTTCTATGACCCCTTGGAGGGCGCCCCTTGCCCAAGGCGGCGCGCCCCCCACATAAAAAAACAAATCTGGGTGCAGATCAACCTAAAAATAATAGGCCGATCTGCCCCCAAAGAGAGCAGAAATGGCCTTGATACATGTGCCCCCCAAAGGGGGGGCAACCCTTGCCCAAGAGGCCGCCCCCCATCCACTATCACACACACACTATCCCTGGTGTCTAAGTGGCTTCTGCCCCCCTTGGGGGCAGATGGGCCTACAAAAAATAGGCCCATTGACCCCCAAGGAGGGCAGAAATGGCCAACAGTTCAATGCCCCCCTTGGAGGGCACCCCTTGCCCAAGGGGACACCCCCCCCCACATAAGTAAACATATAAAGAATATCGCTAGCATTCTAGTGGTTTCTGCCCCCCTTGGGGGGTAGATCAGCCTAAATATAATAGGTTGATCTGCCCCCAAGGGGGGCAGAAATTACATTGGTACACGTGCCCCCAAAGGGGGGCGACCCTTGCCAAAGGGACAGCCCCCCCATCCACTAACACACACGATCCCTGGTGTCTAAGTGGCTTCTGCTTCCCTTGGGGGCAGATGGGCCTAAAAAAAAGAGGCCCATCTGCCCCCAAGGGGCAGAAATGGCTAACAGTTCAATGCCTCCCTTGTGGGGGCGCCACTTGCCCAAGGGGACGCTCCCCCACATAAATAAACAAATTAAAAAAACAACCCGGGCGTTCTAGTAGTTTCTGTCCCCCTTAGGGGCAGATCAACCTAAAAATAATAGGCCGATCTGCCCCAAGGTGGGGGGGGCAAAAATGGCCTTGGTACACGTGTCCCCAAAGGGGGGTGACCCTAGCCTAATGGGCCGCCCCCCATCCAAGAACACACACACTATCCCTGGTGTCTAAGTGGCTTCTGCCCCCTTGAGGGCAGATGGGCCTAAACAAAAAATAGGCCTATCTGCCCCCAATGGGGGCAGAAACAGCCAAGAGTTCAATGCTCCCCTTGGGAGGGGGGGGGCCTTGCCCAAGGGGGCACCCCCACACCAAAATAAACATTTAAAAAAATGTTTCCCTGGTGTTCTAGTGGTTTCTGTCCCCCTTGGGGGCAGATCAGCCTAAAAATAATAGGCCGATCTGCCCCCAAGAGGGGCAGAAATGGCCACAGCAAACATGCCCCCCAAGTGGGAGCGACCCTTGCCCAAGGGGCCGCTCTCTGACAAAAATACATAAAAAAGACTGAAAAACAAAATCCCTGGCATCTAGTGGGCATTCCTGCTGCCCGATCGCAATGCGATTGGGCAGCAGGAATTCTCCAAGAGACGTGGGGGGAAAGGAAAACCTTTTCCTTTCCCCCGGTGCCTCTTTGTTTGAAACCCCCCACCCGCCGGAGGAGAAACTCACCTCTTTCTCCTAAATCTCACTGGAAGCAAATGGCTTCCAGTGCGACCGGCACCCTATAATGATGTCAGCACGCGATTGCGCGCTAACATCATTAGGGGGGATGGGGTTACAGGGGTGGGAGGGGAGGGGCTTCCCCTTCCATCCCTGCCTTTGGGGAGTGGGAGGGAAGCCCACAGAGGGAGTGCTAGCGCTCCCTCTGAGCTCAGTGCTGAGGACGTAATGGTTACGTCCTCAGCACATGAGCACTGTGCCGTTGGACGTAACTATTACGTCCATGGCACAGAAGGGGTTAACCACATTCCAAAATGGCCACAGCAGTTGTTCTTTTTCTTCCAACTCCCTCGCTGTTCTAGTTTTCTATGTTTATGGAGCTATTAAATACTCCACCAACATGGCCGACGCCACAATACACTCTTCTACGTCGGTCCTGTCCTCGGTCTACTTCTCTGAGGTAAGCGCCTTTTTTCTTGGATCCAGAGTTACTACACTCCCTTCGTTTTTGCAATATTCTGTTACTTGTATTTTTAATTATTTGACAGCCAGCCATTTCAATCTTTATTTTTGCCGTTCTCCAGGTATACCGCAATAACAACGGCTCCTCCTTATACAATATGGCTTCAGGCTCTCGTTCCAATTATCTCCTAGTATACTTTGAGTCAGGACCGGGACATCTGTTTGAACGTCTCCATCTCTGTCCCCAAATAACTTGTGAGCAAAAAATTTTTCAGTGTTTTGGTTTTGCCCAAAAATGTGTACATATAAGTAGTTTTCTTTCTGTTAACGTGAGCCAAAGCATTACATGCTTTTACTCTGTAATACAAACTTATACTACATATAAACTGCTGGCTTTTTTGTTTAGTTTTACAAGCCTCCATTTCAGACTTTTACTTGTGCTTCCCTTCATAAATGCACCTTTTTGTACTTCCATATGGTGCTTACTTTACATGTAGTTATCGGTTTCTGTATACATTTTTTTTTTTAGATTAGATTCTCACACACCCCCTCGAGTTTTTACATATCTTTGTATCTTTATACAGGCATGAGACTTACCATGGTCTCATACTACTTCGAACCCTCTTCTTTGGACTACTTTGAACGCATTACTCTAAAACACTTTTTAGGCCTAGTTCGCCTATTGGGGTCATTTATTTGGCATTTCCTAAATTGTTCTTACTCCCAGATGTATGTTTTTTCTATTTATCTGTCCGACCACCACTCTCTTTTAGTCCTTTATATGTATTGCACACACAACCAGCACGGATGATGGTGCTTCCACATAATATCTTATCTACGGCATGCTTAAGTGCCAGCACTACCGTGTAGTGGCATTTAGGACACATCGGTATGTGGTACTTTGGTCTATTCACTCAAATAATAGGTATGTTTCTATGATCCTTCAGTCACTGGTCTATTTCTTCCTATGGATACAGGGACTAACTCAACATTCTTTCACTGTATGCGATATGCATGTTTTACCACTCCTGGCCCTTACATTGAATTGATCTTGTCTTCATCCTCAAACATCTCGTGATAGGGCTTGATTACCATAACTGTCGGATATATCTTGCAGCCTTAAAAAAACCACAAGTCATGACGAAACACGTGTTGGCTTGATTATGCAACGATGTTCATCCAATTGAATACGATGGCTATGGAATGATCATCATTCAAAGGAATTTATGTTCCAATAAAAGAATCTACTGCAATTGAATGCTACTGAAGGACTTTTTATGTATGAAGTCTTTGAGTGCTATGGTGTCTATAGTCGATTTATTATGTGGTGTTTCTTCAAAATACCACTACACGCTCTAGGGTGGTGGAGCTCATTCAACAGTATTGCACCACCTTTCTTTGCTAAATATATTATATTCATACTTGAATAACATCTGGGAAGTGCATTCCGTTTTGCCACCACTACCCTTTCTTCTCTATGTACTGTATAATGCTCCACTTAATACCTTCTCACTTTCAAATCCTAAACAGGAAATAATTTGGTGTTTTTTTTTCAAAAATGTGTACATCATTTTAAAAGATATACTGGCGATTTTTGGTTTGACTTTAATCCATCTCTACCACCATGACCAAAACATTTAAATCTGGTACAAAGCATAAACATACATCACGTACAACAATACGAAAGATGTGCTTCAATCATCCCAGAGGACAACTTCAGAATGGCCACCAAGCACTGTCCTAGTTTCATTTCCATGAAGGCAATGACCTTCTATACAGCATCATATAGGCACATGTGACATCCTTGAAATGTTCACTCCATGTTATAGTTCAACTAATCAAAGGCCTCCAAATGTTCTAAACAATTGGCCCTAACCTCAAGGGACTCCAGTCGCTATCTCTGCCTGAGTCACCTTCAAGGCCCGCTGCCTACAAACCAATCACCAATGGCGCGCCACCTGACTGAGTACCTAGGAACCATGATTTCCACTGAACAGCCTGTGTCCAGTCACCACATCTTGTAGTGAAAGAGAGGTAAAATACAATTTGGCAGTGTTCTGGCAAGGGATTTGTGAGACAACACATGGATTTCATACCTCGTACATTAAATAACCACAAACAATACTGCAATGAACCCGAAACAAGCAAATGCGCTCTTTAGAAGTACATTAGGAATAACTCATATTTTACCCTCAAAGGGGAAACGTTGATTAAGCAATATTTATACGTATGTCTTAACTCTGGCCAACAGCAAGGAGCTTGTTTCCATTATGTCAATCACTGGAGCACAGTGGATGAAACCTATTGATGCGTTGTGGTGTTGTGTAAAGGCTCCCTATTCCCAGATCATTTATGAAGATACAAGATGGCAATAATTTTAACGTACATTACAAGTTTTTCAAGGATAGTGTTCAGTACACCACGGGGTACCTGCAGGGGAATGAGTCTGTTGGCAGATTACCTCTGAGGCCTGCCAGTCCTCTACACACATGGCCTGCCCTTTCTCTCCCTAAACCTCTGTGGTACTTGATCCCAAAGGTTGTTTAGAGATCACCTACAGAACGTACGTCTGAGGACAGGGGCAGCTACGAGGCCAGCCGGTAGGGCAGTATTTATAGTACAAATGAAGAACATGGGCGCATCATATAGACGGGTTCTTTAGAGGGAAAAAATTAAACCTGAAGTAATTGAGACTGTAGTAGTGGAAATGACATTAATGGAAAAAACAACTACATTTGCACACCATCTTTAATTACACTCGTTTATTCCCAGTCTCTCTAAATATGTTGTTCACAATACTTCTTAGTTGGAGTATATTTGAAAACACTCTGTGGACCTTATAATCGGAATGATATAAAATGTATTATTATGCTTATAATATGTATTTAAGATGTAAAAAAATCTTCTTTCTTAATTGTTGAGGAAAATAAATGTTATGCAGTTTTTAAAGAGGGATGTGTACGCATAAAATGTGTCTGTTAGACACCCTGAGGTAATTCATAGAGTAATGCAAGAAGACTGCACTACTCAAATTGTAGTTTTAGTCTTTACTTTACTTTAGTTTTTACTTCAGTTTTATGTCACTTAATTGGTGTGTTGATCTGGTCTGGAAGAAGGTCGACTAGTTTCAGGCTAATGGTTGTAGACTCATTCAGGGCATTACAAGGCAGTGTATGAACATTCCTAGAAGTGAAAAAATAAAATACCTGAATGGTATATTATCCACTATATGTACACCCATCACGTTTCACCAAATCCAATCGTTTCACAACAGCATTCAATTACATGTAAACACCTACGGCAGTTCGAGGTGCCTGAACTTGCACTTTGGTCTGATGTGGAAACAGGGTCTGTTAAGATCAGTGCTTAATTTGTAAATAAAAATGTGCCGGTGCCAAAGCTCTCCTCTGAAACACGCGGCTGCTGCAATTAAATGAGTGAGCACGGAATACTGAGGCAGCGTAATCCTGAAGCCATCTCGGGCATCTTTAATCCAGTTACAGCCACTCCCTGTCCCTTCAGCTCACTGTTCCAGCTATCTGCTTTCTCCCCTTGTGATGCTTTTTTGTTTTTCTCTTCCTTCGTCTTTCCTATATGTGTCTTTTGCTTGAAGTAAATACTTGAGTCAGAAAAATAAGTGCCGTCCCTCAAAAATGAGTGCCAGTGCCCCGCACCGGAAACCACTAGCTCAAATGAAACACTGTTTAACATACAGCCCCGGATAAACTTGCCTTTGATTCTGCATTGTGGTTTCATCAATAAAAGTCAATAAAAACACGTTCCGTCAGAAGTGGCACACATTAGAACATGTTGTAAACATTCAGAACACACCTATGAAATATTGCACCAGTAAGAAGTTGGAAAATTGGACACCACACTATACGTGCTGCATCTGTTCAATACACTTTAAGACTCATGAGAGTTGATTAAAGAGTGTGTTTGATTAATATAAAACTGACTGGCTTTACAAACTAATGGAAAATTATTAACTCTAGAGATAATTGAAGTGACTGAGTGCATATGCTGACCAAACATAGAGATTTATCATAATTAACTTGAAGTGCTTTTAATATGAGTGAGTCAGTCCAAGCTGGAATGCCCTACCCGATTTGGCGCATCGTGGTGTATCGTGTTCATTCATAATATTGTATAAGGCGAGGCACTCCGCCGTATTGTATGGTCAAGGACGTACTGACAGCTGGCGAGTGAGTAAATTGCAAATTGAAGAAGAGATCATTTAAGGCAGGAGCCATTTCGAGGTGCATATTGCATGCATGGGAGCTAAAGGCTTACATTCCACTACCCAACAGTATGCGCAGCAAGTAGCGAGCTCCTGTGCAGCGACCGTCTAATGGCCAGCGTATGGCATAAGTGGAGAGGGTCACGGGGTGCCATATTGAGCAGGTGTGAACCACCATATTGGAAGGGCAAGACAACACCTCGACTGCCGATTTTTGGCCAATCAATTGAATTATTAATTCTAGTTGGCCATGTCATGTAATTGGATTATGTTAATGAAAACACTATTCCATATATCATACAGTCACTGCGGTAGAGCACTTTCTGGTTGGAGACCTCTGCTCAGTGCTGCAGGCCTACGAAGAAGAATTGTAAACGCCGTGATTGTGAGAGAGATGTGACCTCAGTACATGCTACTGCATAGTCAATTGCCTTACATGGGCTTGCTTCCACTTCATTGTTTTGTGGCACTACCCACATCAACTGTTATTATGCCGCCTTAAAGAGTGCTCTTTTTCTACACCTTTGGAGGATGAAACACCTTTATTTTTCACTGCTTTCCCTCAAAGCCCCATGAAATGGGTACCGTAGCTTTCCACAGTTAAGTGCATGATGTCAGCTCTTGCGGGTTCCACTATTGTACCCAGCCCCTTAGTGGTGAAAGAAGTATGCGACTGGTTCTACCTTTAGGCTCCATGCTTTCATGGCTATGCCTGGCATTTGAGGGACTCAAAGGTAACCATGGAATGCAGCCGACCCAAGACCCTGCAGCCTTTCAAAAGAAAGACCAAAAGAGCCCAATAGCATGGCTCCTTTATCGCGGACATTGCTCTAGTGTGCACTTTGTATAATTGTTCAAAGGAAGCCCTTTATAAAAGGATGCTTGTATATACTAAATGGACTGTGCGTGTCTTTTCACCATGTTTTTGTGCGGGGTGGAAGTTGTACAGGAAACGCTGACACTTCACAGTATAGCATTAAATCAAACAGGGCAGGCTGACTGGAATTGATCACTATTAATTAGGGGGGTTCACAGGAACTGAAAGCGAGGCTTATCTACGAAAACCTGTGCTAATTATTATAATGCCTCATTCACACACAGGCAGATGAAGTGATGTTTGATCCTGAAAGCTAGCAAATAATTCATTTTGTTAGCCTCATAATGATATTGCTTTGTGGTAATAGAAAATGGCTATTTATATTCACCATTAGTGGGAGACCTTCCTTCCTCACCGTGCCTTTATAGCAGCTTTGTATTATGCTACATTGCACCAATGGCAACATAGGAGCACAAACTGTCATTTGACAAAAAAAGAAGAAATATAAGTACCTCCCGTGCTAGAGAAGTTTTGAATGATCTCCAATAGTGCTATGTATTGTTTTGAGCGTTCTAGAAGAACAACACGATTCTGTTTTTTGTACTGTTGTGAACTTGTGGGTTGGACACTTTAGAGTTGTTGGGGAGTATACACCGCCTCAGATAGGACCGTTGGGATGAGTAAAATAATTTAATTAATTTATGAGGTTTTTTTCCTCAAGAAAGATTTGTAAGAGACAGAGTGAAATAATGCATTTTAGAGCACCATTTTCACACGAATTTCCCAAAATCGAGAAAGATGGAAAAACTAATAATAAATGATTATAATAATTTTATGATGTGCCTAGTAAGTTTTACCCCCTTCCCCTATGAGGAAGCCCGCTTCGACCAGAAATTACAAATTCTATAGTATGGCTTACGAGCTATATGTATTGTAGGCTGTGAAATCAGATTATGCTATATTAAATAATCTTGTATTTTTCAAAATGTATATAGCACCTTACATCACTTCATTCTTCTTTCACCCAGTCCCAACCAAGAAGATTAAAATGTTATATCGGAAAATCATGGGCGAGGCAAGGGAGAAAATTAAAGCTATACAAATCTCATCATGTCGAACTGATGCTAACAGAGAGGGATGTATTCCATAGGCTCTTTACAGTAGTGCTACCCTTTAATTCAGGGACCTCACAGAGAGCAGGAAGGCCACGCCACTCATATGTTCAGGCCCCGGACAGCAGTTGTGATATTGCAGACAGATTTATCAATGTAGATAATGAAGTGCCCCCAAACTAGTCATCAAACAACAGCTACTGAAGGACATGCCCTCTGGCACCAAGTTACCCAAATCTCCATTATCATGCCCCCCCCATGCCCCTGTCCCCCAAACTCAACATGCTTTATTTCTCAAATAGCTTTAAATACATTTCTGAAATGAAGTTTTTGTGTCTGGACCTTCACCAATCATATGGGTTTTGGGTCTCTAAGCTAAAACTTGTAGTATATGAGATTTATCAAGTTGATTAATCACATTTAGGACCAAATGTCCATGGAGCAGATCACAAACTAGTTGGTATTTTTGCACATACACCCTGGATGTCATTTTTCTTATTTTACCAAAGAAACCCATGCCCCTTGAAGAGGCGGGTGCTGCTTTAAAAACACTTTGACATCCAGGGAATGCAAAGGCAGTGAAGGAGAACTGCTGATCTCCTTCACTGAATGCAGTGGCCCCTGCACCACTGACAGCTTTCTCCCAAGCAGTCTGTCATGATTTCAAAAGGGAAGGATGTCAGCGGGAGACAGTCTCCCCTATGAGAATCAGTTACTACCCCAGGGCCGGGTTTCAGTAACTGATGAATAGTTTGCAATGGAAAATAAGGTTGCAAATTATTCATAGGTTCTATTCGCACTCACAAATAGGAGAAGAGTGCCCCATTCATGCCCCTCCCAAATGCAATTCGGAATGAAACATAAAACATAAAAGTTGCATTGTGATTTAGAAACGCCTCTGAAACTCGCAAAATAGTTTTAGTAGATAATAACTGACCTTTTTGCATTTGCAAAGCCTGTGACATTCTGAATTGCAGGCTTCATGACCCAAACACCTTTGTACATCAGGCCCTTATTTGTTCCTTTATATTGCAATGGGCTGCAATACGTTGTGTGCATTGCAAACATGTACAACATTTAGTTATTGCTTTACTTAATATTATGAAACAATATATTATATTCGAGAGAAGTATTAGCTGATGTCAGAATGGTTTAATGCATAAAAGTTAAAGCCTGTCTGATAACAGCCTTCTCACATTAGGAAAGGCATAAAGCACTGGGAAACCCTGGGTGGGAAGCTATCTGCGCTACACAAGTATCTAAATAAATAAATAAATAACTGTGTGAGACCTTAAATCCTGGCATCTCATCAGTCTCACTACTGCATCTGTGATGCGGTGGCGTCTTTTATTCTGTGTGGCTCTCTTCTTCAGCAGGTCCATTGAGATGTAGTTGTGCCGCAGTCTATTCTAAACTTGTAAGAGCTCGTCTATCCCCATGGCTGTTGGTGGAGTTAGGTTGCTCAGTAGGGTGGAAGGAACCACAGTCTAGTTCACACTGGAATTTGCTGTAGCTGGCAGCCGACATGGATCTGGCTTACCTTCCAGAGACGCAGCAGTAATTATTACATCAAAAGAAGACCCAGTAGTATGAACGGAAAGGGACGCTCTCCAATAGGAAGACATTGTGTAGAGTAGCATTGCTTCCTTCAAAGTAAGGCCTGGACATGGATTACGAGGAAGTTGTTTAGTTGAAATTCATAATATTATGTCACTTTTTTGCACAGCACATTATGCCATCTAGAGGTTGCCTACAACTGCTGTGGAAGAGAGAGGAATTGACGTTTAGGAGGTGGAAATGAGAGCAAGCGAGAGAAGACATTTAGGCCAAGTTGTTTCCCCCCAAAAGGCTTGTATACCACCATACAGATCCATTTATCCATTGTGGGTACCTGAGCTCTAGGAGTCTGACCAACTCTAAGGTGGGAGGGGGCATAAAGGTCCCTGGGGGGCTTGGAAGAGTTTAATGAGTTAAGAAATCAGAGGGCAGGCTGATGGTGAAATCTGTAGAGCCTGACTGAGTTAGAAATCATGGTACACTGCCCACGTGCTACCAGGGTACACCTGGGAAGTTTCCCGGAAGGCATAGTAGTGCATTGCCCGCTCCATAAAAAGTATGGTACAACCATTAATGCAAGTCTCTCCATGTTAGATACAATTACCTGTGGATCCACACCTGGCATGGGAGCAGGAAGAGGGAGGTTACGACTACACAACTCCAGAAGCATTAGCACCTTGGAAAGCCATTCTAAGTCAAATATTTGTATTAGGGCTAATGGCCAGTGTGGACGAGTGGATACTTTCGGAAAAACTAAGACATACATTAGTGAAGTTCCAAGATCTAGAGGGTGACAAAAAATTTATCATATCGTGGAAAAATTGATGGAATAGAAATCTCTTGCCAATTACATTTTAGAAGCAAAGTGAGATACGCATGTGCAAGGAAAGGGCGTCATAACGATTGACAACACTTCCTAGGGGTAGAAGGCCAAGCAGTCTTTGAAGTGGTCCGATCAAATGAGAAATTAGAGCAGCAGAAGCTGTGATTCTTCACTTAATTGAAGATCACAGCTCCAATCCCTGGTGCACCCAGAAAGTAGAGAAGCATAATTGGAATACTTAGACCCCAAGCCCTAATTCAAGGCAGCTGCAGTGAGGAGATGTGAGGCTAACTGAGAACTCAAAGCTCATGTCAGATTGTTAGGCAGCTGAGAAGTACTCTGATTCCAGATCCCTAGTGGCGTAATCTACATTGAATTTACATGGACAAGAGACCTCATGATTAAGGGCAAACTAAGTGAATGTGTAGGGTCAGCTAAGAATTAGCAGTTTACAGGCCTATTGATAATTCCAAGAGTTTTCTGACATCTCTTCATAAGGTCTACTCAACTGAGATAATGAGATATTGAGACATGTCAGGATTACAGTCCTGAGATGGACATTAATAAAAGGGATGGGGAGAACTACTCAGGCCACCGGCTTTGTGACAACAAGGACCCAGAAAGGAGATACAGAAGTAGCTGAGAGTTACTCAGGCGGGGGGCTTCCCAAGGGATAGTTCACATTCATGTGGTCCTCCGAGCTGAGAGATGGAAAGACACCGAAGACACCCTTAGACTGCAGAGCTGTCAGGTGAGCAGTAAAGATACAGCCGAGGACACCCTGTCACCGTACTCATTGATGACAAACACCAAGGTTAAAGGCGTGTGGTTTGTAGTTGTCGGTGATGGTGAGATCTAGCAGGACCCAACTATTAAACTGACTTGACGGTGTCCCACATTACCAAAGAAAGTCTTGCATTTAATGTACCCGGGATTGCATTTTTTTACGGGGTTGTGAACTTCAAGTTTGACATGATATAGTGCATGATTCAATTAATCCTCTCACTGATATGACCACATTTACCTTCTGTTGCAAACAAGAAAATCAGTTTTTACAGCATCGGAATCAGAAGCAACAGATGGCAAAGGAAATTGGTAGCATTGGCATGCAGAGCGGTGAACAGGGAAGACCCTGTTTTATTTCCTAATTAATCAAAGATGCTTCCATGTCTTGTTGTTAATGCCACTCGTTAGTGTTGCAAAGGCGTGATCTCTTTTAGCATTAGCTGTTCGCGGACTCGCCTTTGGATGCCTCCCCACTGTGGTGCTTGTCTTCATTAATGGTGAGACAAGAGTGGACCGTCCTTCCCTCTGGGGTTTTCCAGCCTCACCCAGAGCCTGGGCTAAGTGCAGCTCCTGGCAGCGCAGACAGCACCGGGGGCGCCCGTGTGAGGGCCCAGGCGGCTGTGCTAATGGCGAGGGCGCTGTTCTGATTACAGCCCAGCGATTTCAATCACGCCGTGGCTGGGTTATGAGGTCTATTCCAACCCGTAATTAGAACAAGCAGTTTACCCCGAGGCGATCGCACATTTAGAAAACCAAATAAAGTGGGATAGGAAGGGGAGGGAAGAAAGTGAGTGTGCGATCAAAGGATGGGTGGAGGTTGGAAAGGGGGGAGAAAGCCAGGAAAAGAGAACATGATTGGATGCACGGGAAAGAGGAGACAAGAGAAACATAACGAAAAAAAGTTATATTAACAACATAGGAATAACGACAGTCGAAGGATGGAGCGTACAACAACAGGAAAAAGAAGTATGGGATAAAAGAAACACATGACGGTGCCACGTGGGACAGGAGAGAAGGGTTAATGGGGGAGGCCAGGGCAACGGAATCCACATACCAAGAGCAGACAGGCGTGAGGAAAGAAAAGACAGTGAAGAGAAGACAGAACAGACCAATTAAAAGAATGAAAATGAAAGAGGCAAAGAAAAGGGGAAGGGAGTTGGTATATAAAAGAGAGAATTGGAGAGTCAGAAAATATTGTCAGGGAAAAGGCAGGCACAGAAGTGGAGATGGGTAGATGCACAGTGAGAAGGACAAATTGAATTAAAAATATCAGTTGAAAAATAGTCAAGCAGAGAAAAAGGAGGGGTCGTTGCATTGCAAAGAAGTAGCACATTTCACTGTTCTGGTCAAGGTATAAAGCATCTGGCAATGCACTACTAATAAATACGCCTGGTCCAGGGGCAAGGACGCACTGACCTGAAAAGAACTACAGTTCAGGAGCTGGCACTTGTGAAATGCATTAATAATGAATTATAGGCTCTGTTCTAGAAGGACATTCTGCTGTCTCAAATAGTGAAATTCCCAGAGTTACAGGGCTTGCAACGGCAAAATAACTGTACTAAATTCCTTTTGAAATATGGAAAAGACTTTCCAAATCGTAAAAGTGGCTTTCCAAACCATTCGATTCGCAATTAAGAGGAGGTGTAAAATGGCATCTACTCTTGCTCGGACGTATCGTCCAAAGGACCAAGGACCACTGCCTGCTACCCCGATGTCTTCCCAACTGGGAAATATTTTTAAAGCAATACTTATTCCTTTAGGAAAAATGGGTTCTTTTACACAAAAACAGTCACTGTTTGGGGATATGAACGCAGGTATAGTGGTCTGCTGTTACTTGCAGGTCACAATCCCTCTGTTCGTAGCCAATCACAGCGGGTGACACACAGATCTGGCTAATAAAAATGTATTAAGCAGGTCATTCTGCAACCTCCCGTAAATGAGAATTTCATGAAGCATTAAAGGTCACATCGCAAAATTACATGCAGGTTGCAAATAGTCAATGCACAGTTTTCATCCAGTATTTCTGGCCTTCCTTTATATACATAAGGCCTATTGTACATGGATAGCTACAAACTGCATCAATGATAATGCAGTTAGAGTTAATGAGGGTTGTACATTGTGCTAAAAAAATCAGTTCAGGACAATGGACAGCGTTTATTCCACCAATAAAGATAGAAGCTAATGGGCTTGGATGACAGCGGATTTCACTCATAAGAAATACAGGGCAGGCAGGGGAGTGTTGTGCATCGTATTAAACACTATGGTGAATAGTGCATTGCACTAACACCTATTGCGGTTGTAGGCCATGAAAAAGAGCACATTATGCGCACCATCCACATGCATTACTCCATCGCTTAAATCTTTCTCGAAAACACTTGCAACCACACAGTTCAAGCAATCTCTGCTGACAACTTCTAACACATGCACACTTCCCACATAGGCCACAATGCACTCAGATGTGAACTATCCGTCCTCATACTAGCATTTAGTTCCTCAGCCGTATCCCTCGCACCATCTTGCTTTAAAATCGGACACAGGCACCGCGACAAAACAGGATAAGATCATCACTCTGGTCTTCACACAAGATTTTATACACTCAACGAAGACACTCACTCTTCCACCTGTGGCACTCCCACTGAGTAGTCTGCCACTCATCTGCAAATGCTCCGGGATTCATGTGCTATATAAATGCACCACGATACAATACAACATAGAAGACTGTTCGTGGAGAGTTGTACAGGGCACTAATAATACAGGCCTTGACTAGAGACATACAGGCATTATAAATAATTAAGTTCTGCACAATGAACCATTGTGCACTACACTAACGCGTAATATGACTTACAAAGCATGCAGTCCAGCAGCAGTGGTTCTGTAAACTGCATTGATAAATAAAGCCGTTTTAGAGCTTGGATATATATATATATATATATGCATTGCACTTACTAAAGATTGCAGGTCAGCAGCAGTGGCCCTGTGAACTGCATTGATAAATAATATCATTTAAGAGCATTGCACTATTATTAACGAATGCACGTCAGGCGTCAGCCGTGCATCAGTTTGAGGAATAATACGGCTCAGGAACATGTGCAGATGCAAGGTGCATCGAAAAAGTTTACAGTTTAGTATTAGTTATACATGAACATTGAGGCAAAACATAATTCAATTCAGGAGCATGGGCTGTTGTTCGCTACACTAAAAGTGAAATATTTCGGGACACTTGTGCATGGCCCTAACAAAGAATACAGTTCACGATTATTAACTGCTGCACAATGCATTAGCGAAGATTACAGATGGGCACGAGAGACAGATGCTTATTGCCTAAATAAAACATGTATCTCAGGGCACGGTGGATCTGTGCGCTGTCCAAATAAATGAACTGTTCAGGACCATGGACAGCTGTATATTGTGCTAATAGAGAACGCTCTTCAGGGTGAGCGGAACATGTGACCAATGGCGTATTGAAAGCTCCGAGTCAACTGTGAATTGCACTGATAAAGAACATTTGAAAAGATCACAGATACTAGTAGTGAGGGGCAGCTCACGATAATGGACAGCTGTGCATCACTCTAATAAATACACCGATCTAGACAATGGGCAGCTGTGCATTGTTCTAATAAGCAATACTGTTGAGCGTCAGCTCCACATGTCATTTCAGTAATAGATAATGCATGTCAAGGTCAGAGACAGGAGACAGTGTCAGAGACAGTGGCACTAATGAAATTACAGTGAAGGATCACATCCAGTAATAGGAGATGCAGCTCACAATCAGGAACAGCTGGGCATTACACTTAAAAACTATTCAGGACCATGGACAGCGATGCACCGTGCCAATAGAGAATACTGTCCAGAGTCGGGCGCACATTTCAGTAATATGCATTTCAAGGTCAGAGCCATTATTAAATTGCACCTGTATTACAGTAAAAGATGGCATGCACTAATAGTGAATTATGTTCACGATCTGGGACATCTGTGCATAACATTAAGTAACTGTTTAGGACCACGGTCGGCGGTGCATTGTGTTAATAGAGAATACAGTTCATGGTCAGCTACACATTTCACTATTACTTGATGCATTTCAAGGTCGGAGCCAATACTAATTTGCACTAGTATACAGTAAAATACAGTAATAGTGACCTCTGCTTAGGATCTAGGGCTTTTGTGCAACGCATATAACAGCTTTAAGGAACAGAACCTCTTTACAAAAGTTGGGAGGACGCCTCAGGACGAGGCACATCTGTGGTTTGCAATCACAAGGACTACTTTTCAGGGCTGGGTGCAGCTGTGCTCTGCAATAAAAAATACATGGACACTTGTGCGTTATGTTAATAAATGGCGCAGTTCAAAACCGCAGAGAGCTGCACTAAATGACTCATGGCCATGTTTATATTCCTTTCATAAATGATACCGCTCTAGGCAAGGGAAAAGTGAGCACCGCATTAACTAATTTTACAGCTCTGAAACAAGAGCCGCTGTGGATGACACTAATGGAGAGTACAGCTCTATCGTCCGCACAACACCACATTACACAGGTAGACGTCCGGCGGAGGGGCAGCAACGCGTTGCACTGATGAATGATCAGTTCCAGGGCCCGAGCCAGACCTGCACTGATAAATCTGATCCATAAACAACTGTCCGTTGCACTAATGATCCGCACAGATCGGAATGCAGAAATAATGCGTTGTAAGATTTGTGAAATCTGTGCCTCACCTAATAATCAAAGATAGCCCTCAAGCATGGACAGATATACCTTTCAGTGAAAAAACCTATATAGTTCAAGTCCATAGTCAGTGGGTCGCTGCGCTAATAGAAGTGTTGAGGCTAACGACCTTTGCCTTCTAGCCTCGGGTTCATGGGCTGTGGTGTGCGGCACACAGGGGTCCGCACACACATCCAGGCCAGAGGCACAGATGAGGCCGTCCTCCTCTCCAGTGCTGCAGCCTTCGAGAATCAGCATGCAGACGGCAGCCCCCATCTAGGTCACAGCAACTCGGGCACTAACCTGCAGCAGGAGGCTGAGGGTCTGGCCAGTGTTCTCAGACTTTTCATCCTTGGCGTGGTCTCCTTTAACTTTTTGCCTCTGTTTCCCAGGTTGTTGATGTGTGCTGGACTCTGTTTTTGTTACTCTGGGTACTTTTCCACTGCTAACCAGTGCTAAAGTGCAAGTGCTCCTTTTACAAAATATGTATGTAATTGGCTTATCCATGATTGGCATATTTGATTTATTAGTAAGTCCCTAGTACAGTGACTAGAGGTGCCCAAGGCCTGTAATTCAAATGCTACTAGTGGGCCTGCAGCACTGGTTGTGTCACCAACATAAGTAGCTCTGTAATCACGTCTCTAACCTGCCACTGTAGTGTCTGTGTGTGCAGTTTTTAACTGTAAATTCAACTTGGCAAGTGTACCCACTTGCCAGGTCTAAACCTTCCCTTTACTTACATGTAAGACACCTCTAAGGTAGGCCCTAGGTAGCCCTAAGGGAAGGGTGCAGTGTATGGTTAAGGTTGGACATATAGTAATGTGTTTTATATGTCCTAACAGTGAAATATTGCTACATTTGTTTTTCACTGTTGCAAGGCCTGTCCCTCTCATAGGTTAACATGGGGGTTACCTTTAAATCTGATTAAAGTGTAGATTCCCTTTGAATGGATGGACATGTGGAGTTTGGGGTCTCTGAGCTCATAATTTAAAAATACATCTTTTAGTAAAGTTGATTTTAAGATTGTGTGTTTGAAAATGCCACTTTTAGAAAGTGAGCATTTTCTTGCTTATACCATTTCAGTGACTCTGCCTGTTTGTGGATTCCCTGTTTTGGTAAGTTTGACAGTTGGGCTGGTTGCACCTCACACTAGTCAGTAACACAAATGGAGCTGGGGTGTAGTCTGCATTTCCTGAGGAGCCATCTGTGCTAGGAGGAAGGGGAGGAGTGGTCACTTACACCTGAAAGGGCTGTGCCTGCCCTCACACAATGCCTTCTCCAACCCCCTGGTGAGTGTCTGGGGCCTGGCCTGGGCAAGGCAAGATTTCACAATCAAGAGAGACTTTTCTTTCAAGTAGGCCTATTTCAAAGGAGAAAATTAGTATAAAAAGGGCACCCAAAACTACAGACTTTAGATCACTTCTGGACATCAAGAGGAACCTCTGCCTGGAGAAGAGCTGAAGAGCAGAGGAGGAGTGCTGCCCTGCCTGAGACTGTGCTTTGTGGAGCCATCCTGCAGTTGCTGCTTCTGCCTGTGCAAGAGGGCAAAGACTGGACTTTGTGTGCCTTCCATCTTGTGAAGATCTCCAAGGGCTTGATTTAGAGCTTGCCTCCTGTTGTTTGAAGTCTCAGGGACAGCAAAGACTTCTCTCTGCCAGCACCTGGAGTCTCTGGAGAGACTCCTTCTATGCCAAGTGGTGCCCATCCAGTTCCTGGGAACCTGAAAGGAGAAGCTGGCAGCTTAAAAGGAAAAAACAGGACGCTGTGCGGGGAAAAGATCGACGCAACTCCGATCTGTGGCTGAAAAATCAACGCTCCGCCTCCTTCACAGCTGAAAATCGACTCTCGCCTGCAACGCAATCGACGTACGGAGCTGGAGAAACGATGTGCAGCATCACTGACAGAGGCTGGTGAGATCACAACCCGCACTGCGTGGCTTCTGGATCATCATGCAGCTGGATTTCCGACGCAAGTACCGCTGGGCGTGTAAAAACAGATCAAGGACTGCCCGGTCCCGAGGGTGCTGACTGGATGGACGCATCACTCTCCTGCGGAGAGAAGAAATGACGCACCCCAATCCGATGAAAGGAGAAACGATGCAAGGTCTCGCTCGTGAATGAAATCGATGCATTGCAAGCCCTTTTTGACGCACACTCGCCTGTGCTGGGTTATTTTTGACGCACCCAAGGTACATTTTCACGCTTACAGTGTTAGTGTGTGTTTAAAACTACATGAAGACTCTTTTTGCTTTTTAATTGATAAACTTGACTTGTGCATTGTGGATTTTTGTCGTTTTGGTCTTGTTTTGTTTAGATAAATATTTTCTATTTTTCTAAACCTGTGTTGTGTCATTTTGTAGTGTTTTCATTAAGTTACTGTGTGTGTTGGTACTAATACTTTACACCTAGCACTCTGAAGTTAAGCCTACTGCTCGTGCCAAGCTGGTAAGGGGGGGTTATCTGATTGTGATTCTCTTTTACCCTGACTAGCGTGAGGGTCCTTGCTTGGACAGGGGGTAACCTGACTGCCAACCAAAGACCCCATTTCTAACAGTCCTCATTGCACACTCGTCATGTGAGCTTCCAGCAAGCAGGTGTACCAGCTACACTCACTTTCTCCTTTCCTGCTAGCATACCAATCAAAGATGGCGGCCTCATAATCCCTATCAAATTAATCTTCCCTATCCAATATGGCCTCCACTATTAAACCAGCACATGGAGCTGCTATCTTTGAGCAATTTGAGAATAACATCCAGGACTGTAAACAGCAGGGGGCAACGCTAATGAAAAAATACACCCTGGGCCAAATGGCATCTGCTTGTTGCACCAATGTACAATACAATGGACCACAGATACATTTTTACTGAGCTAATAAAAGTTATTCTGTTAAGGAGAGCATATATTAAAGCACAGCAATAAAACAGAATACATCTCAGGAACCCGGGAATCTGTGTGCTGCTCGACTGAAGAGGGCAAGACAGCTGTGCGCTGCTCTCATGAAGAGTACACTTCAAGACTCTAGACTGCAGTTCATTGCACTAACAAGGAATATGGCTTAAGAGCGTAGACAGCTGCACGGTTAACGATCACTTCTCACAGGCCTATGGGCAGCCGTGCATTGCACTAACAAAGGAAGCTGTTCCGTGTCGTGGACAGTTGTAATCTGCACCAGTAAAAAGGCATTGCAACACCAATACAGTTGTGAGACAGCTGTGCGTGGTGCTAACAAAGTCACAGTTATGTACTCAAGTGTTAAGCACTAAAGTTGAGGTGCATGTGCGGTTGTACAGTGTATGTATAAGGATTACAAAGAAGAATTAAGACCCATGTACAGTTGTCAATCACATAAATTGCACTGACAAAGCGATATTATTCAGCACCACGAACAGATGCATATTGCAGGGATCAAGATGGCAGTTCAGGACCATGGACAGAAGCACATTGTACTGATTTGCAGTTCCGGCCCATGGAGGGCTGTTCACTCCTTTGACAAAGAACTTACTTCGGGACCATAGTGCATTGTACCAATAAATACGAATACGAACAGCTGCACATTGCATAACTAAACAACACATTTCTGAACAGAGGACAGATGGGCATTTACCCAATAAAGAAGATAGCTCAGAACAGGCGGTAGCTGTTCATTGCACTAGTAATCAATGGTCAGCACCATGCACATTTTTGAATTGCACTAAAAAGAGAATACAGTTGGAGCCTATGGATAGCTGTGCATTGCTGTAATGAAGACAATCGCCAGGACCTTGGACGCCTGACCACTTGCTAAGTAAAGACCACCGTCCCTTCCCATGGACAGCGTTACACCGTTAAAGAACTGCAGTGCACTATAACAAGTAGAGTTCCGGACCGACATTGCCCTTGTGCTGCACTAGTACAAACTACAAACTACAGACCTGGACCAACACAGCCTGCCATTGAATGAGTAAAAGCTCTTCGCTGTGGTGAAAAGAGCGCAGTTAAAGAGCACTTTGTATTGCACTAATAAAGAACACGCGTCTGGAAAATGAACAGCGTAGGACAATTGATGGGTGTGCACTGCAAAAATACATGTAGATCATGAACAAGGGCAGCTGTCCATGCAGTCATAGGGATTACCAAGGTTTGGGAAAACAGACAGTGCATGCACTAATAAAGGAGACATCTCAGGGCTATAGACAGCTGCACTGGTAGCTCGTGCTCAAGTGCAAAGGTATTGTATGCTTGAAAAACTTCTATACCTCAAAAACACAAGGTTTGTGACAGCGAAGTGCCTTTTAAAATGCATAACACCCCTTTTTGCAAGTTGAAAAGTCATTCTGACTCTCTAAAATGGGTTCTGCAAACTTTTTTTACAATGCAGATTGGAGGAGCGGGAAAGGAGTGTCCCCTTCCTATCTGAGTGGGATGCATCAATGGTGTGTGACCACGCTCATGGTCACAAACCATTGGTGAGTTGAGTGGTAACTGATTCGCAAAGGAGTAGCTGTACCTCCCCCCTGCACAGCCTTTGGGGGGAGGGAGGAGCAGAGAAGTAGACTGTGGTCCTGGGGTCCCCAGTATGCTCCTTTGAAGTCTTCCTAGCCTGTCAACATATAGTTATTAAAGCAGCTTATGTTCCTTGTGCTTTTATTTTTTTTCGTACTTGAGATGTGAACATAGGGATGGAGCTCTGCTATTCCTTGTTGGCCCACATACAGCACCAGGGATTATTGTGTGTTGGACAAACAAGGGAAGCTCGAAACAAGGGGCAGCTGTGCACGGCTTGAATAAGAAATACAGTTCAGCACCAGGGAAACTGCATTTCACCAGAGTCGGACTGGGACAAAAATAGGCCTGGGTGCCAAAATAAAAGTGGCCCCTATTAGCAAACCAGATAGCTAAAAAAGTGGCCCACCTTTGCAATTCAGGCCTCATTTGAATTGGTAAATAAATGCTGTATGGGTATTTTGCAAGGTATGGAAAACTGCATTGATTTATATTCGCTGCAGGCAATGCTTGAGGAAGTATCAGGGAAATCAGAATAAAAACAGGCCCACCTGGCGATAAAAAAGGGTCCACAAACTGCTAAAAATGATCCACTTACTGACCTGTCAGCCCAGCCCATCAGGCACTGCCTGATTGCCCTATCGGCCAGTTGAACCCTGCATTGCACTAATACAGTAAGGCAGTATCAAGGACAACTAAACTATGCACAGTGCTGTAAACAAATGTAGTATTGGGATCAGCTGTGCACTACGTTACTAAAGAGCTCAGCGCCAGGAACAACTGTGGATTGTGCTAAAAAGGGACACAATACTAGAGAGAACTGTGCACTGCACTAACAAAGACTGCAGTACATCAGGGGTGTGGCCATGGGTTACGTCCACTTCAGATACAGCAGCGTATCAGACTGCTGAAACAGAGCACTTTAGACACTTCACACATCAGAATGCTAAAATAGCCTAGACTTGGGCAGGGCTATACGAGACTGGTCACAAAAGACTTTACCTCAGAATTAGCTGCACGTTAGACTGATAAAACTGTAGAATGCTAAATAAGAGCTGTTTCAAAAGCTGCTGGAACCAAAGGGTTCGTGGATGTTGATATTAACCACTCTTAAAAGAACTATACGTGCTACCATGAACAGCAGCCCAGCAGCAACAGCAGCTGCTTGGAAAGGCTGTTCTGAAATCCACAAGGCCAGAGTAATTCTGTGTCCAGATGAAGTGGTCATCATGGTAATCACTAATTGTTAATGTACACATTCTCCTTTTAAGACACAACTATAGATGCAGTTCACAATTGGTAACTTGGCATCCCTTTAGTTCGACCAGGTGACCTCACCTCTGTGTCTTCTGGTTCCCCAGACTAGTGCCTAATGCTCGAGTCGAGAGCCATGGAGCTGTGTTTGCGTATTTGTAGCGTTTGCACCCACTGGTGTTCTTCCATGACAGTATGTATTATAGAAGGGGTTGGAGCTGCTAGTGCAGCCCAGTTTAGAGGGCATTCAATTACTGCAAGTTTAATGCCCATGTAATTACAGGTGACAAAACCTTAGCAAATGTGAGATTTGTTTTGCTTTTTTACTCAATAATATATGCGCCTTGTGTATAGGTGAACAGGCCTTAAAGTAACAGCTAAATGTGTGCCATCCAAGTAGTGGCACTCATGTAACACACTGACCACCCACCCACTATAGTGTATTTTGGGTTTGGCTACAAAGAGGCTCAAGGACACCCCAAGACCTCACAAGGAAGGCAGATGCACAAACCTCTCCCCTTCCTGCGTTGAGGGGATTAATAACTCCCCATCAAACAAATACCAGGGCTGCCCCTACATGTACACTGTCAGGGCAGTGGCTAACACCCTGTCAATCTCTGCATAGGCTTACTCTGCACCGTGTCCACTCCAGAACAGCAAAGGCCTGGTTGGACCGCCAACACACAAACACTATGAATGGTAGCCAGGCTACTGCTCTGTTTATATATTACAACCTCTTCTGCACATGCATTAACTCATTCATCTAACACATGCACGAGGAAGACCTTTTTAAGTCTTGACTACTAGACATTGCATGTGCTGTCTGTAGCAAGATGTTGGGTTGGCTTATTGTGGGCTTCAAGCTGCCCACTGCTTACCATTGGTTGGCTTTACTGTCACTCTCATTTCCCTGCTTCTTATTTGTTAGCTTGTGTGGACTTTCTTTCTCTCCTTGTGTTTATCCCTCCACTGGAACATCAACCCATTACTTGTATCCTTCCCTTGCTCATTGTTCACTTTTTTCATTTTGTTTAAGGGCTCCAGGAGAGTGCATCTGTTTTCCAGAAGTCTCCTTCATGTACTTCTTTCCCTCCCACCGCTTTCCAGTAGTCCTCTCTCTCGCATGGGCACTTCTTCCACTCTCCCCCTGCGCTGCTTTCTTGCCTGTTTTCCTACCCACAAGCTCCACGTTGCTCTCTTTTGCCCATTTGCTCCTGCCTAGTGCTCCACTTTGCTCTCTCACTCCATCTTTTGCTTACCCCACAGACACCCTCCATTTTACTTCCATCCCTGCACCCTATGTTGCTTCTGCCCCCTTCCTGTGCCCTCTGGTGCTGCGCTCACTCCCCGGGTCCCTTGTGTTGCTTCCACCCTCCGCGTGTTGTGTTACTTTTCCCGAACCCGCTTTAAAAAAAAGCACTTGTGCACCGTTTTAACTTTTGTTTACTATTCCAACTCAGATCGGTAACTAAATAGGAAAGCATCCACTTCATTTTGTAGGCATGGGCACCACGCATGCACATGCCTCCAAAATGATGCAACCGTTTTTTTATTCTTTATACAGAGTCACCAAAAGCTTTTTTTTTTAAACAAAATCTTCATCCCTGCTGCATAGCATTGGGGATGGTTGTCAAAATCCTTAGGCAACAAAGGCAAGGCCTATTGACTTCGTTAATGGTTGTTTTGTTAAAGCGATGCATCTCCTTTGTCTGCGACCGGTACAAACAAACTAGGTGCGTTTTTGCCCAAATGGAGCCAGACTTTCCTTTAATAATCTGGTCCACCGATCTAGCGAGAGAGGAAGACTCTTGAGAAGAACTTCACCGCTGGACACAAGTTGTCCATGGCTAGGCCAGCGCTGCTGCCCTCCAGGTGCAGCAGAATGCCAGTTTTTACAGCGTGAAAAGGAGCACGGCTAGTGCTCGCCCTGTCCCACAGAGACAGCCCCTCTCCTGCTCGGCGAGTGAGCGTGGCGCTGGAGTTATCACTGCCAATCAGTGTTTGCTTCACGCACCGCAAACCTGTCTTGCAGAACATTGCTTTCCTAGAATTGTGCTCAGTGACTCAGCCCTCGTGTGCTCTGATAATTTCTCTGGAGGTAACAACCGCTCCAGACTTGGCACAGGTATGTTTTCCCTTCAGTGTGCCAAAGCTGTCTTTGCTGTTTTTGCCAGGGGCAAGAAATTCACATAATAATACATCCCAGTTGAAATTTTAGACCTGCAACAAAATCAAATTCTTAATAACGAACTTCTCACTGCGCTGTAAGGTAAGTCTAGGGAGGTGCATGTGGCGTTAAGAATAGTCAATAAATACTAACCCTGGCGATGTCGCGGTAGGCGACACTATGGTTGCGATATTTTTGTAGGTCGATATTTCAACCGCGATATAATGACGTCCACGACCAGTGACACCAGTGCCATATGGGTAGCAATGCAAGTGCTTTCGGAAGACGACCATCTGCACTGTGGCGCTTCGTTTATTCAATTTTATTATTAATGTGCTGCGAAAGAATTGGACAGTACAGGAAGCGGAAACAGGCCCAAAGTAGGGCAGAGTGCACTACATTACCGAACAAAGTAAAACAACGCAGCTGTGCATTTGGACGTTTTTCATTTGATTCCAAACTGCAAGTGAAAACCTTAAAGAAAGTAAATGTGGAAAGCGCCCTTAGTGCTCACGGGTTGTAATATTTGATAAGTATATTGGGATCTATAATTGACACCACAAATTCAGTTGTCCCCCACTGCCTAAATAAAAGGTGGAGTTGTTATGCCACTCATTTGTAATTATTCAATTGGCCTTGGAAGGATAAACGTCTGAAGCAGTACCACTGATGCATAAAATGGCGACTCCCAGATTAAACGAGTTTCCATCCGCTGATCCTTGGCTGGATCTTGGTTGCTATTCAGATCTTCATTTCCTATTTTCAAAACGTGCCACTAAAGGGCATCATTTTCCGTGTCTGTGAACAGTTAACTGGAATGTAATGTAAACACTATAGTGCACAGTTGGGTAGAAAGGTCACCTTAATTCCTCCGAAGGGAAACAAAAGGGGGAATGCTGCGTGTGGGCATCGGCATTTGCGCACGGTAATTCTGGCACAGCCCATTTCAGTGATCTGCTCCACTGCCCCAGGAGGCCCAGCAGTGCCAGGCAGTGCCAGGCAGTGAACAGCTCTGCTTTGCGGATGAACGATCCTTGAAAGCAGCCGCCATTTTACTAGCTCTGTTTTTAAGCCAAATGAACCAAAGTGTGACCGTTCTTTACCTTCACTGGTAATCTGAAGATGCCGGCTCCCTCATTTACTGTTTATTCGGAGTTATGGGGTAATATCTCTGTTATGTAGGACTCTAACAGAGATCCTCTATCTTTATTTTAGTTTCTGAAAGTCTTAAGACCTTGCTGTGACATCACAACAGCTGACAAGCAGTTGTGTTTCCAACTGTTGGGTTGTCACCGAGGCCATCCCGGCCAGGTGGCAGGGCTCTATGCGAGCCCGTCAGTGCAGCTCTGCTTGGCTGCTTCGACTGGAAGCAGAAAGCTCAGCTGCAGGAGGGGCAGGCAGGGAAGGTAGCGGGTTTCGGTTAAGGATTGCAGCTAAGATATTGAAGGTTCACATTTGCGCCTCGAAGGAGAGGGCGTGTTATGTATAGCTCTCCCTCTGCCCCTGCGCAGTAGTTGAAGGCAAGGGTAGATGATTTTGAAGGATATGCATAATACAAAATTATAGATGGGTAGAAAGTGAATTACAGGGAGGTTTTTCACTTCGGGGTGCTGAGTGACATCATAGACAGCTCGAGCATCACTCTCGTCAGTGTGACGTCATTCAGAATCCCTCGGTGAAAAACATCCCTGTAATTCATTGTTACCCATCTATAATTCTATATTTTTCTATGGAGGAGAGCGCTCTCTCCCTCTCCTCTCCCTGTTCCTCTCCCTCTCCTTCTCTGTCTCCGTCTTCCTCTCCGTCTCTCTCTCCCTCTCTCTTCGGACAATGCCACACTTCAGTTATTTTTATGCCCTATGACTTGTATGGCCTATGAGCTCATTGGTTTATTCGTATAATTGACAATCAATTTTACCTGTTGCATACTATTTTTTCAACTAATCACCATTGCGTGTTACAGCAAAGAGAACTGAGCATATTGTCACGAATATCTGAACATCTGAATGCAAGACGATTCATTTCATGTCACCAGTATATTGTTGACAGTTGTGATTACAATCTATCACTTTTCTCCTGCTACATTTTTCTGCAATATCCTTGATCAATCTCTTATGTGCCCATACATCTAGACAAATTGCTTCTGCCAGCCTCCAAAACTGTGAAAATGAATAAACAAATAAATACTCCACATCACTCGAGGAAACCAGTGTTCTTTTACTTAGCATAACGACCTACGCACGAATACAGAGTAGCTCCCTTGTTTTACAGTCTATTTGGTCTAAAGTCTGATTGATGTTTAAAAGGAATTTAATGGTCTGCAACGTACTCCTGCAATTGCTTTGCCATTTCTTGTTCCATAAGCTTGCTAGGGAAAAGAAAATTAAGATTCCTCAACAACTCAGGAGGCCTTTGGGATCAACCGCCCTATTGTCAATGAGCACAGTGTATCACTGCATGTTTAGATGATCTGTCACTTTACGCTTGAGAAACACAGTGTTATTAAATTTAATGACATCCGATGCGAAGGTGGATGTGCGTGTCTTAAGTCAGACCACAGAGTGTGGGTAGTTCAATGTTGAGCGTTTGATGCTTGTTGATTCTAACCCTAGGACCCATTAATTGGCAGAAAGGCGGTGAATCTAGCTCTTTGCTTGGACGCAGTTATGGGGGCAAGCAAGGTTTGAGTATTTTCAGCAATAATTTCCCTAGCATTTGTAATGTTTGACTGCACGAAGCACAGGACGTCACTGCATGCTGCTACCAGGAGATTAGAACATTGTTAATGGTCTCTAACCCAGTCATTTCCAAGTACATCTGGAATAGCTGCCATGCCAGGTATGAGGTATTCTTATTCTGGTTCATGTACCAGTTTTTCATAGTGGAGGTGATTGGCCTGTGGTAGTCTTTCCTATGAATTGTACAGGAAGCGTGGCATGTTCCTCAATTCCATTTTCCTCATAAATCTTCTGGTTCATGGCCAGTTCACTTCCAGTTGATGAGCTTTTTTGTGAGCCTGTCTTTGCCAACTGTGATGTGTTTTTTCTATTTTCTTACTTGCAAAACAGCTACCAATTGGCAAGGTGCTGGTGAAAGAATTACGGAGGCATTCAAGAGGCTCCGACTGGTTGTGTGCTTTTGATACACTGGAACATGCCATTGATATGCAACCTATTCAGCTTTCTACTGGGCGTTTGAGTAGGGTGACTGGCATCTTGCAGAATGTGGATTTTCTTTAGTGTAAAGATTGCCAGTGGGATCTACTAGAGCTTTGGATTCTATTCCAGAATGTGCCTTTCTTTGGCCTAGGTGTCACTGACAGGAAATTCTATGTCATAAACTTGTGCCATATTTACTACCACTGGTGAGAAATGGTCTCTGTCATTTATGAATAGTGTTTTCTGCAACTTATGGCATTGTCAGGCAATGATGTTGACTGATTAGTCTGGGAAGAGGGGGTGGAGCTATTGCTCTCCCGTTCGCCACTCGTGCAGCACCCCTCCGGGGCCGAGGGGTAGTATTGGTCACAGTTGTCAGCTTCCCTGTCTATCCAGAGGCAGGCAGGGGTAGGCAAGACTTTCACTTCCTGCTTGCCATTGCCGTTTTTTCCCTCCTGCTGCAATTTCCCGCCACCCGCATTCTGCCTGCAGCTGTGCGAGGCTTGGAGCGGTGGCCGATAGAGTCGCATAGCTACAGGGATTAACGCAGGGGCTACAACCAGTATATGGAGAGTGAGGAGGCATGGTGCTGCATGCAAGGTCTCTCCCGTGAGTGAGCTCCTGGAGGGGCCAAAGGTAAATGAACAACTCCGCAGAGACAGCTGGGCCACATGCCGGTGTGGTCTGCACCCGTTACTGGCTGACCTGCCGGCATTGCTCACCCTTCTGTTTTTTTTTCAGTTTAGTTTAGTTTTATTTTGTTTTGTTTTGCTTACTTGCTGCTTCTATGCAGAGAAGCCTCCCTAGTGGCTCATAAAATCCTCACAAAAATCCTCATGAAAAGCTATGTTTGCTGGTTCCCAAGCTTGCACAAGCTTCTATTCATTGCCAGTGGCACCCTCCCTGCAGGCTAGACAGTAGCTGTACAAGGAAAAGAACCAGAGGGGCAAGAGCCTGGATATCTTCACTGTGGAGCCCTTGAGTCCTGAGTTTCCGAGTCGCAATCCCTGGAGTTGCAACTGGTGGCCAACTAGTCTCTAACCCTCCTGTAAAGTGTACCTCAATTGATAAAAAGCTGGAGAAAGCCATGGGAGTCATTAGCACTGAGATCACTCTGACTGACAGGTGGCTTTCTTAAATTTGGGCTCCACTGCAGTCCTCTCTGATAACGAGTATCTAATTGACTGCCACTCCACGCTCATGCCTGGGCTAACTCCTCTTATTGTTATATCAGTTACAGCACCACCTACATCAACTGACGAAACTTCCTTCATTACTAACCCCTATTTTGGCAAACCAGCAGAACTCACCATCAATAACCAACTATCAAGAGGGAAAACAAAACGGGAGATTCGCAATAGGCATGGGCCGACCCTTTATTATACCAACCAGACCAGCCAGACTGTGGCCATCAAACCAGCTTATGAGCCGTCGCCCCCTCCCACTTCCTCAAACTGCCTTTCTTCGTCTTTTGTGGCGGAGATTACAGGGGTTTTAAGCTCCAGCCAGTCACACATCGAGCACCTTATGAAGGATTATTGTATGGAACTTAAGATGCTCTTATTGGCTGAAATTTCGCCCTTGATGGGCAAACTTAAATCTATAGAATCTCAAATAGCCACCCTTCTATGGCTGCCAACCCAACCAGCTGCTCCCCCGCCACCTCGATGGTTTCCGGGGTGACAGACAAGGCAGTTGGGGGTGGAGGGGGCAATGGTGCATCATTGAGGTTGCTGGGGTAACTGGTGAAAGAGGGCTGGAGCCAAGGAGGGCAAAGGTGTGCTATGAACCCAGAGAGAAGCCATGAAAGTGAGTGAGTCACATTGTCCCCTTGGCTGTTTCAAACCCTGTCCTTACGATCTTGCTTCCCCCTGAGGTGTGTCTTTATGTGATGGTTTTAGCTGGCATTCCTCCTTTGGCAGAGAATAAATCTGAATCATTTAAGGGGCTGGGTAACAAAGGTACCCATTGGCTTCACGATAATGCTGAGCCGTGTGCCTGTTTTTTACGATGAAATGGTAATGGCTCACAGAGTGAACTGAGTCACTCCTTTCAAGAAACCACAGAGGGTGATTGCAAAATTGTTAATTTTAGATCTCCTGCCCTTGTTGCTAGTGCCTTTAATGCACTGGGATCTATTTGCTCAACTATAGGAACAGTGGTTTTGCTCCTACTAGGTTACTTTTACCGGCCATTAGGAAGGCGTTATGGCCCCACCCATGCAAAGAGCGTGCCCTTTTGTCACTCCTACCAGTAACAGATATGCCCCCCTCTCAGATATTCAGAAAGTTGCCTGACTCCCTGCTGCAGCAGTGGATGCACCTGGGGCTATCGTTCTACCCACTGTTGGGGTAGAGGTGATGCTCAGACCTTGGCAAGATCCCACAGGCATGCTCTAGGGGATAGAAGGGTGATCCCATTAGCTAGAGCACAGTATAAAACCACACTTGGATGCGCAAGTAAAATGTATTGCCAAACTTTTGAATGCAGCATCTAGTAAAGACTCTAAAAATAAATTCTGGCATATTCACATACAGCAATGCACCGAGAAATCCACATTCAGGGTGTAGTCAAGGTGAATCATTTGAAGTCCCTGTATGGAAACAGCACCCCTTGATCTCAGACCCAATTATTGTTGTAGCCACTACCACCAGAGCTCTGGAAGAGTGTAGCAACTGCCCCCCGAACCACTTTTACATTTTTTCCTAATTGACACTGGCTGGAGTGTTCCTGTTGAAGCAGAACAGAGGCTGATTTGTATATGGCTGGGTTTCATCTTAGGTGGCATAATGGGCAAAAAAACAATGGACTAGAATTCTGCCTGAGCAATTGCTAGTGGTTAGACTATTTGAAAGCGTTCTTTCCATTTTTGTGTTTTATGTAATGCTCTAAGTGGGCCAGGGTGTGCCCAGATGTGGGTCCCATGATCATTTCCACTGGCAATAAGCTGCCACCATTGGAGAGGCCCACGTAAGCTGAAACCAGTCTTGGGGTGCTTGTGGTCTGGTTCACAAAAAACCTGGCTTGATAGTTTGGGTTAGTGTGTGCCTATTGGAGCAGCACCAAGGCTGATTTGCATATGGCTGGGTGTCATCAGAGGTGGCACAGTGGGCAAAGAAATGATAGGTTAAAATTGTAACCTAAATGACTGGCAGTGGTTCGACTATTTGCAAACATTAACTCCTATCACCTTTTGTGTGTTTGATTATAATAAGAGGAGCCTGATATACAGACTCCCCTGTTTTCATCTCAGCTCCTTGTTATGTTTTCTGTGGGTAGTGATGAACAGTGGCCAATGACACTGCTCCTTCCATTACACCCACCCTCAGCCGAGAATGTAAACAATGAAGTCGCCTCTTCTCCTGAGGGGTGAACTCGGCCGTGCCCACAGGCTTTGCAGCCAGCATCCCCTCTGTAATTGAAGGTCCGCTGATGCTCAGCTTTAAATTGACTGGATGTAATACGGATACAATCGTTTGGGAAAAGGGTGCTGTACCATGAGTGAGTCTTGGAAAAGATGCTTTGGTCAAAGATAGCTCATTTGGGGACACTTTGGATGAGATTCACACAAAGCGCTGACCCGAATGTAGCTCATTGTGCAGTTGAATTGCTATTTTACCCTCTAGTGATTGATAAGAGTGGGGAAGTAGGTCTTAAACCACAGGAGAGTTTCTCTTGATGAAGGGCGAAGTAAGAAGTGATGAGAGAGGAATTATTAAAGATCCCACCTTTAATGACCTATCAAAAGAATTTCTGCAATTGCAGGATATTTCTGAAAACTCATTCGGAAATACTGTATTTTTTCAACAATATTTTCCACTTTCAAAGTAAAAATATGTATCCCTTTGAGTCAATGGGAAAAGGGCAGGTAAATGTGTGAGGACCACTGAATAGGGTCAGTATTATATCCCTAGCTTGTTGCTTGCTTTCCTGTTCGCTTAATGCTACAGTATCGATATTCTAAACCAGATTTTGTATTGTTATGTAAAGTAACACATTTGAGATCCAGAACATTGTCTGAAGTGGAACCAATTTAATTTATTTTCACACTGTCAGTCCCACTGGTAGGAATTACACACGTATAGAAGTAGCATTTTTAGTACAAATTCCCTACTCTATGTATTTCAGGAGTTTTTTTCAAGTAAAAAGAGTGGGTCTTATTGCGCTGACTTACACTGTGGCATTTAGATGTTTGGAGTAAATGAGTCAATATTTAGAACCAAAAGCAGAAGAATTGAGTTTATAGGAAAAATAACAAAGATAGCCACATCAAGTGGTCTCCTGTGTGTATTGAGTTGCAGTGGACCGTGTGATGATTGTAAATTACATGGGATACGTACAAGTAGAAAGATCTGAGGGTGACATTCCTGCACACTCCTTGTAATGCATGCCTATTTCTACTGACAGTGGAGAAGGGAGTACCTGAGAGGTTTGCAGAGTTCCCCTAGTTAGCCAGCCCTACAGACACTCTTGTATGCCTGTCATGCAATGCCCAGTTAGAATTACATGTACATGTAAAATTACACTATTGTGTATTGTGGACAATTCCATTCAGTGCTGTTAAAGGAGTGGGGACTAAGCTGCACATCCAACAGGCTATCCAACAGGGAGTTGGCACTTGGCAGCATGTATCAAGTCTACCATGGTTTTTGCTCTAAAGCTATTGTCTGCCCCAGTTCATATTCCATTGGACACTTAGTTGACGCTCCCATTTTCGCAAGGAGAAGAATGGCAAAAGCGATGACTTAGTTTAAAATGTGTTTTAACCCCGACATAAAGTAAAGGGAACTTGGCAGTGATCTTTATGTTACAAAGGCGGATAACTGCATTGGATTGAGGTATCTAAAATGTCAGGCTGCAGCACACCTAAAGAAGGCAAATAGAGACCGGGACTGTCTAGTCCTAAAAGAACCAAGCTACCTGGCAGTGTGTAGTATGAATGGTTGATTCAGCAGCATCAACCTGTGACTCTAACACTTTTGGTAAATAGAGCCGGTCTAATGGGCATTACATTTATTAATATTGTTAGCGTTCTAAGTGTTATAAAATCTGCGTCAGTGGTTCTAAGCCCCAGTTGACATACAAGTAATAGACAGAATGTAGGCCTGACCGAGTGCCATTAAGAAAATATGCCCCAGATTTATTTGCAGCAAAGAAACAGTAGTAGCTTTGTCTTTAGAGGCTTTTAATGGCGTGACTAGAAAAATGCTCGTGCTGCAGGATGGCACTCACAAAACCAACAAATGCCTCTTGCGGAAGGCAATTCCATGGACTAACTCTTTTGTGACAGAACCTAAAAGTATTAAGAGATTGGTTCCTATAGAATTGGGTTTCAAGCAAATCAATAGTCCTAATTTCGTAACACATTCAGTGGCATTTATTGAGCAGTTCCTTCAAGCATGCAACCTCTGTGTAAACTTGGAGAGGGGGGCACTTCCAGACACACTATTTAAGAGAAAATTACCACAGTGGATACACATTCTTGTTTTGCTGCTTATAGATGTGCACCAGGTACACGGCTTGAACAGCCTTATTATCCCAGAACTCTTCATTACATTCCGTTATGCCTTTGTTAGGTCTGGTATCCTTGGCGTAGTCTTTTCACCTCTGCTTTGTTTGTTTTTGCTGTGTTTTGGTACTCTGGACACTTTACTACTGCTGACCAGTGCTAAAGTGCAAGTGCTCTCTGTGTAAACTGTATGTGTAGTTGGCTTTTCCATGATTGGCATATTTGATTTATTAGTAAGTCCCTAGTAAAGTGCACTAGAGGTGCACAAGGCCTGTAAATCAAATGCTACTGGTGGGCCTTCAGCACTGATTGTGCCACTCACGTGAGTAGCCCTCTAAACATCGCTCAGACCTGCCACTGCAGTGTCTTTGTGTGCAGTCTTAAACTGCCAATTCGACCTGACAAGTCTACCCACTTGCCGTCCCAGGCCTTCCATCTTTGTACATGTAAGGCACCCCTAAGGTAGGTCCTAGGTAGCCCCATGGGCAGGGTGTAATTTTTGTTAAACATAAGACGTACTGATGAGTAAAATACTGGCAAATTAGTTTTTCACTGTTGCGAGGCCTACACATAGGGTAACACAAGGACTGCCTTTCAATGTTTGTTTAAGTGCAGTGTCACATTAGGAGCAAATAGAAATAAGGAGTCTGGGGTCCCTTAACTCACAATTTAAAAAAAACATCTTCTGGTAAAGTTCGTTTTCAGATTGTCAGTTTGAAAATGCCACTTTTAGAAAGTGGGCATTTTCTTGCTTAAACCATTCTATGCCTCTTCCTGCTTGTGTATTCCACGTCTGGGTCAGACTGACAGTTGGGCTGGTGTGAATTCCCTCTAGACAGTGACACAAAGGGAGTTGGGGTGTAGCCTGCATATCATGAAGAGTTTCCTGGGCTAGAGTGGGGAGGGAGGAGCTGACACAAGTGAATGGCCTGTGCCTGTCCTCATACAATGCAGTCTCCAACTCTCTGGTGTGTGTCTGGGGCCAGACCTGTGTAAGGCAGGATCTTGTAAACAACAGAGACTTTTCTTTGAAGTTTGCCTACTTCAAAGGCAGAAAGGGGTATAAGTAGTGGACCCAAAACCCCAGACTTTTAGAATACTTCTGGAACCAAGAGGAACCTATACCAAGGAGAAGAGCTGGAGGAGGAGTACTGCCCCTTTGCTTTGTGTGCTTTGTTGGATTGGCCTACAGTTGCTGTTTCGGCCTTGGAGAAGACAAAGACCAGATTTTGCTGTGCACCCTACTTGTGAAGTTACTCCAGGGGCTTTCCCCCTGTTCTGAAGTCTCAGGGACATCAAAGACTTCCTTTGCCAACACCTGGACTCTCTGCTGACTCTCCTACACTGCTATGTGGTGCCTAATCCAGTCCCTCGACCCTTGAAAGGAGAAGCTGGAGAAAAACCAGATAGAAAAGTGCAGTGACTTCAGATGATTCTGGACTGTCACCGCTGACTGCTCTCGTGACGTCGCCTGCAACTGAAGCTGTGGTCCTCGCTGCAGTGCGACGACCCCACAGGCCCAACACCACTGCAGCCTCACTGAAGTCCACGTCTCCATGAGTACTGAAGTGCTGTGTCACCGGCGTCCATGACATCTAACTTTGCTGCACCACACCGCGACTACCAGATATCGACTCCGCCGGAAGTGCATGGATCTGACGCTACACATGACACCGCCTCACCTTGACAACTCCGCAGCAAGGACCCGGCGCCTCGCACTGATGCCTCTACTCCTTGGCTCCACAGAAGCGGAACAAACGCTGCACCGAAACCAGGGACAACTCGATCCCCGACTCAGTGCACGGCTTGTTTCCTCATTTTTAGGTACTGTACCTGGGGGTCTGTGTGTCTCTGTTACCGGCGCCATTAGCATTGGATTGTTGAGAACAGCTTCATGACGACGCCGTGATATCACCAATTCGAATCATCTGTTTTTGTAAGTGGTATATTGAAGTTTAATCTTTAAAAATTCATAACTTTGTTTGTGTAGGTTGGATTTTTGTCATTTTGGTCTTGTTTTACTCAGATACATATTGACTATTTCTTTAGCCTAGTGCTGAGTCCTTTTGTGGTGTTTTCACTTTGTTACTGTGTGTGATTGTACAATTACTTTACACATTGTCTCTGCGATAAGCCAGACTACTTCTGCCAAGCTACCAAGGGGGTGTGCAGGGGTTATCCTAGGTGTGTATCTACCTTACCCTGACTAGAGTGAGGGTCCCTGCTTGGACGGAGTGCATACTGACTGCCAACCAGAGACCCCATTTCCAACAGTGGTGGCAGCGGTTGGATAGAACTTGTATTTGTATTTGACATACAGTGATTGGTGTACACCACTGTGTTATTGCAGACCATTACGCAACCACATACTGTTTTTTCTCTTGGATTTTTGTTTTTTTTCCTTTTGTTCCTTTCTCTTGGATTTTCCTTGACTTCCTGAACTGTGCATCTTTGTTGAGCCTTGACCACAAGCATGTCTCAGTCTGTGGAGTCATCAACAGTTGCTGCAAATGTGGTGTTTGAGTTGGAGAAGCTGGGGGAGTACACAGTGGTTCAACTCAAACAGTTTTGTAGGGAATTGAAATGTACAATCAGAAGCTCCACTTGGGAAGAGGAGCTGCAAAAGGCACTGAGGGTGTGGTTGGCAGCAAAAGAGGCTGAGATGCACACACAGGGGGAGGAGGTTGTTGTGGATGAGGACGTGCAAAGCTTACATAATGTTGTATTGAACAACCCTGGCCTGCCTGTAGGGAGGACCTCCAGGGCAGACAGTAGTGTTTCATCTAAAGGCCTGACTCTAGTATGAGAGGGAGCTACAGCTGGCTAGGATCAAGAGAGCGGAGTCAAAGGACAGACTTGCCACGGAGGCGAAGAAACCAACCTTTGCACAAGAACTGAGTATAAAGGAGCTGGACCTAAAGGTCAGGTCCAGCACAGATGGTGGCAGCAGTACCCCAATACAGCCTGAAAAAAGAGTACACATCCCCAAGGCCTGGTAAAAGATTACAAGAGGGAGGATGACATTTATCTGGGGTTCAAGGGGTATGAGTCAGTTTTCCACCTAAACCTGGTCACTGAAGCACACAGGGCGGGTCTATGGAAGCACTTCGAGGTAGAGGGGAGGGACACCTTGACAGCCCTTGGGGATCCTCAGGGACTGGCCTACTCTATCATGAAGGACGCCCTGCTCACTTGGTATGGTCTCACTCCTCAGCAGTACAAAGAGAAGTTGAGGTCCTACAAGAAGGGGGATTCTCAAACCTGGTTACAAGCGTAGACTCTTTTTGCAGGGCACTGGATGGTTGGGTGAAGGGCAGTAAGGTAACAGATTATGAGGAACTGTACAATTTGATTGCGTGGGAGCACATGTATAGTCTTTGCTTTCCAGAGCTGCGCCAGCACCTAATTGACAGCAAGCTGACTGTCCCCAGGAAGCTTGCCCTGGAAGTGGACAGATGGGAGAGCACCAGGGTCCAAAAGAGGTATGGGGGAGACTCAGCCAAGTGAGGGTCACTGATTGGACAGAGTGCATACTGACTGCTAACTAGAGACCACATTTCTAACAGCATTAGACTAGTTTTGTGTTACTATTAATATAAATAATTCATTCACTTTAGCTGAGGTCTCGTTTTTTTATGGATGTTAGCTGATAGCCACTCGCAGAAGTGGGCGGAGCTCACAGAGTTTTACCCTGTGTAATGCTGCTGAGTTACATGAAAATTCCACGAGATTCTTCGAAGTTCCATAGAGTTCCACGAACGGGTGGAACTTGACATGTCGTACTGCTCATTGCGATTTTTAGCACCAGGAGCTCATTCCGCGCTGAGAAACCAGTGCGAACGGCACCACACTGCATGCCAAAGGGCACTGCTGCTTGAGTTGGTTTTGCTGCCGCTTGAGTAGATTTTCTACTCCAGTGGCAGCTTTATCCCTGCATACAGTCACTACCACTCATGGTGAGAAAATCTCACCACATGCCCTCCTAACCCCCAAAAATCGAGTTTATCGGATGCCAATTCTCGTTCACCAACTTACCTTGGGTGAGCTGCGCATGAGAAACAACTCTGCATGGTAGTTAGCATAATTTGCCCGTAACTTCACATTACAAGTGTAAAGCGGAATGGCCAAAATTCCACCAGCTCCACTGGTGGAGCAGAATTTATCGCCCACTCCTAATAACCGTCAATCATGCCACCAAACATAATTTACCACAGAAAGTAAGCAAATATTCTATGTCTAGAACCCGCATAATTGTATCTACTCAAGCACCCATGTGAGAGCTGAGACTTTACAGAAAGTCAGTGACCTGCAGGAATGTTGTTGAAGACCCAGAGTAATTGAAGACATAAATCAACAGATTATACGTCGTGTGCTGCCAGTGGGGGTAGTCACTGGGCGTTCTGCTGTACCTCAGCCTCACAATGCCATTTCTCGTAGGCTGACTGTGGCTTTCTATATTTCAATCTCTATAATTTTATTCGCAATGTGTGATTTTGCTTTGGGAAGACTTGAAATAATGCGCATTTTAGGACATGATCTGTGCATTTCTTCGGAAAGCTCAGAAAGTCAAACCTAAACTTTATATATAAAGTCAAAGTCTAAAAAATTGGGTCATTTCAGGTCTTCAACCAAACACACTATGAATAGACCGAGGATATAGTGGCAAACAAGAAATAGCTCCCAAACCACCGATCTCTTGGATCAATTATAGGTTCAAAGGAGAGTTTACAGGACAAAATAAACAGTAGCGAAGTCTATATGAATAGAGATAAGCCTAGCATGAAAGGCATCTGGTCATTGATGGCTAAAACTAATTGGACAAACTGAATGTCAATAATGTTAACAGTATAATCAGATATTTTTGAAAACTGTCAAGCAACAATGTAGGCTACCTTCATGAATGAAACTTATGGCCTGCATGCAAAGCTTGGGAATCTGCAGTATAGGTTCAGTGTATGGAGATGTCCATTAAGGTTGTTTCTTCCTCTAAAAATATAAAAAATAAAGGGTCGAATATTTGGAAGCAGTTTTGGGCAAAAGAGCAGCCAAGGTGTAACTCATCTGAGACTTTTTACAAACTCTGACAACTTTTTTCTATTTTATGTGAAAAGCAACAGGAAGGAAATATATTGTGTTTTTAACCTGCACATAGGCAAGATCAAACTATAAAGAAAATTGATCAGGCCAAATGCCTGATAATTTGTGACCATCTCCAAATCGCAAATCTCCCCAAAATCAGAAGGTTTGGGCTTTATTCCTATGTACTGATCCAGGCATACAAGGAAGCAGTGGACAGCATTATCTCCTGTGCTGGCATGTCCTGCAGGACCTGAAGGGGATACATGTAAAAACCCAAATAGCTCACTGCATTAACAGTATGTAATCCTAGAGTAATTCCCAAGCAACCAAGCAATATGTGTAAAATACTGCCTCCATTTATCTACGATATTGTAAGAACTTCTAGATATTCATGGCAATTCGTTCAGCATGGTGTAGGATATCCTGCCTCCTTCCTTCTGGGCCGAGATCATCAAGCCCTTACTCAGCCTGCACCTGGAGCAGGCCCATGGTCTTTCAGCTAAGAGGGGGTTGGCTGAAATACCCAATGGACACTCTTATAAGGTTTTCAGTTTTTAGGTCTCGCCTACTAGGCAGTGCTTCATGAGCAAGACCACCTTGGGAGAAGCTCTACTCTACTGGGCTCCCGGACCTAGAGCCAGCTTTGTAAACACCATTGTCAATATCAATGCCCCCTCAGCCTCCTCAGGGACCTCAGTTTCCACTTGGAGGACCACACCGATCTGAACACCAACTGCCCCCTGGAAGACTGGAATACACTCTGACTTACTCAACATATCCTCAACCCTGTCTGCACCAAACTTTTCTATATCACAGTAGATAAGCCCACTCACCTGACCTGGACCAACAACTCCCTTGTTAGTTCTGACCTACACCTAACCCATCAACAGGGAACCATGCCCACCTGGACCACCACTCGCAACTGGAACTCCATCTCCAAAGAAACCTGGACCACAGAATTCCAAGCCCACCAACCAATGCACTAAGGCGACATCTTCAGGACCATCGCCAACTTCAACAAGTGGATCGCCACCTGTGCAGATACCTTAGCACCACTCCAAACCACCACCACTTCACAGACCAGGTCACAATTAACCAAGTACACAAATGATCCATGACTCACTAATTGCAATTCAAACAACTGGAGCACCAATGGGGACACACCGACACTGACAATAACCAACATAGTTAATATTTTCTCTCTCTGGCACTACCACCAGCAGCTCAGATCCACCAAGCACTCAGCCCTGACCAAACTGATTGATAACAGTGCCAACAGTTCTAAAGAAATGTTATTTGTAATGAAGGAGTCCTCCTCTCGCGCCACCAACTCCACAAATGTCTCCCCCGGGGGGAACTTTGCTCCCAGCTCACTCACGACTTCTGCAACAAGATAAGCACAATATACAACAACTTGGCACTCCAGCTGGACCTCTGCCCTCTTGCTGCCCTCCGACATAATGAGGAAAACACACTGAAAACTGCACTGACAATCCAGGCAACTATCACCCTGCGGAAAACTGCTGCCACTGTGCATTCTATCCACTCAGGATCTCCCTCAAACTCGTAACCACCCTTCACCTTCACCAAAGGACTCAAACCCACCTGCAAAGCGTACATTCTGATACTCAATGACTCTCTCACTACCGCCACCTCCATGGATACCTGTAAATATGCCACCATCCTACCACTATTGAAAAAACTTCAGCAGACAAGAAGACACCAGTGAAATACAGACCTAGCTCACTGCTACCCTACCCAGTGAATGTGATGGAAAAAGTCATGAACAAACACCTGGCCAACCACCTTAATGACAACTGCCTCTTAGATCCATCCCAATTTAAACACAGACCAATCACAATGCCAAGACTGCCCTCACTTCTGCCACCAACAACACTAGTCACATCAAGGGCAAAGATGGCACTGCAGCCCTCACCGTTCTTGACCTTTTAGCCCCCTTAAAAACTGTCTCCCAACCAGTCTTCATGCAACACCTCCACAAGACCGGAATACATGGATCTGCACTTTGTTTGATCAATTCCTTCCTCAAGGGCCTCACACAGGTTGTCAGCCTAACCCTAAGCATCTCCTCTGCCTCTAACCTGACCTGAAACATCTCCCAAGGCTCATTATTCAGCACCATGCTCTTCAATGTGTACGTGGCCCATCAGCATCATCTGATCCCATGGACTAAAACTCATCTTGAAAGCTGATGTCATCCAGCTCACCTCTCCCTCTCCATGGACACCTCCAGCACCCGAACAAAATTCATCAAATGCATGTCAGAAGTCACTTACTACATAAAGACAAACTGTTTGAAGCTCAACTCAGATCAAATGTAAGGGTGCTCTTTGGGAAAGACACCTCAATGTGATTCTCATCCTGGTAGCCCCTAGAATTAGGTCCAACACCAACCCTGTTGAGCAAAGCTAGGAACCAAGGGATTACGATCAACAGTCAGAACTTGTTAGCCAACCAGGATAACTCAATCATTGTTCACACCCTCAAGCTCCTACCAGACATCTTTAATTTACCAGCCTGTGCTCGCCCACGTCCCCCACATCTGAGTCAGAGCCGACTGCTGCACTTTCTTATGTCTAGCTCCTAAAGCCTAGAACAACCTTCCTCTTCACATTACAGCTGCTAGTTCATTCCTAGAATGTTGAAAAAAGCTGAAAATATAGGCCCCAGCCAGGGCAGCACCCCTTTTTTAAGCGTCAGGATACATACCTGGGTGATATGTATGTGTCACAAATACACATAACATTATGTGTGCTATCAGTTGCAAGACCTATTGTTAGCTTACAGTGAGCTTAGAGTCTATCCATCGCTTGCCACTGGATGGCTTAATTTGATTGCTTCATATGTGTTTGCTTGTATATGCGTTTCTTCCTCTTGTGTGTTTGTCCCTTCCCTGTACCATGGACGCATTAATTGTGCCCTTCCACTGCTAATTTTTCAGGGGCTACTATTTTGCTTTCTTTTACATGCTACACAGGAGTACATGTGGTTTCCAGCTATCCCCCTAGTGGGTCTGCACCCCGTGCTTTGAGTTGTGCTTCCTCTCTTGCCTGTGTCTTTCTCCCTTGCCCGCTCCCATTGCTCTCTTAACTGTTTATTTTTCCTGCCCCTTGCTCCACATTGCCTGGGTATTTTGCTTACCTCCCTGCATCCTCCATGTTGCTACCCCCCATCTGCAGCTCTGTTTTGCTTCCACCCCACCCTTCTCCATAATCTACCCTCCTATGCTCCACATTGCTGTCTCTCACCCCCTGTTTCTCCCTTTTCATTTGACTCCCAGAAAAGAAGCTGTGGATATTTGGATCTGTTTTACCAGGCAGCAAGTGATCTACACAACTTTTGGCGAAACTTTTGGTGGGGAACAAAATACTGCTGCTCCACATCTGAAATGTGCTTTTTTTCCTGAAGTGTATGACTCTACCCTATGACATGTAATACAGGCTGTGCTTCTGCCTCTTTTAGATGGTGCAGAGTATATGCTGCAGTGGAGCAAACCGGTTGCTCCTTCTTTGACTCCAAGTACTTCAATGATTTACAACATCATTTGTTTTAGGTCTCGCTGGTGAGATAAATGTTAGCTGTCTGTAGGCAAAGCCTATTGTGGCCCACAGTGCTTTACATGAGATGTAAAAGGGTGTCTCTAAAAGGGGTGTGGCTTAAGTAATTAAGGTTGTGGCATAAAACATGTGAACTACATTCCTGTGTGTTACACAGTATGCTGCCTGATCAGCCGTTTTGTGAATTTTCTGGTATTGCATCCAGACATGTCACACAATAACAAACATATGCCTAAAATAAACCAGACCTATTGGCTTTGTGAGTGCTTGTTAGCCGTTTAATATATAAATGAGCAACCATGATGTTGTTGTAAATAAATGGAATAGTTTACTACAAATGGAGCATTTGGGACCGTCACTGAGTGTGCACTGGAGAGAGGCTAAGGATTGGATGCGCATGTAATCGGAGTACTGTTATGGCTCACTAACTCTCGCTGCCTTCAGCCTCAGCTCTCAACCATGCCTAATCATAAACACACTACTACCACAACCAGAAGTTACCCAGACACCTAAATGCAAGTAAGCTCACATGTACCATACAAGTCCTGAAAACCCCAGTAGCTCAGCCTTTTAGAACCGAGACCTTTTGGCTTTGGCTTTAAATTACAATTACAAAATTGTACTAAAGCAAAGAGACTTTATAAATGTCAACACATTCTTACACAAATTATGTAATGTATACACAGTAACAGGTTGGTAAAACCATGGGCAAAGCCAGTAGGTCGCAAAGACAAGGTATATTCGCTTTGCAATGCTTGTTAATCATGGTGCATTGACGGTATCCTCTACCTGACTCCAGAAAGCTTCAGTCGGGGCTGGAGTAAAGTAACTTCTCGAGGAATCCATGATGCGCTATGTTTTTGCTGGCTTTCGCCTGCAGCCCCTATATCAATATATCCATGGGGGAAATAACATGAAACAGAGAGTAATACAGCGACCTGTGTAGTATTTTTAATAACACCATCGCACAAGCTGCCCTGTGGCAGGCAGGCCTCGTTTATCTTTGAGGTGGTATAGTTGGTCTCGCGAGGGTAGGACGGTCAAGAGGAAGGAAGTAAATATGGCCTCGGGCTCATAGTCACCTGCCTGCCCACACAACACAGAAAGGAGGAGTCTGGTATTAGTCAGGAGCTGGGAGTGATAAAAAGGGGGGGGCAGCTTTCAGGAGCTGGAAATCAACCAGCGTAAAGCATTGTAGTGCTGTGAAAAAACACCAATACAAAAAATAAGAGGAGAGAGAATAGGAAAGGCAGCCGATGACTGTGTAAATGTTGGGGTACTTAAGTGTACCAACTGCAAGGAGAGGCCAATTATTGGAAGGGTGTAAGGCAGGACTGTCTTTCCCCACTTAGCCAGCCGCCCTCCTCTGCTGCCCCCAAAACCTCAAGAAGAAGCTAATGACAGTTGTTCCACATGGATTGTACTTCCCTTCGGGACCTCCCTGAAAGTGACCTCTCAAGGGTGAGACCAACGAAAGGATGGCTGATAAGATCCTGGTGGCATTTCTTCCCACCCCCTCTTGCACCGACTTCAACGACAAGCGGCCAGTGCTTAATTTGTGCTTGTTGTTTCCGGTGCTGAGCACCGGCACTTATTTGTGAGGGCCGGGGCTTAGTCTTCTGCCTCAAGCATTTCCTGAGAGCAAAAGACACGTTTGGGAAAGACAGAGGAAAACAAAAAAGAAAAAGTGTCACAAAGGGAGAAAGCAGAAAGCTGCAGCTGTGAGCTGAAGGGGAGTGGTTTTAAATGGATTGAAGAGGCCCGAGATGGCGTCGGGATTCCGTGTTCGCACGTTTAATTGCAGCAGCTGCCTGTTTAAGAGGAGGGCTTTGAGCACTGGCACCTTTTTATTTACAAATTAAGCACTGAATAAAAGGGAGATATCCGTCATGTAACAAACAACACTAGGGCAAGGCGAATGAAAAGGAGCTCCAGTGATATGGGATTATAAGGAAACGAGAGGTATCCCTTGTCACAGGAAAAGGAGTAAAAAAAGGTGTGGGGAGGGGGTTCTCTAATTTAATTGTTCCAATTATTTATTACCACAATAAAAACAATGCTGAAATGAAAACTCACGTTTACAATTACGAGTTTCCCCTTGGAAGCTTGACGACCTCCGCCATAAGGTGTGACAGTCAATAGTCAGCACTCAACACAGAAGGTAAACGGTGCTGATGTCTGGCTTATAAAATGAATCCCCTGTATACCGCTGATACTTAGCCCTTGTAGTTAGGTGTTACGTCTTTCTACTCTCAGGTATTAGGGAGCCTAGAAACTTCAGAAGCGCAGTATTTAGCGCTTTACTGTATAAACAATTCTTGTTACGTCATCAAGTACTTCGGGTGCCCCCCCTGCTTCCGCTAGGTAGCGCAGTTCGTTTAGATTTTATAGGGTCGATCAGGCACAGCAGGTTTTTTTTTTGGGGGGCGGGGGGGAGTGGAACCCAGCACAGTTTACAGTAACAGAAGTCAGGCACGTGAAGCAGTGTCATGGGGTTTAAACTAACTTAAGCCACACAGACACAAGAGACGCGCCCTGCCCTAGTGTACGTCATACCGCGCTGACAGCCATAATACCTTCCGAAGGGCCATCAAACAAAGCGCTCCATGGTAATGCACTCTTATCACATTCACCACTGGCTTAAGCAGCTTTCAAATTAAGGGCCTGAAGGGCCGGTAACAGCATCTGCGTGAGGTAACTTGTGGCCGATGTCAAAGCCAGTGGGTTGCGGCTCACGGGAAGACCTTGCTGATACAAAAAAGGGGAGGGGGGAGGAGTTGTACACTTATGCTCCGTAGTGTTCTAAACTAGTTAGCTTCTTCACCAGTGCAAGAGGGTGTCGTGCTCACAGTTTTTTACCGTAAACCAAACAAGTGAGTAGGGAAGGCGTGAGGGAGTGATAAGTGATCTCTTTTAAGGCAGCGGTTTTCAAAAGCTCCTCAAAGTTCTGCAGCAACCAAAGCCCCCAGGGTCGATGAGCAGATCGAAGATCCCCACATTTGTGAGTGGTACAGGCTCCGCTCCGTCTAGAGCAGAGCCTCCTGACCTTGTGCAGGTTTCTGTCAGGAACCGGTGCTTATTCTTCTTCCTCAAGCATTTGCTGCGAGCAAAAGACACACATGGGAAAGACGGAAGAAGGAAAAACTAACAAGCATTTACAATGCAACCGGTCTCGCGTTTGCTCATGTTAGAGCTGATCGCGTTGTAAACTCTTAACCCGACTTTTCACCTATCCGGCAAAAGTGCATTTATGTACATAACCCGAAAAAGTGAAATCAAGTATGTAAAGCGCTCTGCTTCTGCCAAGCGAGATCGCGCTCGTAAATTAGAGAAAAAAAAGTCCACGAGCCCATGGAAAGCAGCGAGCCTCGCATGTTTTCTGTACTTGGTCGCTGTGCTCGAGGAGGGCTTGCCACCGGAAAAGGCATGACATATGCGTGCCTTCGACTAATGACAGAAACACTGACGTGAAGTTGACAGGGCTCCGAGCCCTTTTCTAAATACAAAAGAGTCTCGCTGCGATATGCATGCGCGAGCGCATGCACCGCAGGCTCGACCCTAAAAAGCATCATAAAGGGAGAAAGTAGAAAGTTGCAGGATGAGCTGAAGGGGCAGGGGTGGCTGTAAATGGATTGAAGATGCCCGAGATGGCTTCAGTATTAGGCTGCCTCAGTATTCAGTGCTGGGAGATCGTGTTTAAGAGGAAGGGCTTTGAGCACCGGAACCTCTTTATTTACAAATTAAGCACTGTGCGGGGCACATCTGTGCGTGTTGAACATTTGTTAATCAGTCCAGACGATATAAACATATGGGCTCCGTGGACTGCACAGCCTTCCTGTGTGTAAGCACCGTCTGCTCCGTGGACTCCCAGCCGGCCTCGCTCTCCGGCACTGCTCCTTCTGAGACACAGGGGCTGGCACGGTACAGATTGCTTCCTGCACACACATCATTTTGCTTCAGTAGCTTCGGTTTCTGCTTCAGCAGTTTCATCTTTTGCCTCCATAATTGCATTTATTGCTTCAATAATCCCACAGCCGTCACTGGAAACGTTTGCCGGAGTTGTTGAAAAGCAGATGTTGAAAATGTGCATATTCACAGCTTTCTGGCACCTGGATTCTCGGCTGTAAATACTCGGTAAAGTGGTGATGGCCGATTGTGAGTACGCGAAACAGTACTTTCCTATTGCAGATAACACGTTTAAGGACCGTTTTTATATGCTTTTCTTCAGTCTGACTTTCCTTGGTGCTAGCCACACTGGACCTTGGACTGAAGATCTTCCTACTGAACAGTCCCACCAAGGGCACAACATGTCTGTGATTGTTGAGTATGTCGGAGAGATGTTTTGGTGTTGATACAGCTACTGTTTGTAATAATAACATTGGTCGGAGTTCTGCTGGAAACCCTAAAGGCAAATATTTGTACTTGTCATGTAATTATTTGGTCAGATAAGTTCCAGCTAATCTATCAATGTGCCACAGGAGCAAAGCAGATCAGTGCCCTTCTCTGTGACAGTGTGAATGCGGGCAGCTACCAACCAAAGAAGCATCACTCAGGCCACTGTGCAAAGGCAGCTCAGGCTGTGGGTACAGGACTCTCAGAGGAGTGGGCCATAGCTGAAGTCTGGAGGCAGGATCTCAGGTCGGACCCTTACCCCTGACAGAAGACGGCAGAGCACATGTCGCCCTAGAGCTCTGGCCTGCCAGGAGTTTGACCAGTCTACGGGCTCTTGCCTCCGAAAAGGCTGGTAAAACCGCACTCCCCCCTAAACCATGGGCCAGCGTGCATAAGAAAGTATGAGAAATGCATTTCTACTTTCAATGCTAAATGAGTGTGAGAGAGGGGTCAGCAACGTTGCTTAATAGAACAAACTTTTCTGTCACTAATTTGTTGGCCTTATATTTACATCTAACTGCTTATAAAGTGTAATGCAGGCTACTTAAATGAAAAATAATAGAAAGACTAATCTGTGGGAAACGCATTGTTCTGCCAAAAAAGCTGTGTTGGTTAAAATGATAATTTCAGAGGTCTGTGGGTGTAACCAAAGGGTCACTGAGCTGAATCCTGGTTGGTGCATTGGTGGAGGGATAAGAACGTGTATTTATAATGCTATTAAGTCCCTGCCAGTGACATAAAGCACCGTGAATATGTAAGTCATTGCTTTTAAAAAGTATTGCATAGATTAAAAGACTGGTTGCCGCTGTTTAAAAAGAAGGATTACCTACCAGCAGAAGATAAAAGGCACACTGCCAAAAAAATGCAAGAAGATTTAGTGTTGAAGTGCTTACAGTAATCTTAAAAGTTGTATTATAGTAATGTGCATTAAACAAATATATCTAACGAGAGCCTTTTGTTGTATAATGGAACGACGCATGCGGGAACCACGCATGCCTTAAAAAAGCGGTCGGAACAACGACCATGTTGTTTCCACTCATGCTTTACCAGGCATGCCTTTACAATTATTTTTTGCTGTAAAAGCATGCCTAGTAAAGGCATGTGTGGAACAGCATGTGTGGTTCTATCATGCCACCCCCACCTGTCCTAATGCCCAAAAGTACCCCACCCCTTATACTTAAACTACCCTGACCCCCACCCACCCTATAAACAAAACTACCCCAACCCTCCCTCCTTGCCCCTAAAAGCAAAACTACCCTGACTCGCCCTAAGGCCCAAACGTACCCCATCCCTAATACTTAAACTACCCCGACTGCCCACCCGCCCTAAAAACAAAACTACCCAAACCCCCCTCCAGCCCTAAAATCAAAACTAGCCCGACCCCCCCCACCCACCACGAAAATAAAACTTGCCCGACCCCCCACCTGCCCTAAAAACAAAACTACCCACCCCCACCCCTAAAAACAAAACTACCCACCCCTAAAAACTGAACTACCCCGACACCCCCACCCACCCTGAGCCCTAAAACCTTCCCACCCCTCCACCCATCCTATAAAAATCCGACCCCCACCTGCCCTAAAAACAAAACTACCCGGACCCCCCAACCAGCCCTAAAAACAAAAGTACCCCAACACCCCCATCCCTGCCCCTAAAGACAAGACAATACCAACCCCCCACCCACCCTAAAAACTAAATTATTTGACCCCCTACACCCTGTCCCTAAAAAAATATTCCAACCCCCTACCCCAAGTCCTTAATCCACCCCCACTCCTAAAAACAACCCCACCCTGCACAACCCCCAACCATAAGCCCTACCCTTAAAAAAAAAAATCAAATATCCCCCACCCACCCTTAAGAAAAATAGCCCAACCCCCCACCCCAAGCTCTTTATCTATCCCTAAAACCTACCCTCAACCCTTCCCCAATCCTACTTACCTGACCACTTCCTCTCCCGATCCACTCTGCCTTTTTCTTTGCCTTAACCACGCATATGCGTAGTTCAACACATGCGTGGTTAAGGCAGAGCAAAAGGCAGTCACTGTTCTGGCAAGCGTGGTTACACTTGTGTGGGAAACATCTGCATTGTTCCCAAAGTGTTGTTCAGGACATTTCCCCATGCTCATCACTATCACTCGTTCGTGGGGTTTCCTTTAAAAAATCCTTTGTTATCATTGGTAAATGCTTTACATTTGTCCCTCCTTGGGGCAGTTTTGTTACCACCTTGGCCATGGACCCTGTTACATGGATAATTACACGTTTGCCTGTACATTTGACTGCGAGCAAACTTCTTGTTCCTTTTGTGTCTCTCCTTTGCGCTCATGCTCATGGCGGCCGTGGCACTTTCAATTGGCTCGCTTATGTCAACCGTTTTGCTTTTCATTTTCAATTTATGTGGCCAGAAAAGTCCAGTTAGGAATTTATAACCCTATTAGCTCTAACTCCAGCAAACGCGAGATCCATTGCATTGCAAATGCTTGTTTTACACGTTTTCAGAACTGACTGCACCCTTACAGTACCTCTCAAGAAGAATAGTTCATTGCAGCCATTACATTATTCCCATGAATTATACTTGCCCCAAAGTACCCCTTAGATTTGCTGATTAAGCAGCTGCGCACAATTGAATACATTTCAGACAGCTGGCACCATGAAAAGGAGGCTTGCTTCTCCTCTACCTTTTTGTCCCTCCTCTTCCTTCACAGCAGAGAGGACCCCCTCCTTGCCTCCCTGAGATAACCACTGTTTGCATTATGCTTTCAGGAAACGTTGTATGTGTTTGTTTAAAAAAATAAAATAAAAAAAAAACATGTGAATTGTTTTGGTAAAAGTAAAAAAAGATTGGGAACCTTGCTCCCAATAGATCCCTCCCACTTCCGCCCCCTGTGGTAAAGAAGAGGACAGGACGGGCAGAGTCATTCGCATGTGAGGGTGAAGCTTGACAGTGTTTCTTGCATCTCACAGGCGCTGGGCCTGTGGGCGCTTCTGCAGAGTTTAAGATAAGCAGAGGCATTGATGCCTTGCCTCTGAAACTCAATGCAGAGCTGCACGAGGAAGCCAATGCTGGAACAGACGCGGTAGGTCATTTCGAGATACTTTGGCAGAGCTCTGAATGGAATACTACTAGAATTGAAGGGAGAGGATTTGGTATGCGACAGAGTGACAAAATGCCAAATAAGGCACAATCTAGCAAATCCCAGTGAATAATCATAAAGAACAAACCGAGCAGACAGCACTGAATATTTACAAACAGCATTATGCTTACCCAACCATGCCGACTACTGATAAGCTTGAGACCATTCCAAAATGTATTCTTCAATCTGAAATCAAGCCAACAAATGGAGTGACGGCAAACAATAAATAGAAAGCACAGATAACCCAGAAGAGGATAGAGTATAACCTGGCAGAAGCAAGAATGATTTACCTTGCCTGACGAGGCAACACTATGATCAGAATGGGGAATAGCGCCCAATAAGCAACCATAAATCTCAAAAGTTAAGTCACCACCTAGAAACCACTTAATAGGTGAGACCAACACCCAGACACAAAACTCTAGCTCAGCAGCCACCACCTAAGCTATATAGAAACATTGGACCAATAAAAGTGACCTGGCCTAACAACAAACACCCAACTAGGCAGACAGGGTAAAGAAATATAAACTACAAGAGGCAATAATGACCCTATACACAACCAAACCACACACAAGATAAACTACCACTGAGTAGCCATGAAATAGGTGACATTAAGACCCAGGGACCATCTCAACGACCTTCACACAGGCTATCAAGAAACACCTGACCTAATAGCAAACCACTACCAGCTAGACAGACACAATAGACAATAGATAAACAGCCCACCAGCACTAAGTAGAGATAAGCACTACCCAGGATATTAGCTCGGCAAGCAACACACCAAATATGTACGTATGTAAAGAAAGTTCAACAAGATCTAACACACAAAACAACCTATAACCGAGCAGAATAATAAATAGACCATTCAGTAAGGTAAACTGCTCTCACCCTGACTCGAGCACTGGAATAGGCACAGCCTCCACAATGAACAACGAAAAGCGACACAACGCACCAGTAACTCCACAGGCTACAGCCATCTGGCCCCAACTCTTTCAGAACCATCTACTCACCAAATCTCTCCAAACATGCAGCAAAAAAAATGAAACTGACTGCCTAAAGAACGACCCAAATAAACTACCCTGCAACCAAGACACAACTGAATCCACTATACAGTTTAGGCAGTATGACCAAGTACAACACCAGCTGACCACCAATAACAACGAAATTAACGCAGACAAACCAGAACTGCATCGCTACAAAGCTCACAGAAATGACAACCACACCTACTAATCATGAAACTAGGTGACACCAAACCACAACTAACAAAACCTGGCACCAGAAAACGGAAACAGACAACCAGATCTTCCCTTGCATCACCTTCTCCACAAGATGAAACAAAACACTAAAACAAAATCACTTTAGGAACCTCTTCACTGACTCGATCAATGACCGGCCCAAATCCCAAGGAAAAAAGTTTCCTACAACACCATTAAACAAGCCTGCCAAGCGCACTAAACTCTTAATATTAGCCTAGATACACCAATGGTAACACCCAAAACTGAAGAAGTACTCAGCATAATAGATCCACTAAGCCCCCAGGGGAACCTGAGAAACCCACTCAGAACCATGTCAACATTCAAGTAAGGAACCTTGGAATTACCATGGACTCTAAGTTAACAATAAATGCCCAAATGGACAAATTAGCAAGATCAAGCTTCATCATCATGAAACTCTGTGACGCACCTTCCCCCACCTGGGATTTCAACACAAGGCCCATGTTGCTATCTCTCTAGTGCTGTCGAAACTGGGTTATTCTAATGGCCTCTACCATGGATCATCTCTATCTACTATAAAAAGACTTCAACGGATTCAGAACTCTGCTTCCAGACTACTCCTACATGTAAAGCCACAAATCTACATCTCCCCTACCTTGAGGGCCCTACATTGGTTACCGGTTGCCAGAAGATCCACCTTCATTCTGCAGTGTATCACCCACAAAGCAATACATGGAACAGGACCCCTCTTCATTAAGAATAAAATTGTCATTCATCAAACAAACCTCTGCTCACGATTAGTACTTTATCTCAAAACCCCACCATACAAGAAAAAGACAACAAGTGGCACATCTTTCTCTGTTTAGGCAGCCAAACTATGGAACTCATTACCCCCAAATATAAGATCCACAGATAACTATCTTCTCTTCAGAAGACTACTCAGGAGTTGGCTCTTTCCTACATAACCACCATACTTAAACACTATGTACACCACATTCCTTTGTATGTAAACATTTATAATTTGATTATATGTATATATCTAGATGTGTGTATTTCTTTATACAAGTATGTGTAATGACTACACTAACTAATAACTATTTTTTTTTGTAATATATAGATACGCTTTAGGCCTGTTTAACAAATGTATATATTACTCACGGTTAAATATACATATTATTCTATGCTTAACATGTTCATAGGTCATTGCATAGTTCTTATATGAGTTGTTTGAGTAGATGCTAATGGGTCTCTGTTTTATTTATCTATCACAATAGGTAAATAATATAACTATTTAGCTACAAGCGCTTCACTATTGAAATGTTGAGGAAAAAAATAAACATTACATAATAAAAAATGCACAAATAAATTACTTCAAAATATCTCAGCACTTCGAAGGCTGTGTTTATAAAATACAACTTTAAATTTTAATATATTATCTTCCTTACACAGATATTCCCTTTCTATGTCATCATGTATCTATATATTTATTACTTTAGTCCTACTGTACAAGAGAAAAAATCAGTCTCTCCAATGTACTACTCTGCCTCTCCCTATACCTCTCTCAGTCTATCCTCAATCTCTACTGTCTAACTCATCCCAAACCTCATTCTACTACTATGATCTCCAAAATAACCCTTCCTAGAATCTTCCCTCCTCTATCCCTCCCAGCTCACCCTAAACCTCAGTTTTACTACTACGATCTCCCAAATAACCCTACTAGGTTCTTCCCTCATGTATCTCTCCTTTGACTCATCCCAGACCTCATTTTACTACTATGATTTCCCTAATCCAGTGGTCTTCAAACATTTTAATGCCGCACCCACCCTGTGGAGAAAAAATAATAATCGGGCTCCCCCTCCACATTTTTCCAAATTATTTTATTAAATTGGCAATGTTTTAAAATGACTGGACTTATTTAAACATTGTAGTTAAGTTCTGTTACTGCTTTAAAAATGCAATCAAATACATGATGCCAAGCATAGTGTTCTGGTCAGGCAGGCCTTACTAACATATAAAAGTGTCCACAGTGTGATTATTAGAAGTGGGGGTGGAATGGGGGTTTTGAACAGTATTTGAAGCCCATTCCCTTTTGACACAAACTCCCAGCTTGGATATAAATGATAAAACATGTTAGTGATGGCCCATTACAGAGCGGTTTACTGATGCTCATTTTATTCAGCTGAAAACAAAGCCCTGTTATCAGCATGAGGCTTCTTTTGGCCATAGCTTTGCACCCCCAGGATCATTTGAGGCCACCTTCTAGGGGGTCTCTCCCCACCCCTCCTCCCCCCAGTTTGAATACCCCTGCCCTAATCCCTTTCTACAGACACTTCACTCCTTTTACTCATCCCAAATCTCATGTTACTACTATGATCTCCCAATGAACACTTTGCAGCTTCTTCCCTCTTCTATTCCTCCATTATTCTATTCAATCCAACTAACAGACTCACGTGTCCACCACTCAAATGAATTCATATTTCCCTATACTAATCCACCACTAATCCTTTTGGGTACTGGTACAGCATGCTACTGACCAAAAAGGGCTTTGACACCTCATCAGGGGTAGTAAGTGCTATGTAACTTCAATTACAATAACTGCAATAATGGAACAGCAATATCACAGTAGATAACAGCTGAGATGCATTCTACAGTGCTATATCTGTTCCTATAGGAAGAACCATGGTAATTTGGTAGAGTTTGTGAACAAGGAGTGAAGATAGAGATGCCATACCAGAGCTGTGTATGTATGCAATGCAGGGCTCTTTTCCTGTCAGAGGTACATTAGAAACACTGTGCATGCGTAGAGGTTACGCAGAGTGAAGCGTGCCCGCTGTAGTCTGACCCTCACCATCCCTGTTTAAATGTGTGCAGCCTCCAAGGTGCAGCGGAGCCTTTCCATCTGCTGCTGTGCGCCATCTCTGGCCTGCCTGTCAGTGCTGCCTCAACAGTCAGCTCATGCTCTTATTTCTCTCTTCTCTTTCCAGCTGGGAGGCTGCGGGATCCTCGGAGTGGGCATCTGGCTGGCAGTAACACAAGGCAACTTTGCCACTCTCTCCTCCTCCTTTCCGTCCTTGTCTGCTGCCAACCTGCTGATCGCCACTGGCACCATCGTCATGATTGTCGGCTTCCTGGGGTGCGTGGGTGCCATCAAAGAAAACAAGTGCCTCCTGCTAAGTGTGAGTACCCAACATTTGCATGAGGGAAACTAGAGCATCACGTTCCTACAGGTTACACAAAAACAGACTTGTAGTATATTGTTGATTTACCACTTGGTGATAAAAACTGAAACTCCCATCTCCCAAGACAGTACGGAATGTCTGCAAGGGCTAGGTGACCTGTGCTTTAAGCAATAAGTGGGGAATACACAGCATATCGTGGATATATTTCATAGGCCCTTGGACCTGAAAGAGAAATGAGAACAGGAAGGTAAGTGTGCACTTCCGGGAATATGACTTCTGAGATAAGACAGAAATGATTGGGGACAGTGTTTGAATGAATCTCAGTCAGTGGTATTTACTCTGGGCTGCCTTCCACTCCATCATTTTAGCACAGCTGTGCCATTACAGACAGTGACAAACCAAAAAGCAACCAGTTTTTGTCCCTCTACTGAATAGATGGTCCACACTGAAGTGGAAAGAGCAGGTCCACACTGACAAGGAACTCAAGCAACATCTGAATGATTTCTGCCTCGTTGGGTACCCTCAGTGAGGTGCAGATTGAGTCCTGTACTAAAGGGCCCATTCTGAGCTTATTCCTCCTGGTTAGGCAGACTCACTTAGATTGCGCAATAAATGATGGATTAAGTGCTTGAATTAATCTCAGCCACTGGGCATTCCATCGTCTGAAGACAGATCCTAATGGATATCTAAATTGGAAAACTTTGGGAATATTGTGTTTTTATGTATGGCAACGTGTGCTGGTCTGCACTTTTACCAGCTGCGAGCGGAAATAAGAGTAACAATGAACCACTGTAGTAGCGATTGAAGTGAGCAATCTGCCCCATTTGAGTGGTGCTTTTAGTGCCAAGAGGGGGGTGGGTATCAAATGTAGCAGACTATAGTGGGCTAGCCGAAAAGATTATCAAAAAACTGTCAGAAAAGGAAAATCAAGCATGTCATCTCCTGCATTTTACCTAAATACGGCCTATATTCAGGAGGCGACTGGTGTGCTGTGCTGCAGCTTGCAGTCGATATACGTGACTTTTATTATTCCCTCCTCATAACTGTATGGAACAAATGTTGATGAAATATTCCAAATGGAGCACAGGTAGAACCTGAAAACTAGAATCACTCCAGATCCAAAAGGGGCAGCCCGCCAGGTCAACAAAGACACAGTTTGGCACTTTGTAAAACAGCAAGAGATGCACAGAGAGGTGAAAGTGTTTTTGATTAGTTCAAGCTCTATACTTAGGTAAGATATGTGAGTATTTGTGGGCTCAGTAGAAATACCAGATGTCTTTCCATAGGTGTGATTACATAGCTCAAATAATGAAATATTTACTGTATAATGTCAGCTGGACAGTTTTAAATATTGTAAATAACTAGCTTGTGGAGACATTGCTTGTAAAGAGACACTTTGTGAATTACCAAATATAGTTACATGAGCTCTTGAATTGCAAAATGGTAAATCATTATAGAAAAAGGAAACAAGCTATAACATGGGTACTCACAAACATTTTCCCAGGGGCCAAAATGTTTGGTCTGTGATGTGGTCGAGGGCTGCATTAATACCAGCAGTCAGGGGCTTCGTATGGGAGGAGGAGTGGGGTTAAGGGGGGTGGAATTTTGGGGTGGGGGTAAGACAGGTGTTTTTGGTAAGGTGGGTGTAGGGGAAGCAAAGCATAAACATTTAGTGAATGAACTGCACAATGTGAAACTTAATCTCAGCTTCCCCACGTTACCAAATTGTGTGATTCTAGTCAATTGTTATATTTCTATTCCCCTCCCTTTTCTACATTATCACATATAACAGGGCCTTAAAATACACTATGTGTACCGCAATACAAAACCTTGTCCTGTATTTGGCTTAACAAACTATAATGGTGTTCATGTGTAATACAAACCCAGCCTACCCTAAGAGTGTACATAACAACTGGCTTGCGTCTTAGTTCACTAATCACTTTAAAAAAAGTACTTCTCAATGCGCATATATAATCTGATATTCTAAGGTGAAATGGTTCTGCTTGCTAATGAAATAAACATTTTGAATGTTGAAGTGACTTTTGCTGCAAGATGTCTTTAAACGGAAGTTGTACCCTTCTTTAACGTCATTAACCTTTAAATGATTGCCTGTTTATTTAACATCTTTTTATGCACGTGCTGAGTGGAGTGAATAGCAGCCTAGTGCTGCCGTTCACCAGGGGGGCGCAGGTAAAGGTCAGGAGGGCCGCATGTGGCCCCCGGCCTGCACTTTGAGTATCACTGAGCTATACAATAGATAAATACAGCAGTGAAGAGTGTGTAGGCACCTGATGAAGGGAAGGTAGTGTAATGCTGGGCCAGGAGGCGAGTGAACACGTTCTCAATGGAGAGGATTAGCTGTAATTTCATCAGATAGCATATGGTGGAAGGAGGAGGGCCTTCAGTTCCCTCCAGAAGGCGAGTGAACATGTTCTCAGTGGAGGGGATTCACCGCAGTGCCTCAGATGAAGTATCTTTGAAGTAGGAAGGCTCTCAGTTCCCTTTTGAAAGCGGCCATCCAGGTTTTAGTGCGAATGTTTGGAGGCAGTGAGTTCCAGGTTGTGGTTGCGCTACCCGAGAAGGCTCGTGGTGGCAGACGATCCCTTTGGAAGGTCGGGGTATTAGCAGCAACGCTCCAGCCTTTGGCAATGCTCTAAAATATCTAACACAGCAAGGCCTGCAGGCATCAGCCCACTGAGGCCAAGATCTGTCTTTTGTAGAAAATGAAAATGAAAAATCAATTGCACCCTCAAGGTACTCACGAGCCCCTCGGAGGGAATACAGGTCCCTGCACACCTGTGAAAACACCCTTAACATATTTACAACGTCATTTACGCTCGCCGAGTAATAACAAAATGCAAAAACACCCCAGTGCAAGTAACATTAGCCTCAAGTGTGAGTAAATTGTGATTCCTATTTATGAACTCAGAGGTAAATAAAGGGGAATGATATGAGCAAACTATTTATACCCCCTCTTTGTCTGAATTATGAGCCCTTGCTCAATGTTTTGCATAGGTGGTTACTAAATAAGCTAAAAGAGGCCCACTGTATCATTCATATCGACCGCAGAGCTCACCGTGATAGAGGGGCTCAGACTGAACTGCACACCCACATCCCAGATTGGGTGCAAACGACAGTCAGTGCTTGGATCGAGGTTGCGACTGGTGCAATAACTGCGCACACCCGGGGCTTTTGCCTGCATCATTAGCTGGGTTAATCTGGAAGAATTATGCATGCGAACACCACACATTTTTACACATCTAGAATTTTAGAAACATGCACAATTAGCATGTAATCTTCATTCCGAGTTCCAAAACTCAGACCGGTGCAGCAGTTTCGAACACGTCTAATACCGCACAAGCGGAATCACAAAATCTGGATACGGAATTACTGCACCAAATTTGGGCCGGATTAAGAATGAGCGCCAAAATTTAAATTGAATTCAGCAGCTGCTTAGAGTTAGAAAGGCCAGTGTCAGACTGTCCCCTCGCAGAGAAAGTTGGTGTGATCCAGGGGAATTCTCAATTCGAGTTTCTGCAGAGGGCTTGAGTCAACATCTTGTCTCAGTGGTGTAAAGCAAAATGACAAGGCTCCCTGCAGAATGTGGTCAGAAGCACGAGACTCACAAGTATTCATAACCATACCCTGACTAGGTGTCCCCCGGAAAGTGGCCTCCCTCATCCTACGCCTCAGGAGAAGTAATGGTTTCCATTACACCCCTGCATCTTACACATCCACAGCAATCACAGTGACCTAGTCAGGAGCTAGTCATAGGCTTCCATATCCAAATCTCAAATAGGTTTACTCAGTCCACATGCTTCTGAGAGCCTAGTTGGACTGAGCTGTTTTCTGGTTCTTTAACGTACTTGACCACACGTTCCTGAATATGGGCAACAGTGCAGAGAGTACTTCACCTCTAGAACAGTAACAACTCTAGTGTTCGGATACGGTTGCTAGGGAATAATTTTCTTACGGTCTGGCAACCTTGCTGTGTCCAGGAGCTGTGACTGAGTTTTACTCCTAGGAGATGTTTGAAGCATCTTTTCATTTCTAACTGGCTAGTTATTATTCCCTAGGACTGTTCTGGAAATATAGGTGTGAAAAAGCAGGAGTTTCCACAGGACTCAATAAGTTTATTTTATTTAAGATATCAAGTCCAGTACATGAAACTCCATCCATCAGAGGTCAGAGCTACTCCAGCAGCCAGCTCTAACTCCCGCCGTTCAAATAATTACATTCTCACCTGGAGCACTCAACCCATAACAACAAGTACAACATACCACATAACTCCTAGTACAACATACCACAGTAGGCCTGGAAACACAGAGACAAGTCCTGTCTGTCCTCTGACTTTCCTCTTCAGCATGCACATTCACCGCTAGTTCCACTTCAGGGTATCTCCTGGAGCGTTGTGCCAACAGTCATAATCCAATCAGTGGCAAGGTTAAGCTTTTTGAAATTTGTTCGTGGCTTGACTATCCCTATCCAGCTCCATAATCCCAGGCCCTGTCCCTATGTAAGTGCAGTTTAACAGATAATCAGAATCCCCTTCTCCAGTATACACACTAGATTATCAGTAGCATACCTCTGCTATATATTTGCATTTGAAGGAGACATGCACGGGGACATACACCTTTCCCTTGCAACCTAGGGCCCTGCCACTGGCTGGAAACACAAACAAGATTTAACTTAACTGCATATGCAATATGTGTATGTAGTGTGTTATGTACGCAGGCTTTTCACTGGCAGAGCACATTCTATCGAAAATTTAAGATTGCAGATCCATATTGTACATTCACCGTTAACATGTCAGTGCACCTAAAACACACTTGTTATTCATACACAAACATATTGTACACCAATGCAGGAGCATTTAATAAAATATAGATATGCTGCAGTTATATAAATGCATGCAAAAAAACAAAAACACATATTGTGCATATACAGCTAGATACCAAAATACTAATATTTTGAACATGCAAATACATAGATACAACATTAATACATAACAAACAGTAGCAAACCTCCTTACTCATTCCGGGGTTTAGACATTCAGTTAGTCATCAAACATGTTGTCTGGCATCCATTCATTCACCCCCTGACTCATTCTTGCACTCACCCATTTACACAGCCATAATAAAGCACACACAAACTCAACAACACATGCAGGATACATTAATAGAATAAAAGTAGGAAAAAAGCATGCTGCCACCGAAACATCATAGCATATGCTTGCAATAACAAATGAAAATAAATGTAGCAGCACATGGCTGTCATTTATGGAATTGTAGGTAGGGAATCATTGTTTTAAAGTTACATAAAGCCAGGTTTAGAACCAATGTGTTGGCCATCTTGAAATGGTAAAATAATGATATGCTATGGCCAATACCAATCCATGATGGGAACCTGTTTTAAAAGCATCGACCACTCGGGATGCAGCACATTGCTTATGAATTGAGTGAAGCAGCCCATTGGCACTATTTGTGGGGCCGAAGTATGCTCTAAAAATGAAAATAAAAAGAGGAGAAAAATAACATGAAAGGGAAACTATAAAAAAAGAGAAAATGGAAAACTAAAGAACCGGCCCACAAGCTCTGGCTCTAAAGCGGTACTCATTTTTAGGCAGGTGTGAATACGTGGTTAGAAAAATGCAATCAATGCCAGAGTATGAGAGTTAATCGCTGAAGTGGGTTGATCCACTGCCCCATGCTGTATGCTGTCATTGATGAAAGCAGAGTGTAAAAACACTCACCCAGACCAATGCCAGAGTGGGCAGATTATAGGCCCCTCTGTGTACATGCATGGTATGAATTTTTAATAAACTTCTTTTTATTACAAGATCCTGGCAGACAATCAAATCTGTCAGACATTCCAAAGGGATTTTAGCTATAAAAATTGACTACCTGAGGGATTTGTCAAAGGGTATAATCAACACCACAATCCTTGCCTGCAAAGCCAATTTGTGAAATTTCATGTGATTATATGTCTGCAGGCTTTAACATGGTGAAATAAGAATCCATAACAAAAGTACACTGTTCCTAACTCTAGGGTGAACAGTTAAAGTTTAGGAGCTAAAAACCCTCACACACCCGAAAGGGTGTCATGCTTCATCATCGGGAAGCTCCTCGTCAGACCGGCTGGTGCAATGTCTGACGGGCTCCCCTTTCGGGGGCTCTTTGCCGGAGATCTTTTTGATATGTGGTGGCTGCCGTTGATTTATGAAGGTCAGACACTCTGAATGGCAGGAGAGTGATAAAATTAAGATTGATTAGAAACCCCTGAACTTGTTCTGTTTTAATATCTATCCAGAGGGGTTACGATCAAGATTAAAAACATAATAAAGTGGGGAATGAGAATGATGCTCAACCACTTTAGAAAGCCTGGAGTACTGGGAAATTGTCACCTGCCCCCTAGGGTATGGTCAACATGTTTCGCGTAATATTGGTCGTGAAAGATCCTCTAACGCTTCATCAGGACCTACAGCAAACTAGACTTCTCCTGGCTGTGTACAAAAGAAAACACTATCTAATTACGTGTATGAGAGATAAATAGCAGCATTTCTGTGAACTGTCTCGTCAATAGTCTGAAACAAAAAGGTCGCCCCGCCCTCTGCTTTTGGGGGGCCCCTTAGGGAGTAGCACGATCCAGCCTATAGCTTTTTTTTATAGGCGTCCTCAATTCGAGACACCTACCCACAGTCGTGCTCGCCCTGAAGACCGTCTTCAGGGCGAGCACGACTGTGGGTAGGTGTCTCGAATTGAGGACGCCTATAATAAAAAAAATAAACACAGCCAGGAGAAGTCTAGTTTGCTGTAGGTCCTGATGAAGCGTTAGAGGATCTTTCACGACCAATATTACGCGAAACATGTTGACCATACCCTAGGGGGCAGGTGACAATTTCCCAGTACTCCAAGCTTTCTAAAGTGGTTGAGCATCATTCTCATTCCCCACTTTATTATGTTTTTAATCTTGATCGTAACCCCTCTGGATAGATATTAAAACAGAACAAGTTCAGGGGTTTCTAATCAATCTTAATTTTATCACTCTCCTGCCATTCAGAGTGTCTGACCTTCATAAATCAACGGCAGCCACCACATATCAAAAAGATCTCCGGCAAAGAGCCCCCGAAAGGGGAGCCCGTCAGACATTGCACCAGCCGGTCTGACGAGGAGCTTCCCGATGATGAAGCATGACACCCTTTCGGGTGTGTGAGGGTTTTTAGCTCCTAAACTTTAACTGTTCACCCTAGAGTTAGGAACAGTGTACTTTTGTTATTGATTACACGTATTGGGAGTATGTACACTGGACCTTTAATCCTCCCGATCCCTCTTTTTGTTGAAATAAGAATCCACACATCCTTAAAGGTCTATTAGCTTTAGCATATGCGTTTCATATTATACAAATCAGACCTACTGCTTTTGTCATAACTTTTCATAAAGAACAAATCAGAACTATGGTATCGGCACAAAATTATGGTTGTTAAAACACTGTAAAATCCCTTCTAAGAGGTTCTAGTAAGGCATGGTATAAATCTTCTTTTCCCATGATTAATTTGAGTGGGCCATCAGTATGAGAACATGTGTGTACTATGGTAATCTATAATATTCACATGTTAAAAAAATAACTGTCTTTAGGCTTTAGCACAGTGTAATAACTATCTATCTTAAAAGACTATCGCCTTTGACACGTTTTTCACAGTAAGTAAGGCCTACTGTTTTTTTTTTATAACATGTCATAAGAAATCAAACCTTTTGAATCTGACATAACTCTTTTGAATGAACATGCGAGGCCTACGGCCTTTACTAATGGTTTGACACCGTAACCAAAATAGGCTATTGAAGAGCCTATATGCTGGCAGCAATCATATGTAGAAATATGTAATACATAAAAACAGCTTGTAAATCATTGTACAAACGCTCTCAAAATAGCCCAACAAGGATTATCGCAGTACGAATCTTCTAGCCCAGGGCTTGTCGAAGGGACCAGCATCAAAACCCTTGCTTACTGCGGTAATCTGTAGGATTTCATGCAACAACATACCTGTCTACATGCTGTAACACAGTGTGATAACAATCCACTGTTAAAGGTCTATCGGCATTAACAAATGCTTTTCACAATAGATAAGCCAGGTCTACTGCTTTTACCATAAATTTTCAAAGTAAATAAATCAGACCTATGGCATCAGACATAACTTTTCCCAGTGAGCCAATCAGAACTATAATCTTTCTTATTGGCTTGTCACTACAAACAACTCAGCCTACTGTATTAGCATAAGCTTTCCCACAAGGGAGCCTTCAGGCATACAGTCATAAAATTACAAATGTTTACAAAATTTCCTTTGACACAGCAAAATACTATGGCCCTGATTTAGATCCTGGTGGACGGGAATACTCCATCACAAATGTGATGGATATCCCATCTGCCATGTTATGACCCAATTATATCTTATTGAGCTCATAATATGGCGGACGGGAGATCGGTCATGTTTGTGATAGAGTATTCCCTCCACCAGGATCTAAATCTGGTCATTTTTCTCCTAAGAGAGTCTACTAAGGATGATCCCAGTGCAAATCTTCTATCCCATGGTTTGTTAGAGGAAGTAGCCAACACCAAAATATTCACCTACTATGGTAATATTTTACATTGCATGTAATAAAATACTGCTCAGTAGACTTTAGTACAGTGTAATTACAACTATTCCTTAAATCCTTATTGATTTAAACAGGTGTTTTCACAATAAATAAGTCAGGTTTATAGCCTTTGTTGTAATTATTTACATAACAAACAGAACAGGCTTATAGCCTTGCTCATTGGCTTTCCACCACAACCAATAAAGTCCTGTTGCATTGAGCATAATCTTTCCCATAAGGCAAAAGGTTCAAAGCAAGCACTATTTTCAGTAGAAGCACATTACTTGTGCCCAATCAATTGCTGTGCTCAAGGCAACCGAAATGAGTGTGGGGACTAAGCCCATCTCTCTGTGGTAGATTTGAACTTGTTTTATATTCATCACACAAGGCATGTCAAAAGCTGCATTTTCAAGTTAGACCTAAAAAAGGCAATGAGTAGAATCCCTACATACATTCACATATTCTTACACATCAATGCTCACAAAATACATTTATTGAAACTTTACACACAGTCATTAATAAACAAAGCTCAGTCACATAATGTGTATGAACACGCATAACCACTATTTGTATTGAAAACACAGGCACAAATTATACCTACACACATCAACACGACATATACAAAAGACACACAGAGACATCAGTGCACATAGATGTAACATCCCTGGTGTTTATTGTGCAAACACACATGAAAGCACATAAAACACTGAGACACATTTCTGGGTGCTGTGTATACCCGCTTCCTCTTAGTTCAAAGGGAAGCCCTGAATGGCAGTGGGTAAATTAAACTCCAGGCTTGGAGCCTCACTCCACTCCAAAGACTCTTAGCATGACTTGCCTACAATGGTCACCTAGAGTAACCTGTCTGGCTAAAATGTACGTGAGATAAAAACAGGACATTTTGGTCCCATCACAAAGGGCGAAGGTTCATGCTTTTAGTTGATTTCGAGTGTGCAGAATTCAATTTCACTCATCTATACAAAAAAACTAATTAAGCCTAAATTATTTTAGTGCTCCATTTATGCAGAAATTCATGGTGTCTGCCACTAAGAATGACATATTGCAAATCAAGCATACAATACTTATCATGGGCTGTAAAGAAAATAAACGTTACACCTAATTACATAAATGAAAGAACATTCAATGACAGATTGTTTATTGCCATCATTTGTCTCACCAACAGAGTCAGTGTGAGGAAATACGTTTAATATAATGTGTGGTTGTGCGACCTCACCATGTAATAAACTCACAACCCAATCAAGCTGGTCTGTGAAACTTCTAGCTCAACCCTGGGTAGCTGTGTCTTCCAGAAGACAAGCTTAATCAAAGGAACAAGTGAAAACCATTTAGAAGTTCCAAAAGAATGAAATAGGAATGCCATGCAACGTGAAAGAAATCTGGCATCAATTTATAGAAATAGATCTTATTTTTATGAATTTTTAGACATCAAAACAAACAAAATACACTAGAGGGTTACCGAGATATAGGTTTTTACGTAAGCAGTAAATCACTGTAAAATTCCAACAAGCATTGGTAACCGCAAAATTTGGAAACTTTCCAAAACTTTGTGTTTAGTTGTGTTTTTCAGCCTGCGTCAAGTGACCAATTCTGACAGGGGGAAGGTCGGGGGGGGTAAGGGGGGAAAAGGAGTAGTAGGACAGTCAGCTTCTCACCGAAGAAATCTCCAGTCCAGTTAGGTTCTATGAGCGAACCACCATAGACTTTAACGGAGCAATCCTGATGCAAGGGATACTGGAGGCTGAAGATGTTGCGAATGTTGTGCAATCAACAGGGGCTTCATGGGGTTACTCCTCAGTAGGGCAACTTTGGCTGCAGGGGTCGGTGTCCCTGGAAGTTCACTTTGGTTCAGCAAAACTCCAGTTGCCAGAAGGCTACTGGTCTCTGGGCATAGTGAAACCAGCAGTTCCCTTTGGCAAAGGCTAGTGTCTATCTTGGGCAACTAAAATCCACTCTTATGGCTCTCCCAGGTCCAGCAGGCTTGAATGCAACTTTGGAGCATCAGGACTTGTTCTCCCAGGCTACAGATTAACAGTTAATACCAATCAAGAGATTGTGGCTACTGATTTACCAAAATGGGCTTCTTCAGCTTTTGACGCCCTAGTGCTGTAATAAGTCAGCCAACTCACTCTTGAAGTTGACCTCTTCTGTCTGGGGCTTGGGAGTAACTTTTCCATAAGCCAGGCACCACAGTGATAGTCCTGTTTATGCTAACCCAAGGATCAGCAGGTCCATTCTAGCAGTTGGTGCAGCCTCTCTTGCCAGGGCCAGGGAACAGCAAGACAGTCCTTTTTTGACTTCTGTCCAGTCCAGATGTGATCTGAGGTCTGTCTCCCATGGGTGCCATATTTACGTCCAAAACGTGCTCTCTGGGTATATGCGGGACCCTGTATGGCTTATTGCTAGGGGGAGGTGACAACTCTTCCAGCAGCAGGCCTCTATTGTTCCTGCTCCCAGTAATCAGTCAATTGTCTCCCCAAGAAGGCAAAAGGCTGTCTGGGGGCTAGCATCTGAAATGGCCACTTGGAGACTTGGCCAACAGAGTGGCAACTTTCTGAAAGTTGCCTTTTGTAAAAATTTACATTTGACTTGGGCATCGTCGGAATTGTTGTGCAGTTTAATTTGATACCTTGACGTACCAACCATAGTAGTACCATTCAGGAGTTAGCACAGCCAAGTTGTCAGCATGTAACCCTGTGCTCGCCAATAGGGCTACTAGCCTTTACACAGTAAAAAGAGCAATTTGGGATTTTCACTTTTAGGACATTTACAAATATATGTCCTACTTTTTAATATACAGCACCTTAACCTACAGCACCATACTTAGGACTCAATAGGCCTGCTGTAGTGGGATTTATGTACATTAAAAAGGGATATTTAAGTGTTGCCATTTATTTGAATGGCAAAGTTGAGGTAGCAGTTTAAACTTGCTCTGCCAGTTTGTAGTGGCAGACTGGGTGACATCTTTTCACTTTGTCACATTCAGGATGGCACAATAAGTGCTACAGCCCTGGTGAAACACCTTAACTTACAGATCCTGGGTACCGAAAGTACCATATACTAGGAACGTATAAGTAAGTAAAGTATTACAAGATGATGTATTGTTATGGGGTGCAGATATGTCAGATCATGATGTCGTGTTATATGAGGTATTACAGAAACTGCAGGATGCTGGGCTTATTATTAGCGTTGAAGAATGTAAGTTTGGGGTAAAACAAATAGATTATTTGGGGCACACATTATCGGGAGAAGGATTGAAACCTAAGAGGAAATTATTGGACGCTATAGAAAAGGCACCGCTCCCAACTGACAAAGAACAGTTACGTTCTTTTTTGGGACTGGCGGAATATTATACAAAGTTTGTGCAACAATTTGCTGAAAAGATTCATGTATTCGGAGATCTCATGAAAACAGCGGTTAAATTTGTTTTGTCACAAGAATGTCAGCAAACGTTTGAGTACATAAAAACAAGAAATTGTGAATGCTGTAGCTCTAAAACCATTAGATCCTCATGATCAGACAAATATGGTGGTTGATGCTAGTGCTCATGGTTTGGGAGCAGTTCTTGTGCAGAGGAAAATGAGCCAGGAAAGGGTGGTGGCGTTTGCATTGCAAACACTTAAAGGAGCAGAATCAACGTATTCAGTAATTGAAAAGGAAGTGTGTTTGATAAACATGTTTACTACTAAAGGGGCAAGTAAGGCTACACCTAGAATGGCCAAGTGGTTATACCTGTTGCAGGAGTATGACTTTGAGTTGGTGTATATACCTTGTATTAATAATGTGCAAGCAGACTGCTTATCCCGACTTCCTTTGCAAAAACATTTCGACTATGATGACATACAGGATGATGAAGAGTGGTTGGTGGCCAGTATAAATGAGTCGAGTGGGGGTGCCATTGATATAGAAGATTGGAAGCAGGCCATAAAGGATGATGACATTTTTAGCACAATTTGTGAACATTTTTCAAACACTGTCAAGGCATACAAAAAGGAAACAAAATGTTTTGTGAATATGATAGGATTTGGTCTGAATTGTCCGTAATAGATGAAAAGAGGTGAGAGGTTAGTAGTGCCTATGAAATTGAGGAACAGATTGTTGGAAATACTGCATGAGGGTCATGGAGGAATGTCTGGAATGAAGAGAAGAGCGCATGTTGATTTTTGGTGGCCAGGAATGGACAGAGAGATAGAGAGATGTGTGCGTAATTGTGTTGCATGCATGTTCAGCGACAAGTTTCATGTAACTGAAGAATCTCCCATATCGTATACTAAATTGCAGAAAAACCTTGGCAAAGAGTAGCCATGGATATTTGTGGACTGTTTTTTGCCAAAGGAATTCAGCATAAGTATGCTGTTGTATTAGTGGACTATTTTTCTAAATGGGCAGAAGTAGCTTTTATGAAGGAGGTAAAGGCTAGTAACATTATACATTTTTGTGAGGCAGTTTTTCGTAGAGAGGTTTATCCAGAATGTGTGGTAACATATATTGGACTGCAGTTTATTGCTGAGCAATTTAAAAATTATGTTAAGGATGCAGGGGTGAGGCAGTACACTAATGCTGTGTATAATCCTAGGGGATATGGTCTTGTCGAAAGATTCAACTGTGTGTTGAAGGAGTGTGTTTAATAGGCTGATGAGCAGGGGTATGATTGCAAGAAAGCTGTCAAAGAAATAATTTGGAGTTATCGAAATACACCTCACTCTGTCACTAAAGAGACACCTTTTTGTTTACTGAAGGGAAGGACCGCAGGTACCAAATTAACACCTGCATGGATGGATAAATATGTCATGAAAACAATAGAAAGAGAGGATATCATGGTTAATCTAGGGAATATCAAAGCAGGTATGTGAAAAGGCACATTGACCATGTAAGGAACAAAGGTCACAAGTTTAAAAGTGGTGATTGGGTAAGAATGTTTCTAATGTATGGTCAAAGACACAGATTGTCAAAATGGTCCAAGCCGAAACAAGTTAAGGAAGTGATAGGTAACAATGTATGGTTGAGAGATGGGAAGAAATGGAATGTACGTAAATTAACACAGTGCAACGAACTGGAACATAATATTAGTTGTGCAGAAAAGTCAAAAGCTGATGTTGATAATACTAAAAGAAAAAAACAGATTAAAACCAAACCTGTGTGGTTAAAAGATTATACTTCTAAATAGTTATGATCGTATGTACATAGCAAAGTGAGGTTCTCATTGTATCAGTTTTGTTAGCAGTATATACAGTATATCTCTTTTGTGTTCTGCTTGCTCTTGGCTCCATCTACTTGGAACAGCCTTCACATAACCCTACGGCTAATTACAAACCATCTGTGCTTTCATAAACAACCGAAATCCTGGCCCTTCTTAGCTGTTAATTGTAATGAGGATTATAATCTTTCTGCAGTGAAGCAAAAACATTTAGATTCACAATTTGATCACACTAATGTGTAAACTTACAAGACGTATGTAGGCCAAGAATTTGGGTAAAGTTGCGCGAGTGTTGATTACCACAGACAATAATTAGTTCTGGAAACTGACTAATTAACCAACAGATGGAGGTCATGCTTTTTAATACAAACATAAGGGAGAAGTACATAACTAAAGTCTCTTCAAATTATATTAATTGTGAAGAGAAACCATAAATTGCAGGCATCTGCCACCATTGAATACATTTGGTGTCCCTCAAAGGCGCAGCTGATTATACCCTTTAACTGGTCCACACCCGTGGGTCTGGACATACCTTCAAAGGTAGCACTTTGCACCTATTTCAGTTAGGAGGGCTCAGTGTTCTGCGTTTTTTTTCCCAGTGGTTATGATACCAGATGAATTGAAGAGAACTATTGTGTTCCCTTCATTTAAGCAAGGTAATCGACGGGCTCCAAGAAATTACACAGTACAGACAAAGATGGAGCCGTATGTACCAACAGGCGTTCTATGCTGATCTTCACTCAAATTTAGACCTGGGGGGATAGTAACCCTGTGCAATGTCCACACTAGATTTAACCAGGGTCGTTGGATGATAGACATCACAGAGAAGAATATAGAAAAAAGCTATAACCCAAAGCATTGAAACAACACTGCCATTCAGTAGGCAGTCACCCATAGCCCACCAAGGAGATTACCCACCGGAGATGAAAAGAGGATCACCTGGGCACTACTTGGCCAGACAGTGCCTACACCTTTCAGGTGGGTCTTGAGTGGTCTCTTGTTCAGAGGGCACCAGGTCAAAATCCATTGTAATGGATGAAATGTCATTTGGAAAAGCAGGAAGTTGCAAGACAGTGTCACTGTGGAATGGGAGTGCTGGACCAGTGTGATCACAATATGTTTCTTTTAAACTCTGCAGATCACTTTTAATACTTTCTTTAGGCAGATGACAGTTACCAAGAATTGCTTGTAGGCCTTGTCATCTGTCCTAATGCCGAACCATCCCATATTTATTAGCTGGTAGCCAAATGGCCAATTGTGTTTTTTAACTCCCTTGTCCCCTGCCCGTCTACAGAGGGAGAAAAGTGGCACTTGGTCACTTCCACAGCTTCCAACACGGATAGGTATGTCTTAAGTTGTAGAGCACCTTGAATTCAAGTCCATCTCGGTTTACAGACAGTGTAGCTCAGCAGAGGGGTTATTCCTGCCTGTCTGCAATTAGACATACTCTCTGTTGAAGTTATTAGCTAACTCCATGGAAGATGTAATTAAAACAAAACTTACTAGCATTACTGCCCAAACTAGATAAAGGCTGATGTCGATTCAGGAACATAGTAGCCCTAGTTCACCCACAGTTCTCCCAGGTGATTCTCTCTGCTTTGGACCATGACTCTGGATACTCTGAACATGGTGGGAGAATGATGGCATAAATTGGGTGGTTCATTCATCAAAGGCGCATGATGACAATGAGAGAGGAAATTGGTACTGCTTAAAAAGTACCTCCATCACACCCCTCTTCCACTGAGCCATACAGTAGAAGAATATCTTCATAAGGCTGCCAGCTGTGTCTGCTCCCAAGGTAGTACCTCTGTGTTTATTTACTAGGGTGAACCTTTGGGTGTGAAGAATAGACATGTAATTAAAAAAAATTCCTAATACTATTTGTCTTTGATGTTCCTTCTGTTTACATTGTACTTATGACTTCTTATTTGGGATTATTGTTGTGCCTCTAACTCAGAATCTGCCCTCTCGCTTGTGGGTGCCATCTAGAGTATGGTCTTGCTGACATCAGTGTAGCTGACATCTTGGAGGAGGTGCAGTCTAGCCTTTTGACCAGGACTGCAATTGTCAGCAGATCAGTCACTTTTTAGGCGTGTCCAAGATGTGCCAGAGGCAAGATTCTCTGTACTCTCCAATGCCGAGTCCTCCCACCCAGCAGGCCCTGCTGCATGCAGGCATAATGACTTTCCATTGTGCTCCCCTGTTAACGAGATTTTGCCACTGGAGAAACATTCTGTCCTGCGTGAACCTAAGGTCCTAATAGCGTCATTTGGGAATTAGCCAGGATTCCTCCTCTTTAGAAAAGATTACTGACAACAGGAACTCTGCTTGGCATGGGCATCTGACTGAAATATGGTTTGTTGTTGAATCTTAGCTCTTTGCCAGAGCACATGGAAGGTCTTTCACTTGCCATCTGATGGCCATGCTTGGGCTCTTTTCGTAACTCATGCCAGGTTGAGAGAATCTTCCAGCCCAGATCTTAAGTAAACTATTCCTACTGGTTTTACGATGGTAACAGGCCCAGGAGGCTGAAAGGAGTGGTGACCTCAGTGCATCCAGCAGGACTGAGGTGTTCAGTTTTGACCTCATTTTGATCAGTCATTTCCAGACGAGGTAGCCTGCAGATGTCATCTTTCTCCTGCATCTGTGCAGGCTGAGTTTTAGGAGTATCTCAACCCAGAAGTTGGATGGGTCCATTTAGACAGGTTCCTGGAGCTTTGGAGCACCAGCAAGCTGTTCTCATCCAATGTTCTTAATTTTCACACAAATCCTGCTTTCGACATCAGATGTGAGAGGACCCTCGACTCTCATTCTGGTCAGCTCTTACAATGGTCAAAGATCCCATGCATTCCACAGGCTGCACTCATGGCCTGGTTTTCGATTGACTGAGTATTTACAATCTGATTACAGTGCCGTTAGCTTCATCTGACCATTAGTTGATTTCCTTTGAGTGAGGGATTTGTGCGTTTTCAAGCATGTGTCCCACCTTTTGACATGTCTGTCCAAACGAAACAGTCATTTTGATGTGACATTGTCACTCACCAAGCATCAAAAAGTCATTTCCTTCTCTGTTTAGGCATGGAATGTAAACAGTTAACCTAATTGGTGTAACCTGTATTTGATAAAAATGGCGACCAAGGCCCTCTGTATTCTATGTTGCCCACCACTCTTTAATCAGTGAATATATGACACTCTTCTTTATTTTGGACCTAAAACATGAATGCCCACGGACTAGGCAGGCAGAGAGTCTCAAGGTGAAATAACAAATCTGAAGATGCACCTATGGCCTAAGGCACAACTCAGACACTGTAATACACCTACTTTCAGCCACAGTTGCTTTCATCGCCACATGTCCTTTTACATTCACAAGCATGTTAATAGTTTGCTTGTTGTTGTACATCCCTTTACCCCTCTGAATAACAGCAATACCAAAATCACACCCTTTCATTTTCTCTGTGAGGACCTTTCCCCCGCATGAAAATTAAGAGTCAATCAAGGACTTTGTGTCATTGCTCGCTTTGAGTGAGTCCCAAACAAATACCAGTTAGCCCCCTTGTGGAATCAACATGCTCCAAATAGTTGCTGAAGTCAATATTGCCCTTGCCTGCCTAAAATCTGTCTCTGTAGGTGACCCTTGTTCAGAGGCCATATTTCAAGTGATGGCTTTTCCCTGCGTGTGGTCATCAACCTGACTTAATTTAGGCCACACGAAAGCAGAGGTCACCAAGCTGGACCCAGCCAACATCAAGATCTACAGTTCCATTACTCTGTTTGCAGTGGTTGCAAAGGCTCTGTAGAATAATCTGGCCAACTGGCTCTCCAACTGTTTGGATACTTTAAGCATCTAGGCTGCTCCAAAGTGAACTATTGACCAAAGCATGGAGCAGAGGAGGTCTTCCTGGTCATGTTAGATGGGTTGCTGACAGACAAACAGGTCAGAGGAGTTATGTTATGTTGGTTGAGCAAGATTTGTCCTGATCCAGAACTGCATATGCTGCAGACTTCTGTATCCAAGGCAAGGAACCTGGGTGACGTGTTTGCTATACATCTCTCCTTTATTATCCTAGTTCAAGAAGTGTGATTTGTTTGTTTTCTACAGCTTTGATTCTTCTGGAAGGTCCTGTCATTTTTCACAGATGAGCAACATGCCACAATCACTGGCACAAAAGATCTCTTGAGCTTCAACTATGGCAAAGCACAATTCATGGACACAAGGGCTCTTTAACTTGGTCGAGTGCTACTTAAGGTTGATCTCACCTCTGGCAGTACTGGTTGCCAGTTTAATATGAATTCAATTTAAGATGCTTGGTGGCATCCACTGTATGTTCCTCAGGAATGGACCAGCTATCTTGCCTAATTTGATGGTCCTGAATGTCCCTGTGATACCACTGAGACCTTGCATTCTTCATCTTTGTTAGAAATTGGGCCTCTAGTTGGCAGAGGTTTGCACTCTGTCCAAGTAGGCAATACAATTCTAGTCAAGGTAAGTAATAAACACACAAAAAATGTACCTGTGCTCACCTTCTGGTAGCTTGGCACATAGTAGTCAGGCTAAACTAAAGCTACAATGTTTAAAGTGTATGTGCACAAACCCAGTAACACAGCAGAAACACCACAAAAGGGCTCCACACCAGCTTAGCTCTTAGAAAAATAGCCAATATTTATCTGAGTCAAACAAGACTAAAATGACAAACATAGAACATACACAAGCCAAGTTTTGAATTTTGACAGATAAAAACAAAAAGGAGTGCTTACACGTTAATAGCTCACGCCCAGGGCTATCTGGTCATGCTGGATTGGGGCACATCCAAAAGTTAAGTCTGACTGCGATAGACTGCAGGCCAGGTCCAGGAGACACACAGGCCTGCTGACAGTACCTTGGTTGTGTTGATGCTTGGTGACGATGTGTTGATCCAAGGAGGGGATGTGTTGTGCCTGATCGGGCAACGTTGTTGATATGTGGATGTCCAGAAATAATGATTACCGGTTCAGATGTATTGGTGCACCTGCAGCCAAGTCAGGGCTGTGTTGAAAGTCGGGGCCGTTGCGTCGCACAGTCGGCGAGCGATGTCCATGGCTTCAATGCAGGCAGCGGGAAAGTGCATTTCTGCAGCGGGATGATCATTTCCAAGTGACGGGCCATTGATGATGCATCACTTCTTGTGTTGCAGCACCACACTAACCTTCCAGGGCCCATGACTGGATTTGGCACCACGTGGCAGAGCAGGACTCACAGTAGAGGAGCCCAGGTGCTGGTAGCTAGATGAAGTCTTTGATATCCCTGAGACTTCCAAAAAGGAGGCAAGCTCAGCCAGGCCCTTGGAGGAACTTTTAGATTGCAGAATGTAGAGAGTTAAGTCCAGTCCTCTCACTCCCAGGCAAGTGGCAGCAGGCAAGAGGCCAACACAACAAAGCAAACAGCAAAGTGGCAGTCCCTCCTGACAGCACAACAGTCCTTCTTCCTGGTAGAATGTCCTCAGTCCAAAAAGTGTTCTGAGTATATGGTGTCAGAGGCCCCAAAAGGCCTTTGATATAGGGGTAACTTCAAAAGAATTCTCTGAAGTGCATGAGGATCCCTTTCCACCCAGCCCTTGCTCCAGACTACCAGTAGGGGGTAATCAGCCCTTTGTGTGAGTGCAGGACACAACCTATTCAGATGCAAGTGTGAACTGCCTCTCCCTCTCCCTGCCCGGAAGACTATCAGTATGCAGATGAATGCAGATTTATCCCTTGTCACACACAGCCCTTCCTGTTTGTGGCTGTCTGGAGAGAATACACAAATGTAACTTTCACCTAAATCCACACATGTAGATAGGGACAGGCAGAGGCACAGAATGGTTAACATAAGAAAATGCCATCTTTCTAAAAGTGGCATTTTCAGACCTGCAATTTAAAAAACAACTTTACCAAAAGATGTATTTTTAAATTGTGGGTCCAGAGACATCAAACTCCATTTTCCTTTTTTTTTCAGAATTGGAAATTACACTTAAAAGATATTTCAAGGTACCCCAACATTAGCCTACGGGAGATATAGTCCTTGCAATAGCGAGAAACAAATTTAAGAGCTTTTCAATATCTGGAAATGTTAAACTCAAACGTATGTGTCCATTTATTTTAAATACACTGCATCCTGCTGTTAGGGCTAACCAGGGCCTACCTTAGGGGTGACTTACATGTTATAGAAAGGAATCTTTGGGCCTGGCAAGTGGGTACACAGGCAAGCTCGAGATGGCAGTTCAAACTGTGCACACAGGCCCTACAGTGGCAGGCCTTGAACATGTTTGAAAGGCTACGATAGTGGGTGGCACAATCAGTGCTGCAGGCCCACTTGTAGCATTTGAATTACAGGCCCTGGGCATGCATAGTGCATTTTACTAGGGGCTTACCAGTAAATCAAATATGCCAATCATGGAGAAGCCAATCATACCATGTTTTAGACATAGAGCACATGAACTTTAGCACTGATTGGCAGTGAAAAAATGCATAGAGTCCTAAAGCCGGCAAAAATGAAGTTCAGCACACAATCAAAACAGGAGGTCAGAAAGCAAAAAGTCAGGGCAAACCACGCCAAAGATGCCAGGTCTATAAGGACTTGCTTGTGGGTGTGGAAATTTACATATCCAAGAAACTAAGGTCAGTACTCAGTTTGTCAAATGGTAATTGCTGGTGCCCGAACTTTTGCTCGGAAGCTGCTGCCAGCGCTGCAGAAGGTCCTGGTGCTGATTACCAAGGCTTCCCAATCTTGAGTCCACTTTAGCCATCTTTAACCCATCACCCGACACTCCCTGCTGCTCTGTCTCACCCCTGCACGTTTTCTGCTGTTTCTGCGTTCTCTCTTTGTCACTGGTTTTCTGCATATCTCTTCCTCTTTCTTTCTTTGTTTTTCTCTCTTCTGTATTGGGTCAAAGTCTGATGAGGGAAAATAAGTGCTGGAAACAAAAGTTAAGTGCTGGTGGGCCCCACCTGAAACCACCAGCTCAAAGTAAGGACTGTCTAAGGTATGGAATGCTCTTATAGCTGAATTAATTGGCCTGTGGTCCATGCTTAGTTCAGACGCACACTGAAGCCTTACCGTTTTGTTGACCTCTGTTTGTTCTACCTTTCCTATTATTTTTTCCTACAAGGTCTCGCCTGTTTTTGGAGTGCAGCACCTTCCGGGGAAGCTAGTCCTTTAAAAATAAATACATAAATAAATACATTCTAATTAGGAGCAGTAAACCAGCATGTATTGCCACTTCCCAGTTCCAATCGCAGTTTCTACCCTGGCACACCACTAGCCTGTGACAGCTCGTTGCCAAGACCGGTTCCTGACAGAAACCTGCACAAGGTCAGGAGGCTCTGCTCTAGACGGAGCGGAGCCTGTACCACTCACAAATGTGGGGGATCTTCGATCTGCTCATCGACCCTGGGGGCTTTAGTTGCTGCAGACCTTTGAGGAGCTTTTGAAAACCGCTGCCTTAAAAGAGATCACTTATCACTCCCTCACGCCTTCCCTACCCACATGTTTTGGTTTACGGTAAAAAGCTGTGAGCACGACACCCTCTTGCACTGGTGAAGAAGCTAACTAGTTTAGAACACTACGGAGCATAAGTGTACAACTCCCCCCCCCATCCCCCGTCCTTTTTGTATCAGTAAGGTCTTCCCGTGAGCCGCAACCCACTGGCTTTGACATCGGCCACAAGTCACCTCACGCAGATGCTGTTACCGGCCCTTCAAGACCCTTAATTTGAAAGCTGCTTAAGCCAGTGGTGAATGTGATAAGAGTGCATTACCATGGAGCGCTTTGTTTGATGGCCCTTCGGAAGGTATTATGGCTGTAAGTGCGGTATGACGTACACTAGGGCAGGGCGCGTCTCTTGTGTCTGTGTGGCTTATGTTAGTTTAAGCCCCATGACACTGCTTCACGTGCCTGACTTCCGTTACTGTAAACTGTGCTGGGTTCCACCCCCCACACCTCCCCCCAAAAAAACACCTGCTGTGCCTGATGGACCCTATAAAATCTAAACGAATTGCGCTACCTAGTGGAAGCAGCGGGGTCGCCCGAAGTACTTGATGACGTAACAAGAATTGTTTAAAAAGCGCTAAATACTGCGCTTCTGAAGTTTCTAAGGGCCATATGTACGAACACATTTTCCCATAGACACAGAATAGGCAAAACTGCTTGCTACATCTGGCCCTAAGCTCCGTAAATAACTGATGTTTTTATTACCTAACTGAGAGTAGAAAGACGTAACACCTAACTACAAGGGCTAATTATCAAATTATCAGCGGTATACAAGTGATTCATTTAAAAGCCAGACATCAGAACCCTTTACCTTCTGTGTTGAGTGCTGACTATTGACTGTCACACCTTTTGGTGGGGGTTGTCAAGCTTCCAAGGGGAAACTCGTAATTGTAAACGTGTGTTTTCATTTCAGCATTGTTTTTATTGTGATAATAAATAATTGGAACAATTAAATTAGAGAACCCCCTCCCCACACCTTTTTTTTACCCCTTTTCACGGTTCCTGTGACAGGGGATACCTCTCGTTTCTTTATAACCCCAGATCACTGGAGCTCCTTTTCATTCGCCTTGCCCTCGTGCTGTTTGTTACATGACGGATATCTCCCTTTTATTCAGTGCTTTATTTGTAAATAAAAAGGTGCCGGTGCCCAAAGCCCTTCTCTTAAACATGTGGCTGCTGCTGCAATTTAATGTGCGAACACGGAATACTGAGGCAGCGTAATCCCGAAGCCATCTCGGGCCTCTTCAATCCATTTAAAACCACTCCCTGCCCCTTCAGCTCCCAGCTGCAGCTTTCTGCATTCTCCCTTTGTGACGCTTTTTCTTTTTTGTTTTCCTCTGTCTTTCCCAAACGTGTCTTTTGCTCTCAGTAAATGCTTTAGGCAGAAGACTAAGCCCCGGCCCTCAAAAATAAGTGCTGGTGCTCAGCACCGGAAACAACAAGCACAAATTGAGCACTGCTTTTATTGCACGTGTCTTAAGGGGGAGTATTAAAGTACCAGGGAGCTTCTTGTCATCTCTAGTGTCTGTAGTGCTTGTATGACAGACAGGGACTCCCTGCTCATCTTTAGTCAACGTGTGGCCTGTAATACGTGGCCAAAGAGTTCTCTCGCCGTTTTACTCAGTTTTATGGCATGGGTGTGTCTAACACTTTTCTTGTTGTTTCTAGATATGTGTATGTTCTGATCAGTGTATGCCATTTATCGTCGTTGTGTAAAGAGTTGACCTGGTTTCTTCTTATTTTTGTAATTCCTTTGTTTAAGTCAATTTTGCATGTTATTCGGTTCACCCTTTCATGGCTTTCCTTCTCGTCATGTGATATCTTTTCCTCCATATGGCATTAAGGAAAATTAAATCATGTGAGTGCATTGACACCACGGCAGAGTGGCGACACCCGAGCGCTGGTTCAAGACAAACGAGAAGCACAAATGTTCTTTATTTTTTAAATTAAAATCAGCAGCAGGAGAAGCACACCAAAACAGAAATAAAACACCCCAACTTAAGCCATTCCTCCTAGATATGCACAGAAACGTCAGCTAAAGAAACAGAAAACAGACTGCATTTACAGTCTTCTGCTCAAGGAAGTACCCCGCCCATCTCTACTTGTGTGCCATGTTTGGTTGCCAACAATGCAGAGATCCTCTGCACCAGAGTTAGGAGACAGAGTGTGTCACTCTAGTCATGAGCAACAAGTAGCCCCTCTAGCCAATTTAATCTACACGAAGGGTTCAACTGTAGGGCACCAAGAGCCGTCATGCCCAGTACAAGGATCAGATCCCAACATCCAGAAATTAGGAACTGAAGGCCGTGTAAAGGACTAACTGAAAAGCGAGGTCTTTACTTGGCCTCCTGCTCTGTCTCCTTGCTATACTCTTTTATACAAAGTGTTCTAGAGCTGAAGTCCTCTGACACCAGTGGAAAGGGAACCCAGTGCCACGCCTTTGTGAAACTGGATATGATCACACATTCTGCCAGAACCCTTGTTCTGAGGAAAGCCCCTCAATCACTGATTTCAGAGAGAGTAGGGTGTACAGATAGCAATACTAGCACATAGTATTGGATGTATCTTCCCCCCTTTTGTTCTGAGTATTTCATTGACATAGTTATGCATTCCTTGGCAAAAATACATTTAGCTCCTATCATTTTCGAACATCTCGTTATATGAAGTTTAATTAAGATAATAATTAGAAGTTATTCAATCAGAAGGGCCTTTTGACCCAACTCCGTGACTCTCTCTGCGGACAATGCAGTCGGATAAAACTGGTACAAGTCGCAAAATGATAGTTGTTCATTCAACCATTAATGCAGTGGAGCTCTGTGTCAAAAATGTAAGCGCTACATTGCATGAACAATATTGCTGTACCACAGTGGTTTCCAACCTGTGGTCCGGGGACCCCTGGAGGTCTACGAAGCCTCCTCAGGGGGTCCACAACTGCTTAAAATTTTCTATAATTTTAACAAACTAGGTCCCCAGCTTTTAGTAATGACTCAGTGGGGTGTCTCCGGATTCTAATAATGATTCAGTGGGGGTCCCTGAGTTCCAGGATTGATATCCTGGGGGTTCACAGAATACAAAATGTTGGGAACCACTGCTGTACCAGATTTACAAAGAGTTGCCTGCCACTGATATTATTGATGGCGCTAGCGCTCGGAAAAAGCCGTGGCGCACAAAGCTCAGCCTTGGACTATGGTGCAAAGGCATTTGTACTTGTGGTATAAAATCCTATGCAAAGACTGTTACACAGGGGTAAAACGAAATATGTGCTTTTGTGCAAAGTACACGTTATGTGTAGATATGGATGAGATATACCGCGTGGCCTCTTGCTTGTACTTGGTTTTATGAGGGGTAAGGTTTTGGTGCAAAGCAGGGTCAGGCTATTTTAGTTTATCTAGTTTTGTTGCAAAACCGAGTAGGTTTTGGCTTTTTTTACCTTTGACATACTCCGTCGTTGGAATTACCAGGGAATCAGCTCTGTTCATGGTGCAAAGTAGTTTTGGCGCTGCACAAAGTCAACTTTTGATTCTTTAACATTTCAGCATTGAACGTTGAGTGATGTTGATAACCCCAGAGCAAACCTGTAGTGAATCTGGGCCTAGCAACATACAAGGCTGCTCTTAATACCACGGCAGAGGCAGTATTCTTTGCCAACGATACACTTGCTTTTCATACTCTAAGGAGAAACTCGGATTCTGTAAAACCTGTGGTGCAGCAGGGATTCCAGCCCTAAAGGCCCTTATCATAGTTACCATACGTTGTGTAGCACTTCAAGCTGCCTCTTAGCACTGCTCCTGGATCACTTACACCATTGAAGTTTGAGGCAGGAAACTATCCCTGGTGCAGCTCTGACATAAAAGTAATAGCAAACACATTCACGTTAACACTATTATTTGTCATTTCTTAATGATTTAATTAAAGAAGGAATCCGAGCATGAAGACAGTTGCAGCCCCATCTTTTAAATTGCATCGCCTGATAACAATTACATTATTTTTGGCAGCATTAATTCTTATCTTACCCAGACTACACCAATCAAATTCAGTTTGATATCACATGGTTACTAACACAAAAACAAGAAAGGAACACACGTTTATTTCTTATGGAACACACTAATTGAGCACAACAAACACCCAGTCCCCTCCTAGAGATCACTATTACACACTAAATGACATAAGGCATCTCGCTATGGAACATAATTTAACTCAGTTTCAAAATGTACTCAAATGATATATCATAAATTACAAATAAAGAAACAGCACAAATTAGAAAGTAAAGCACACATAACACAAACAGGCTTACCACCCACTTATGTGCCCTGAGGTGGTTGTTAAAATGTAATTTTCCAGCAATGACATAAAAGGACATTAAAATGTAGTCTAATACTGTTATCAAATATATTGATTGGACTGGTGCTTGCCCAGAAACAGGTTTTAGGGCGTGCAACTACAATACAACGTGTAAAATATATCTAGACTTTATTTTCAAAAATAGCCTAATTTCCAAGGTTTCTTAATAGGCCTGGGTGAAACTAAAATAATTTCCTTTGAGGAAGTCACATAAAATGCCCGTAAACATAATTGCACAAAATAGTGGTTCAGACTCCTCACACTATTTTTTAGTGTAAATTGCATCCTTGTGTCCATTTTGGATGTAAGGACACATTTTGTGCTAAACAAAAAGTGCAAAACTATGTGTAACAAACAACAACCTTTCTGTTCATTCACGTTCTTCCAGTGCTCCCACAATAGGATTTGTATGTGGATAACATTTTAATTAAATAACTTGGCACACTGGTAAAATCTCTGCCAAGGCGCAGAATGTTTGTAATTAAACGAGATCTCACCGACCTAATTCTTATCCATCATAAAAAAAGAAACACTGCTTCTTGGAAATGCCAGTCAATTATGTATTGGGCATAAACCTCTTATAATTAGTCACATGGTAGGTACTGACTTGGGACCCTTTGATTTAAGTTGATGGAACCCATCTTTTGTTTAAAAATCATCACATATGGAAAGTCTCACCTGATACATTTTCGAGAACTTCGCACAAATATTCATGAAGAGCAGTGCCTCAAGTTCCAACTCAACTCCCTTCAGTCTAGGACTGGTCATGGTCATGGTCATTGAAACCATGGTAGACACATCTTACGTCACCATATTAGTGTTTCCACTTGTCAGCTCTTGGAAACAAGGAAAGGTGACAAGTTAATTATTTTATGTTTCGCACAGAAACAAAATATGTTGGTTTTGATCATACCACAAGAACTTTTGAAAATCACCTCACTGCCATCTTAACCCAACATTGACCAAAACAGCTCTTAAAAAGTATGCTCACCCATGCCAAGGTTAACTTAACTAGTATTGATACCTACTTTTTCCACCAAAATATTACAACCCACTTCTAAAAATGTCACATCTGAAGGTCACATGCAGGATGACCATACGGTAAAATGTGTCAAAATATTATAATTCACTGAAAAAATAAACAAGGCTTCTGTGGTGCAGTCTTTTAGATTGGTGATACTATTGTAAGCAGCTGTATCGGAGAATACCGGCAAAGTACTGAAAAAGGGCTAAAGTAAGCAAGGGTTGAAAGGCCAGCCTTATGCTGAGGGTCAGCCACCATAATGTAAACTTGATTTAAATTATCTCTAGAGAGCTGTGGGCACTTTACTCCAGTACAAGTATTACTTCAAATCTGTTATTACTTGCTTGGTGCAACCTGTTCATATGTCACCAATGCGGAAATTGACCATAGACTGATAATCCTGAAAACACTCCATCTTTTCTCAACATTTCTAATCAGCCACAACTAGATATGGTTGAAATTGGAAAGACAAATTTGTTCACTTCGAATTGTATTTTTTAATGAATTGCTTCTATCTAAAAAGCATAAACCCGACAAATAGTCTTCGAGCAGAGGGACTGTGACTGCAGGGCTGATTCACGGGGAGCTCTGACTTCAGGTAAAGACTAGGATAGATCAGTGCGAAGATCTGGGTGAAACCTGCAGCTCACGTACCCACATGCAATCACAGGAGATTTGCCTCTTGTCGATTAAATGAGTTCACCGATTAAATGAGTTCAATTAAGTTGGATAATAATGATGCCTATTACTAAAGAGTTAAGATACAATTTTGTTCTCCGTGTGCTACATAAATGCTGTACTACTGCCGTTCATCAATGTGCTGGTGATGCAGCAATGAAGAATCTCTAATATCTCTCTTGTTTCTCTCCCTTTGTACCATTCTTTTCTGCCGGGCAGTTCTTCATCCTGCTGTTAGTGATATTCGTGTTGGAGCTCCTCTTTGTGATTCTCTTCTTTGCCTACACTGACAAGGTAAGGGCAGAACCACCACTCTCATCATCGCTGACGGTATGTGGCTTTTAAACCCTAGGGGCTGCAGCCTCCTTCAGTAGCATCTCCCAATCACTGCGAGGCGCCATCCAACATTCACATCCTGGTGCACAGTCGATAAACACCACTCTCAGTCACTACTGTAGTCTTTGGACTAACGGAGCAATGCAAAAGAAGTAGCCAGGCACCATCAACTGTCACTGGCAGACTGGGAAGTACGGCACACTTGGCAGAGAGCAGTACATTGAGTCATACGGACAGAGATCCAACAGAGAGAAAAATCAAAGGGCATGGAGAGTTTAGGATCAACTAAAAAGCTGAGCAAGATCAAGAGCAATAAGCCAGCATGAATATTAGTACAGCGTCAAACTACAGTCTGTACAACAAGAGACAGGGGAACTGTTTTTTGAGCAAACAGACTGAGCAGCAAGCAGGCAAGGATGGAGGAAAGGAAATGCACAGTAAATGTTTAGAGAAATATATGACAGCAAAAAATAGGCATAGGGACAGCCAAAAAGAAGAACAGGAAAAAAGCAAAAGCAAACGTACTAAAATAAAATAGAAAATATGCATTTATCAACCAGAAAGGGCTTTTCTCCCTGTTAGGGGCCATGTGATGTTTTTGTTTGAATATCATTTTGCCAGCCTGGGCTCTTTTATCTGAGTCCAAGCCGAAAGTGAAATATTACTGGCGACATTGTGGAACGAATTCCTTACCACAGTGAAAATGAAGTTATTGTAGGAAAATTTGAGAGCTATTATCTCTCTCCTTTGGTGAAGGCCATACTATCTTCTCAGGTCCTCTGCAATTACCCTTCATTCTTACTAAGACTCCTGTCAGGAAATTACCGATTTTATTTTCAGATCTTCGCTCAGATGTTTGTAGAACTCTCTAAAAATTTCACACTAGCAAGATCCACAGGTTTTATCTGGACTAAACAATGGGCTTTGGATCATCTGATCAGTTTTGGTGGGGCTTAGCCCTCGACAGTAGGCATCTAATACTGTGCATCAGGCTACTTCATGTATTCTACAGTGCTATGAAGTCAGGCGTCTCAGCGAGTCGGTTTCCATATTACACAATAGGAATCATCACCCACAAATATTGTGCATCATTGTAAACAATTCTGAACAGTATCTAATGCCATGCCCGGCTGCTTAGCAGCCAGGATCGTTCTCAATAAATACCCATGTAGGTAGGTTCGTAGGTAGGTAGAGAGGTGCCTGCAACTAAATCAATGCACTGTTTTTAATTACTGATATCTGGTGTCAGGGATAGGTCCTACTGTATATTTACAATTGTTGCTTGATTTTCTTGCTGTAAAATGACCTTAATAGTAAATGTTACACACATCAGAGCCCTCACTAGCTCGTCTACAGAAACCCTATTGTTTCCCACTCCAATACACAAAAACGGAACTTTGTATGGCAGCACACCAGTTGTGTGTGCTTTATTTTGCACAGAATACATGTTTTCACTATTTTCTCTGCTTGCCTAGGTTGATATTCTGATTTGAAAGTTTCACTAGAGCTGTGGTTGTTGACCGTAAAGGTAACTATCATTTCTGTAGGATTTTAAGAGTAACATCATTTAAATATATGTTGGCTGTAAAATAGGACAGACTTTGTCACGCCTTTTTAAATAAATATATTTCAGGTCATTCCCTAGATAGATTATTTTTGTTGGGAAAGCATCTGGCGAATATAAACATTAATCAGTCAGCAGCAGTGCACAGCATGTCCTGTCTTTCAGTTTTGGTACAGATCCCTGATTGCTGCGGTGTAGTCTCTGTAATGTGCCTTCTGATTGATGCTGTAAAATATGCCCTTTTGTGCTTTGCCGCATTTTATGCATCAAGAAATGTCCTCTGCTCAATGACATGTTTCTATCAGAGTCCATACTGGGGTCATTAAAGGCTGAGACACATTGTCTGCTCGACTGTGACCTACTGTTGGTGATTCTGCCTTCAGAAACCTCCCCACGTATGAAAAAATCAATTTGTTCTAATTCATGCGCCCCTTCCTGTAGTTGGAGGCCATGTTGATCATAGGTGTTGGAAGCAGAGGGATTAGAAGTGGGGATTAATCCTCCAACAGATTTTAGACTATGGGTAAAAAGATGGAGAGTCATAAAATTAAGTGCCTGGTTTCCTCGAATATATGGCCAATCACTTGAAAAAACAGGCAGAAGATCTGTATGGGCACTGCAGAACAGGCAGACTCGTGGGCACAACGGTCCTCTTAATGTACCTTTATTTCCTGGTTCCACATTGTCCAAGAAGCAGCTACTGTCTCAGCAGAATCCTCAATTCCTTCAGACCCTCACACATTCCACTCAGGAACCTCAAAGCAGAGTTACAGACACCCTGCATCCTCCCTCCAACAGCCAACACAGGCAGCAGGAGTGATTGAGATACAATGTCCGGAGGCGCAGGCAGACCAAATAACATATGTACAATAGGAATAAATAATCTTAGAATGATTTGAATGACGCGCAAGCTAGGCCTAGTCAACACTCAAAGCGTTCTTAATAACGCATGAAACATGGGGCCTGATTTGGAGTTTGGCCGAGGGGGTTACTCCGTTGCAAACATGACAGATATCCTGTCTGGAGTATTACGATCACCTATGGAGATCGTAATACGGCAGACGGGTTATCAGTCACGTTTGTGATGGAGTAACCCATCCACCAAACTCTAAATCAGGCCCACAGTCTCTTAGATAGGACGCTTTGCGTTCAACCCTTTTGGGCAGTAGAGCCAGAGGTGCTGTTTTTCACAAGTTATTCATGCTCCCAAACAAATGATTCTCCATCAATTCCACATGAAAGTTTTCTTCAGTGCACCACACTTTTCAAATTTCATATCCTTCCATTAGAGGACATTATGAAACAACTTGACCACTTTCAAAGGTCTGGCTAACGTGGAGTCTGACACAACCCTGTGGAAGCTTTCACCTTCACCAAACACACTTCTGTTTGTCTTAATCCATCTTCCTTCTTGATTAAGTCCATCACTCATTTTGATGTCGCACATCATCATTCATATCACGTGACCCCCTCCTCCAACAGATCCAACCTCGGACCAGATTTCAATCTTGTTTCCTACCCCAAAAAAAAGTCATAAGGAGTTTTTCCTTTTATCTTATGGGAAGAAAGGTAATACATCACCACACAGTTTTATTGTTCTTCCTTCCAATCTAAACCTGCAGATTTGGCTAAAGTTATTTCTCCTTTGAAAGACTCTCTCTCTTGAAATCTCTCTACCACCCTACTAGTCTCAGGACGATAGAGAGCACACCTATTGTAAAAAATAATGCACTTGTTTGGGAAATACTCAGTTGTTCATGAACTTAACTCATTACCATTATTAGTGAAAAATGATTTGGAAAAGCCTTCAGCGTCAATCACATTTTAAAAAAAATCAATGACAGTCATTGTGCAAACATCCGTGACTATTCACTGTGTGCAACTGACAAAACAGGTCAACAAGTATCAATAGTTAAGGCATGCTTTGCTCTCTAGTAAAAGACCCAACAAAGTCTAGGGCTACCTTGTGCCACAGAAGGCCCAACAGTGATCTCTCACACATAGATGGGCCTCTGGGCTTGAGCACCAATCACTGTTACTACTTTGAACACATTCCCTGGGGATTCCTTCCACCTCAAGTTCTAAACCATGCCACCGGAAGGTGTTAACACACCTAATGTCCAACATGTTCAATGCTCCTCTTGCACAGGTACTTGACACTACTAACCTGGTGTCCTGGAAAAGATGCCCATCCATCACAGAAATCCCATCCTTTATCAACTTTTATGGCTTCAAGTTCCCAGTCAGAAGTCTACCTTGAAAGCCATGGACACCAAGACTCCTAGGGCCAGATGTAGCAACTTCAGCATTTGCGATTCGGAAATTGCGAGTCTGTGCGACTCGCAATTTCCGAATCGCAAATGCGGATGCAGAACGGTGTCTCAGACACCGTCTGCGACTCGCTATGGGGTCGCAAAGACCCACCTCATAAATATTAATGAGGTGGGTCGCATTTTGCGACCCCATAGTGAGTCCCTGCACTCTCAGGGATGGTGGCCTGCTGAAGTCAGCAGACCTCCATGTCTGTGACTGCTTTTTAAATAAAACAGTTTTTTATTTTTATTTTGCAGCCCGTTTTCCTTAAAGGAAAACGAGTTTCAAAATAAAGAAAATAACGAAACCATTTGGTTTCATTTTTTCAGAGCAGGCAGTGGTACTTTGGACCACTGCCTGCCCTGAAAAAACCTTTTGGGCAACATTCACAAAGGGGAAGGGGTCCCATGGGGACCCCTTCCCTTTTGCGAATGAGTTACCACCAGTGTGACACTGGTGGTAACTGCGAATTGCTTTGCGACCACATTCGCAGTCACAAAGCAATTCTGCATTGCGATGCGAGTCGCAAATAGGAAGGGAACACCCCTTCCTATTTGCGAGTCGCATTCACAATTTGCAAGTCGGTAGCGACTCGCAAATTGTGAATGTGCATCGCAGAAGGCTTTTTGCATGGCGCAAACTGCGATTATCGCAGTTTGCACCATGCAAACAGCTTACTACATCTGGCCCCTAATTACCTAAAACAAAACCTTGTCTCTACCAGTTTCTTGAGTGCACTTAGCCTCCTGATTAATACAACCTGTTACTACATAAACACCTTCTCACAAACCTTCCTCATCTACCTTCAGATCCCCAATTTCACCAACAATGACCAAGCACGCAATCAACACTGCAGTTATGCACACCAGGTAAATAGTTGGTATTTAAGAATACTTGCGCAAACTGACCACTCATTTCCTTGTTCTTCCTTACACCTTGTCTAGACCATTGTAATTCAGAGTTTAAAGATGTGAAAGGTGGAATTGCCAGGACGTTTTGATTTAATTTAATATGAGTTTGAAGACCATAATCGCTGTGGAAACCAGAGGTGCGGTCATAGCTGCAGTTCTTTCTCACATGCATGACCATGTTGAGAAGACTTTGCTTCTCGTCATTGTCAACATCAGATAGAAGCTACTCTGTAATTGAGCAAGAAGCATTGGCTGCTGCATTGGCCCCAAACTACTTCAAGTATATACGGGGAGAGCACATGGTTTTAAGACCAGATCATAAACCTTTGCTCAAGGTGCTAAAAGCTGGTGGTACCAATTGTTCAACTAGACTAGCCAGAGTGTCAGCTAACATGCAATCATTGGACTATACAATAAAATACGTTCTGGGTGGAAAAAGTGGCAGTGTGCCTATCTAGATTGCCAGATATGAAGAGTAGGGTTTCAGAATTGGAAAAAGAGGAAATTGTTTCGATTGTTGGGGATGCAGTGGAAGTTTGCTAGGGGATATATCTAAAGGAGATTGGTGAGATGCCATGATGAAGGGTGAAACATTTTTGTCTCTTATAAAGGATCACAAAGGGAGAGTATTAACCTTCCCAAAGGGGTCCAACCCTACAACAGTGTGTTGAATGAACTATCCATGTATAGTGACTTGGTTGTGATGAGAGGTGTGAAGTTTGTCCCCCCACCAGCCCTCCCGCCCAAGGAGTTAGATTAAAAGTAATGGTGTTAGCTCATGAGGGGAATCTTGGGCAGTCGCTGACATTTAAGAGGCTGAAGGAGAGCTATTGGTGACCTGGGATTGATAATCAGACCAGTAGATGGGTTTCTGAGTGTAAAGCTTGTATGGAGGTGGAGAAACAAAACATAACGGATAGTGGAGTGTACTGGAAGAAGAGTTTCCTTGATTTTATGAGGCTTTTCAACTTCATCCCTGAACATCAAAGATTTCCTTCTGTCGGAATAGAGAAGGTGTTCATGCAAAAATTACTACTCAATTGACTGTGAAATTGTTGAAAGAGGTCTTTAGTAGAGAAGGAATGCCTGTTTTTTCTAGTTACATATATGGTTCACAGCTTCCTTCAGATGAAATGAGGCACTTCATGTTTAGGTGTGAAATTAAACATATTCACACCACCCTTTTTAATCCCTTGGGGAATGGTAAGGTGGAGATAGAGAATATGCTGTTAAAAGGGGCAGTGGAGTTAGCATTGAAGTTGGGTATGAATCTAGAAGAAATGCTGAAAGATATGTTATAGGTTCACTGGACCACGGTTGTTAACTCTTTGAGGAAGAGTCCCTTTAATCTAATGTGGTGCAGGTCACCTGGTACGAAATTTAATCCCAGGTGGTTGCAAAGCTGCAGATGAAGGCCAGTCACTAGGGTGGTTGAGTGGTGAATGAAAGCTTCAAAAAGGTGATTGGGTGAAAAAGATGTCTGGGCATGTGAATGCTAGACTATGTAAATTCAAAATCTGTTTAAAGTAAATTCAGTGTGTGGAAATTAGATTCAGAGTGAAAGTGGACAGTGTGGGCATGTCCAGCTTTATATTTCTTTTGATAATTTATTTATAAGGCAACCGGTATAGGGTAACCATCAATTACCCTTAGTGGTCAACGTCAATCTTTGGACTCAGATAGGAGTGAGAGACCATCTTAACAATCAACACCAATAAAATAAAATCAATTAACATCACTTTCAATATTGTAGTCAGTAATTTATACGCACCATGACCTATGTGGCCATGAAACACCACACCAGTTTAATAATGTTCAAACATTTATTGCCCTTTAGATTAACAGTGCTAAGATCACGTAAATCTATTACAAGATCAAATGATAAACATATAGGAATAACACAGGCTGACCAAAGCTTCTAAAGAATCTTAACCTAGACAGAATGTTTAACATTAAACATTCAAGAACCACCATGCAGAATGATGATAGTAACAGATTAATGATGGAAACAAAATACATTTATTTATCGCAGATGAATTAGTTACAATCAAATTATATGAAACAATCGAATTTAGATTTTGGCACCCTTAACTATTATTCTGATTTGATAAGCATGTTTGGGCTTCATGCAAAAGAAAAGAATACAAAAATGAATTTGGAAAACTTCGGGCTAGGGCGCCAACTAAAATAGCGGTTTGCTTTTTCTAGAGAGAGAAAAAATCTGAAAGAAAGACAAATGCACATTTGGTTATACCTCTCCTAAATGGTTCAGCAAGCAGCAATGTCTTAACCAGTTGAGCATCTGGTCTTCATTGTACAGCATCAGTATTATGAACAGGGAAACAGTTCAGTAAGGTTTGGCCTTAATGCATCTGAAGTGACAATGACAGAAAGCTAAAGACACAGCACTTCATTACACTACCAGAGTAAAAGAATAACTGCACTGACATAATCAACACATAATTGTATTAAAACCCTAGAAAGCAACTAGCTAAGCTTCTTTTTGTCAGTCTTTGGGGTGTTTTAGTGTTCAGTCAATTAGCTTATCTCCACATTTCAGAAGTATCTTTTTTTAATTTTCTCCATTCATAATTGTCTCAACATCTCTCACTGCAGTTGCAGTTTCTGCAGTATAATACAATTGTTGCAGGTTATACATGAGCACCAAAGACTATTGTGCCTGGGTACACATAATCTCATCCCAAGAAGACAGACAAAAGTTACAACATAAGAACATAACATTTTCACAGTGTAGGAGTTACACAGGATGCTTAGAGAAACATTATTTTGCAGTGTTAAAACTTTCAAAACATTGCCTCTGTAGAATTACTAAAACAGGAGGCCTTTTGAAAACCAGTGCTAAAACATGAAGAATAAAACATTACATAATATCTAAACTGGTAATCATTTGAGTATATATTAATATTCATCTTTCAGTACATTTAATTATGAATAAACAAATACATTTTTATTAGACAGTTATTTTTCAAAATTATACATGTTTATGGTGTCCACCATAACAGCTACACAATTGTATTCATTAATACACAATTTTCAAGCAACCGTTTATTATATGTTATTTCACACTATATGTTAATGTCACCATTTTTATTAGTAAGGTTTGCACTCCAACAACAGCGTTGAAATTTGAAGCATGTTGTGCTTTATCAAAAAGTGACAAAGAAGCACAGGAAGGAGAAGGGTGTAGAAGTTGGGCCTTTATGTCTTACAAAGAGTTTTTCGGCAACATGTGAGAGAATGTTGAACAAATGAATGTGAATGGAATGATGAATGTGATTGGATTGAGTGATGATTTGAGTACAACAAATGTGTTGCTTTGTATTAGAAGTTTGAGTGGCAGGCCTAGGCATCCTTCTTTTCGGATGGGGGATTTTGTAAGTAGTCGAGCCGCTGGTGAGTTATGGCCAATGCCTAAATATGAAATGCCCCCACTGTTTTACTTAGTTATTCAATGTTTAGATGTATTCTCCTGTATTGGGTCTTCATCTGTGTTTTGTGCAATGATGTATTGGTGTAGTTTTTGCTGTTTGGTGATGCCCAGTGTGTGTTTTCGTTGGTGTTCATCTTAGTGTCTGTTATTTTCTGGTATCTTTGGTACAATAGGACATGTGTTATACCTGTGTCTGGTCTGGGCTTAGTACTTGTCTTGTCCAAACCAGAATGTAGAATTACAACATCAGGGGATATTCTTGTCAACTTGAATGTTTATCTGCATATGTGGTCAGTGTATCCCGCCTGATAAATTGCAAACACCTCTGTTCTCTTTTGAAAGAAAAGGGATGAAGCAGAGGGGAAGAGGAGCTTCGGAGAGGTAGGGAGTTTAGCTGATGTATGTTTGTTGATATTTGTAGCCTTCAAACCTCACTTGAGAGCAGCAGTTTTGATGAGTGATACTCGAGCAGCAGGCGTCGGTGAGAAGTGACTAGTTTAGTAGATGTAGGGTAAGTGTTGTAGGTATCGGTGGGTAGAGACACTAGAGTAATGGGAACAGGGCAGGCGGAGTTGGATGTGGATTTTAGGGGGAAAAAGTAGGGGATAAGAATTGAAGGGAAGGAGTAAGAGTGAACAAAGAGATGAGGAGACTGCAGGTTGTCATAGGTGTAGGGAATAAGTATTATGCGAGGTTAGTAAGATTAGGACAGTAGCAGTATGATTTGTGGAAATGTAGACGTAAACGAGTTAAGGAAATTAGTTGTTGATTTAAAATAAACATGCCTCTTTAAAGTTTTCACACATAAGGGAGCTTTGCATTAATTGATCTGCATATTGGTACAAGGTCATGCCTTTGTTCTCTGACACCATGAAGTAGATCTGGTCACAGGACCCTCTCATACCACTGTTATATCAGCATTAGTTTTGATCAGTATTTAACTCTGCATGTGGTATAAAGATTGGCTGTCTTGTATGTTTTCCTTTTAACTCAGTCACCGGATCATTTGTGGATGAATCCTGGGAGGGTACGAGGCACATTGAGGAAATAGGTAATACCTCAAGATGGTTCTAGCCTCATAATATGGACTCCAGGTGTATATGAGAGGCAGTAGCCCCAGTCACAGCCTTTCTGTATAGCCCGTGAGCCTTTGCGGCTACATTTCTCTTTGCACTTCATCATGAACTGGATGAACAGTACAGCAGAGACAAATGGTACACCCTTAATCCTCACCTAATATGCCATTATTAATGGCCAGAACGATAAAGCTATTCGGGTGACCCCATGGGCGGTCAAAGCCATGAACCCAGTCTGGAGGTTCCAACAATGCCTAGATACCATGCTGGATACAATGTCCCAGTTGGCCTCCTACTCCCTCCCACCCCCAAATACAGGGTTTCCCATGCACATCAAACGCATACAGAAATATACATAAGAAGGTACTGGTCCTCATGTTTATGCCAACATGTGACTAGAGGCCATAGTCGATGCTATACACCACATTTAGTAGCTGCCTACTCATAACATGCGCCCCCTTCGATTCTGCTGTTGTGAAAGCTGATGACAAAGCTGGCCGAATGAGGGAGGAAGAAAACATGGTCCTCAAGCATGGTCTTAGAAGAGCATGACATAGTGTGCAGACACCATGGCAGTGCTATCACTTGCTTCTGTTTTCGCACCCCATTACACTTTTCGGTGTTACAGAGTGATACATCTATTCAGTATTCACCTTCATGCACTGTGTTCCACATGCAGGTACAAAGTGCCATCTGAAATTGGGTGCAAATCCCACTTGTATCTGATATCAGAGTTAGGATAAGGCTGATTGAGCACAAAGCAGCATAAATTAGAAACCTGTGCCGTACAGGGTAGATGCAATGTCTGCAGCAGGCATGTTAATACATTAAGCAAGTTTGATGAGTCGAATGTGGGACAAAAGATTAAACGCACAGATGTCCATGGCAAGTGTGTTAACCATCACAGGTGTCTCACCACCATGTTGAGTACAGATATGTCTGCAATAGATACCTTCATCCTTTACGCCATCTCAAAATGTAGGAAGTTTGTGACCAACAGTAAAACATAGATACTAACAGGGAACATACTGTCATTGACTGTGCACCTTATGATACCATCCCTTTCTTACTTCATCCTATATTCACCTTACTACCCGTCGCCAATGTCTGGGTTCCCAGAAAATATTTACAGATTTTTCAGCATGCACTTCAGGCATTATGCATAAACCATACTTGACTGAGGCCAGTTTGTTGAAATCTGCCAGGGTTAAAAGATCTGCCTTACAGCTTATAGGAATTTGACTGCAGCAGTCCTCTAGGCTATTTTACTCGAAAAGGAATGTGTGCCCTGCAAGTTAAATAAGGAGCTCTGCAACATACACTTGAACCTGTACTCCAACATGTAATGCTGGAACAATGATGTCTACTGCCAGGACAGGCCTAGGGAGTGACAGCTGCGCTTCAGAAGATCCCAAAAATAAATGCACATTGCCACCTTGTACAGTGGAAAATGTTTGTTTTCACTGAAGATTTGTTTTAGCGCCTCTTCTACACTTTCATTATCCTCTCTGTCATAAATATATGTTTTCTATCCATCTTGATCTCTTTTGTGAAGGCTGAAGCAGGGACTTCTTTCCAGGATTTACCTGCTCCTGTCTAAGAGACACTGGTGCTTCTATTATGAGTGACCAGTGCTTAATTTGTAAAAGGATAAGTGCCAGTGCCCACAACTGGCGCTATTACATGTCAGCGCACCAAATACCAAGGCTGGTAGCCTTACATCCACCTTATGCCCTTATTCCACTACCAGACACCCTCTATCCTTTCATCTTACTCTTGTGGGACGATTTGCCAGCCTTTCTCCTCCTTTATTACCCTTTGTCTGTCTTTCCCTCTCTTGCTCTCGGCAAATGTCACAAGAAGCAAAAAAGATCGAGTGCTTGTACCCCCCAAAGGCAAACCACCAACCCAAATTAAGTACTGTGATTGGCTGTAAATTAGTGACCATCATGTGCAGCAACCTGGACATCTCAATAGGGTGCTGTAGGAATGACCTCGTAAACCCGCAACACTTGCACTACTGCTGACCAGAAGGTATTTTGTGATCCAGCCATGCTCTGCCTTTTGATGCAGGTCTCTATTGCTGGGCTGGGGGTTCCCGTGCAGCGGAGTAGGCAACAGTGCCAAGACTGGAAGTTGGTCGGATTGTGATTGATGGTCTGTATGAGATGTCTCTCCAAAGATTTTCTCAAGGTCTATAGGCTGAAACCGTACAGGTTTAAGAAACACACACTTAAGGTGCTTCCCGGAAAGGACTACAAGAAACTCAACACAATGTATTCATCTTTTGATTATAACTAGCACCCTGTTTTGCTTTTATAAATTCAAGATTGGCTATTGGTGTACATCTACAGAGCTGATGGTGTGCAGGTTTTTTTTTTTTATGAAAACCTTATGTGGAACGTTCACGAGAGAGTAGATTGTAGGAAATACTATAGGAATATAAGTGCATATGAAAGGTTTTTGCAATTTGGTATAAACAGATGATAGGTGTGGATTACATAAAGAAGCACTATAAAACTCAATGGCAATTGTTATGCAGTTAAAACCACTGTATTGTGACCCAATGCTGCAGCTAGGGTCCTTCCATACTTGATGTTTATTTTCTTGAATACATTGTCAATGGGAAATTACCTACAGGAAGTTTATTGTTGCTTTTTATCGCTGATTTCAAATATCTTCAAATATCTTGATTCTGAAGGGCTCTTTGTTCAGGTTAGAGCAGGTAGTTATAATTCAGCAATCAGAACACATAGGCAATTGTTATTCTCTATTTTTTTGTTTTATTTATCACAAGATTCCAACCGTCATCCCAATATTAATGTTAAAACATTCTAAGTGTCTACGTGTCTAGTATCTGTTTACTTGGCACACTGTTTGCTCATGGGTAGTAGCAATCCATCTTCTTTAGGTCCTAATTATTTATGATCTGCTTAACATCTACTTTGAATCCACATTAGATCTCCCTGCAGGCAGGCAGGCAGGCATCGGTAGTCTTTCTCAGCAGGTATTATGTACCTATCACAACATACCCTGAGTTGCAATCATCTAAGATGATTACCTCCCTACATGTCGTCGCAGATAATGTTACAGTCCTAGAATTTTATGTGATCGCATAATGCATTCTGGGTGTTGTAATCTTGTTTTGTTTTGCTTTCATTGAACTAATTAGAACAACAATTTGAAATGTGATTTTCTAGGTGAAAAATTCAGGACTGGAGACAGTGTCATACAGAGCTGCAGTTAGGTGGTCACCTTACAATCATATTTTCTGTTTAGATCTATTTGGGGGCCCATAACATGATGATATGTATGTTTATGCTGGCACTGTAATTTTATACAGTGATGCTTAGACACTTTGTGGATGTTCTATACAGCATCCATTGAAGGCATCCTCATTCCTCACCCATCACCCCTAGTTCCCACCCATATTTCTCATCCATCATCCCTACCTCTCATCCATCACCCTACTTCTCTTCCCTGGTTCTCTTCCATCATTATTACTTCTCATCCATACTGCTAATCTATGATCCCTAATTCTCAACCCTGCTTCTTAACCATCATCTCTACTTCTTACCCCTACTTATCATCTCTTATCCATGCATCTCTCATCCCTGGTGTTTTTACCAGTGGCTAGACCAACAGAATGCAGCCCTTCCACTTAACTCTGATTAGCTGTTGCCAACCAATCAGTGTGAAGGTGCGTTTTGCAATATTGAACGTGTTTTGGTATTGCTGAGAGATGAGGAATAAGATGTAGGCATGATAGATGATAACGAAGGATAATGAATGAGTAGTCAGGATGAGAGGTAGGGATGATGGATGACAATTAAGGACGATGAATGATTGATAAAAAGTAGGAATGAAAAGTAGGCATCAAGGATGAGAAATAGGGATGATGGATAAGAAGTATGGATGGTGGAGGGGAAGTAGGGATAATGAGTGATGGATTAGAAGTAGAGATGGTGGATGAGAAATAGGGGTGTTGTAAGGTGGGTGAGAAATAGGGATGATAGACGAGATGTAATGATTATAGATGAGAAGTAGGAATGATGGATTGGAAGTACGGGTGATGGAATAGAAGTAGGAATGATGGATGAGAAGTAGGAATGATGGATAGGAAGTAGGGGGGATGGATGAGAAGCAGGGATGATAAATGAGAAATAGGGATGAGAAGAAGGCATGATGGATGAGAAGTATGAATGAGAAGTAGGGATGATGGATGTGGAGTGGGAATGATGGTTGAGAAGTAGGGATGAGGAGTGAGGAATGAGGATGTCCTTAAATGTATGTTGTAGCCCTGGTACTAGGGAAAAAAGGTATTATGTACACTTTTGTGTCACACCATATACAGTGAACTGTTGCTTGCATAGTGACATTGCTTTTTTGGGAAATTAAGAGTAATTGTAATAATTCAGTAAAGTTGTAGATAAGATATGTAAAGTTGAGCAATATTTAGGCCTCTTATTAAATTTGAATTATATTATTAATTTTATATTTGTTCTGGGCATATGTAACAAATCTGCATGGTCCCACTTCTATAATGTCACTTTCTGTGCTGCCAATGATTATGATGTGATTGTCTGCCTACTGCACAGTTACCATCTGTCTGCCTAGAAATTTAGGGGCAAATTTATGAAAAGTGGCGCTGTACCTAGTGCAGCACCACTTTTTCTGCACCTCTTAAAGCCCCCCCTAACACCACCATGGTAGCGCCATATTTAAAATACGGCGCACCATGGTGGTGTTTAGGGTGATTAGCATCATCGTTTTTTACGTCAATTGGTGCTTTGCAGGATTAGCGTCACAAATTATGACGCTAATCCTGCAAAGCACCCAGAGGCCCATTGTAATCAATGGAAGCTCTTTTTTAACACCTGTACTAAGTACAGGCATTAAATAATACTGATAAAAATGGCGCAAAGAAATCTCAGGGATTCCTTTGCACCACTTTTAATTTCCCCTAATGCTGGAACGCCCCCCTTGCATATATTATGCCTGGGGCAGGCATAATGTGGTGTAAGGGGTTACAAAGTAAATATGGCACTGCGTTTTTCCTCTTCCAGTGCCAAATTAGCATTAAAAAATTATGCTAATGTGGCACAAGGCCAACATAAATCTGGCCCTAAGTGTCTCCTACCCCCATCCTGTTGGTAATCAATAAGTCAGTGGTTGGGTTCTTTTTGGTGCTTAATAATGTTCTGAAAACACAAAAATACTCCCATTGTTTTGTGAAATGAGCTGTGTTGATCTTATGCGTCTTGTGTTTACTTTCATACGTTGCACTAGTGCCTATCTGCTCCATATACTAATTCCCTTTTCATCTGCAGTTGCCTTTCCTGATCCTACCTCTAGCTTTGTATCCTGACTTTCTTAGCATTGGGCTTCCCTTTTCTCTTCATCTTACTCTTACAGTTTGATTGGAAAAAGGATAAAGATCATATACACCTTAATATTTTGAGATGCACAGAACAGTAAAAGAGGTGAAAAAGGGCACAGAACAACAAGGTATATACAGGAAAAAGTAGGCGGCAAAAGACAAGGAAACTAGGGTCATAGAGTAGGAAATGCAGAGGGAAAGCAAACTGCAGATACAAGTAGAGATGGGCTGATATATAGATGAGAGAAATTAATTGTAGCATAGGACAGTAAAATGCAGAGAAATTGTGACAAAGAGAAGCAAATGGGTAAAAGCAAAGTGCAACACACAAACATAGGCAGAAAAACATCAGCACAGACAAAGGCATTCCACAACAATGAAAGAGGTACAGTTAAGGGGTGGCAAACAGGAAAAGACAGTGAAGAAGCAGCAGACATAAATGATAAAGGAACAGCAAACATACAGAAACTATCAATGAATAGTCATGGCCAGCAAACAAGCCAAATCAAGCAAAGTTAGGAAGTGAACAGAGAGAGGAAATGAGAAACATAAAGGCAGAGAAGGACAAAGATTAGGATAGCCTCACAGACATTTATGGAGCGACATAGGGGCAGACGAATGGAAAGAACTGCAAAGAAGTAGAATTTGCATACAGCAGCAAACTAAGTGTGTTGCTTTAATGAAATCTGGCCCTTTGATTAATTAAAGGATGATGTGCACACTATCTCAACCTTAAATATTTAAAACCCACCATAATAAATCTGCAGTAGACTAGCTTAATGAGACTAATACTTATATTGCTCGATGACTGATAGCACGAAATTAGAATTAGTAAAATTATGTGTTTAATTAACATTGATGAGACATAAATAATGTACCGTGCTCTATTGTTATATTGAAACATTTAAAAACTGATATAAGAAGGTATTTGCAGTGTCATTCATTGCACATTTTGTATGTGCTTTCTCATTTCTCTGTATGTACACTGAAAGTTAAAATGTTCCTCAGTATTTAATAAATTGTGTCTTTAAGTTAGCATAAGTAGGCCGCAAAACTAATATTGGTCCTTGCCTTGGTTGCATTGAAAACGCAACTTTTCGCTGCTGGTTACTAGAAGCCACACACTTTAAAGTTTGTGGTTTATTCATATTTTTAGGGAGCTAGTGCTTAGTAATGCAATGCAATTTAAAATTTCAAATTGTTTACTAAGTTTGGGAGGGTTTCTAAAGTGAGCTTGTTTTACGTGGTGTAACTTCTAAATGATAAATGGCCTGTATTGTTGCAATTTTAAGTATACAGCCCATGGTGCCACTTCACGTCATGGTTAAGGTGTGAAACTATGCTGTTAAAATGTTATAACAACTGTTATTTTGGGAGCAAGACAGCTCTTTTCTTTGCAGCTCTCGAAGGCGGACTTCATGTAAATCTTCTTATTTTATTTCATAATTAAGAGATTTAAATGTGTTTACCCTTGCTGTTAGAGACAAACTCCATGATTATTATTTGACTTTGAACTTAGAATATTTTAATTGAATCTTTCTTTCATGTAAACTGAGCAATCCCTATGACTATTTGCTCTTAATTAATTATCTTATGCTAGACCGCAGTTTGTACTGACAACCAAAATGGGGCCCTGCTTCCATTTCCCATGATGATTCACATTTATGTACATTTTGTGTATTTTCAATTGAATCGACTAACCATTGCCTTTTACAATGGTTTCTAAATTTATAGAAACCTTAATGATTTGTATGCAAACCTTGCCTTGTGTGGATTTTCCAGTGTGAATTTTCCTATATGGGTTCTCTTTCATTTTCTCTACACCAAGGACAATTGAGAAAGGAAAAGACAGGCTGTGTTTCTAATGCCACAACACCTATAACCAAAACATCATGCACACACAAACTGTCCCTTGTCTACTGAAGTCCTATTATAATGTGAACGCAAACCAGTAGGCCAATTTTGTTTAATTGCAACTGGACTTCTTTATTTCTGTCTGGAGATCTGAAGATACACAGTCTAATGTCCATAGCACCAATTATTGAAGATAATGTAATGATCCAATGTATTTAATTCATTTTACACATCACAGAGTTTATTCCAGTTCATTATGAGAGCACTTATTATCCTGTACCTTGTCTGGAGTTCACAGAACTTGATTTTGGTTATAAATAAACCTGTCCCAAAAGTGTCAAGCACAACACCATCTTGGATTGGGAAAATCCACATAGAAACGAATGAGAAAGAAAGCCAAGTAGAAAAGGAAAAGGAACAAGGTATGCTGGGAAGAAAACCACCACAGAAGAAGACAATATGGATGACCGAGAAGAAAGTAGACGTGAAGACAGAAGAAAAAAGAGAAAGGACCCAAGTAAGGTAAGTGAGAAGGGAAAGTCAGGGAGGCTGTCAGGGGCCGCGGCGCGTACCGGAGCACGAAGTGTGCCTCCTGGGCCTCACCGTGGCACAAAACACCAAATGAGCACCCAAAAAATGGGCCACTGCAGTTACGGCATCCCAAAACGTAGAATTATGGCCCGACCGCGGCGCAAAAAAGGGACGCCACAGTAGTCCACAGCGTCACAAAAAATCTGCTCTATTGGCTGACCTATTTTTCCTAGCAGACTTCACTCTTCTCTCATTCAGGGTCAGTTCCCAATCCTATAATTGTGGCTATGTCTTCCACTGCCACCTTCCAGATATTCATTTGCGGTGTAAGATGACAGTATTCTACCTCCACAGCTGAGCTGCACAATCAGGGGCCCCTGACGCACCGGGCTTCCATCTGTGCCAAATCCATGTCACAAAACGGTGCAACCAAGATTGCCTTCTAACTCGAATTGATGGTACATGTAGCACACACAACCACACTGCTTAAACTAGAAATTGTAAATCAAAAAGGAGGGGGACAAATGCAAAGTAGGGGTTCACTCAGCTTCCCTTTACTAAAATGCCCAATCAAGAGGCGAGTGAACCACGCTGGTTGCAATAGCAGAGTCTCTTGCGTTGTGTCTCGGAAACCCTCAACCACTAATTACTACGAGTGGTATGTGTTATTCCTTATGGGGTGACATAGTAGATTGTGTCCTGTATCCTGGGTCACTTGAGTAGGTGTAGCTGGCAGCTGGTCTCTGTGTATTGCTCCTAGACAGTGAAACAAAGGAGGCATAGAGTTTGGCAGGCTGGGCCATCTCTGACTTGATGAGGAGAAAGAACTCTCACCTACCACACTTGCACATCACAAAGCCTCTGAGCACACTCACAAAATGTTTGACACTGGTCTTTTGTGCTCCCAAACAAGCTGGGGCTACGGCAGGAAGGTAGGAAATTCCAAACACCTCTAAGGGTGCTATTTCAAAGCTGGCAACAGGTATATGTATTGGATTCTCAGACCCAACTCTTCAGTACATCACCGGACCTGTGGAACACTCAGAAGAATTGCTTTCCTTCTGTTTGAATGAAATGGACTGGACCTGCATCCTGAGCCCAGAACCACCAAATTGACTCCAAGGACTAGTTGCCTGGCTTCTTGATCAGAGCCTCAGGGATAGAAAGGTTCCTACCACCTTGAACCCAGCACCTGGACTGTGCCTACTGTGAGTTCCCGGCCCCCTCAAGTGTTGCTCCCCAGTTCTTAACCCTCAGAAGTGGGTCTGAAGGTACTCTGCAAGCCCAGCTGTGGTCTCTTGGGCAGAACCAATGCAGAGCGATACAATGCCTCGCAGTTTCTCATCGGAGCCACCTCAGCGAGAAGTATCCCTGAACCAAGAGGCCACAGTTCCTCAGAACCAGTGCTGCGTGACGCAGCCTTGATGCAAGATCGTGCATGGCAGCCCTGCAGCTCCTCGGAACGGACGCTGCACGATGCATCCTCAGTGTAGGACCTTGCATCTCAATCCCACAGCTCCTTGGAACCACCGCTGCTGGATGCATCCTTGGGCAGAACTCACAGCCGCCATTACACAACACATCCTCGACATTGGACCTTGCAATGCTCAGCAACCTGGATTTAAGGTCATTTATTCAGCAGCCTTAACTTGCTTCCTATATCCTGCCCATGCTCAACCACAGTTGGACTTTTTCATTTTGGTCTCAAATAGTTTATTAAATTTTAATCTAAATTGATGTGGGATTTGTCTTGTGTTGTGTTTTCACTTTATTACTGTTTGAAGTGTTGCATAAATACTTTACACATTGCGTCTAAGTAAAGCATTTTATTGTTTTCAACTATTTAAAACCATTTCAGTTTCCCAAGTACTAAATAAAAACGAAATACAAATCCATTATAAATATGCATAGTTCTGCAATTCTGTATGATCATACCAAGGGCACTACACAAGTGATGCCTTCGGGCTAAGTGAGTCCCCAGCATCCTTCCTCTGAGGAACGTTTTAGTAATCTGCTTCTACTCAGAGATAATTGTACACAATGCAAAGTGCACTGGTCAACATTAACTGTACCGCTGTTCACAAAAAATATAAGTAAAGTGCTCGAATGCCTGAAAAACTGGATAGAGAGAGGGAGCATTATATAGAGGCAATTGAACAAAGTGCATTGTGCGATGTTAAAAATACCAGTGTCACTAATGATAAAAAAAATACGAATAAAGTGGTTTGATATTTAAAAGAGAGGCTAGTAAGACAGCATTATCTGAAGGTCGGGGCTCACTAGCAGCCTGCTGATGAAGCAGAAAATGAAGGTTTTGATTTACTAACGCATAAACGTAGTGTGAAATAATCATGTGCGACATTAACCGAACTAATAAAGATTGTACGGGGACAAAATGTGCCCTTAGAGTAGTTTGCCAACATTTATACGCGTGCTTTATATAACGTGGTGTATTAGAATTGCACTAATCCGACATAATCATAAACGTGTGCTACGATTTGCTTGTTTGAAATGCGTTAGCTTAGCATTACTTTAGCGGAGGCTTTGGCCTAGTGGCCTGGTCTCACGGTTTAGATGCTCGTATTTTTCCAATGTGCTATTAAACGTGTATTTCTGCTTGAAGCTGTATTTTTCCACAGAAACTGTTCACATGCTTATCTTAAAGTTTCGTGCCAGCCTGGCATATTTTCTCTTTAATTCAAGGTCGACTTGCAGGTGCGGACAATGGAGGCTCTGAAAGTGAGCTAATTGGGAGACAATGTTGCGATTTGCGTACCCATCTCCAAGGATAATGTATGCTTAAATAAAAGCTTGAGAACTGGTGTTTTTGATTGGACAATTTGAAGCTAACCTATGAACCCTCCAATGGAGACCCTACTGGACTCGAACTGTTGTCTATAAAACCCAGGTGCACGAGAGGAAAGCTCTCTCCATTTTGGACACTACGCCATTTTGTAGACTTCGTAGATATTATGGCCCACTTTGCTGCGACGCCATTTTGAGAGATTTTGATGCTTTCTCTAATCGAGAGAAAGAGACTTTAATGATTCTTGCCCTAGAGACTTTAACTTTGAAATGCCCTTTGCATGAAGTAGTAGTCTTACCTTGCCGCCGTGAGGCAATTGCCCCGTCCACCCCTGCCCCTTTGTCCCGTCCCATGCTGATCGAGAAACGGTACCTGTGAGACGAAGACTTCCTTGATTGCTGATCGTAATTGGTAAATATGAAAGGAAATTGTAAAATTGCATTGTGTTTCTTTTAGGTAACCAACTGCTGATTTTGATAAGAGCCCTAGCTAGGAGTTTTCTAAATTTATGTTGCTAAATTGTTTTTGCATGTAGTCCCACATGCCGATGCTAATTTGAGGTTAGATGAGAATTCCATATGTCGCACGATGCAATTTGAGATCTTGTTATGCTGACTAAATGTACGCAATTAGCCCATTACAGATTATCGTATTAGTGCTTTGCATTGCCATTATCGAATGCCTTGTGATTCAAATGCTACATAGATTACACTTGTTTCGACGTTATGGACAGCTATTAATGTCCATTTATGTTTATCATTTGGTGTTGAGACACATATATATTGTGCTAGCTTTGTTAATATAGGGAAATAAATTCACTAACTTTGCAATAAACTTTTGTGGTTATTCCTGGCTGAAAGGTCAGGGTTCGCCAAAATGTATTCTGGATTAATCATTAAGTGTTATGTTGATCAAGGTATTGCTTATGTACGTTATTGATTATTGATTTGATGCGATTGATCGATTAAGAGTACAGAGAGTTCCCACTTAGTCAAAAGATTCATCGGCCTAAAGAGCGTCCGAACACAGGTAAATTGTTACTACGGTTCGCTCTATCACTGCCACTTGCCCTCGAGCCAATATCGCCTCGAAAAAAGGAATTCTTGTGACTGTGGATAGGGCATAATTGTTCTGTTGGCTTCCTACAGGCGTAGTTTATGTGAACTCCAAGGTGGATCCCACACAGATGTCCGATCTGTTCTTGTCTGGACCATTTTGTTTTTTAGATAAACAGAACCTTTTGCCTGAGCTTCATTAAGCGCTCCTTTTAATTATCTTATAAGCACCTTTGAAAACTGCAAAAGCCTGGACATCAACTATGCATTGTCCCCATTCAGACACATTTTTATCGCTGTTTTACACTGCCCTATTCTTAAAAAAAGAAACACTGGTTTTAGCCAAAAAGACCTTCATGCCCTTAACCACTGCAGAGGCACACTATTTGTGGCAATGATTCATACTCAAGCAGCACCTCACCCCCCCCCTCCACCTTCTCCCACTTTCCTCCTCAGCACCTTGAGACCCTCACAGGTGAGTAGTGCGCTTTACAAATCCCTGATTGATGACTGATTGATGCTTGCAGTCACACAGTCTGCAGTTAAAGGCACTAGACCATTTCAAACGCCCATACTTATAGGCCTTTAATAGTATTATTCCACACCTCAGCCTCATTAGGTCTTTTTTTCAGAGTGAGGCTGAAAGGGCTGAATAAATACCTTGCACTCTCTGTAGATGGATAAAAGGTTGCACACAAGTCTGAATGGGTTTTCAATTTCAAATCCATTGCCTTTAAGTTAAGTCTGACTGCTTTTCTGCCAAGCTACCAGAGGGTTAGTCAGATAAATTGCTTGTGTTTCACCCTGACAAAATAGAGGTTGCACCCCCTCAAACAGTAACACAAATTCCTATACCAATGTAAGTCTACACATACATAGATGCCAAGAAGCCTCATGTCATATGTGATATATTGATTATTGATTGATTGAGTTCAAATTTATACAGTGCAACAAATGCCTGTTGGCAATAAGGTGCTAAAGTTACAGTTGCCTCCACAATCCAGCTGTAGATCAGAGCTAAGAGACCGAAAGAAAGCAGCCTTACAGTATATAGCCATGTCTTTAATGTTTTCCTAAATAACAAATGTCTTTTAACCCCTTAGCTGCTGGGCCTTTTCCCCCCCAGTGCTGAGCCCTTTTTTGGCTATTTGGGGTAGTTCGCGCTTAGGGCTTCATAACTTTTTGTCCACATAAGCTAACCACGCCAAATTTGCGTCCTTTTTTTCCAACATCCTAGGGATTCTAATGGTACCCAGAGTTTGTGGTTTACCCTGGAGGAGACCAAGAAAATAGCCAAAATACAGTGAAAATTTAGTTTTTTCCAAAAAAATGGGAAAAAAGGGCCGCCGAAGAAGGCTTGTGGTTTTTTCCCTGAAAATGCCATCAACAAAGGGTTTCTGGTGCTGAAATCACTATCTTCCCACCTTTCAGGAACGGCAGACTTGAATCAGAAAACCACATTTTCCAACACAAATTTGGCATTTTACTGGGACATACCCCATTTTTACTATTTTTGGTGCTTTCAACCTCCTTCCAGTTAGTGACAGGAATGGGTGTGAAACCAATGCTGGATCCCGGAAAGCTAAACATTTCTGAAAACTAGACAAAATTCTGAATTCAGCAAGGGGTCATTTGTGTAGATCCTACAAGGTTTTCCTACAGAAAATAACAGCTGAAATAAAAAAATATTGAAATTGAGCTGAAAACAACAGCCATTTTTCTTTATGTTTTACTCTGTAACTTTTTCCTGCGATGTCAGATTTCTGAAAGCAATATACCGTTTTGTCTGCTGGACTCTTCTGGTTGCGGGGATATAAAGGGCTTATAGGTTCATCAAGAACCCTAGGTACCCAGAGCCAATAAATGAGGTGCACCCTGCAGTTGGTTTTCATTCTATACTGGGTATACAGCAATTCATTTGCTGAAATATGAGGAGTGAAAAAGAGGTATCAAGAAAACCTTTGCATTTCCAAAATGGGATCAAGATAAGGTTTTGAGGAGCAGTGGTTATTTGCACATCTTTGAATTCCGAGGTGCCCATACTAGCATGTGAATTGCAGGGCATTTCTCAAATAGACGTCTTTTTTACACACTCTCTTATATTTGGAATCCAGAATCCCAGAATCCTTTGCAAACCTCAAAAAGTGGCTAAAAAAACAAGTTTTCCTCACATTTCGGTGACAGAAAGTTCTGGAATCTGAGAGGAGCCTCAAATTTCCTTCCACCCAGCGTCCACCCAAGTCTCCCGATAAAAATGATACCTCACTTGTGTGGGTAGGCCTAGCGCCCGCGACAGGAATAGATCACACAACGGTCAATGTTGGTCCTTACGTGAGGCAGCTGTTGACCCTGGGGTGATCCATTCCTGACACAGACACTAGGTGTAGGCACTCAAGTGGGGTAGTGTTTTTATCAGGACAGGTGAGGAGTCACTGGGTGGTAGGAATATTGTGGATCCCAGCATATTCTTGTAGTTTGTGTGACAGAAATGCGAGAAAAATTGAGTTTTTTTTCAACATTTTAGCTTTGCAGGGTATTCTGGGTAAGAAAACTTTGGGGAAGCCACACAAGTCACACCTCTGTGGACTCCCCCGAATGTCTAGTTTCCAGAAATGTTTGGGTTTAGTGTGTTTCTCTATATGGCCGCCGAATCCAGGACCAAAAACACAGGTGCCTGCCTTACAAAACCAGTTTGTTTTGCCATGGATAATTTTGATGTCTCCACAATATGATTTGGGTGGTGGAATTTGGGGCTGAACTAAATTGGGGAGCTCCCAAGAGAGCACTCTCTCTCTGCTTGCTGCCGCATTCACCTGCTCTCTGGGTTGGCCTAACCCACTATTACCCAGTTGCACAAACAGCTTGCGAAGGGACAGCAGGACTGTCCTCATCACCTCCCTCATAATGTACTGGAAGAGGAGTTATCGAATGGGACTCCTCTGACTGAAAAATCACTCCCAGAGTCTGCGCCATTGTCCTATCCCTCAGATGCTGTCTCAGTATCTGATGTCTCAGTCTCTGATCCTATGTCAGAGCGGTCCTCTATAACCCGAGTGCAGGCAGCAGTCATCCATCAAGATGCCATCTCTGCTATTGGCTAAACTGTTGCTCTAAAACACTAGCCTTCGTAGACAGTCACAAAATCGATGGTGTGTGAGATACGGGCAACAGTAGAGGCCACCTTACCTGCGCTTCTTCCCTCAATCAGCACGTACTTTCAAGACACTCAAAAAACACCTTGTCACATACCATTCGTCACAGTCTTTAGCACCTCCTGCGCCCAGTCCAACAATCATTATTGGTGCTCCCACTCCCTCCTCCTCGGATTCCCTCATTACCACCCAGCAAAAGTGCCCTTCATCTCTCCATAGACTTTGCTAATGTACTCAGCTATTTACATAAAATACAGATTTGCTCTTTGCAGTAGGCATATAAACCTTCTGCGCTTCTTTATGGCACTAAAACTGCCACTAGACAAGTCGGACCCTTTTCCCCCCAGGGAAACCACACACATATTGACAAAAGTGATATATATATGACAGCCAATCACCTGAAACTCAACTCAAGCAAAACCGAAATAATCCTCTGTGGCCCACACAAAAACACCTGGGACCCCTCATGGTGGACCACCACGCTAGGCCCTGCACCCACCCCCGCCAACCACGCACGCAACCTCAGCATCATCCTAGACTCCTCCCTCTCGATGACCCAACAAATCAACGCTCTCACCTCCTCATGCTTCAACACACTCCGTATACTGAAAAACATTCAAATGGATCCCCACAGAGACCAGAAAAACTGTCACTCACGCACACATCAGCAGCAGGCTTGATTACGGAAACGCCCTCTACGCCGGCACCACTCTAAAACTCAAGCGCAAACTACACGCATCTAGAACTCAGCAGCACGACTCATCCTCGACCTCCGCCGACACGAACACATCTCTCCACACCTCAAATCCCTCCACTGGCTCCCCATTGACAAAAGGATCACCTTCAAGATCCTCATCCTCGCACACAAATCACTCCACAACACAGGCCCTGCCTACTTCAACGAGAATCACCTTCCACACCCCCACACGAAACGTCCGCTCAGCTGACCTCTCTCTCGCCTCTGTCCCCTGCATCAAACACACCACCACCGGGGGCAGATCCTTCTCCTACCTTGCACCCAAAACCTGGAACGCCCTCACAACCCACCTTCGCAAGACTCAAAACCTACTTCTTTTCAGGAAGGGCCTCAAAACCTGGCTTTTCGAACAGTGAACCTCCCAGCCCCTTTCCCTCCCCCCGCACCCCCCCCAAGCGCCTTGAGACCCTCACAGGTGAGTAGCACACTTTATAAAATTCTCTTTGGTATATATAGATCTACCTCTATATATATATATATATATCTATGTACATAGATATATCTATAGATATATCCATGTACATAGATATATCTATCTACATAGATATATAAATATAGATCTATATATAGATCTATTTTTTTTAGTTGTTGTATGGTTTCCTTGGGGGCCAAAATGGCCCCCAGGGAAACCCTACAACATCTAAAAAAAAAATTGCCCCCACAGGGGGTCACCCTGCCCACGGGCGACCCCCTGTCATTTTATTTATTTTTTATTTTTATTTTTTTGAAAAAAAAACAATCCCCTGGGGGGGGGCGCCTACCTTTTTTTTTTTAATTAATTATGCCCCCGGGGGGGCGGCCCGTTTTTCGAGGGGGCCGCCCCCCCAAAGTGAAATCCCTGGCGTCTAGTGGTGTTTCCTGGCCCCCGATCGCAGCTGTGCTTTGATAAACACAGGAAACACTTTGAGAAGGCCTCGTAAGAAAGGGGAGACTCTCCCCTTTCTTACGAGGCCTTCTCAAACTGTTTCTGGCCCCCGATCGCAGCACAGAGTCTCCCCTTTCTTACGAGGCCTTTTCAAAGTGTTTCCTGGCCCCCCGATCGCAGCTGTGCTGCGATCGGGGGGCCAGGAAACCTGAAAGTGTTTCCTGGCCCTCGATCGCAGCACAGCTGCGACCGGGGGCCAGGAAACACTTTCAGGAAGGCCTCGTAAGAAAGGGGAGCTGTGCTGCGATCGGGGGCCAGGAAACACTTTCAGGAAGGCCTCGTAAGAAAGGGGAGACACTCCCCTTTCTTACGAGGCCTTCCCGAACGTGGGAAAGGCCGTTTTCCCCATCAAAGCAGGAAGCGGCCGCAAGGCTGCTTCCTGCTTTGATGGGGAAAACACCTTTGCAACGTCAGCGCGCCGCGAGGCACGCTGACGTCACAAAGGGGCGGGTGGGGGGGCGGGGGAGACACGGAAGCTTCCGTGTCTCCCGGGGGGGGTTTAAAAAAAATAATAAATCCTCGGGTGCGACGCACCCGAGGATTTATTGATACCCTTCCTGGTGTCGGCCACTGGTCGTGACCGGCACCAGGGAGGGTGTGTGGGCGTCGGCCAGTGGCCGACGCCCGCAACGAAGAGGTTAATAGAAGTCCGAGATTGGGGGAGAGAGTTGCAGAGTCTGGCCTCAGCAACAGAAAAAGCTCTGCCACCCTATCTCACCTTACATACTCTGGGTATAGTAACCAGATTGCGATGGATAGGATGTAGGTCTCTCCCTGGAGTGTACTAATGGAACATCTCCCTGATTTCCACTGGGCAAATTTGATAAAAGGTCTTGTATACCATACAGATGGCCTTATATTGTATACGCTTTCTAATAGGGAGCCAATGAAGCTCATCCAGCTCTGCTGAGGCAGATAGGCGATTAGGAATATCCAGCACTAGCAAGAGTATTCTGTACCATCTGCAGTTTTGCTTGGATACTGACATTAGAGTCCAGATAGAGAGTGTTGCAATAATCAATTCTGAACATAGCCAGTGCCACCACAGCCTGCTTCCTTACCAAGAAGGAAGTGAAGGAAAATATTTCTTCCCATCTTCTGATAAGCCAGAAGCGCGTAGCAACTGTGCGATTGGCCTGTCCAGTAAGCGAGACCTCTGTATCAAGAATCACTCCAAGATTTTTAGCTTTATCAACTGGGACAGGCAAGATGCCAAGGGAACCTGGCACCCAAGCATTGTTCCAGATTGAGGAGTGTGTTCCAAAAGCGGCACCTCAGTCTTCTCACCGTTGAGTTTAAGAACGTCTCCTCATCCAATCTGCTACTGCAGACACACAATGTGAGAAGTTCATGGCTGTGGCTGCAGAGTTTTGTTGAATCAACACAATAATTTGAGTGTTGTCAGCATAGGATATCACCTGCAGCCCATAGTAACATAAAATAGTGGCAAGTGGAGAGTGGAGAAACATACAGATTAAATGCCCTAGGGCTCAAAGAGGAGCCCTGGGATACTCCACAAGGCAAGGAAAAGACATCTGAATAGTAATGGTTCAGCATGACCCTCTGAAAGTGATTTTTAAGGAAGTAGGACAACAGTACTAAAGCCCTATCTGTAATGCCCATCTCTTACAGGCATTCAATTAATAGAGAGGGGGAGATGGTATCAAAAGGCCGCAGATGGATCCAGTAGGATCAAGGCCACGCCCTGCCCCTTATCCACTAACCACCCAATACAGTCTTTGGCTATATAAGTCCAAACTTTTAGTTAAGTTTGCAGTCTAGAAATTTTGAGCCCTTTCTTGCAATGTTAAATTGAAACTGCACATCCTGCAATGCAACATGATCTCAGCTAAAGAAAACTTGACTGGCATCAATCAATCAATCAGTTTTTTAATGTGCAGCTACTCACCCGTGTGGGTCTCAAGTCGCTGGGGAAAAAGGAGGGGCCTCATCCAAAGAGTCAAGTCTTGAGGTTCTTCCTGCAGATGGTGAGCAACGGGCTTTGTATGAGGTGCAGGGAGAGGTTGTTCCAGCTCTTTGCTGCAATGTAGGTGAAGGATCGTCCTCGGCGGTGGTTTTGCGGATGCAAGGGATGGTGGCCAGGGCCATCTGGTGAAGTTGAGGGATCTGACGGGGTGTGGAAGGAGACACGGTGGTTCAGGTAGGATGGTCCTGCGTTGTGTTTGGCTTTGTACATGTGGGTGAGTATCTTGAAGCTGATTCATTTCTTGACCGGGACCAGGTGGAGGGTCCTCAGGTGTTGGGAAATGTGTTCTCGTGTGGGAGGTCCAGGATGAGTCTGGGGGTGGCATTCTGGATGAGTTGTAGTTTTTTTATGTTTCTTGTCGAGGTGCCGGCGTAGAGAGCGTTGCCGTAGTCGAGCTTGTTTGTGACTACGGCGTGGGTGACTGTCCTCCAACAGTCTGCTGGGATCCATCTGAAGATCTTCCAAAGTTTGCGGAGTGTGTGCCAGCAGGAGGAGGCAACTGAGTTATCCTGGTGGGCCATGGATAGGGAGGAGTTGAGGATGATGTCTAGGTTGCGGGTGTGGTCAGTCGGTGCAGAGGGGAGCACTGAGGGATGTGGGCCAGGAGGAATCGTCCCAAGCTGAGGTGGCGTTTCCAAAGATGATGAGCTCAGTCTTGTCGGAATTGAGCTTGAAGCAGCTTTCTCTCATCCAGGTGGCGACGGCTTCCATTCCTGAGTGGAAGTTTCTTTTGGGCATGTCTGGCTCTTTGGTGAGGGAAATGATGAGTTGTGTGTGATCGGAATATGACACGATGTTCATACCATGGCTTCTGATGATGGCTGCGAGAGGGGCCATGTATACGTTGAACAGTGTAGGACTCGGTGAGGATCCTTGGGGGACTCCGCAATTGACTCCTGTGGGTCTGGATGTGTAGGGTGGGAGTCTGACCCTCTGCGTCCTCCCAGAGAGGAAGGAATGGAAGGAAGGAATGGATCCAATCCATGACTCTTTTGCAGATTCCTGTGTCGTGGAGTCTGGTGCATAGACTGCTGTGGGAGACCATGTTGAAGGCTGCTGAGGGGTCAAGGAGTATGAGCGCTGCAGTGTGGCCTCGGTCTAGGAGTAATCGGATGTTGTTGGTGGCTGCCAGGAGGGCTGTCTTCGTCCTGTGGTTGCTGAGGAAGCGGGACTGGGAGCTGTCCAGGGAGTTATTGGTCTCGATGAAATTCCATAGTTGTACGTTGATTATACTGGCTAGCTATGTGGCAGCTATGAGCTTATTTTCTATAATTCCCTCTCAGTACCAACTAGACCACCTCTTCTTAAAATGATGAGAATTGTTTTTTGGCACTAGTAACCTTTAAGCATTGCTCACTGTGAACTCTCGAACCAACTGGTTCTAAACGAATGTGCACTCAGTATAAGAAAATATTTCCTTGAGCAGCTATAGATATATTCTGTATTGCTAAATACTAAATGTGTACAGATTATATGTTTTGCACATAGAACAATTTCTCACAATTTCCAATATTAGAACAATTTCTCACAATTTCCAATATTCTTCCAAGTGAGGAACACATCAATCCAATTGATGACTCATTTTAGGTCTTACCTAAGAAAGTGCATGGTTTGCTGCTTGCAAGATCTTTTGTTACCTTAAAAAAAATTAAAAGGGCTTAGAGCCCACCCATTACTTACCATTTGTAGCTTCACTGGCACTCTCATTTCCTTGCTTCTTACTGATGATCACTTTTCACTTTCTCTTTCTGCTCAAGTGTTTCTTCCTTCAGTGGAGCATGAACAAAGTACAGCATCCAGTTGATGGCGAGGGTCCTTCCACTGGCCACGTGCTTTTGGAAGTACTTCTTTTCTTTAACTTGTAGCGCTCCATAAGATATATGCGTTTGCATGCCGTCTCTCTTGCCCGCACCACATTGTTGTTGCCCCTGCCACCGTCCCATCCATGTTGTTTTGTTTACCCTTGTTGCCCTCCCCTACCATCCCTACCATGTTGCTTCCCCATTCATTTTCACAAAACACATGTTGCGTGTCAGGGATGATGTGCAGAATGGCTGAACACCAATGGCAAAGCCAATAGTTCCTAAAAGAAAGAGCTGTTGGCTTGCCAGTGTTTGTTTTGTATTGCAGTTAGCGTGTAGAAGAGAGAGATCTGTCCTCAGGGGCACAGTGTCCGGTGGAAGGGGTGTGGCCAGGGGCAGGACTGAGTACTGCAGGCTCGATGTGAGTGAACGCAGGACGTTTGACAATTTTGACTACTGCAGACTCCAGAGGCTGAGAGGGGTAACAATGCAAAGAATATTACATACCGTATCTGCTGCCTTCTCTCTGCCTTTTGTTTTATCTCTGAGAGTTTCTGCTTCTTATTCTCTGGCCGTTTTACCTCTGTGTGAGCCTGCACTCTTTTCACCCTGACGCCACCCCTTCCCTCCAACACCGCGTCACTCACACTACACTCGTGCCGTACTTTTGTGCACTCCAAACGTCCTCTCCCTCTGTACTTCCTCACTGCCCCCTTTCTGTTTCTCACACTCGCCACTTTCCCACATTTCACTCACTCTTCACTTGCCCACACGTCGCACTCTCCTACGAGTCTCTGTTCATTGGCGGGAGGAGCAGATGGTGTAGTAGTGGCAATGTGAAATAAATGACAGGAATATATTTTTTTTAATGAGTCTTCAAATCACGAAAGAGCAATCGCATGTAAAATGGTTAAGAGGGGGAGCAGGATGGCAGTCCATGCTGCAGTGCCAACATGGCTTCAGGGCAGTGCTTAATTTGTCAATAAAAAGGTGCCGGTGCCCAAAGCCCTCCTCTTAAACACGCGGCTGCTGCAATTAAATGTGGGGACACGGAATACTGAGGCGGCGTAGTCCTGAAAGCATCTCGGGCTTCTTCAGTCCATACAAAGCCACTCCCTGCCCCTTCAGCTCTCTCTTGCAGCTTTCTACTTTCTCCCTTTGTGGTGCTTTTTCTTTATCCCTTCCTCCGTCTTTCCCATATGTGTCTTTTGCTTCAGCAAATGCTTGAGCCTGAAGTATAAGCCCCGGCCCTCAAAAATAAGTGCCCGTGCTCAGCACCGGAAACAACAAGCACAAATTAAGCACTGCTTCGGTTCATGAAAGAGGCCTCAGATTCAGGGGTCTAGCCGGAAAGGCACGGGTTCAGTGGCATAGGAGTGTGCACAGGTTTCGAGTGATAGGTGAGAGGGCATGCATTCAGCAGTGAGAAAACATTCACGAACGCAGGGGGCACAACACAGCGTCAGAGGTGTCAAGAAGGTAGAGATTCTGTGATGTAGTGCAAATCAAGCCCTAGTGGTCTGAAAGAGTGAGCACAACTGTAGGTGGCACCAATGAGGGGATTGGGCATTGACCTGTTACGTGTTTCGGGCACCTGACATTTTTTTTTTTTTTTTACAAATGTATGCTGCTCAGGGGCACTACACATTGAAAATACTACTTGTTCTACATGTGCACCCCACTGAGGTAGAGTCCCCTGTAAAAAACAAAACTCGAGTGACAAAAAAATAAATTCTGACCGTACCTGATAGGAATCCAATCTGGTTCTTCAGCACTTTAAGGCCACTTAACTCCTCTTCTCGTGAGGTATATGTTCCTCTGTTCTGTTTCTTGTTTCTTCTTTATTCTTCTGCATATCACATCTCAAAGTAATCCAGAAAATAGGCTCATGGAAAACCATGCATAACTATGCCCTTCGAGGCTGGAAGTTTCATGTGAACACTGCACTTTCAGCTCAACCGCACTCGCACATTGCTTCAGAACGCCAATGCCAATAGGCCGTCTTGGCTTTGCTGGCCAAGGAGTGACGGTGGCCTTATTTGTGCACAAGCATCACATTCACACAGTGAACTTGTTGTGTGTCATGGGGTCTAGGGCCCAGGTCTACAAGGTTTGGATTCCTAACCCACAGATGCAAGGACCAAGGGCCACATGTATTAAGCTTTTATGCTGTCACAAACGGATGAATCGGCCCATTTCCAGCCGCAAAAAAGCATTTTGGTGTGTATCAAACCTAAACTGTGATTCTGCAGCATGTTACTGCATTGTAATTTTGGTTTGCAACTAAATACCAATTTAGTATTTGAAAGGGTCATCCCCTCCAAATACTGAATTGGAATGGTATGTATTAAGGTTTGTAACCAAAGTCTGGTCACAAAACATTAATCATTTACCGACTGCTGAAGTGTAGTGGTAATGCATTTGGAAATGGGATGGCATCCCTTTGGATCCCTTTCCATTTGTGAATGTAAAAGAAAAACAAGTTTGTCTAAGAGAAGGCAGTAGTCCAGGATCCTTGTGCCTTCTTTAACAAACAAATGAAACAGAAAACAGACTTTTCTTTTAAATGCATCCTATTTTTCTTTAAGGAAAATTGTTTACATACAAAAAAAACGATTGCTTTATTTAAAAGCATTCACATACACGGTGGTCTACTCACCCCAGCAGGCCACTATTCCTGTTATGGCATTGATTCCTAATGGGTCACAAATTATGACCCACTACATTAGTATTCACGAGGTAGGTCGATTTACAACACACTAGGAATCACTAAATGAAACTCTGAGTTTCATACATTAGGAATAGCAATTTCCTAATTGTGATTTGAGAAAATCGCAATTAGGTAATTGCTATTCCTATTATTGATACATCTGGCCCTTAGTTCAGTGCACCATCACTGACTATGGAAGTCCAGGTTACTGTAGCCCTACACAACCCACTAAGCATTTCTGCAGGAATGTGTGGTATTTGTGCTTTCTGAGTTTCTAACTGTTCCATAAAGGATTCATATATGCAGTGGTAATTCCAACTCAGTTTTGTTCTTAGACTAGAACACACAAGCATTGCACTAAGAAAAGACTATGGGCCTTATTATGATTTCGACGGATGGAAAAGCCTGTCCGCCGAAATCCCAACGGGTAGGTTGCTGCCATTGTGGTAGCCTCCCCGGCGGGACCATTACGAGTTACCCGCTGGGTCAGCAGGAGGAAACCTCAGGATCCGCCCACTGGCCCAGCAGGAAACAGCGTGCAGCATTGTCTTCGGCTCATAACAGAGCCAGCAGCAATGCTGTAATGCGCAGGGTGCACCAGCACCTTCGCAATGTTTGCTTAACATTGTGATGGTGCTGGCCAGGGAGGCCCCTGCACTGCCCATGCTAAGTGCATGCTAAGTGCATGGGCAGTGCAGGGGCCTTCCTGGGGGCCTCTGCGCCCATTCTCCACCAGCCTTTTCATGGCAGTGAAACCACAATCGCTGGGGGAGTACGAAACCATAACAACCTCGGCTGTGCATGTGGTGCCGTGGTCATAATGTGGCATTCGGACCGCTGCATTTGGTGGCGGTCCATACGCCACCTTGAATCTTGGCGGTCAAGAGACTGACAGACTCGTAATGATGCCCTATATATTTCAAAGTGTTTATTTCAACTGTTTCATTCTGTTGCTTAGTACATGAATAATAACCACACAAATATGATTAAAACAGCACTTGTGCATTTTGATAGCCTCAATAATTAAATGAACAGTTCTAATATGTTCAGAATGTTCCTAGCAGCCTACTATCCTAATGCTACTTCTATGCTCTACATTATGAGATCATGGAATAGCTCACTTGCCTCTAGAGTTTCCTGGGTCCCTGTACACTGTATACCTGTTCACAGTGGATCAGCTGTGCTTATCAGACTTCAGCTGGGCGAGTGCTTCTTCAGAAGGAAAAAGCACAGTACACTGGGCTTAGCTCCTCTCATCACTGGATCAACTCTTAGCATAAGAGTGGATGTTCCTGCAGTATGGCAGGACCTCTTGTGATAACCTGGTGTGATGGCCTCTCCAATTCAGTGGTCAATTCAGGGGGCTTTGTAGGATACTGACCACTGATATTCAACCAACATTGCAAAAGCTAGTGGCAACTTTCCAAAATCCTAGATGTAAGCAGCCAAAACCAGCTTGATAAAAATATGTCAACTCGGACTACGATTATATTACACATCTACTGTCAAACCTTGAGACGTAGCTATCACATAGTGTTAGACTTGGCAAACTTGGCGTAGTCTCCCCTAACATTTTGCCTCTGCTTCCTAGGTTGTTGATGTGTGCTGGACTCTGTTTTTGCTGTTTTTTTATACTCTGGGCACTTTCCCACTGCTAAGCAGTGCTAAAGTACAGATGCTCCTGTGTAAAATGTATGTGTAATTGGTTCTCCATGATTGGCATATTTGGTTTATTAGCAAGTCCCTAGTAAAGTGCACTAGAGGTGCCCAGGGCCTGTAAATCAAATGCTACCAGTGGGCCTGCAACACTGGTTGTATCACCCACATTAGTAGCCCTGTAAACATGGCTCAGACCTGCCACTGCAGTGTCTGTGTGTGCAGTTTTAAACTGCCAGTTCAACTTGGCAAGTGTACCCACTTGCCAGGCCTAAACCTTCGTTGTTTATACATGTAAGGCACTTCTAAGGTAGCTCCTAGGTAGCCCATGGGCAGGGTGCAGTGAATGTTAATGGTAGGACATGTACTGATGTGTTTTACATGTCCTGACTGTGAAATACTACTACATTCTGTTTTCACTGTTCCAAGGCCTATCTCTCTCATAGGTTAACATTGGGGCTGCCTGTAAATATAGTTAAAGTTCAGATTTCATTTGAGAGCAGATAGAAATATGGAGTTTGGGGTCTTTGAACTCACAATTTAAAAATACATCTTTTAGTGAAGTTGGTTTTTAGATTGTTAGTTTGAAAATGCCACTTTTAGAAAGTAGGCATTTTCTTGCATAAACCATTCTGTGACTCTGCTCGTTTGTGGATTCCCTGTCTGGGTCATTTTGACAGTTGGGCTGTTTGTGAATCCCCTCTAGACAGTGAGACAAAGGGAGCTGGCGTGTAGCCTGCATATCCTGATGAGCCATCTGAGCTAGATTGGAGGGAGGAGTGGTCACTTACACCAGTTTGGGCCGTGCCTGCCCTCTCACAACGCAGTCTTCAACCCCCTGGTGTGTGTCTGGCGCCTGGCCTGGGCAAGGCATAATCTTGCAAACAAGAGAGACTTCACTTTGAAGTTTACCAACTTTAAAGGCAGAAAGGGGTATAAGTATTGGACCCAAAACCCCTGAAAATTAGATCACTTCTGGATTCAAGAGAAACCTCTGCCAAGGAGAAGAGCTGGCAAGCTGAGTAGAAGTGTTGTCCTGGCCTGTGACTGTGCTTTGTTGGGCTATCCTGCAGTTGCTGCTTCTGCCTGTGAAAAGGGGACAAAGACTGGACTTTGTTGTGCATTCCTGCTTGACAGGTATCTCCAAGGGCTTGGAGAAGAGCTTGCCTCCTGTTTTGAAGCTGCAGGTACAGCAAAGGCTTCACCATCCAGTTTTGAGTCTACATGCTGTAGACTCTAGCTTGCCAGAGGGTTACAATCCAGTTCCTGGGCCCGTGGAAGTGAATGCCTGAAGAAAAACCTGTCTAACGACGTTGGACGATACCGTGTGACTTTGCTAAGGATGCCGCTGCACGGAACTGCAACGCCACCTGCCCCTAAGCAATGGACCTTGCAGAAGCACGACGACCCCAACGACTTCCCAGGCCTCGCATCACTGCAGCCGCTGATCCTGAACAACCTCGCTGAGATCAGAGTGTCGTAAGTCCGACGTCCATGACATCCGAGGCTATCGCAGTGCCTGGGGCTCTGTGACATCATCGCGACCTCGTGAGGTCACCCCGCAGCATCGTGACTTCGCCGGACTTCGTATTGGCTGGAACCAAGTGGCCGACACCTTGCAATCCAGTATTTACTATTTTTATAAACCTGTGTTGTTATTTTGTAGTGGTTCACTGTATTAATGTGTATGTTGGTACAAATACTTTACACATCGCTTCTGAGTTAAGCCTGCCTTCTCATGCCAAGCTACCAATGAGGTTAGCGGGGGGTTAACTGAGTGTTATTCTCCTTTACCCTGACTAGAGTGAGGGTCCTTGCTTGGACAGGGAGCAACCTGACTGCCAGCCAAAGACCCCATTTCTTACACACAGTTTTAGCCATTGTTTAAATGACTCCTTCCTAAATTCTGTGAAAGATAATGACATGCTGAATGTGGACCAAAGGCAGACAGGCTACCTTAACATTTTAAAAATGTAGTCTAACTTTGGAGTTCACAACAAGAGACCCCCAAAGAGTAAATAAGAACCAGTCAAAAGCAGACTAAGACAATAGTGTATGCAGAAAATGTGAGATAGGCAAGCACAATAAAGAAGGATCAGTGTACAAAAGCCCAAACTATCAAACTGATCACAAAGCAAAGGAAAGCATTTGTGCAGAGGAAGGTACAGTGTGAGTGTTTTAAGGGCTAGTAGTCTTATCTGACAGGGTTTTAAGTGGTCAGAGCCATATCAAAAATTAAAAACTAACTTCAAAACGGGCACTTTTCTGCCCATGTATTCATGGGCTTCATTTTACAAACAAAAATGTGAACAATTTCTCAACATTGAATGTATAAAACCCTTAAGTTATTTCATGTAATGGATGCAGACCCTGTTTACTGTTCACTGTTAACATTTTACTTCATCCCCTCAAAGTATTTGCTTTTTCAATATGTGTTTATGTAGTTTTTACATGCAACAAATGACTTGAATAGTTCATACGGTGAAATAAGTCTCCTCCAGGTGTCTGGGTGAGATTCAGGTTGAGGGTGGGTGTTTATGACATGGCATGATTGAGAGCTCTAGGGAAGGCAGAAGAGTTTCTCTCATTGGAAGTCAATGCACATCCTGTGATTGGCTCTCAGAAGATTGCACAGGCGTGCACCTATATGCCATTCACAGTTGGGTTTCTGTGGGAGAGTGTGTGAAGTTGATATACTGATGTCCAAATATTGACAGTGCCAAGGGTAAAGAAAGTGTAGTCCTACCAGGTTGATTGGTATGTATGTGGGTGGGGATATTGAGGTGGATGAGATTAAAGGAATTACATGCAGATGGATAGAGTGCAAAGTGAGCGCTGAAGAGGGAAAAGATGGCATGCGAGAGATGCAAATGGAACATATTCAGAAAGTTGTGGAGAGAAAGGGAGTGTAAGTCTTGTAGCAGAGTGAAAGACAGCAGAGGGAAATCATTTAAATATGAGAAAGGGGAGTGATTAAGACAGTGCTTAATGTGTAAATAAAAACGTGTCAGTGCCCAAAGCCCTCCTTTTAAGTACGCGGCTCCTGCAATTAAATGTGCGAACAAGGAATACTGGGACAGCGCAATCCTGAAGCCATTACGGGCCTCTTCAATCCATTTACAGCCCTTCCCTGCCCCTTCAGCTCACTCTTGCAGCTTTGTGCTCTCTCCCTTGGTGACACTTTTTCATTTTTCTCTTCCTCCATCCTTCCCAAATGTTTCTTTTGCTCGCAATAAATGCTTGAGGTAGAAATGTAAGCTCCGGCCCTCAAAAATAAGTGTCAGTGCTCCGCACCGGAGACGACAAGCACAAATTAAGCACTGGATTAAGACTCTGGAAGACCACCACCCTTTCCACTGACTCCAGAAATTATTAATTAACAGTCTTGTATTTTTAGAGCTGAAGCTATTTCAGTTGCAGTTATTTTCTACAAAATCACTGTTACCCATTTATGTTATACTGCTAACAGCACTGGCAAAGCCAAGAGGCCTGGTTTGTTTTAGGCTTAAAGTCAGTGTTGTTTTATATGAATAGATGCAATAAAAGAAAATTGAGAACAAGGCACCCAAATACTGGTCAGGTGGCTCACTGTATGGAGCACAGGGTTTTAGTTTACACTTTTTGAGCCAGGCCCTTCAATACATAGGCCTCACCTCTGACAAAGGATTTCTAGTTCTTTGTCCACCTTCCTTTTAGAAAGCTCCACCTTTTCATCCCACTAAAAGCACTGTTTTAATTCTGGTGTAAGCCCAAGGCCTTTTGGTTTTATTAAAACTATTTACATAATATACTTACTTAAAGTTTCTTTAAGCCACCACTCTTCATCCATTGGTCTGTTGTGTCAATCACATTTTGCTTCCACCCACTACAACATACAGCATGGGACAGTGGGTCACTTTACTTCATCCCCTGGTTAACTTCACTTTGACTGAGTGCGTTTTGCTCTCTCACAATGAGCACATCAGCACACAAGGTACTTCCCTTCAGTGCCAGGGTTTTTGTTTTGACTTCATATACTTTAGTGTTGGTTTTGTGTTTAGAGTCTGAGGTGAGAGAAGGACGTTTTATACCAGATGTGAGCACAGGCCACTTTCCACACCTTATCAGTTCCTGTCTCCTGTCAATGCTGTTGTAAATTCATTTTGGGGTGTCTTTTGTTTATCTCACTGCAGGTATTTCAAAGCGTAACAGATTGCATCCATTTGAGGCTACTCTGTATTAAGTTACCCTCTTTTTACTATGCATGCAGTACACAAACTAAAAGCTTCAATATTATACATGTGATTTCATACGTGGAACCTTCTTCAGAACACTTTTATTCTGCTCCCAGATTCACATATGGGTCTATAATAAACTTTGCCCAGGAAGTAGATCAGCCATTATCATACTTAATTTGCAGCACTTGTTTTTTTATTTATTTTCTTCTTTTTATTTCCTTTATTCTTCCTTCGTTCTTTCTTCCTCTTCTTTCTCTATTGTTTTTTTAACTCCTTTTTTCATTCATTATTTTTTCTTTCCTTCCTTCTTGCTTTCTCTATCCTTCTTTCTGTTTTTTCTTTTCTTACTTTTATATTTTTCCTTCCTTTCTTTTTTATTTCATTCTTTCCTTTTATTCTACTTTCCTTCTTTATTTGTCTTTCTGTCCTTCTTCCTATCCTTCGTTCTTGCCTTCTTTCCTTCCTTTCCTTCTTTTCCCTTCCTTCCGTTCCCTTCCTTCCCTTCTATTCCACTTGCTTTCCTTCTTTCTTTCTGAAAAGCAAGAGGCTTGCAGCCAATCACAGAACAACTGTTTTTTAGGTCTGTGTTAACCAAGGACTTTCAAATTTACTAAAATTATGTGTATGACATGGTTACTTATTAGGGTTTTCAGACACACTCCAGCTATTTGTCTGTGGTTATGTCATTCACATTTATCTCCAACCCACTAGAAGATGCATCACAGGTCAATGCATCAGCCCCCGTCAGTCACTGGCTGACTTCACTAAGAGTTACAGCATGTTGTCCTTTAGTAAGAAGCACATCCATACACAAAGTAGTTCCTTTCAGTGCCAGGGATACTTTGGTAGCGTGTGCTTTATTGAGCCCAAAAAAACATTTTTCATTATAGTCAATTTTTTTTCAGATTGACAAATGCCTAGCAGCTTGCCAAACAATAAAGTTTTACAAAATCCATGACAAAACAAGATTTGCCAAAAGGCTGGCAGACAACTCTAGACCTATTGGCTTTGCCAGTGCTTGTTTCTAAATGTGCTATGCAGAGGACAAAACTATTAAAACTACCTACTGCCAGACAAAGCAGATTTACTGAAGTCTCCGACGAGTAAAGTTCAAACAAAGGGAGATTATCCTAAACATAACATGAGCTTTCCCCTCTGCGCATCATCTTTAGATTACCACCACACCAGAAGATCTTGGACCCCGCAACAGTGGATGTTATGTCCACCTCAAGAGCTCGCCTGTATGCTCAGGGTTGTAGCGAATTGAATGTGCGCGTCTGTCAATGTAAGGAAGAGCCCCATGATGAAGCATTCAACCCTGGGTGGGTGAGTTCTTTCGTGCTTTAGCACCAAGTTGCTGTCTACTCTTTACTATCGCATGAGACCCCTTCATTTATTTTTCCCTGGGCACTCGGTGATCATTCCAGCAATGTGAAGAGGAGGGTGTGCCGGTCTCCCCCGTCCCTCCTTTCTCTTTAGTTATGCATGCAGTTTATTTCTAGCCGCCTTTTCCAAGTGTATATTGCAGAGAAGCGCAGAAAGGCGTGTTACATCAAAGCTCACACCGCCAGCTCTACTCCGAGTTCACCAAACGGGAAAGGGTGCATGTCCAACATTAATCTTCATGAGAGGAGGGCGGTATATCTATATGCTAATAGCAGACCCGGGCATATATCAGCAAACCACAGGCAAATGTTAGCAAACCCCAGAGGAGGGCGATGAACAGCAATAACTCAGAGATGGAGAGAAGCTCAAATGCACCGAGTACTAATACCGAGAGACACAACTAGCGGAACACTGTACGAGGCTGTGGGAGAGCACTGTAGACACAGAGGAAGAGAGAGCTGTGCCCGAGAGATGCACACAGAGGTGCAGAGACTGACAACCTACTGTGACAGACCGAGAGATGCACACAGAGGGGCAGGGACTGACAACATACTGCGACAGACCGAGAGATGCACACAGCGGGCAGAGACTGACAACATACTGTTATAGACCGAGAGATGCACACAGCGGGCAGAGACTGACAACCTACTGTGACAGACCGAGAGATGCACACAGAGGGGCAGGGACTGACAACATACTGCGACAGACCGAGAGATGCACACAGCGGGCAGAGACTGACAACATACTGTTACAAACCGAGAGATGCACACAGAGGGGCGGAGACTGACAACTTACTGTGACAGACCGAGAGATGCACACAGCGGGCAGAGACTGACAACATACTGTTACAAACCGAGAGATGCACACAGAGGGGCAGGGACTGACAACATACTGTTGCAAACCGAGAGATGCACACAGAGGGGCGGAGACTGACAACTTACTGTGACAGACCGAGAGATGCACACAGAGGGGCAGTACAGACCGAGAGATGCACACAGAGGGCAGAGACTGACAACATACTGTTACAGACCGAGAGATGCACACAGCGGGCAGAGACTGACAACATACTGTTACAAACCGACAGATGCACACAGAGGGGCGGAGACTGACAACATACTGTTACAGACCTGGAGATGCACACAGAGGGGCAGAGACTGACAACCTACTGTGACAGACCGAGAGATGCACACAGAGGGGCAGGGACTGACAACATACTGCGACAGACCGAGAGATGCACACAGCGGGCAGAGACTGACAACATACTGTTATAGACCGAGAGATGCACACAGCGGGCAGAGACTGACAACCTACTGTGACAGACCGAGAGATGCACACAGAGGGGCAGGGACTGACAACATACTGCGACAGACCGAGAGATGCACACAGCGGGCAGAGACTGACAACATACTGTTACAAACCGAGAGATGCACACAGAGGGGCGGAGACTGACAACTTACTGTGACAGACCGAGAGATGCACACAGCGGGCAGAGACTGACAACATACTGTTACAAACCGAGAGATGCACACAGAGGGGCAGGGACTGACAACATACTGTTGCAAACCGAGAGATGCACACAGAGGGGCGGAGACTGACAACTTACTGTGACAGACCGAGAGATGCACACAGAGGGGCAGTACAGACCGAGAGATGCACACAGAGGGCAGAGACTGACAACATACTGTTACAGACCGAGAGATGCACACAGCGGGCAGAGACTGACAACATACTGTTACAAACCGACAGATGCACACAGAGGGGCGGAGACTGACAACATACTGTTACAGACCTGGAGATGCACACAGAGGGGCAGAGACTGACAACATACTGTTACAGACCGAGAGATGCACACAGCGGGCAGAGACTGACAACATACTGTTACAGACCGAGAGATGCACACAGCGGGCAGAGACTGACAACATACTGTTAGAGCCAGAGAGATGCACATAGACCAGTGGAGACTGATAGCATACTTACTGTTAGAGACAGAGAAATGCACACAGACGAGCAGAGACTGACAGCATACCATTAGAGACCGAGAGATGCACATCGACCAGTGGAGACTGATAGCACACTCTTAGAGACAGAGAGATGCACATCGACCAGTGGAGACTGATAGCACACTCTTAGAGACAGAGAGATGCACACAGAGGGGCAGAGAGTGACAACATACTGTTACAGACCGAGAGATGCACACAGAGGGGCAGAGACTGATAGCATACCATTAGAGACCGAGAGATGCACATAGACCAGTGGAGACTGATAGCATAATTACTGTTAGAGACAGAGAGATGCACACAGACGAGCAGAGACTGACAGCATACCATTAGAGATCGAGAGATGCACATAGACCAGTGGAGACTGATAGCGTACCTTTAGAGACCGAGGGATACACACACAGGAGCAGAGGCTCATAGCATGCTGTTAGAGACTGAGAGATGCACACAGGTGCACACAGATGAGCAGAGACCGATCGCATACCGTAAGAGGCCGAGAGATGCACACAGAGGGGCAGAGACTGATAGCTTATTGTTAGAGACCGAGAGATGCACATCGAGCAGTGGAGACTGATAGCACACTCTTAGAGACAGAGAGATGCACACAGAGGGGCAGAGACTGATAGCATACCATTAGAGACCGAGAGATGCACATAGACCAGTGGAGACTGATAGCATAATTACTGTTAGAGACAGAGAGATGCACACAGACGAGCAGAGACTGACAGCATACCATTAGAGATCGAGAAATGCACATAGACCAGTGGAGACTGATGGCGTACCTTTAGAGACCGAGGGATACACACACAGGAGCAGAGGCTCATAGCATGCTGTTAGAGACTGAGAGATGCACACAGGTGCACACAGATGAGCAGAGACCGATCGCATACCGTAAGAGGCCGAGAGATGCACACAGAGGGGCAGAGACTGATAGCTTATTGTTAGAGACCGAGAGATGCACATCGAGCAGTGGAGACTGATAGCACACTCTTAGAGACAGAGAGGTGCACACAGAGGGGCAGAGACTGATAGCTTATTGTTAGAGACCGAGAGATGCACATCGAGCAGTGGAGACTGATAGCACACTCTTAGAGACAGAGAGATGCACACAGAGGGGCAGAGAGTGATAGCTTATTGTTAAAGACCGAGAGATGCACATCGAGCAGTGGAGACTGATAGCACACTCTTAGAGACAGAGAGATGCACACAGAGGGGCAGGCACCGATAGTACTGTTAGAGAGCGAGCGGTGCACACGGAGGAGCATAGATTTGCCGCCTGGCAGTTTTACCGCACGCTGAACCCACGGCACTCAGACTGTGAGCATGAGCCAGAAATGGCATTTCACAGAGCAGAGCAAAAGTGCTGTGAACATACAAGGATATGGCGTAAACAGAAACGGTGAGACTGAGATGAAGTGCAGCCGCTCGGCAGAGATGGACAAGGGGCGGCAGCAGACACACACAATAATAACAGACTGAGACATGGTGGGAGGACTCATGGAAACTTAAGCGCTAAGATGGCGCGAGTGATTTGGTAACTTTTGGTTGACAGCCTTTCATCCTCTGATGCCAGCGCAGCCTATCATTACGTTCACAGTGAGGGCCAGTCAGGTTACTATGAAGACAGGTGAGCGCGGGGGTCGCTCTGGGCAGACCCACCAGCAGCTAAAAAAGATGCTGCACGAAGAAGTTGGCTGTATATCTATTTGAAAAAAGCAGCTGCTGACTCTTGGGTTATGATATGTTTCTAAAGGGTTTTGTCAAGCTGTGTGTATACCAGGCGCTGTGGGTAACTCTCTGGGAGCATAAGAAAGAAAGTAATCATTTTCCTTCCACACTTCTGCTAATCAGCAGTGAGGTCACCCACGGATTCATGAGCAAGAGTCCAGCTCATGCATTCATGTGTGCTGGTGTCACTCTAAGGCCCCGGCGAGCCATAGATCCTCGAGTAATATGTCGCTCTGGAGCCGATGTTCCTGTACATTTATCAGGAAGGTGTCCCTCTAAAGCCTAGGGTCCTATAGATTCATGAGCAGTGTCACTCCAAAGCCTAGGGTCCTTTAGCTTCATGAGCGTCGTGCCATCTAAGGCATAGGCTCCTATAGATTCATGAGCAAGGTGTCACTCTAAAGCCTAGGCTCCTGTGGATTCCTGAGGGAGGTGTCACTCTAAAGCCTAGGCTCCTGTGGATTCATGAGGGAGGTGTCACTCTAAAGCCTAGGATCCTGTAGATTCATGAGGGAGGTGTCACTCAAAAGCCTAGGATCCTGAAGAATGAGGCATGTGTCACTTTAAAGCCTAGGCTCCTGTAGTTTCATAAGGGAGGTGTCACTCTAAATCCTAGGCTCCTGTGGATTCATGAGGGAAGTGTCACTCTAAAGCCTAGGCTCCTGTGGATTCATAAGGGAGGTGTCACTCAAAAGCCTAGGCTCCTGTAGATTCATGAGTGAAGGGTTACTCTAAAGCCTAGGATCCTGAAGAATGAGGCATGTGTCACTTTAAAGCCCAGGATCCTGTAGCTTCATGAGGGAGGTGTCACTCTAAACCCTACGCTGCTGTACATTCATGAACGAGGTGTCACTCTAAAGCCTATGATCCTGTAGATTCATGAGTGAAGGGTTACTCTACAGCCGAGGATCCTGTAGCTTCATGAACGAAGTGTCACTCTAAAGCCTAGGCTCCTGTAGTTTCATAAGGGAGGTGTCACTCAAAAGCCTAGGCTCCTGTAGATTCATGAGGGAGGTGTCACTTTAAAGCCTAGGATCCAGTAGCTTCATGAGGGAGGTGTCACTCTAAATCCTACGCTGCTGTACATTCATGAACGAGGTGTCACTCCAGATCCAAGTCACCCAGCGATTCATCAGTACGGCTTTACTCTACACCCAGTCTCCCATGGATTCATGCGCAGTATGTTGCCCTAGGCCTAGGGTTTCAGGACGCCTCGGCGTGAGAAAGTCCCTGACACACGTACTGAGTCAGTGAGTTTCGTGCTGTGAGCACGTCGCTTCCTTGTCCATTCTCCCGCCCTTCCCCTCGTACCTCTTTTTTATTCATTTTGCTGCGCTTCCCTAGAACTGTTATATTTTTAATTTGAGAAAGGGTGGCGGCTTCCGAGAGGTACACCGTGGAGGGTCATGAACCAGATTAGACACGATTGGTTTACCTGTCCTGTCTCTCATGCCTTGGCTATCTATTTATTTATACATACAGGCAACAATTGCCTCTGCTCTTTTTTCAAAACTGTTTTTCTGGGGGAGTCCCCGCTCTCTGTTTTTTTTCCAGTTCCCACCACCACCTACTGTGTTACCTCATCCCGGGGTTGAGCGCACTTTGGGAACTGCTCGACAGTGGAGAAGGGGCCACCAACCTTACTCTAGTCTCCAGGTCAACCATGCACTCGTGAGAGGTGCATTGCAGTAGCGCCTGCATGGTCCACGGATTCCTGAGCAGTGCTTTACACTAGCGCCACGGCCACTCGCGGATTCGTGAGCGTGCATCCATGAGTAGTGTGTTAAACTAGCATCACGGTTACTCACGGATTGGTGAGCAGTGTTATACTAGCAGGACACCCAGGGATTCATTAGCAGTGCAGTGTTTTGGCCCCCAGTTTTCCCAGGGCTTCATGGGCAGGGCATTAGTTTAGCGCCCAGCTTATCTTTATTGAAATATTATGGCAATCAATAGGGCCCGCTCCTAATCAAACAAGGTCCGTGTTTGCCTTTTGACTTGTGGGGGGTGCGTGGAGCAATTCTGGACGCATCCCCGACCTGCATGTTTGCCTGCCCATGCAGCAGTACGCACGGTATGTAGGCAGTTTCTTTACAGGCCACATCTGCCCTTATTCTTTCGTGGTATATTTAGAGTGGCTAAGGAGAAGCTGCAAAAATGAGAACTCCGAAAGAATCCTTTTAGCGGCGCAAAAAGCCCCCACAAGCGAAAACACAGTCACCGCTCAGGCGATTAAAACAGACGGGGCATTTTGTATTCATCTTCTAAGCATCTCTGAAATGTCACCATGCATTTGAGAGAACATCAGATGAAGCCAGCCACTTAATCGGCAAAATGTGTTTACTTTTATTCCTTTCCGTATAGATATGCACGCTTGAGAGTGGAAAAAGAATTGAATTTGTATTACAGAAAGCCTCGGCGCCCCCTCTGACGCTGCCTGTCACTGTAAATGTTTGCCTTTTACCGGAGGTAATATTCCAAAGTTGACATGTCCATGCCCCCGCCATCTTGTTTCTGAGACGGCGCGCTCACTATCCAACAGCGAGCACGGCTTAATTGAAAATCTGCTATGCAAATAAGTATATAAAATAGTTTGCACAGGTCATTGACTTGTGATCCGCAAACCGGTTTTAATATATTTACTGGGGGGGAGGAAAAAGTGGGGGAGGTAAGGTGAAAAATCGCTTTAAGATCACAGAACTAAAAGAAGGGATGTACCTCTTCCAGAAAGTCCAGGGTCTGTATTTCTGAGTCAAGCTGGGTGTGGTCCTTACTTGCTCCATTGATATCTAATTCACCCATATTCTCCAGGAACAAAGGAGGCCTTGAAAAGTTACAGCTCACTGACCTGTTGCATCTTAACAGTTTCTATGTTATTACTAGAATTCAAAGGAGGCACCAGTTCCATCAGGTTTCAATGTAATCAATTCTCAAGTATTCGGGCAAAGTAGGGGATATTCAATGCTATCTCTAGGAATTCTGGCCAATTTTGCTTTGAAAAGGAGCACAGGCGTTACTTACTATGTCTAATATCAAGAGCAGAGCAATCTACATAAGATTTATAGAGAGAGCATAGTAGGTATAAAAGGCATTTTAACTAAGAACCAAACAATCAGGACTTAAAAGCGGGGGGCTGCAAGTACCGAACAGCCTAACTGTTCACATCCCAAAAGGATCCTTTGCAATAGCAGAGACCTAACCTTTCTCCTCAAACGCTTGACGAATAGCATTTTGATCTGTGGTTACAAGGCACTCTGCAAACTATAGTTATTTGCTATTTGTAGCAATTTGTATACAGTTCTAGTAGGAATCACATATCTCACATCTTTTATGCAACAAGTATGAGTATTTCTCAAGTCAAATGAACTCCAGCGGCTGTGGGCCGTATGCTGGTACGAATGCAAACCTTTGCACCATAAGCAAATCACCATATTGCACAATTAAAGAAAAAAAATAATGGTCTGTAGCAGGAGATTGTATATTACATGGTCCTTCTGTTATGTGCTAGTTATTTTTTTGATGTAGTAGGCTTGCTTTATATTTAAAGAGTGTTGGGAGGTCATATTTATTGAATGTTGTGGAATGTAAGTGTTTCTAGGCATTCAGTGAGTCGACCTCCTTTGATGCTAGCATCGGATTTCCTTCACCTGGATTAGGACAATCGCTTACCATACAAATCTCCTAGTGTGGTTTCTTCAACAAGGCAACTTACAACACCCTCCTCTGGTGCTGTGACCCTACATGGTGAGGTCCTCTTGCTGAGGTTGGATTGGAGCTTTAATGGTCTTTTGGGCCTTCAATGCCCTTTCCAAAATCATCCTCACACTTGGAGATAGACTTTCACCTGAATCTCCTGTGGATAGTGTTAATGCTGATTTTATTAATGAAATTACAAATGAATATTCATGTATTTTGAGTGCTGGATTTGAGTAAAAAATGTGTTAATTTAGAGAAAAATAATGCACGCATTTGAAAGAGTGACCTCATGAGTGGCCACAGTTGTTCACGACGTGTACTTACTAATGGATTACTAATATAAAATGTTGAGCTTATGTTTGATTAAGGTAGTCATGCGTTTATTAAGGGTTGTGTATTATGTATTAGCTTTATTAATTGTAGGCCTTAACTTAGTGGAGGCCTTGGCCTAGTTGCACAGCCTCATGTCAAGCTGCATTTCTTAGGCGTTTAATAAAATGTCTGCGTAGAGAATTAAATTGTGATTTTCCACTGTGCTGACCTAATATGCTCCTAGCTAAAAGTTTTTCTCATTAGAACTGCGTGCTAGAAGATGCTGTTCTTGCTAACGCAACATTGTTAATGTAATGTGTGTAAGACCGACTTTCTCAGGAGAGTACAATGAAGACACTGACCGGAATGTAAGCTGCAACAATATTGTTACCTGACGAGCTGGATGGATGAGATCAATACGAAAGGAGCCAATCATCGACGTGTGAAACGTGTACTAGTAAAAATGTAGATTTCAAGTTTTAGTTTTATTAGACAAAGTGTGAACATGCGATCCCTTGACCAATAGGGACTTGGGAAGTAGTTTTGGGAAATCTAACTTAGCCGGACTGCAGTGAGAAGAGGGCAGCATTTGCCACCATATTAGCCCCATTTTGCCCATTTTCCGTCTTAAGAAGAAACATGCTTAACTTTACTGCTTAAAGACTTTGGTGGTCATTACAACCCTGGCGGACTGTGTTAAAGCGGTGGTAAGACCGCCAACAGGCCCGCGGTAAAAAAATTGAAATTATGACCGTGGCGGAAACCGCCAACAAAGACAGCCACTTTAACACTCAGACCGCCACGGCGGTACAGACAAACAGCTTGGCGGTCACCGCCAACAGACCGTCGTAAAACAAAGTACCGCCCACAGTATCACAACCTACCAATCTGCCACCTTTTCCGGGGCAGATTCACCGCAGACAAAACACGGCGGAAACAGGATCTCGAAGGGAAAACGCTCACCTCTACACATCCCACGAGGAATCCGGACACCATGGAACCAGAGCTGCACATCCTGCCAGCCCTTATCTTCTTCCTCCTCTATCAGGAGCACGAACGCCGGCGGCAAATACAACGGTGAGTACTGCACATACGACACAGGGGAGGGGGGAGGGAAAAAACAGGGACACACGCACGCAACACCCCCACCCTCACCCACGACAACACACACACCAATACAGCATGATACATTACAGTTACACCCCCCCAAACCCTCCGGAAGAATGCAAAGACAAAAGGAAATGAGTGTAACCATTGTAATATATTAAAATCAAGTACGCAAAAATATATATACATATACACCATAAAAAAAATATATACACCAAGCTTAGTAGTCCAGGTAGTGCTCCAATGAAGTCCGTGGAACACTGGGCCCACACGGTATGGGCGAGGCCCACACAAGATCCCCGACCATGACGGAGAGAACACTGCAGGGGCATCAGAGAGCAAGAAAACAGGCACCTCAGGGGGAGGGAAAGGGGGGGCACCTCAGTGGGTTGAGTGCACAACGCCAAATCCACAAGAGGGCCACATGCCCACTGTTCCATCCTGCAGAGTGCAAAGCCACAGTCTCTCAAGTCTATACAGTGGGTGGGTTGCCCACTGTTCCATCCTGGGGAGTGCAAAGCCACAGTCTCTCAAGTCTATACAGTGGGTGGGCTGCCCACTGTTCCATCCTGGGGAGTGCAAAGCCACAGTCTCTCAAGTCTTTACAGTGGGTGGGTTGCCCACTGTTCAATCCTGGGGAGTGCAAAGCCACAGTCTCTCAAGTGGATAACAGTCTCCACTGGTTCTGGAGGGGGCATGGTGCCTAGAGTGCTTCATCCTGCTAAGGACAGAGGTAGTGGATGACAGTCCCCACTGGTTCTGGAGGGGGCATGGTGCCCAGAATGCTTCATCCTGCTAAGGACAGAGGTAGTGGATGACAGTCTCCACTGGTTCTGGAGGGGGCATGGTGCCCAGAGTGCTTCATCCTGCTAAGGACAGAGGTAGTGGATGACAGTCTCCACTGGTTCTGGAGGGGGCTCTGTGCCCAGAGTGCTTCATCCTGCTCATGACGGACTCAGTAGCGTCAGTGCCCTTGCCGCTTATAGGCCAGCGGTGCCCTGTTCAGCGGTGCTTGTAGCGGCGGTGTCCTGTTCAGCCGTGCTTGAGGTGGCGGTGCCCTGTTCAGCGGTGCTTGAGGCGGCGGTGCCCTGTTCAGCGGTGCTTGAGGCGGCGGTGCCTTGTTCAGCGGTGCTTGAGGCAGCGGTGCCCTGTTCAGCGGTGCTTGAGGCGGCAGCGCCCTGTTCAGCGGTGCTTGAGGCGGCGGTGCCCTGTTCAGCTGTGCTTGAGGCGGCGGTGCCCTGTTCAGCTGTGCTTGAGGCGGCAGTGCCCTGTTCAGCGGTGCTTGAGGTGGCGGTGCCCTGTTCAGTGGTGCTTGAGGCGGCGGTGCCCTGTTCAGCGGTGCTTGAGGCGGCGGTCTCCTTTACAGTGACTCAGCTGCTGGCGGTCCTCTCTAGCCCAGCGGGGCTTGTGCTGGCAGTCCTCTCTAGCCCAGCGGGGCTTGTGCTGGCAGTCCTCTCTAGCCCAGCGGGGCTTGTGCTGGCGGTCCTGTCTAGCCCAGCGGGGCTTGTGCTGGCGGTCCTCTCTAGCTCAGTGGGGCATGTGCTGGCGGTGGCCTCCTGGGCAGCAGGGATGATGGCGGTGGCCTCCTGGGCAGCGGGGATGATGGCGGTCTTCTCCGCCGTGCTGCTCTTCCCAGACTTGCCGGGTTTCTTGTGGCCCTTCCCCACCTTGGAAGGTGTCGCAGCTGACTCCACACTCCCACCGGGACCCCTGGGAGCGGCTTTGGTGGCTGGAGTCTTCCACCTCTCCCGCCGGGCACTGGCCAACTTTTGATGCTTGACAGGTGGGGGACTGTCTGTGCTGTGGCACCGTGCCACACTGGCTGCCCTGGTGGCCGCTGCACCCCAGATTCCGGTGACTACAGGCACCACTGGTCCCGGAGATGTTGTGGCTGAGGTGCTAGGGGAGTTGTGGGAAAGAGGAAAAGGTTGGACAGGAAAAGTTTTTGGGAGACACTGGGACGGGTAGCTGGAGGGGATTTGGGAGTGGAGGAAGAGGTTGTGGTTGCAGGAGGTGTTCGTTTGGTGACTTTGGGTGAAGGTGCATGCACTGGAGGCTGTCGTGAGGTGGATGGCTGTTGGGTGTGTGTGTGCCTGCGTTTGTGTATCTTGGGAGGTAGCGTCACAGACACACTGGGAGAGGACACAGGGGACGTGTGAATGGTAGTGGGGCTGGTGACTGCACGTGAGCGGGGTGTGGTGGTGTGTGTGCTGGTGATGGCAGTAGTGGCTGTAGATGTAGTGCATGCAGGTGTGAGTGTAGACAAGACTGGGAGGGAGGAGGGAAGAGAGGAGGAGGGGGACACAGTGGAGGCAGTGGATGTTGTTGTGTCTGCATGTGTGTGATGTTTGTGTGAGTGCCTGTGGTATGTGTGGTGCTTATGTTTGCCTGAGCTTCCCTTGTGTGTTGACGTGTGTGCATGCTGGTCTGAAGGTGTGCTTGGGAGATGCTGGGGTACAGGGGATTGGGTCTGGGTGGAGGAGGTTGGAGGGGGGAGGCTAGAAAAGGGGACAATGGCTGCCATCAGTGCTGAGGCCAGAGTCTGAAAAGCTTGCTGAAGGGCCTCCTGACCAGAATGAATGCCCTCCAGGAATGCATTTGTTTGTTGCAACTGCCTGTCTACACCCTAGATGGCATTCAAAATGGTAGACTGCCCAACAGTGAGGGACCTGAGGAGGTCAATGGCCTCCTCACTGAGGGCAGCAGGGGTGACTGGGGCAGGGCCTGAGGTGCCTGGGGTGAAGGTGATGCCCACCCTCCTGGGTGAGCGGGCACGGGGCAAAGGCTGAGGGGCTGCTGGGGGGGCGGTGCTGGTAGGGGGGGTGGCGGCTGTACCTGTAGAGGTGGGGGGCACAGATGGTGCCGCCACCACAAGGGAGCTTCCATCAGAGGACGAGTCCATGACGCTGGTGTCAGCTCCTGTCCCCGCCGTGGAGCTCCCCTCGCCCTCCGTCCCACTGGTGAATTCCGAGTCCGTAGTGTCGCCCTCCAAGGCCATGTGGGATGCAGCTCCCTCGTGCTCTGGTGCCACTGCTCCTCCGCCTGATGATGCTAATGCACACAAGAACAGGGAGACCACAAAAAGGGGAGGACGACAGAAGAAAGACATGTTGAGTGCATGCATTACCACCGTTGGCAGACACGACAGACACAGAAGCCCCCTGCACTACGCCGCGCTCTTGGGCTCCACTGTTCAATCCCTGGGAAATGGCCAACAAGGCTATGGACGACATCTGCACACATAGATGGCACAGGGGCATGACTAGGTGTAGTTGGCACTCTACTGAGGTGGGGTGGGGTGCCACATGGCCTGCCTTATGAAGGGACCTTGCCTACTAAACTCGCCCTGGCCTAGGGAAACCTACAGCCCATCTCCCCCACCCAGACACCTCCACTGCACACAAAATCAGCAGGATGAGAGTGTACTCACCCCCTTGTGGCTGCTGTGATGCCCTCAAGCACTCATCCAACTCCGGGTACGCCACTGCCAGGATCTTGAACATCAGGGGGGTCATGGTGCGATGGGCACCCCTCCCACGTTGGGAGGCCATCCCCAGCTGAGCCTCCGCCGTATTCTTGCTCCAGCGGCGAATGTCCTCCCATCTTTTCCGGCAGTGGGTGCTCAGTCTGTGGTAGACCCCCAGGGTCCGGACGTCCTTGGCGATGGCACGCCAAATATCTTTTTTCTGGTGGGCGCTGACCTACATGAATTGTACAGGGGGAAAAGAAACTTTATTACCAACTGCACCGTCACAGTCATTGGCCCCCATCCCTACCCTTGCCATGTGGCACATGCATTCATCATCGTTTCATGCACGCCTCAATCTCCCCCCCCCATATTTTATCCACCCCACTCCACTCAGGCATAGCCCATACAGCATGCTCCCAGTGTACTTACCTGTTTGTCTGGAGGACCGTAGAGTAGCGTGTACTGGGGGAGGACCCCATCCACGAGTTTCTCCAACTCCTCCGATGTGAAGGCAGGGGCCCTTTCCCCAGACACTCGAGCCATTGTCTCTTCCAGACCGAGGTCACAGCAGCACTTGCAGTGTAGGTCCTCTCCTGTCGAAGATCAGGTATCGAGTGATTGAACAGATAGAAAATGTCGGTCACGTCCGTGGCGGTGCGTACCGTCACCGCCGGCGTACATCGTCATTGGCTCCTGGGACCCATAGGGTCCAATGTTAACCAATGTAGCATTGCGCCGCAGTCTTCGACCGCCTACCGCGACGGTGTACAACGCCAGCGCAGTTACCTCACATCCCATTGTCCCACTTTAGAGGTCAGGCAGCCGCCATTTCAGGGGCGCACATGGCTTAATTTTTAACTGCATCACACATACCTAGGCCTAGACACAACACACATACAGGCCAATTTTCGGATTAGGATCCGTGTTCTGTGTAAGCTGTGGGTACGTATCTCTGAGTTGGTTGACTCTGTGCTCACTTTTGTCCTTCATAGGCACCGTCCGCTGGGACATGTGAGGAGATGGCGGCATCCTCCGGTGTACAGACCGCTGGTGGACCTGTCGACAATGGAGGAAAGACATGTGATCATCACCCACAGACTTGACCGTGCCACAATCCATGAACTGTGTACCCAGCTGGAGCCAGACCTGATGTCAGCTATCAGCCATCCCACAGTAATCCCCCCTCAAGTGCAGGTGCTGTCTGTGCTCCATTTCCTTGCAAGTGGGTCATTTCAAATAACAGTGGCCATAGCATCAGGGATGTCCCAGCCTATGTTTCCAACGTCTTGTTCAGGATGTTGTCTGCCCTGCTGAAACACATGCAGAGCTACATTGTTTTCCCTCAGGTGGAGGATTTGCCTACAGTGAAAGATGATTTCTATGCCCTGGGACATATCCCCAACATCATAGGTGCCATTGATGGGACACATGCGGCTTTGGTCCCCCCCGCAGGAGTGAACAGGTGTACAGAAACCGGAAGAGTTATCATTCCATGAATGTGCAGATGGTGTGTTTGGCAGACCAGTACATCCCCCATGTGAATGCAAGTTCCCTGGCTCAGTGCATGACGGCTACATCCTGCGGAATAGCAGCATCCCTTATGTGGTGGGGCAACTCCAGAGGCACCGTGTGTGGCTATTAGGTGGGCACCTGGAAGCAAGACAGTGGGAATGGTTGTCTGGGTCTGGGGATATCCCTAAGGGTTAGTGTGTGTCTAACAGTTGTCTCTCGCCATTTGCAAGTGACTCTGGTTACCCCAACCTGTCATGGCTACTGACCCCAGTGAGGAATCCCAGGACAAGGGCAGAGGAACGCTACAATGAGGCCCATGGGCGAACTCGGCGGATTATCGAACGGACCTTTGGCCTCCTGAAGGCCAGGTTCAGGTGCCTCCATATGACAGGTGGATCCCTATTCTACTCACCAAAGAAGGTGTGCCAGATCATCGAGGCCTGCTGTATGCTTCACAACTTAGCTTTGCGACGACAGGTGCCTTTTCTGCAGGATGATGGTCCAGATGGCGGTGTTGTTGCAGCTGTGGAGCCTGTGAACAGTGAAGACGAGGAAGCAGAAGAAGAGGACATGGACAACAGGAACTCGGTGATCCTGCAATATTTCCAGTGAGACACAGGTAAGGGTACAGACCTGCCTACTACATGTACTTTAACACTACTACCTCTCTACTGTCTGTCGTTTTCACCCAGTGTATGGTCACTGAGTTGTCACTTTCCCTTACGATTTCACAGATGTGGGTCCCACTGTGTGACATCTGCTTTGTTTCCTCATCGACTAGAGCTGTGTGACATAGGTATGTTGACATTACAATTGTAAGAGCATTTTGTCACTGTAATTGCTAATACACTATTTCGAAATCACAGACTGACTTCAGATTGTTTTGTGCTTCAAGGGTGTTTATTTAAGTGCTAAATATTGGAGGGGGTTGTAAAATGGTCAGGGGTGATGGTGGAGGAATGTCCATGGCAGAGTCCAGTCTATTAGTCTCACAGGTGCATTGCCCAAATGGGCATAGGAAGTGGAGCTGGGGCAGTTTGAGGATGGACAGGGTGACAAAGTGGGACCGAAAGATGACATTCAGGGTGGTCTAATTTCTTGGCGGGGGTCTTGGCATCGTTCTCTGTCTTTGTCCTGGATCTCAGGGACCGTTTGCGGGGTGGTTCTCCCTCTGCAGGGGGTGGGGTGCTGGTGTGGTGGTCCTGTGGCGGGGCGTCCTGTCCACTAGCGCCGGCGGAGGTGGTGGGCAGTTCATCGTCCATGCTAGTGTCCGGGGCCCCTTGTTGTGCCACAGTGTCCCTCCTGGTGTTGAGTACTTCCTTCAGCACCCCTACGATGGTGACCAGGGTGGAATTGATGGTTCTGAGTTCCTCCCTGAAGCCAGAATACTGTTCCTCCTGCAGGCGCTGGGTCTCCTGAAACTTGGCCAGTACCATTGCCATCGTCACCTGGGAGTGGTGGTAGGCTCCCATGATGGAGGAGAGGGCCTCGTGGAGAGTGGGTTCCCTTGGCCTGTCCTCCCCCTGTCGCACAGAAGCCCTCCCAGTTCCCCTGTGTTCCTGGGGCTCCGTCTCCTGGACTGTGTGCCCACTACCACTGCCCCCAGGTCCCTGTTGTTGTTGGGGTGGTGGGTTAGCCTGGGTTTCCTGTAGTGGTGGACACACTGCTGCTTGATGTGTCCTGGGGACAGAGGTATGGGCCTGCTGGGTGGGTGCTGTCCTGGTGTTTCCAGAGGGGGGAAGCTCTGTAGTGGCCTGTGACTGTGTGATGGGAATCAACTGTCCCGAGGTCCCCAATGGGCCGGGCTGGTCATCTAGATCCAGTTGGACAGAGCTGCTGTCATCACTGTGGGCCTCTTCTGTTGGTGGTGTTGACATGTGTGGACCCTCCTGTCCGGTGACGTTGGGTAGGGGTCCTGCAGGGGTATAATAGGATGTTTATTACATCTGTGTGTGCCATGGTGTGCAATGGGTGGATGACCATGTAACCCAGTGCTTGCATTCCTGTGTGGGACCTTGTGTGATGATGGTTTAGGGGGGTGTATAGGTATATGCAGTGGCCATGCTTTGGTGATGGGTGTCCATGCTTTGGTGTTGCATGCAGGGCTTGGTGTTGGGATGGATGGTTTTTGATAGTGGGACATGTGTGAGGAGTAGAAGTGATGTGGGTGAGGGCGAGGGTGGGGGTATGTGATGGCATGCAGGTAGGTTGGGGGATGTAATAGATAAGATTTGACTCACCAGAGTCCATTCCTCCATCTACTCCTGCGAGGCCCTCAGGATGCAGAATCGCCAAGACCTGCTCCTCCCATGGTGTTAGTTGTGGGGGAGGAGGCGGGGGTCCACCGCCAGTCCGCTGAACTGCAAGGTGGTGTCTTGAAACCACAGAACGCACCTTCCCCCGTAGGTCGTTCCACGTCTTCCTGATGTCATCTCGATTTCTTGGGTACTGTCCCACTGCGTTGACCCTGTCCACTATTCTTCGCCATAGCTCCATCTTCCTAGCTATGGAGGTGTGCTGCACCTGTGCTCCGAATAGCTGTGGCTCTACCCCGATGATTTCCTCCACCATGACCCTGAGCTCCTCCTCCGAGACCCTGGGGTGTCTTTGCCGTGCCATGGGGTGGTGTGGGTGATGTGTGGGGTGGTGTGTGTGGTGATAAGTGTGCTGATATGTAGTGGTGTGTTGTGTGAGGTACGTGGAAGTTATGTGGGTGATGGTCTGGTGTGCCTGTGGATGCTTGGTAGTAGTTTGTAGTGTCTCTCTCTGGCCTTCTTTTGGTATTTTTGTCGTAGGGGTCTGTGGGTGATGTGGGTGTGTTTTTTATATTGTATTGGGTGTGTGGGAGTGGTGTGTGTATGTGTATCAGGTGTGTGTATTTTGAATTGTTAAATGTGGTGTGTTTTGTATATGTGTGTGTATTTTGAGCGCGACGGTGTGTACCACCAATGGAATACTGCGGTTGAAAGACTGCCGCGTGGATTCGTGTGTCGTGATAGTGTGGGCGTATTTCTGTTGGCGTGACGGTGGAGGATTTGTTTTCGCCAGTTTATCACTGACCTTTGGTGTGGCAGACTTGTGTGGGTGTCTGAATTTTGGCGGATTCCGTGCTGTGGGTCATAATAGCTGTAGTGGATTTCCGTGGCGATTTGTTGGCGGTCTTCTGCACGGCGGTAAGCGAATTTTACCGCCAATGTTGTAATGAGGGCCTTTGCCTTTTCTGAACTTTGATGCTGAATCCTGATGCCTTAATGTCCAGACAGATGTCCTGGTGACGAAGACGGTCACAGCTTGCTGATCCAAACTGAGGATACGTATATGGACTATGAGATTGTTTGCTATGTCTATTTGCTTTTGTTTCTAGGTGCCAGATGTAACAAACGGTTTTACTCATTCTGTGTCTATGGGAAAATGCTTTAGTACATGTGGCCTGAGGTTCCAACCATGCTATTTTGATAGAGCCGTAGTAATATGTTTTTCCAAATTTATGTTGACTAATTTGTTTTGCATGAAGCTCAAACATGCTATTCTAATCTGGTGATAGTTAGGATCCTCACTAATGAAATACAATATATGGAGTAACCTGTGATGTCTTTTCTTTGCTGAATCTAAATGTATGTTATATTGTTTGTGCAGTTGTTCTTGCTATTAATTTGCACTATAACTTTGGAATGTGTAGTAGCCCAAGCCTTGGTTAGATTGAGATTCTTTCGTCGTTTAGGTCAGCCAGTGTTGTTTCTATATGTTTATCATTTGATTTTGAAACCATCTTACGTGACATTAGCATTGCTAATATAGGGAAATAAATATTCTATCTTTTAAACAAAGGTGTGGTTATTCATGACTGCGAGGTCATGTTGCGTGACAATTACTGACTCCTATTGATTATTAATGTTGTTGATTTGTAATTAATTATTAATCTACAGGTATGGGAGATATGGTGGGAACATCTTAAGGACAGTCAAAAGGTTAATTGGCCTATTCGCGTTCCCTTGTAAGTTTACTTATTAAGGTCAGATGCGCCAAAAATAGTTCCATAATGGAGACATACACAGATACATCAGGGGTACCTTCTTTTTCATGAGAAATGCCTCCATGTGCATGAGAGAATGTCACATGGCAAATCCATTCATGCTACAACTGTACCCCACATATTGCATATTGTGAAGAGGATTAGTGGGAGCCATATGTACAATGTTGTAATTGGAGATTAGGCCTAAATTCTTTATTCCAAATTAGGCCCTTAAGTTATATCCACAGTCTAAAAGGACCTGTTAGCATCTGTTCTCCCGCCATCTGTTACCAACTCCCAGGGTGCACCCAGGGCACAGACACCAACATTCTATGCATCATCACATTCTCACAGCATCCACACTCAACTTTGTACAGCACAACCACTCAGCCCATGCATACAGACGTATCACATCATTACATCATACCAACATGTACCTCTTATATTGCAAATTGCCCTGGGGGTTGCATTGAGTATTGTAGGCCCAGTTTTAAGATGAGAGAAATATAAAATCAATCTGGAGTTGATTGCTTCCTAATGTACCAAAAACAAGTAGGGCTAGTACAAGAAAATAGAGAATTAAATTGCAGGATGTTAAATAATGAATGAAAGTCAGTAAACAGAAGCCACGTGTGATTATTTATTTATTGCTAATCCAGTTGCAGGCTAGAGCAGAATGAAAGAAAAGCTTCTTCATAAATTGCAGATTCCACATGACCCGAGGGCCGTTCTTGTCCAGCAGAGATCATTGCCAGACATGGGAAGCAGCTTTTTATTATGTAGTGCAGCTGACTCATTATTTTAAGGCAACCAATTGGCCTTCTGTTATTTACAGCATGGGATGAACACTCAAAGATCCAGGTCATCCTCTAAACTCTGCATAGTGAGCCGAGGCTGCCCTGGCCTACTGACTCAGTCTGGCCGCTATTTTTGACCAAGCACCTCCTGGCTAACACATCAGCAGCCGGACGTGGCTATCGTGTGTGCACAATAAGAAAAAGTGTTCTCTGGTTCCTTGGACTTGCCCAGATTTAAAAACTGAAGCTCCATTCTAGTTACCGTCTGCAGGATTCCCACTTCTCCCTCTTCAGCTCATCCTGTAATTTTCCCAAGTCAGTCTAGCAAAACTATTTGAAGAAAAGTAGAAAGATCGAAGACACTCTTTCTACCTGGGCTTGCAATGAATGTCTTACTTTCCTCAGAGAGCAAAGCGTCCCGTAAGTCACTCAGCCCATCTTGTGGAGCAACATGGATTATTCTAAACTTTGTTGAACCAGACACATTTCCATCCTCTGTTCTTCAGAGAAACATTGAAAGTAGGTATCAGTGGTCTTTACAAGAAATGGAAAAGTCACTTAACTCTGCTGCAGTGTGGATTAAGAGTTTAACTCACATAAAGGTAAAGGAAAGAGTTTCCATGTGCTGTGTCGTGATATTCTAGACCTTCATGCTACAGCAACAGGGTACAGTCAGACAGACCCACCACTCAAGACCATGCATGCACACCTTGTTTTTATGTTTGCTCCACTTCTTCAGCCTTTACTCAGATCGTGAGGTTTTTCTCAAGGTGGTCCTGATTATATCACACAAGTTCCAGACAGAACAGATGCCTCAAACCTGATACTGTGTCGAGCGGGTGCACTAAGGGGCATATTTATACTTTTGGTGCGAAACTGAACTAACGCAGTTTTGCATCAAAACGTTCTGCACCAGCTTGCCCAATTCTTGAGTGCCAGCCGGGCAACATATTCATGGAATGGTGCAAGCTGGCGCAAAGGGTAGGCTAGCGTACAAAAATGGTAGTCAGTGGGGGTGGCAATATGGGAGAAGGGGGTTTGCACCAAAAAATGACATTAGGCAGGTTAGAGTAAAAAAAATGACTCTAACCAGCCTAGCATCATTTTCTGATGCAAAACCATCCATACCACATGACTCCTGTCTTAGAAAAGGCAGGCGTCATGCCCACCACCCCAGTGGCCAGCACAGGGGACCGGGGTCCTCTGGGCATTGCCATTGAACCCGGTGCCATGTAAGGGGGGCCCATTTAAAAAACAAAATACTTACCTATAATTACCTGGGATGGGGTCCCCCATCCTCTGGTGTGGGTGTCCCTGGAGCCTGGGGAGGGCACCTGTGGGTTTATTCCATGGTGTTCCATTAAGGGTCCCTAACGAATGCCCTGTCCCACATGTTAAATAATGGTGCAAAGCAAGCTTTATTATTATTATTTGACCCCTCCTCTCTATATGGGTGATTTTAGCACGGGGGATAAATAGATAGCTCTAAGGCTATAGAGTCATTTTTTGCATGGGAACGCCTACCTTACATCTTAATGATGCAAGGTAGGTTTCCATATCCAAAAAATGACTTTAACTCAATAACTTTGGCGCTAGACGGGTCTAACGCCAAAGTATAAATATGGAATTAGTTTTGCACTGAATATGCACCAAGAAAATGACATAAATTTGGTGCAAAACAAGTAGAAATATGCCCCTAAGGATTAGCCAAACTGTGCTAGCTCCCACCCAGCAACAACATCAATAAAACATATTTGCAGACAGTCTGGATGCAACAGGAAAGGGTGGGCACTTTTCAGTCTTCTAATCTGCACGAGTTTCCCGGACACAAAAACACGTCCAACTTTCAAAGTGTGAGCACCATTTTATGCACGCTATTTTTCTCACAAATTCTCTGAGCATCAAAGGACAGTGGTTGACTGAACAGCTCAAGCCATCCCCTTGCTCGGGTTTCGAGTACAGGACCATTGTGATCTGTCAGCTTCTCTTCCTTCTTGACGGAAGCAAGGTCTCAGACGCTTGCTGTTCCTCATCTGTATCACGCAAGTTGTATTCCATTTAAAAACAACATTAGATAAAATGTTTTTGGCTGCTGATGTCGGTTTGTCAGGTTCCTCCATGCATCCAGATTCAATTCTCCTACCTGCTGCAGAAAAACCGCTCTCGTCTGTTTCCAAGGATTATGTCCACAACCATCTGGAACTACTTTGTCTTACGCGTCTGATGTTCATTATGCCTGTTAGTCCAATAATTTGAAGCCAGTAAATAAAAAAAATCGTTCCAAATATAATTTATCCTGAAGCGTCTAGGTCAATTTACTTTCGAAATAGCACCGCACGTTTTCCATTAAATACTTTATTGCTTAATATACTCGTGTAAAGCCAACCTAACTATACAAGTTTGATGGTATGATTTCTTTCTTGCAGGGTTGCTCTGCTTTCCTTATGGTATCACCTTTAAGCGCAGCATCTTAGCTAACTGTGTACCATCCAGTCCTCTGTTTTCTGGGGGAAGCTCAGCATCATCCAGTAAATTCTCAGCTTGGTCTTGGGGGGAGGCCTTGTCCATCCATTCAAGAGATCAAACAGTTGTCAGTGCTTCGTGGCACCTTTAGCTCTGGAGACTGTGTTAGAAACGTGACTGGCTATCATGTATTTAGCTCAACTACAGTTCCGCTGGAATCACAACTGGGTGCTGCCATCTCTACTCAGGTCAAGCATTGATTCCCTCTCTCCTTTTTCTCTCTGATACACATTGGGTACTCGTCACAATCCCTCCTTGAGCTTTATGCTTTCCAATTTTAGTAAGCTCAAATTAATTGCCAGTAACTTCGAATTTTGTTTTTTTCCCACTTTTTTTTAAATATGTATCCCTCTGAATTTATTCATACAAAGATGGGGGTGTCAATTTACAACCAAAGATTTTTTTTTTGTATTTTCGTTCTATGGGACTGGTTTTCAGACAGTTTTGCTATTTTGTTTGTTCATGGTACAGTATTTCTTAGGGTCTCTTTGTGGTTGAGCAAAGGGGTGTGTATGGAGCTACACCATGCTGGTGGCATCCGACTGACATAGGACTGCCTGTGATGTCACCATAAAATGTCCAACGAGTCTCGCTGTGTAACTGTAATTTTGGCAGTTGGAGGGTGACTTGAAAATGATCATGAGGTACAGGGCTTCTGAAGCCCTCTCAGGTAATCTGACGAGGCCTGGATCTAATAAGGTTCCAGAGCAGGATTCACCTAAAGCTCTACCAGAAGTCCTCCTCATGTCTCTTACGAAGAGGTCCCCGGAGATCAGCCTTGCATCCTCGCAACAAAGGGATAAGAGAGAGATAGTTTGATTAGAGGATCACAATCTCACTTTCAGGAATCCCTTGATAATGTTATATAATTGGTGTAATTTGTTCTGACAGACCAGTGGTCGTGTATGATATAAGAATGTGCAGAGTGAATGAGGGGCTGGTGTGTACACCTAGAGAAAAATAATCCATGCTCGAATTATTAGATCAAATGAGGTCTGGGATGTCTTGAGCAAACTGTGGCATTCCAAAGGTCTGAGATGCCTCGAAAAGATCCACACTTTCCATATTTTATTCAAATTGCCTTTTGTCTCAACTCCTAGCACCAGGACATAAGTATTAAAGAGGTAATATTTTAATCACTGCCCTACTAACGAAAGGGGCAGATCTTTGCAGAAAAAACAACATTGATTTTAAACGCTCGGAAATAATGACACTTTCTGACATTCCTCACACTTAATGACATGAAATGTTTGCAATTTCAACTTTATTGAAACTCAACTCAGGCGAATTACTGTATTATTAATTATTTCTTTCTGAAATAAAAACTGAATCAAGATCAGTGTATCCGGGTAAACGTGAATTCTACCTTAGAATATATTATGCTTTTGCAGCTTCAATCTAACCAAGAAGAACTGAATGTTATAAGTGGTTTTGGGGTGCATGAGAAAGAAATTGAACACCGGGCCGAGAAATATGGAGAAGGTTGGCTCATTTTTCAGAGCTTTCCAGAAATATGTTTTATTTTGGCTAATCCTTGTCTTCATCAGAAAGGAGAGACATAGGCAACGTGGAGCCTTTTTATTCTATGAACTGCACCCCCTCTCCTACAGAATAATGTGAGTTTTCATTTCTAGGTTTAGTTGATTTCCCTGTGCTATAGAACTGGCCCACACCCGCCTCAGTTTACCCTCCTGCACCGCTTCTCTGTATGCAGAGCCAGGTGAGCCTGAGGGAAAAACAGCATTCCAGGGCATTGTTCATGCATCACCAGCGATTGTTCCAGATAACGCTTAACCTGTTGAACTGTTTTGACAATAAGTTGTTTACACATTTATCTTAATTAGTAATTGCCTACACAGTAAACTATGATTGCTGGTGGACTAAGAAGTACTAAAATACATTTTAAAAACTCTGAATGGGCGCTGCCCTGCTTTTTAACATCCGCTTTCCCCAGGATAACATCTTGCTTTCCTGGCCTTCCTTTTACTTCTAATTATAATTCGTCACTTTAGTCCAGTTTTTTAAGTGAACCAAGACCACAACTTCTAGAAGGCAACAGATTGTGAAATATAAGACCTAAACTCAGACTGATGCCCCCTATGACATAGTACAATTTAGTAACCCTATTACGTCATATGTTTTACCTTACCTGATCCAAGACGTTGTTTTTCTTCCCCACTCAGTATAAAACGTGAGTACTTGTCTGTGCTCCTGGCTGAAGATCATGTTTGGCGTGGCTCTTACTTTTTCAGTGGCTATGGAAGGTTGTATCCATTGGGATGTACGCTCTGCTTTTGATTCCTAGCACGTTTTATCCTTTGTACCTTTATATTTAAACAAATGTATGCTTTATTTAATTTGTTCCTGAATGTGCGTTTATTTTCCATACAGAGTGATGATGTCAGTTCACTCGTCATTTTATAATCCTTCAGCATTATGGACTAATGCTTGAGCGTTTCCCTAGATGTTGAGGTGTGTGATAATTCTGCTTTAGATTATGAAATGGCAGTGGCAGGCTATCACCAGCAACATTCTAATAGTGACGTCACTCACATAAATACAGACATACTTCTGCCAACTTTATTACTGAAAGTTACCTCTCATTTAAGGCCACCAAACCCAACATCTAGGGGTAGGACCCGATGTCCCAGTAGCAGGAACTTGATTGTCAGATTAGAATATTTTCCCAGGGTGCACTCGAGGGCTACAAATAAAAGTAACCTAATGTGACTTAGAATCAACCAAACATGACAACTGAACAATGGAATAGGGAAGGCAATCAAACCTGGAGCTGAAAAACATGTTTATTTTTTAATATCACATTTGTTAGTAAAAGCAATAGAAGAATACCAAAAGTATTATACATAGCATATGTTCATGGCAAAGTTCCATCTTACAGACTTTGTCAGGTCCTATTCCTCGGGTAGCACTAGCTCCAAAAATGAGATATGCTGGAGTTATGGTGTGGCCAAGTGAGAGGAAATGAGATCTGATACGAGGTACAGAAGTCCTCTAGGGTTGTGTTACCTGAACCCTTTTTAGGGGCACATTTATACTTGTTTTGCACCGAATTTGCGTCATTTGTTTTACGCAAATTCAGTGCAAAACAAGCTCCATATTTATACTTTGTCGCTAGACCTGTCTAGCACCAAATATTTGGACTTAAAGTCACTTTTTGGACGTGGAAACCTACTTTCCGTCAATGAGATGCAAAGTAGGGGTTCCCGTGCAAAAAATGACTCTGAAGCCCTAGCGCCTTATTTATCCTCCTGTGAAAAAATCACGCACAGTGGGAAGGAGGGGTCAAAAAATGGTGCAAAGCTTGCTTTGCACCATTGTTAATGCTTGCTTTGCACCATTTTTAATGCCTGGGTCAGGGCAGGCGTTAGGGGACCTGTGGTCCTATGTCCATGGTGGAACACCATGGAATAAGCCCACAGGTGCCCAACCCAGGCCCCAGGGTCACCCCCACCCACACCAGAGGGACAGCGGAGGATGGGAGACTTCATTCCCAGGTAAGTATAGGTAAGGTTTTTTTTTGTTTGTTTTTTAAAGTGCCATTGGGGGCCCTGAAATGGGCCCCCCTACATGGCACCGGGTGCAATGGCCATGCCCAGGGGACCCTGGTCCCCTGTGCTGGCCATTACTCCTGTCTTTTCTAAGACAGGAGTCATGTGGTATGGATGGTTTTGTGTCAGAAATTGACTCTAGGCAGGTTATACTAATTTTTTTTTACTCTAACCTGCCGAACATCATTTTTTGGTGCGAAACCCCCTTCTTCCATACCACCGGACACACCCGACTAATGTAATTTTTTTTTTACGCTAGCCTGCCCTTTGCACCGGCTTGCACCATTCCATAACTATAGTGCCTGGCTGGTCCACAGAAAAGGTGCAAGCCGGTGCTAAACTTTTTGGTGTAAAACTGCGTTAGTACAGTTTTGCGCCAAAAAGAATAAATCAGGGCCTAAAATCTTTCCCACCATTATCAACAGCAAGATACTGTTGACCCAAGGGAGTGGAGGCCCTTCCCTAATATGGAGAGAAGCGACTTACTCCTGACTTTTCATGTCAGTGAAAGGAAGACCTGCTTGGCAATGCGAACCTCAAGTTTCTCAGCTCTCAAAACGACCTTGTGTCAAGTCCAACCCTTCATTAGCGGGAATCAAGACTCATCACTCGTTTTATTAACGTAAAAATAAACTGCTAAATTTACAGTACTCCCTGCAAATAATGAGCGTGTTTAATTTTTCCCTGTATCGTGCACTAGATTCTCCTTTTCTAAGCAATCCAAATCTTCTTGGGGGCCCACCCATGAATACAGACAGAAAAATGCCAGTCTTTTCAGTTTTTCCACCAGAATGAGCATAGAACATCTGCAAACAAAAAGTATCTTGACCCCACCTCCCTCAGTCTTGACAACTCCACTTGTCACAGATTACTTTTCAAAGGAAGAGAACCATGTATGTATGTGGCTCACTGCATATGCTACTTCGGAGCTGAGGGAACCAGGTTTGAGCCTTGGCGTCTGCGGTTCAACATGCTATGATTTTGGGCAAATCACTTAGGGGGTCATTACGACCCTGGCGGTCATGGACCGCCAGGGCCGGGGACCGCGGATGCACCGCCAACAGGCTGGCGGTGCATCCAGGCCTATTCTGACCGCGGCGGTAAAGCCGCGGTCAGAAAAGGGAAACCAGTGGTTTCCCGCCGGTTTTCCCCTGGCCTGAGGAATCCTCCATGGCGGCGCTGCAGGCAGTGCCGCCATGGGGATTCCGACCCCCTTACCGCCAGCCTGGTTCTGGCGGTTTTGACCGCCAGAACCTGGTTGGTGGTAACGGGTGTCGTGGGGGCCCCTGCAGTGCCAATGCCAGTGGCATGGGCACTGCAGGGGCCCCCTAACAGGGCCCCACCAAGATTTTCAGTGTCTGCATAGCAGACACTGAAAATCGCGACGGGTGCAACTGCACCCGTCGCACCCTTTCCACTCCGCCGGCTCCATTCGGAGCCGGCATCCTCGTGGAAGGGGGTTTCCCGCTGGGCTGGCGGGCGGCCTTCTGGCGGTCGCCCGCCAGCCCAGCGGGAAACTCAGAATTACCGCGGCGGTCTTTTGACCGTGCAGCGGTATTCTGACGGCGGTACTTTAGCGGGCGGCCTCCGCCGCCCGCCAAAGTCAGAATGAGGCCCTTAATGTCCCCATGCCCACAATTCAGCGCCTTGAGACTCTCACAGGTGATTTGCTGCGCTTTACAAATCCTGGGTTTACTATGTTTGATCTCTCACCTGAAATCTTCAGTTTTATATATGTGTGGCTCCTACCGTGATCCACCACATCTCTCAGCCTATTAGGCTTTAAACAGGCGTTACTGAACCTTCACCTACACCCTCACCCTCTCAAAATCCAAGACAAATTGGAGCAATACGGAAAGCACGGCCTTATATACATGTCTGCTCCAAAGTAGCTGCCAAGCTTTGAAACAGCCAAAATCTCACTCTACAGATATCGCACTAGGAAAAATTACTGCTCTGCCTTAAAGCAAGTTGTCTTTTGCTTCTGGTGCTTGACAACCATTGAGCACAAGTTTTAAATGGTGCAAGCAAGCAATGCCTTCTCCACACTGTCTGTTCCTGTAAAACGCTTTCCCACAGAGTCTCGTGCTGCACAATTAATCTTGATGCAATGGTCATGGATAACGAGATGGCCAAGTGAGGGACTACATGAGACTCCCACGAAAGAGGCAGTAATACAAAATGAGGCAAACTAGGTATAGAACAGAAAACTGAGAGACAGCACACTTTTCGGCTAATTCTTTTGCATGTTAGCTACAAAATGTTTGTGATTCTAAAAGATGCAGATGAAGTCCTTAATTTATAATGCATGTTTTATTTGCAGTGCACCGATTTACAGATTTTTCATACACTGTTACACTTCTACCTGGCATCTATGTGCTTTACAACAAAGACAGTGAATTTGTTTACAGAGGCCACTGCAATTAGGGACATAATAGACCCCAGCATATTTATCAACACCGTGTCACTTAGATATTCAATAGAATAGGCATTGGCGTCAGTCCCAAATCTGTGCTAAAAAATACAATCTGTGTGAGATTCCCTCATAGATTACACTTAAATAAGAAAACAAATCTTGCCTCATTGTTACCTTGAAGAATGTCATATGGCAGGTAGTCGCTGATGTCCCCTGGAAACCCCAAAGCACCTCCCTGCTCCAACCCAACTACTTCCATGACAAAGGCCCAGTCCAGTTCTCGTTTGGGGTAGGGGCCATGATACGCCCAGCAGTATTTTTTAAACATATACACAACACAACTTTTAAACAATATTTCACAGTAACCCACGTTAATTACATTCTTGTTTACATCGTTGAAATATAGCCTTAACTGGGAAACTAGTACATGGGAGTTACCTTGGTTCCTGTGCAACCAAGAGCAAACATTAGCATTCCAAGTGAGATCATGACTTGTTTAGGGACCCTTCCTCTTAGAACACCCCGTCTAAAAACAATGGATAGGGCCCTCCTTAAGGGAGAACCCCACCAGCCTCCGTCCCATACCATTATTTCCTGTGCAAGGGGCCCAGCTGCCCTTAGGATACCTACTTGGGCACCACCTACACCCATATTCCTTGTCCTTCCAAGGGTCTGTGCCAGCTTGCACCAACTGGTCCTGCGCAGGTGATTGCAAGGTAAGGACTGCAAGTCAGCAACTGCCCCCAACCACTCGCACCCATGTAACCTCCTGTTGACTTGCTGCCAGCATCCCTTGTAGGGTCCTCTGTTAACTTTGGTCTAAAAGGATGCCGTCAATGGACCCTAAATGGAACCACCAATCATGACCTCATACGCCACAAGCCAGCATAGTTCACCTACTACCTGGTCCCCCACCATAGTGTGGATGTTGTAATAACCACGTCAACTAATTCTCGAGAAACATGGCATTACCTTCCTTGGACAAATGAACTCCATCCTGCAAAAAACATTCTTCTTTGATGACCCATGCGGTATAGGTGACAACCTAGCAGACCTTAACACCTTACCAATCTTGCTATTCAACGGCTTAACCAAGTGGTTGAGGGTGCTCTGACAGACTTACTAACTTCCAGTTCAATATGGGCACCATGTTGGACCATGCAATCATGATCTCAGGCAACTGTCTGGTGAGCCACTCAGTCGATTAAATAATTAGTTCAAACAAGTCATTTTCAAGTTCAGCCATATCGTCGCCTCCAAGGTGCACTATTATGATCCCTGGGAGCATAAACTCCTGGGGCAAGAGTCCGTCCAATATTGTCCTCAAATTTGCCAAGCGTAGTCCTCCTTGACCACAGAAAGTTAGCCAATATGGTGCTTTTGCCCTGGATGCCTAGTAACTTGCAAAATAGAACAACTTTTCATGCCTCACGTTTGAGTGGCCCAACACAAACACTTCAGTAAATCTCCCCCATCCTGCATAGACAGGAGGTGATAAAGTAACCAGCAGTTGCATCCACTCTGCACAACTTCCACTTGCGTCAACAGGAGAATATGGGAAACAGGAAAAAGAGATTAGTAATATAGCCTACAAAAGGTTCAGTCTCATGTAGCACTTGTAACATTCAGTCTTCCACCTGCTAATTCTTTGTACCACTGGCTCTGGCAGTCCCATACCCACCGCAGCAATGGGTGCCCCTATTTGAAAAGAATGGGGACTGTACTCAATGGGCCCTTGGTGCACTGCTAAGGAGTGAGTGGTGTCCTATCCTTGTGAACCAAAAGAGAGCCCAAAATTCCCTGTGGCCGGTGGGCCAGGAAAGCTTCCAAATTCATTCAGGGACAACACACAGTGTCTGGGTCCCTGTGGAGTAAATACATGGTAGCTGGTGAGTCTTTGAAAGAGCAATTGTGACTGCCATCTAGCCGATAGGCCAGTGAATATCCACCCACTGGATACCCCCACTCCTGTCCCATTGGTACTTGGCCACTAGCTTCTCCACCTCTAATGCTCCATAAAATGCCATGGAAAGGCTGCCAATAACAGACGAACCTTGTCTTGTGACCTACAAATGCCATCCAAGCTGGCCATCAATGCAGCCAACCTTCCCACATCTATGGGGCATCTGGAGTCTTACTTGGTCTCTTTCAAATGCTGCCACCCCCTCAGCACCCTCCATACCAGAAAAGTTTTGGTACCATCTGTGTAACCCAGCATCTTAGCAAAGAATGATAAAGCCGCAATATGGTGTTTGGCTTAAGATATTGCTTGCCCTTCTTCCCTCAAGGACCGCAGAAAAGCTATTACTGACCGTAGCAAAAACCACCCCTCGACCCCAGCACATGCATGAAACTTGCAATATGCATTATATTCCCACTCACAGGCCCTCCTTGTTCCTGGCACTAAACTGACTGCCAAGAGGTCTGGTAAACTTGGGTACTAAGCCGCCACAGATACTCTGGGAACAGCAGTGGGAACTCTGCTGCTTCTGGGTGGGTAGGACCTGAAGGCCTTCATTTTAAAACGATACAGAGCATCCACTGCATTGCTCAATACACCAAGCACATGCTTGGCCTTAAAAATTACATTCAGTCCCAAACACAGAAGCACAATCTCTTTTAAGAACCACAGAATCATCCTGCACTTGCCTAGTATGGCAGTGGCTCTGCTTCAGCAATTGACAGGCAAAACGGGCGATCCATGGGGATGATATGGAGAGCAAAATTCAACTGCCCCATCACCACCTGCAACTAATGCAAGGTCACTTTCTGGCTAACAGGCAGTCCCTCAATGCCTTTGGGGGGGATAGAGACACCCACCAGCGAGTCTGATTCAATCCCCAGGAACTCAGTAGTCGTAGCTGGGCCATAGGTCTTGTTGCACACACCAGGGGTACCCCAAAAATCCCCATCAATTCCTAGAAAGACTGCAAGCCCCCACAACACTCAGCCATACGGGGACACACAGAAAAAGGAAGTCATCCAAATAGTGCAACACCCACCGGTGCCCTGACCTCAGTCTGAATACCCACTCAAGTAAGGTGCTAAACTTCTCGAAATAAGCACAGGAGACAGAACAACCCATAGTCCTACACTTATTGAAGTAGAAAGACCATTCAGACTGGAAACCCAGCAGATGAAAATCATCTAGGTGCACAGGTAGCAGCTGAAGAGTGGATTCTATGTCCTTCTTCCCTAGCAGCGTCCTTTGTGCCAATTCCTGCAGCATCCTCTTTGCCTGATCCACAAAGGCATATTTGATGGAGCACTGTCCATCATCAATAGCTTTGTTAAGATTAACCCCTGGTGTGGAACACATGCCCTCCTTCCCCTTGCCTGTTTAGGCCCTGGGCACTGCATTACCCCTGGGACGTGTATTTTTTTAAGGGGAGTGTGGCATGTGGTCCCCCACCCCTGGATTATTTCTGTTCCGGGGACCCAATCTGCCAGGGCTCGACATATTTGTTTAAGTGACGGGAGCCACGCAGGCCCTCTCCTCCGAGCCGAGTCCGGCCCCAGGGACCTCATCCCTCAGGACACCAAACTAATTGTTTAGGGTGGAGTGTGAGGGGGCATGCGACCCTCTTCCCCGGGCTGATTTTGGCCCCGGGAACCCATCCCCCTTGTGTGCACTGTTATTGTTTAGGAGGAGGGGGCACAAGGCTTCCCCTCCCCAGGCTGATTTTGGCCTGGAGATACCATCCCCAGGGCCAGTGCACTTTTCATGACAAGGGGGGGGCACGTGGCTCCCGTCCCTGGGCTGACATAGGCCTGGGAACCCCATCCTCCAGGATCTAGAGTAAACACAGGTTTCTCTGTCTGCACCACTGCGGGCAGGCAAACCATTATGTCCCAGGTGTGGACTCCGCAGGACATAGCTGCTGAGCCAGCCCCAGAGATTGGGGTCCCCAGAGTCATTAATGGCTCAAGGAGGGGTGCAGTGTAACTGCCTCCCTTCAAGTAATCGGCCTTAGGGGTGGGCTCCCTGGGGCCATTTGAGACTCAGACAGAGAGGCCGTTGGCCACCTCGCATGTCCTTAGGTTTCAGCCCCAGGGCTGTGCTCCCTGGGGCCTCTCGAGGATGGGGAGTTGGCCATGTGATGCCTACTCCATAAAATCAATAATGGCACCAGGAGTGGGCTCCCTGGGGCCTCTGGATGCATGGTGAGGAGGGCCACGTGGCCAGCCTCCCCAATAAAAGAAATATTGGGCAAGAGGGTGAGTTCCTGGGGCCTTTGGAGGCTCAGGGAGGGGGGACATGCAGCCCCCACCCCCTTTATGAAATCAGACCTGTTGGTAGCTCCCTGGGGCATAAGATAATTAATTTTGCCCCTGGCACCATTATTTTTTTGATCCCACAAGACTCTTGCAGGATCACAGCATTTTTGGTCAATTTTGTTTCTTTTTTGTACCCTGGGGGGTCTGCCTGCGTCCCCCATGGGACCTAGGGGGTCAGGGTATCACCACCTTGCCCTTTTACAGTTTTCCAAGAGTCCTGTTGTGGCTTGCGCCCCCGCCACGTAGTTATCTCATCAATATTTTTACTGCAAATGTTAGAGTGATAATATGAATGGAGCTATCAAAGATGTCATGAGTGATGTACTATCTGGGGTAATTATCAGTGCATGGTAAGACCTTGAGTTACAGTTACCTTAGGGCACGAGTTATAGTTACTTGAGCTAACCATAACTATAACTGCTGAATTTCTATGATTTTGTGCCTTAATTAGCAGCTCCTTGCATGTGGGAGCAATGTTTTCCACTCCTTCCCTTCCCCCAGGTTAGCGAGTAGGGAAAGAGATGAAAACTTCCCTTTCAGCCACTGAGAGCATTTTTAAGCTCCCACTTACTGAAAGCAGAGTTACGTTTTCTTTTGCTTGGTGAGAGCTGTCAGCTCTGCCAAATAAAAGCAAACAGCTACCTCTCGAGGGGGTGCACTTTGGGTGGTAGTAGGAGCCGGCTCTCCCGGGTGGCGGTCCTCAGGGCCATATATGGCTCCACGCTGGGGGGGGGGGCTTTTTGTTTTCAGTTTGGCCCCGGGGCAGTGGTAGTCCCTGGGGCCAGTGGTCCGTGACAGACCTCCTTCTTAAATGTGTTTGTAGTCCAAAGAATGTGGCAGTCCCCGGGGCCCATGGGGAGTCACAGCAGGACCCCCGTACTTCCTTCGTTATGTGTTGCCAGGGGGAGGCTTTGGACCCCAGGGCGCCTTGCAGATTTTATAAACAGCCACAGGATGTTGCCCCGGGTAGGTGGTGGGCCTTGGTGCATGGGGGGCTGCACAGCCTACACACATATTTATAAAGCATGGCCCCAGGAAGGTGGTGGTCCCGAGGGCTTGTAAAAGCCCTAGACAGGGGTCCTGTGTGCCCCACTTCCTTTTTTGCCGCTATATCGCCCCCAGGACTTGGCCCATGTGGGAGCCACAGCAGTTTTAACTGTGAGAGACTACGTCTTGTTTTTCATTCACTGCAAAATGTGCAGATATTCACAAATTTTGCTGTGAATTTTTTTTTAAATGGCTCTTTGTCCTGGAGGAGGTGTACCAGGGGTACCAAGGCTAGGAGGTTATTGTTAACCTTTGTTTTTTCAAGTGAAAAAAAATAATATATATATATATATATGTTCACTTAAAAAAACAAATTATGGGACGTGATTCAGTGGGTGGTGTTCTGATGACGTGGAGGTGGAGCAGGCTCCCCTTCCCTGCCGACCGCCAGTATGGCTGCTGGCGGCTCTCCGTACGGAAAAGGGCAGAGGGCTGCCAGCAGTTATGATACGCTGTGCGGAAAACCGCCTGCACTGGTGGCCTTCCGCACGGCAGTACCTCAGTGGTCTTGCTAAAAGGTCCATATGAGGGCCAAAGTTTACTGGGATGCCCCCACCATGCACAGTTTTTTCTTCAATTGTTTGACTTCTATTGTTTCATTGATATTTTTATTGATGTTATAAAATTTGTCAGGAGTGCTGTAATGTATGTGGTACTTAGCAGTCAGTGCATGGTGAGGATAATGGTTACCTTAGGTCACGAGTTATAGTTATTTGAAACAACTCTAACTATAACTGCTGAATTTCTCTGGTTTTGTGCAAGTAAATTCAGAACCTAACTATAACATGCCTGTAACCTTCAGTTTTTAAGTGAATTTTTCTGTTATTTAAATTCTATTTCCTAACTATATTGTCTCAGTAACCTTTGGGTTTTTTCAGTAAATTTCTATGGTTTTCTTTACTATAAATTAATCCAACCACTGCGGCGCACCACCTTCGGCAGTGTGCGGCGGCGGTTGGCCGCAGAGCCTAGCCTATGGCGCAGTACACAGTCTTCGGCCATGCAAAACGGGGAATGGCCGCAGGGCCTGACTCTCTGGGTGTGAGAGGGTGTTTCTGGGTGTGAGAGCATCTGGGTGTGTGAGTGTGTGTGAGAGGCTCTATGTGGATGTGAGAATGGGTGTGAGAGTGTCTTGGTATTAGAGTATGTGTAAGAAGGTGTCTCTGGGTGTGACAGTGGGTGTGAGTGTCTCTGTGAATGGATGTGTGTGTCTCTGAGGATCTGTGAGTGTATGTCTGAGAGTATTTGTGGGTCTGTGCATGGGTGCATAAGTCTCTGAAGTGAGTGTGTGAGTGGGTGCGTGAATGTCTGAGTGGGTGTGTGAGTCTCTGAAAAAGTCTGGGAGTGGGTGCATGAGTCTGAGTGCGTCTGTGAGTATGTCTGTGAGTGGGTGCATGAGTGTGTAAGTCGGTCTGTGAGTGGGTGCCTGACTGTCTGAGTGGGCCTTTGAGTGGTTGCGTGGGTATCTGAGTGGGTCTGTGAGTGGGTGCATGAGTGTCTGAGTGCATCTGTGAGTAGGTGTGTGAGTCTATGTGTGGGTGTGTCAGTAGCTGTGTGAGTGACTCTGCCACAAAGGAACCTCTTCTGCCCTTGTATCCAACAAGAGTCCACAGCTTTGCATGAAATATCTACCCAAGTGGAATTCTTTCTGCCTCCTTGGGTAAATGTCCAGTATGCATTCTCCAGTATGCATTCTTCACTACGGCTGTGCAATGGAGCACAAGGAAATGTCACCAGTGACCTTGTGTACATTTTGGCAACATGATTGTTCCTGTTGCCTGTTTCTCTAGAATTCTGTGATAAAATGAATCCTCTTATAGAAAGGCCAACAAGTCTAGAAAGATGTAAATTGCCATTAAACCACGGTCCTTCATCTTATCTATATGAAGTAAGTGCTTCTTTCTTTTGTGGCGATGTCCTCATATTCCTCAGCATCAAGAAGGCACCATCAAAATTGGTGGGAAACGGACTGGAGGGCCCTTTGGGAAGCTGTCCATCACCCTGGCAAAAGGGGGAAAGACATGCATACTACTAAGGTGGACAGAGCGGGCTAAGTGGGTGCAGCTTCCAGGAGATTAGCATATTTGCATATTCTTAGCAATTTAAAGGAAGACCCATGAACTCTAGGGGAGGGGTGCTGCATGGAACCCTATCCCCCTGGGCCCACTATTATTCAACAAGTGAGGGGGGCTCTAGGCCCCCCCTCTCCTGGCCAATTTTAGCTCTGGGACCCCATCCCCCGGAGCCCGCCTCTATTAAATGGAGGAGACAGCCATGCACCCTCTCCCTGGGTTGATTTTGGCCCCAGGGACCCCATCGCCTGGGGGCCGGCCATCTCTCATGAGTGCTCTCTAGGGCACCCAGTGTGGAATAGGACTACGGGGTGAGCTTCAAAGCCCCCACAGTCCCAGCCGGCTCCCTCCCTCCTGCAGGAGCCAGCATTGCTGTTACAGACAGGGAGCTGCTAAACATGCAGCTTCCTGTCTGTGAAAGCAATTGTTTTCTCTATTTCCCTTCCCGTATGTCTGCAACCTGGGAAACAGAGGAAATCTCCGCTCCCAGCAAGCGAGAGCTGTTTAACAGCTCTTACTTGCTGGGTGCTGACTTGTGTTAGCTCTGACTTGGTGGGAGCTGTCAAAGCCCCCCTCATCTAACATTTAAACAGCCCAGGAAAGGTGGTGGTCCCCGGGCCTGTGGGGGGGGCTGTTTCCCCCCCCCCCCCCCTTAGCTGGAAATCATTTCCCCGGGGTCCTGGTGGTCTCTGTGCCCCCAGCCCCTATTTTGAAAGAATTGCCCTGGGGCGGTGGCAGTCCCCAGGCTTGGGGCGTGCCACGTGCCCCCGTATATAATACAATCTTAGCCCTAGGGAGGTGGTTGTCCCCGGGTGGGTCCGCAGGAACCCCCTACTATGATTAAAAGATTTTGCCCTGTGGAGGTGGGTAATAGGTAATATATAGGTACATATATTACCTACTAGCAGTCGGCCAGTAGGTAGTTATAGTTAGCGCCTAGTTTCCACAGGGAAAGTGTTTTATATGTTTTGTCAATTACTTTGGTACCATTTGATGAATCATCACAAACTTTTCACAACTAAGATGGCATTCGGTTCAGCTCCTGTCTTGAAAATTTCAGGGTGGTTCGTCCAGTGGGGACCGAGGAATAGAGGGGTCCTAAATGCTTTTCCCTCATGCAAGTTCCCATACGGGTTTTGAACATGACTACAGCCGAACCACTGGACGGAATTACACCAAATGAGGTCGGAAGGTAGCTGTTGGTTCAGAAAGTGCCCCCTTTGTTATTTGTTGTAAATCTGTTCAGTAGTGTTTGAGATATTAAAAGAAAACCAAGTTTATATATATTGATGCGCAAACATTTTGCAAAATGCTTCCAATCTCAAGCAGAGATCTGATTGGCTGGAGATGTTGGCAGACATTTTGGGACTCAGACTCAGCCAAGACCTAAACAAAATACTAAAAAATAAAGAAAAGGGGAAGGGGTAAGAATATCCTAATCCCCTAGCCTTCGTGATGGGGTCCCCCTGTTACCTTCAAAGGCAGAAGAGCATGTTTAACATTTTTGATATGAAATCTTAGTGGATTCGCAAATCCATAGCAATTTATTTTTAAAAAGCAAGCGCTTCTGCCTGTTTGCAAGAAAGCACCTGGGTGGGCATGCCCATATATAGAAAAAATAAAGGAGGGGCACATGGGGCACTCTTCCTGAGGCTCTTGTGAGCCCCGGGGTCCACCACTTCCCTGGGCCTTTATTGTTATTAGGGAGGGGGGGGGCACGCGGACCTCACCCCCATCCATTGGGCTCCTTGAACCCCATGGGTTGCCACCTCCCCTAGGTTTTAATTTACATATGGAGAGGGGCCCCGCAGACCCCCTCCTGGGGCTAAAATATGCCCTGGGGACCACCACCTTGCTTTTTCCCTTGGCAGGGTCCCAGAGAGACCCTAGCACCAAGGCTAAAGGGTCAGGGTATTCCTACCCTGCCCTCTTTTCTTTTCTTTGCCAAGGCCTTGCATGGTGCAGGGTTGACTGGGTAATGGGGTTTTGGCCGCAGGAAAGGCCCTGGTGCCACCTTCTGCTATATATGGCTGAAGGCTGTGAATGGCACGCGGTTGGGTTCTTATAGGGGGTTGGCCGCAGGGCCTGGCTGCAGGCCAACCACTGCTGCGCATGGCAGAAAGTCCATGCGTAATGTGGGATTGGGTGCTTATAGGGGGGTTGGCTGCAGCAATCCTCACTACGCCATGCATGGAAGTGCTTGGATTACCGGAAAAGTAATTAAAAATACTTTATGTTAAAATAAAACATAGAAATCAACTGATAAACCAAAGGTTACAAGGACTTTGTAGTTAGGAAATGTACTTAAAAAAACATTGGTTACAGGAACATTTCAGTTAGAGTCACATTTTACTCACACAAAACCATAGAAATTCAGCAGGTATAGTTATGGTTAGTTCAAGTAACTTTACCTCACAGACAAAGGAAACTATAACTTCCACCCTTGCCATGCACTGCTAATTACCCCATATATAACATTACTCATGACATCCTTGATAACATCATTCCTAATATCAATGCAACATTTGCATAAAAACTAATGAAGAGAAAACTGTGCAAGGTGGGGGCACTAGTTATAGTTAACTTAGGGCACAAGATATAGTTACTTGAGCTTTAGAGTACTGTGGAGAGGCAGAGTTTCGGGACATGGACTCGGATAACTGAGGGCAGGGAGGAGGGTGCTGAGGCAACAAGTTGACCACGATGGGCAGGTGAGAGGGGCAGTGGCAGCACAAGGGACCATGGAAGGCAGCGGAAAGGGGGGCAAGGGCAACAAATGAACTATGCAGGACAGTCAAGATAGTCTGTGGCAGTAAAACAGACCATTGATGGCAGAAGGAAGAGGCAGTGGCAGTTCAACCATACATGCCAGCAGACCCGATTCAGACGCGAGACTCCAGATGTTTTCCAGCCCGAAAGGCTTTATTTCTTCTGCCTCCTGCCTAAAATCTCCTCTTTTTCAATGTACGTCAGTGGGGAAAATCAAGTTCAAAATGTTTAGTAGTATGGTACATTGGTTCATGGGGAAGGACATGGACTCGTATAATGGAGGTCAGGAGGGAGATGGGTAGGGGCACAAAACTGGCCTTACAGGGCAGGCATTATGGTTTGCAGCAGCACAATAGACTGCACAGGGAAGGCAGGAAGGAAGTGCAGCACAACAAACCATGGAAAGCAATAAGGACGGGACAGGGTCATACACATGGACATCAGAGAGCAGAGAGGAGAGAGGCAAGGGCAGCAAACTGACCACACTGGACAGACAGGAGAGACAGTTACAGCATAACGGACCATGAAGGGCAGGAGGGAGGGTGCAGGCGCATGACAATGGACCAGACAAGGTAGAAGGAAGGAGATAGAACCCTGCACATGGAAAAAGGAGGACAGGAGCAGCAAGCTGACCATGAAGGGCAGGTGGGATGGGCACTGGAAGCACAACACACCATGGAGGGCAACAGTGAGACTATAATGGCATACACACAGCCAACGAAGGGAAGATAGGAGTGAGTCATGGGCAGACAGGGCAGGTGGGAGGGGCTGTGGCATTACCAAAGACCATGCATAGCAAGAAGGATGATTAGTGACAGCACACCGCCCATGGGAGGAAAGAGGGAGGGAGTTGGGGCATGCACAGAGGACTATGGACTACATAAGAGAGGGGTAGTGGCTGGACATAGACAAGAGAGGGTAGTGGAAGGGGCTTCACAACAGACCATGCAGGGCCAAGCAGGAGGTACAGTTGCAACACAACAAACCATGGAGGATATATATATCAGAATGCCTTTCATAAGGGCCACGGAGCACGCCGGGTTTTCCTAAGTACCCCTTTTGCACTTGACTCTCAGTGGTAGCTGTGGATGAGCAGTCAGTCTCCCTTGAGAGGAAAGTGTAGATACATGTTAGTGAAAACAACTCATAACTCAAAGTGCAGTAATGTAAATAAATTTGTATGCAGTCAATTACTTGCCTCCTGACATACGAAGTTGCTGCAGTACCTGCTGGCAAGGCGTCAACCTTTCCTATTTAGCCACCTATACCACGGTAGCTCCTCCTGGCATATGGAGTCGCTGATAAGGCCCACACAAGTTTTGGTGCTTTGTCGGTAACAAACACTTCTCTGATGGCCCCCCGGCATACGGGGTCACCGAAACAAGGCGGTATGGGCTTCACACTGCCAGAATGGGACATGGGTTAGTCCACGGCAGCTTTCTCCTGGCATACGGGGGGAGCATTGATTCAATTCTCAACACAGACAATGACCCATTCAGTGCACAGCTGTCTTGTACACCTCTCACCTAGAGTCCCCTCAGTAGGGCTCTCCACTCCACCTCACTCCCTCCGATGATCTCCTTTACCTCTCAGAACTTTTATTTTGAAGTTCTGCTTCTTTGGATGTGCACACCTTTCTCTCTCTCTTCTTTCTCTTGTAAGGCTGTCTGTCACAACAGGAGAGACATTGAAGCTGATAGTTCTACAACACAGGCAATGAGAGTGACTAGAGTTCACATCTGGATGTCAGTTACAGTGATATGTGCATCAAAAGGTTAATCCCGGGCTCCCAGCTATCCTCTTTATGAGTCCCTTATCAGACCCATTTCCTTCCTGAGATATGTCCAGGCCCTTTCCTTCTGATCTATTATTGAAGCAAAGATCACCTTTTGAAGTGTACAGTGGGAGTCTCTCTCTCTCTCTCTCTCACTCTCTCTCACTCTCTCTCTCACCCTCTCTCTCTCTCACTCACTCTCTCTCACTCTCTCTCACTCTCTCTCCTTCTCCAGTGTGTCCCACCCAGCACACAGGAATGCAGCCACACACAAATCTGTCCGAGGGAATTCTTCTAATCATCATGCCTAAGGTAGGCCTGGGCTTCTCAAAATGGAACCCAGTGTCCTCCATATAAGGTACAATTTCAGGCACACTTGCTCTCAGAGAATGGGCACTGCACACAATCTTTTCAGCACTATTACCTTCATGCATTGTGCCCTTACATACACACATAGATTCAGCACATACATTCGCTCTGCACACTGTTTAGCATTTCTGTGTGGTACCATGGTGCACTAATTGCAAACACACACACTGCCAGTACATGCATTCACTGCACAACACTCAACTTTTCATGTATTATAATTTTTAATAGCACACATACAACTAGCAAATTCTTCCACTGCATACACTGCACAGCACTATGGGGGTTATTCTAACTTTGGAGGAGTGTTAATCCGTCCCAAAAGTGACGGTAAAGTGACGGATATACCACCAGCCGTATTACGAGTTCCATAGGATATAATGGACTCGTAATTTATGCTGGTGGTAAATCCGTCACTTTTCTGTCACTTTTGGGACGGATTAACACCTCCTCCAAAGTTAGAATAACCCCCTATATCTTTTATGTAATGTATTCCTTGATGGTATACATATAGCTAGTACATGCATGTACTGCACTGCACCACTCTATCCCTGTATTTTACCCATCCCAGACACACATACATCCTGCACAAGCGCTACTTCTGTGCTGCACAGCACTTCACATGTAACTGATGTAAGGCAAGAGTGAGTTAAGTACACAGCAGTGAAATTTTTAAAAGTTGAGAGCTCACCTCAGGGTGAAAAGGACCGACTAAGTCCTACTGATCACTACACAAGATGCTGCTTAACGTCAGGCGGGTGAAAGCAGTAGCCTTCCAGCACTACGAGGGTAGAACTGTTGGCGCCCTTCCCTTGTCCAACAAGACCGCAGTCCGTGAGGCAGGCCTATGTCATGGCACAAGTGTATGACTGTATATATATAGTAGCAAAGTCAGCAACTTACAAAGAATTCTTTGGCATTTTCATGATTTCAGGCCTTGTATTTTCAAACATCTCTGCACACGTGTTTCTGGTTTAATCCCTTCATCAGCAGAGAACAAACATTTCCTTCCTTTTTCAAAGGCCAACTGCCTGGCTGCTCAGCAGATTTAATTGCAGGCACCTGATATCAGTTGAATACCAGTTCTGTCTCAGTGGATCTCACGTGAGCTGCAAAATGCACCCTGGTAAGGGTCGTCCTGCACATTTTAAAATTATATCCAGGGTGGGTTGCTGAAGCCAAACAAAATAATAAAACACAGTTCATTACCCCAGTGGGCAAATTCAAAGTGAGAACATCGTTTTTGCTGCCAGTGTTCCAATCTGCTGCTCTGAAAGTGACCATCCATAAAGTCACACATAGATCTTCTCCTTTATGCAGTGGTGCTGCCTTCATGGCTGGACACGCTGTTTACCAAAAAGAGTTGTCATGAAGGAAAGCGCACTCACAACAGCTCACGAGAGATCCATTGGAACCCAGAAACATGTGCCCAGAGAAGTTTGAAAATACAAGGCCTGAAATATTGAAAACGCTGAAGAATTCTCAGTAAGTTGCTGACTTTGCTACATTGCATAAGGACCGGTTGTGAGTGCGCTCAGATAACAGTTGGGTAAAGTATTTTATTAGCACCAAAACACTTAAACAATTAAACAGTAATATTTCCAAAGCAGTTTAGTAAAAAGAAGAAAGATGTAATGATTGAAATAACACCAAATAACTAAAGATCGGTAAAAAAGGATCAAGAGTTATGAATTTTTCACGAAATAGGGCACAATTCAGTGTTGTAATAGTATGTTACCAAAAGTGTCCACTGGATGCCACACTTGCATGAAAAAGAGGTACTAGTGAATTACTCATTCTCATACAGGCTAGGAGATCAGATGCAGCGCCATTTACCATGCAGACTTTTGCACTAAATGGTCACAGGATTCTTTGGGGGGATATTTCTCTGCCCCTTTGCTTTAGTGCACACCCAAAATTCTAGTACCAACTATTAAAAGAAGTTGAATATCTTCTTTCTGGTCACTCATCAAACCCCCCGATTGCCGTGGACAGCTTCCAGCATGCCAGGGCCCAGATAGCAGTGGGAGAAGGCACAGCCACTCTTGTCAGCATGGTCCTTCGTAAAAGTCCCTGTTCTATTTTTTCCCAGCAGTTTCATGTCAGAAGAAACATTTATGATTTGTTTAAAAGTCTACTTCCAATCTTTATTAAGTGAGGTGTAAAATATCCCTTGGAGCCCATAAGGCCTGGGTACGTAATGTGTAGACGTGAGACACGGTAGGCAGGGAACTGACCATGTCTCAGAAGTAACAGAATTCTAAATGTTTCTACCTGCTCAGGCTTAACCCAACCTTGCCACTGCCAGAGGCCAGCTTTCAGTATAAAAAGCCTTACGTCCATATTCTGGCATGAGGAAAGAGCAAGACACCCCACTGACATACCACTTTGATTAGTACTAAAATTCTAATGTAATTGTGTACTTAGCTTTTTGGTAGCAATATTGCAAAGTTGATTTTTATGCTCCCTGTAACTTGAGAAATAGTTATGCTAGTGTATGCGCTCTGCAGCATGTGAAAGAAATGTATGCACCTATATTGTCTCAGTAGCTGAAAGAGTTAAGTCTGGTGAGGTTTGCATCTGTATCCCGTGCGCGCTAGCTGCACTAATGTGTGTATCTGTATGCCCTATGTAAGATGAGAAATAGCTGTGCTGTGTGCCCCTGTATGCGCTCTGTAGCATGAGAAATAGCTGTAGTGATGTGTGCACCTGTGCGTGCTCTGTAGCATGAGAAATAGCTGTGCTGATGTGTGCACCTTTGTGGGCTCTCTAGCAGGAGAAACAGCTGTGCCGTGTTCACCTGTGTGCGCTCTATAGCATGAGGAATAGCTGTTCTGTCTGCACCTGTGTGCGCTCTGCAACATGAGAAATAGATGCACTGTCTGCACCTGCATGCGCTCTGTAGCATAAGAAATAGCTGTGATTATATGTGCATCTCTATGCGCTTTGTTGTGGTGACGTATGCACTTGTATGCGCTCTGTAGCATGAGAAATAGTTGTTCTGTGTGCGCCTGTGTGCGCTCTGTAGCATGAGGAATAACTATGCTAACGCGTGCACCTGTGCGTGCTCTGTAACATGAGAAATAGCTGCGCTGTGTGCACCTGTATCTGTTCTCTGTAGCCTGAGAAATAGTTGCGCTGTGTGCACCGGTGTGGCCTTGCTGTGCTGATGTGTGCACCTGTATGTTCTCTGTAACATGAGAAATATCTCTGCTGTGTGCACCTGTATGCATCTCTGTGGCATGAGGAATAGCTATCGTGATATGGGCTATGTAACATGAGAAATAGCTGTGCTGTGTGCACCTGTGTGCGGTCTGTAGCATGAGGAATAGCTATGCTGACGCATGCACCTGTATGTGCACTGTAACATGAGAAATAGCTGCGCTGTGTGCACCTGTATCTGTTCTCTGTAGCCTGAGAAATAGGTGCGCTGTGTGCACCGGTGTGGCCTTTGCTGTGCTGATGTGTGCACCTGTTTGCACTCTGTAGCATGAGAAATACCTGCGCTGAGTGCACCTGTGAGCTCTCTGTAACATGTGAAAAAGCTGTGCTGGTGTGTGCACCAGTGTGCTCTCTGTAACATGAGAAATATCTCTGTCGCGTGCACCTGTGTGCATCTCTGTGGCATGAGGAATAGCTGTCGTGATATGGGCTATGTAACATGAGAAATAGCTGCGCTGTGTGCGCTTTGTGGCATGAGAAATAGCTATGCTGATATATGCACCTGTGTGCTTTCTGAAGCATGAGACGTAGCTCTGTGTGCACCTGTGTGCTCCTGGTAGCAAGGCAAATAGCTGTGCTGATGTGTGCTCTATGTATCCTGAGAAACATAGCTCTGCTGAGGTATGTAGGGGTATGCTGGCTCACTGTAACCCGAGGGATAGCTCTGCTGGGGTGTGTAGTGGTATGCTGTCTGCGCCCCTGAGAGACTGGTGTGCCTCAGTGTGTGCACGAGCGCCCAATGTAACCCGAGGGATAGCTCTGCTGGGGTGTGTAGGGGTATGCTATCTGCGCCCCTAAGAGACTGGTGTGCCTCAGTGGGTGCACGAGCTCTCACTGTAACCCGAGGGATAGCTCTGCTGAGGTATGTAGGGGTATGCTGGCTCACTGTAACCCGAGGGATAGCTCTGCTGGGGTGTGTAGTGGTATGCTTTCTGCGCCCCTGAGAGACTGGTGTGCCTCAGTGGGTGCACGAGCTCTCACTGTAACCCGAGGGATAGCTCTGCTGAGGTATGTAGGGGTATGCTGGCTCACTGTAACCCGAGGGATAGCTCTGCTGGGGTGTGTAGTGGTATGCTGTCTGCGCCCCTGAGAGACTTGTGTTCCTCAGTGTGTGCACTAGCGCTCAATGTAACCCGAGGGATAGCCCTGCTGACGTGTTTTCCTTACGCTCTCCGTAAAGTGAGAAATAGCCCCGCTGACGGATTAGCCTGTAAAATATCTGTGAGCAGACTGGCAGCTCTGCGCCTCTTACTTAAGGATTTGAGGGCGGCAGCGAGTGAAAAAGTGAATGTTCTTTTCAGTTATTTGGAGATTTAACCGGCTATGAACACGAGCTAGAGAAATGACCGCAGGCCTCTGTATTTTTCTCGCGTAGCTAAACACACATCAACAGAGGAGCTGTGGGATTCCGCATAAATTGAGAGATATTTATCAGAACACAATAGATCAGAGCTTGAGCCCATATGGTGAAGAACAGCCTGTAAATAAGCCTGACGCTGATCTTGGCATACAGCATGTGTGCAGAAGCTGCAGCAAATGACCCTGCCCGAGGCCTGCATCTAGAGTAGACGGGAGGCACACCTCCTGAGAGGGATGAAGGCCCGATGTCTGCCGAGTGCCCTGCTTGGGCTGGGCTTTGAGTGATTGGCAGTTGATTCAGCAATTGGGTGCCTTGGGCCTCAGTGCAAGCCTGGAAAAAGGGCCGCCAAAAACCGCCAATCCGTAGTTGTGACACTGCAACTGGACTTCCTGGCCGGTCCTAGATCGGAGTGAGGCTGTGCTAAGGGCGCTGGAAGTAAGGGGTTCAGGGTGCTGTTGCTCCCCCAGAACAACCTGGTGGTAATCAGAATGAGCCATAAAGTGGGTTTTACATTTTGTGTTTATTTTGTTGAATTTGCTGAAAGTTCAGAAACAGAGGTCAAGTGTAATGCAATGTTTTCTGACAAATTGCTGCTTTTTAACATGGAGATAGATGTTTATGTTTTATATTCTGTTGTGTTTATTTGCATAGCGCACTATCAGCCGTAGGGCATCATAAAAACATTTTGGGACCTTCGCACTCCGACTTACTCCCCATGACATGGAGCATTCAAAAGAACAACATTCAGTGCTTTAAGTGGAATGAATAATGTGGAGAGGCCCTAGAACAGATGTGGCTTGAGAAGCCCTCGCACTAGGCATCGTATTTGTACTTAATACATGTGCATGTGAGACAGCATCCTGTGCTTGACAGATTAATAAATGGGGTCTCTCTGGACAAAGCATCATCAAAAGCAACAGGATATCTTATGAAGCAGTTTATATAGGACCTTTATCCAAGACCAAAAGTAGGAGACAAACTTGACAAGCTAAATGTAAAAGTAAGTTGTAATACATTAGTTATTCAGTTGGAATGAATTAATGCTTTGGGCTCTGGAACACCAATGGTAAACAACAGTAGTGAACTGTCACTTAGTTCCTTTGTCATTTACTCCATCTGTGACTTCTGTTGATCTTGCATTGCAGCACTAGCATGTGAGAGGCAGGAAGTTCGTTTTCTTTTCATTCAGCCAGTGAATGGCAAACATGAGGGCCCCCAAAGGGCATTGGCTCAATCTCCATTTTATGCCTTTGCGAGGCGCTAGCCCTGGCAGGTCTTGGCCCACCTTGAGCACTGCCAACTCTCCAAACAAGCATTTGCAATGCAACGGGTCTCGCATTTCTCTGAGTTAGAGCTATTAGCAGTTGTAAACTCCCAACTGGACTTTTCTTGCCTCATTAAATAGAAAAAAGAGCACGATTGCGTTGCTACAGTTCACTCATAGTGAAACCTATTTGCAAAAGTGCAATTATCTACGTAACCGGCAAAAGTGCAATTAACTATGTAACAGGGTCGATGTCATGCAAAGCGCTCGACTTCTGCCAGGCGAGATCGCGCTGTGAAAAAAGAGAAAAAGTAGTCCAGAAACCGGATGGAAAACAGCGAGCCTCGTATGTTTTCAGTACTTGGTCACTGCGCTCGATGAGGGCTAACCACCGGAAGAGGCATGACGAATGCATTCCTTTCACTAATGAAAGCAAGCAGATTTTAAAGGGCAAGCCCGCGAACCAATGAAAGACACTGATGTGACATGGGCGGGGCTCCGAGCCCTTTTCTAACTACTACAGCGTCTCGCAAGCGATACGCATGCGCAAGCTCGACCATAGAAAGTGTAATCAATATGTTCTTGAAGCTTCCAGCTCTCACAGGCTCATAGGCAGAAAGGTGGCTTTAGAAGGTGCGTGCAGTAGAGTGGGCAGAGCTGCTGTTAAGGGAGAATGAATTATGCAGGTGATGAGAGTGTTGCTGCAGCTCCTGGAAGGCTTCCCTTGGAACTGATAAATCACAAAGACAGACTTTTATGGATTCCCATGGGCTGCCACTGCCAAGGAGCGCCAATGTGTGCAGAGCCTGTGTCTGCCAGGGAGGATGTAATGAGAAGTTTGCCCTTCTTTACTGCTGTAGAGACATCTTGGTTGTGCACCCTCACTAAGGTGTCACACATATTATTACTTTGTCTTTGCAACAACTCTTTTTTATCTTCTTCTGAAGGATGAGAAGCTGAGTCAGACATATCGTGAATCAGAAAAGAATACATTGGGCTACTAGTATATAATTAATGATCCTCTTACTAATGAAAGGGCAGAATGGCTTAGCAGTTCGGGCTGAACTGTTCGTACTGGAGAAGGACCAAGACCAATTTGCATATGGTTGGCTCTTGTCTGAAGTGGGGTGGGGGGCAAAATCATGATGGACTGGATTGCAGCCAATAATAATCACCAGTGGATGAGGAAATCAAGTAATTCTTGGTTATTTCAGTGCAACACCTTAATTGTGAAGGCTATTCCAGGCATCGGTTTTGTGATCACCACGCCGTAGCATTCAAGCTGTACCCTAGTGGCAAGGCCCAACTAGGCCTGGGGTTACTTGTGTTCCCTCTCAGAGGGGATCTAGCTTGGCAGTTTGGGCAGGACTGTTCCTATGAAACAAAACTAAGGCAGTTCAGTGTGAAGTGGCATGGTGGGCAAAAAAAAGCTTGGCAGGATTGAGACTAAGAATAAGCACTAGCGGCTGAGTTTAATTTAAGAAATCCACCCATTACTTTCATGTTATCCTCATTTAACTGAGAGTCAAATGTGAGATTTAACTGAAGAAATTCAGTTCAGGAGTGCTATATAAAAACCTCAGTTACATATAGTTTATTAGAGAACAATGTTGGGGACTGTACAATAATATTGGACCCATGTAAAGTGTCTAAAAATAGGTTGACCCCCTTTTTCAGACTAGGAACAATTTTGGACCTTGTCTGTGTGCCTTTTCTGCGCAGGAAGGAGCAGGAATAGCTAGAATAACACTATCTCCTCTGCTCATGAAGGATTCGTAAGGACCCAACACTGTCACACACTGACTCTGCATCTTTGTGTACAAGGTTGTTACCTAAGCAGGATATAGTCAAAACACATAGGCCATTGGCTATCTGCCCATAACAGTAACAAACTCCTGGCCCACAGTCTTTGATTTTACTTTTTGTAACTAACTGTGCGTGCTGCAAATTTCCACCGTAGCCAAGGTGTATTATTCTGTATTTTCAATGGTAAAAGTTATGATGACACCACTTTACACATTGTGGTGAAAGTAAGGGGGATAGAAGTAAAAAATGGATTGCAGGTCTCACTGGACTTTACTTTTAGTATATAGATCATGGTGTGCAGGCCATTCATATGATCTCATGAAACATTAATAGTAATGTTTTGTTTGTACTTTACCCCACAGTTTTTTACACCAAGAAGACGCTCATTTCTAACACTCCCACTTCAGGTTGTACACTTCCCATAGTTCTTTTCTTTTATATTCATCCTGCTCTGATAAGACACCAACAGTAGGTTCAATGACGTAGGGATTCAGTGATTTCTTTGTCCTGACGAATGTCCCCGACCCTCAGTAGCGCAGTTCTGATAGCATAAAAAAATCAGTGCTTAATTTCAGCCGGTGGGGCCACCAGCACTTATTTTTCAGCACCGGCACATTTCCCCGAGAGCATGAGAGGGAAAGCGCACACAAATGGGAAAAAAGGGTGAAGAGAAAAATTGAAAAATGTCACAAAGGGAGAAAACTGAGACCTGCATGGGTGGGGCAAAAGCAGAGGGAGTGTCTGCCAGTGGATTAAAGAAGCCTGGGGTGCATCCAGGGCTACGCAGCCATGGTATTCAGCTGCCGACATTTCATTGCACTGGCCCTTGGCTTCTGAGCAAGGCTTCGGGCACCGGCATTCTTTCTCTTACAAATTAAGCACTGAGAAAAATGTACATAACATTCATCTTGACACAAGGACTCCTTAAATAATAACCTAGTGTGCCATACTTCTTTTATTCTTGTGTTAGAAAGGTACAACAAACTATCTACTTTATACCTTTCATTACACAACTTTAAGTGTTCTAACCTCTTGAAAAGAATGATATTCTCCTGAAACCATTGCCTGACGTTCGCTCACTGCTCAGCATATGGGATCTCAATCTTCAGCTCGCTGTGGGCATCTCCACAGCTGGAGCAAAGTCAATGATGAAGCATGCCAAACAATTGTGAGTGACAGTTCTTAACAAAAGAACCTTTCCTGAGCACTGTGGGGGGAGCCTGAAGGCCACCACGGTCCCAGCTGGCACCCCGCCTCCTGCGGGAGCTAGCACTGCTGTCACAGAGAGGGAGCTGCTAAAGTATCTCCCTCTCTGTGAGAGCAATTGTTTCTTCTGTCTCCCTGCCTGCATCTTTGCAGGCAGGCAGAGGAAACCTCTGCTCCGATGAAGGAAGAGCTGTTTGACAGCTCTCCCTTCATCTGAGCAGATTGTTTGCTGTGGCTTGGTGGCACATGTCAAAGATGCTGCCAAGCCACAGCAAATAGCTATATCCTGGGTTTGGGCCCCCCTCGATATAGCAGGAGCCAGCCCTGGGGTGTGGATGTCCTCTTCCAACATACATAACCCTAGTGGGGGTGGTCTCCAGGGCTACAGGTATCTGAAACAGACCCTCAATCTCTTTTTTAACATTTGCCCCAGGGAGGTTGTGGCCCCCTGGGCTGCAGGGGGGCTATGCAGCACCCCTGCATGCAATTGGACAAATGCCTGGGGGGGTGGTGGTCCCCTGGGCTGCAAGGGGGCCAGGCGCCCCCCTGCATTAATTATGATTAATGCCCTGGGGAGGTGGTGGTCTCCAGGGCTGAGGGGGGTGGGGCCAGGCAGCCCCGAGTTAAGTTTGATTAATGACCTGGGGAGATGGCAGTCCCTGGGGCTACGGGAGGGGGCTGTACCAAATAATGAAAGCCCTCAGGAGGTGGCCGTCCCTAGGGCTGGGGGGGGTGGGCAGCCTCTCTGCGCTGTAATAAACAATGCCCCCGGGACTTGGCCCACTCTGGGGCTTCAAAATGATGAAGGGTGGAAGCCAGCACTTCATTAAAAATAAAAAAATTCAGCAGACCCACCACGCCTCTCATTCAAAATTTCACAAAAATGCTTTTTAGGCCTAGAGGTTCCCTCTGGGACCCCAGCACAAGAGCTAAGGGGTCAGGGTGTCCCTACCCTGGCCCCTTTTTTTCTTTTTACATTTTGTTCTGGGACTCTGCTGAAGCCAAGTCCCAAGATGGCTGCCAACATTTCCTTGTTGAAGTGTTGGCAGCCAATCAGATCTCAGTATGAGATCATGAAGGGTCGCGAAACCATTGTGTCCCTATATACACAAATTTCCTTTAATTTCTCAAAAACTAATGAAACAAATTCACACCAAACCACAAAAAGGGCTCTTTCTGGACAAAAGCTACCTTTCTGCCAGATTTGTTATGATTCCACTCAGTGATTTTCACGCTATCGCTGTTCAAAATTTCCTATGGGAATTAACATTGGAAACACTCAAATTTTGACTCCCCCACCCCCCATATATCTTGGCCCTCGCTTGATGGATCACCCCAAAATTTTCCAGACAGCCGCTCACATGACTGTCAACATTTTGGGGGAATGTTGTGAAGATTTGTCAAGCGGCGCCAACGATATAGGCAATTAAAATACAACTTTTTCAATAGAAACTAGGTAATATCTAGATAGATAGATAGATAAGGCTACATTTAAGGTTTTGGGGAGGGTAGTGGTAAGGGGAGGGAAGCCAATTTTAGGGTTTAGGGGTGGGTAGTGGTAAAGGGTGGTTGGAGTACTTTTAGGGTTTTGGGGCAGGTAGTAGTAAAGGGTAGTAAGAGTACTTTTAGGGTTAACTTAGTGGTGACAGGTGGCAAGAGTAATTTTAAGGTTAAGGGGTGGTTATTGGTAAAGGGTGGTAAGAGTAATTGTAGGATTTAGGGGTGGTAAGAGTAATTTAGAAATCGGGATGGATAGGGGTAAAGGGTGTTAAGAGTAATTTTAATGTTTAGGGGTAAGTAGTGGTAAAGAAAAGTTAGGAGTCAATTAGAAAAGGGGAGCTATCTAGGGGTTGCCCCACAAAAGACAAAATAAATTTAATATTGCATTTAAAAGTATATATGTATGTATATATATTTGGATAGATTGTTTGAAGTTCCATGCAAGTGGTTGATTAGATGAATACAGGGGTTAGAAGGGCCTAGCTCTTATTGGGTTTCAGGCAGCGAATGGTTGTGGTCTGTGGAGTGGGGAGTAGTCCTTTGGCAGAGGTACTAGTGTTTGCTACAGGAGATTTTGCCGTATTACAGCACTGTAATTCTCAAGTGGCCTGCCATCAAATCGGTGAAACCCACTTCATCAATCTCAGAAGGATGAAATATTGGGATGCACTTGAAGGGATTCAGAATGCACAATACTGGCCAATAGGCACTGTATACCACCGTATCCCAGTGCCAATATACACAAGTGCATGCATATGCCTGCACACAAACGTGTGCACATTAATAGAAAGGCTGACAGAAGACTCTTAGATTACCCTCAGTAAGAATACAACATTTCTTTTGTTTACATTTAAATAGCACTATTAATGCCAAATAGCACTGCGAAAATGAAACAGCTAAGAATTATATAATTATATTCTAATGTCATACATTTTTGTTACATTTTATTGAGGTAAAAAAATCCTATGCATTGCTGGAAACTTGCATCCTTTGCTGTGGTGTAACATTACTGTATTTTTTGGAGACCAGGGCTAAGATGTGATAACTGCACTTCTATATATACCTGCTGATTTCACACTTCACATTTAGCTTCGGCAGTATGATGAGGGGCTGCTGTGGGGGAGAGATTGACAGAACCACTCCAAGAGACAACCATCGCTTTAGTTATTAACTCAGAGCAGCGTCAAACTTGAGATGGTACTTGGCATCCTGGTTCACTGACTCAACCCAGCCTCCGGACGCCGTCGACTGGTGGGCGATGGGGAGCGAGGGCCAAGGCCCCCTCAGCCTCTAGGTGCTGCGCGCTTGGTGAGGAGCATGATGATTTACTGTAGAGTTTTGTTCTGAAGTGCACATACAACTTGCCTGGCGGAAGGCGCACATTCCTGCTAGGAAGCCAGGAAGTTGGAAAGTGGATGATTTTCAGTACAACACCGCGTGACCGCCATTCTGCTTGTGGTTTTGGTTCCGGGAGGGCGCTGTCACTCACAGGCAGCTGGATGTAGATGCTACTTTAGCTTTGCAGAGGATATCAATGAAGCAGCATTCCGCGCCACTGACTGTAGTTACTGCAGCACCATGGAGAGCGCAGCACTGGCAGCAGAAGGGCTGCGCCATATGTCCCATCTGTCTCACCGTTACAAACTATGCAGTGTGATGCCACGCGCGCAAGTTTCAGCTTTAAGGAAGTGATGCTGCTCCATTAAACAAACACTAGGCAGCCGCCATGGTGCCATCGGCAGGGCCACAGACTCTCCAAGAAGCAGGGAGTCTGCCCGTGGATGGAGAACGTGGTGTCTAAATGCCATTTCTCGCAGGGTACCACGGTCTTTGTAGCAGACCTGCTTTACAGCGGGAGGTAGGAGGATGCTTGGTTCAGGGCGTGCAGCGTAGGCAGCTGCAAAAATTCATGTGTTTGCATTTCCCGAAACCAATCATTGATAGAATATGTTAGAGTGAGGGAAAGAAGTGTTTTGTCAACAGTGAAGTTTTGTGATTTTTATTCTTTGCAAAGTTTCTGTGTAAGTATTTTTGAATAATTGTCATACCCTAGCAACATCGGGCATGATGTACGTATGTATGTGGCGTTACTGTTGTAAGAGCATATCCAAAAGGCAGTGGAGTTCAGTCAAAGGCAAGCATAAAGTCAAAGGGTGATAAAACAAAGGTAGCTGAGTTGTAAACAGGTAATGAATGCATTGTGATGCAGTGATCTTTAAAGAAATGAGTCTTCAACTTTTTTCCTAAATTAGAGCAGCATTGGGGCCTTTGTCATAGCTATGGGGATGTTGTTCCAGACCCTGGATGCATACATGGAAAAGGTCTGCTGCCCTGTTTTTTAAATTGTTTACACTTTTTAGTCTGCACTCTTATTATGCTCTGGCTGCAGGTGCGCTGTGCACCAACAGAGATGCGGACTGGCTTGCAAGATAAGCTGGGGTGCTGGTCATGATGGCTTTGTAAATGATGCAGCTGGTTTTGAAAATGCGCTATGGTGTGTAAGATGACCTTAAGAAGTGCCAGTGTGAAGTCTGGTAGGCCATGGAGAGGGCTTTACCTCCATCCAGATATGAGAATATGAGGGCTTGAACAGCCGTTGTGACGTGACTTTCTTGGAACAAAGCTGCCTTTGTTTTTTTGTCATTGTGTTCCATGAGCATTAAGTTGATGTCCAGGGTGAATCCAAATAAGTTGGTATTCGGTTAACATTGGGGTTCAAAACTGTCAAGGTTCATGTCATTGAGCTAGATTTATATTGTTTCTTGATTGATCTTGGCAAATAACAAGAATGCTATCTTGGTTGGGCTGAGCTTCAGGTAGGCACTGGACATCTAGTTCTGGATGATGAGCAGGCAGTGTACGAGGCGTTGAATGTCTAAAGCAGATGAGACTTTCATGTAGAGTTGTGTCTTATCAATATATTGGTCAACCTTGATGCTGTTATGCTTGAGCAGAGCACCAATCTGCTCTATGTAAAGCTTCAACCACAGACCATATAGAACCCTATAGGATTCCAAAGTTGATTGGAATCTTATATGACCTGTAGGTGTCCGTGTGAGTGAACTGATGATGGTTGGTGAAGATGAAAAAGAAGAAAATGCATGTAGAATTTTTCTCTGCAACTTAACTTTTAGTGAGGTTAGTCTATGAACAATGGCATATCTATGTTTTCAGATTTTCTTTCACAGCTTACATAGTGCATGCAAACCTAGCTGAAATGCAATGGCGCTCGGAACGACCATAGCCATGGTTGATTATTATGAAAGGTTTAACCCACCTCCCTATGCCCCCCTCCCTGTTAGGAGGAGGAAAATGTATAGTATGCAGTTGCACAACAAAGACACCAGGGGTCCTAATCCAAGGAAGCAAAATGAACTCCCCCATGTCCTGGTTAGGTCCTGTAATGCAGTCATAATTGAGGTGCAGAGGGCTCCTAAAATCCCTGTGCCCCAGCACCACTGCACCTGCTGCACTAGAATAGTTATGCCCACGGCCAGGTGTGACACATAACTGTCTTGATTAATATGATTCAGAGAAGCTCTTGCATGGTGAAAAGGAGTGACGTTTACACATATCTTGTCCCACAACTTGTATTTGTATCAAAAGGAAAGGGAAGAATTAGTAGTGTCAGCAAGAGATAAAGGGGGTCATTACGACCGAGGCCGCGGGAGACAGAATACCGCCATTGCCGGCAGTATTCCTTGCTCCCTATTATGACATTTCCGCTGGGCCAGCGGACGGTAACAGTGTTACCGTCTGCTGGCCCAGCGGAAATGTCACATCAACATTGCTACCGGCTCATAATAGAGCCGGCGGCAATGCTGATGTGCAGCGGGTGCAGTAGCACCCGTCGCGCATTTCACTGCCCGAAATTCGGGCAGTGAAATGCGCGACGGGGCTATGCCTGGGGGCCCCTGCACTGCCCATGCCAAGTGCATGGGCAGTGCAGGGGCCCCCAGGGGCACCCCAAGTCCCCTTACCGCCAGCCTTTCAATGGCGGTGTGTACCGCCACGGACAGGCTGGCGGTCGGGGAATCATAATCCCCACCGCTGCCCTGGGGATTATGACCGCCAGGCGCAATCCTGGCGGGAAAGTGGAGGGGCCGGCGGTATGGCCGTGGCTTTTCCGCCACGGTCATAATTGCTGGCGGAACACCGCCAGCCTGTTGGCGGTGTTACCGCCAACTTACCGCTGGCCGCCAGGGTCGTAATGAGCCCCATAGTGTGCAGAATGAGACTACCCGATAGTTAAAGGCATAAGTGACCAAGGAAAAAGAGCCTTAAAATAGTTCAAAGCCCATACATGCAAGTCTGCAAAATGCAAAAAAAAATATTTTTTCCTGATAAAGAAATGATCCTTTCTTTACAAGCATATTGTCCGTCATATCAGCATATCAACAGTGCCAACCTGAAGAAGGAGCAAGAAAATAAAATGACCCCACTGAAATGCAGCATTAACCTTTTTTGAGTTGCTCTACCATTACACTCCCACCAATAGTGAACTACTTATGAGTTCAAGTAGTGGTTAACTAAGGAGAAACTTGATGGTGGTACGTATTACACGGATGTACGCATTTATGTCCGAGTGAATGTAGAAAGAAAACACAAGATTTTTTTTATCTGTTGAATGAATTGAGGACTTATATTGTGAAATTGGTTGTATTTTTCTATTATGATTACATTTTGACTTTTTTGTAGCCTGATAGCCTGCTGCTGAGGGCTGTACCAGTTATTAAAGGCTGTTAGCTTGTGTTATATGCCTGAGCTGCAGGCCAGGGTGTATAAAAGCAAAAAGGCCTTTAACAACTGATATAGCCAGAGGCGGAAAAGCGATAAGGCTATTAGAACATTCCATGGTCTGAGAGTAGAATGTTCTAAACTAAAAATTAAATTAAACATCAAAAAGGAAGATAAGAAAGACAAAGACTAGAATGTTGGAGGTGACAAATATTGGTCTTAAGCTTGTCAATAGTCTTCAGTGCAGCTCTAAAAATTCAGATGTTCAATGTTGCATCCTATTTGGTCAGTGAGTGTTTTCATAGACAGTGCAAAGCTTCTGAATCAAAATAGCAGAATCCAGATGTCATACACTGTAAGTGATAAAAGTTGGGTTAGATGGTGTATGCACTGATTGCATTGGACTGGATTAATAAGCATAAGTAAGATGTGTTGCAATGTTTATTGAGAAGTAGAGAGAAGATGGATACCTAACAACATTCCCACAGTTTAGAGAAAGCATAATGGAACATAGTCTGAAAATATTATCTGAAAAAGTGTCTCTTCACATTGTCAGGAAAATTGCATTAAGGGCCTCATTCTGAGTTGTGAGGTAACACTGGGATGTAACACCATAGACAGAATTAGTGATGTTGCACATTGTGTATTCCCCAGGTGCAGAATTACCTCCTGAATAGAAATTCTGTAGGTTAGATTTATAGATAACATGGTAATACAGCAAAACATGGAATATTACTCTTTGCCAAACAATTTTCTCAGGAAAAACATAGCCGAATATGTGCAGGATGAGGAAAAACTACCGGATTTTTTGAAACTGACACTCTACATATAATTCCGATTCAAGATGTAATTTCTTTTGTGCCCAAATTGGTTTTACTGCTGGCTCAGCATGTGTTCAACTGTGCTGAGATTCCGTATCTGTTCTTCAGGCATGTCATGGCATATATTAGGATTAGTAACAAAGACCTACAATGGCAAATGCCTTTCGTAGTGGAAGAGGGACACTCCTAAAGAATAGATGGTCCGATTTACGTCCTTATTTAGAGTACGGTTACTTCAACACTGGCTCCAGTGTTTTACTGAGTCGCCCTGATACAGTAAACACACTCCTATTTAAGAGATGTTTCAAATTAAGAGATGTTTGCTGCCCTAGCGGATGTCTCTTACATTGTCAGGAAGCACGTCACAGCGGTTCCTCTCATTGCACTGAAAGTGTGGCGTAGAGCGCCATCAAAATGACAGAGCCCTATGGCACACTTTCAATTTCTTTGTTTATTTTCAAAAAGAAAAAATCAAAGCAGGATTTTCTTTTTGAAAATAAAAAAAGCAATGACCCCTTGCCATAGGAGTCTTCTCCCATAACGTGGGGGGTCAGTAAAATGTTTTTACTTTTACTTACTGCCACTTTTTGGATGGCAGTAAATGAAAATAAAAACTTACCATTTGTTCACCCACTTTAAATAGGTCAGATGAACAAATGGCAAAACCTCCAATAGCCCTTACTGTGTTGGGCCATCTGAGGTATATGTCAGTAATGGGCACTCAGTAGACTCCGCTACTAGCATAATGACATCCACCCGACTATAAATGAGGTGAGCGGACCTTCAGTGCAGAGGAAAAGAGTATCCTTGTGGCCGCATGCTAAATCGGGCCCAAGACGTCTTAATAATCTACAGGTTTCTTTTTCATCCTTCTTATATAAGCTGGTAAAATGGAAAAATGAAAATCTTTTATTCTTTAATCATGAAAATTCCAGGATTAAGATTAAACAAGCATTGGCGAAGGCAATACGTCTCTCCTTTCAGCAATGCTGTAAAAAAGGAGATGTGATGATGCAGCTGCATTATTTTGTAGGTAAACGTGTGCCGTTATGTGTGTGGGTGCTACTTTTTGTTTTTTTACCAATCTGAGATGGATTGTTAAACAAAAAAAAAAAAAAAGATGTAACATAAACCACCTTTTTAAGGAGGAGGGCCTGAAAGCAATTACAACATTTTTTTGACTTAGTCTGGGTGTTGGTTCCTCCAGTTTTATGGGAAAGTTTGCCAATGATGAGAAAGTGAGTTAATTGGTGAATAACAGCCAATTAGCTCATGGTGGTTGCTTACGTGAGGCACTTCTTATGTGTATATTTTACATTTTTCACACAATTAGAAGTGAATTGATGTGAACATCCTCAGTCATTAGACTTGGTTAAAGCACAACACACAGACATGTGGGTAGTCTCTGGATGGGCACTAGGACAGGACTCTCCCTTAATATAAGTACATAGTTCCTAGGGATACTCTATAAAGTGGGAAATAGAGTCTGTATCGATTTAGCAAGGGTTTTGTTAAATTGATTTGGTTTCAGTGGAGGGCATCCTTGATATAAATTCCCTCTTCAGCTCCCAGTTTATTGGATGTTTTAGGATGGAAACTTTTGGCTCCAAATGGACTTTGTATCAGTGTGACGTACTCACTAGAATTGAATGAAGTGAAAGCTTGGTTCAGAATGTGGGAGTTCACAGGTACATGCAGTAGAATAAAGGCATGTGATTTACAACTCCATGTGTGGCAAAGTCATTGGCTGGTACCCAGGCTGGGGAGGATGCTACAACTTGTGACAAGATAGGGGATTAGTAACCTGAATAAGAATAGTGCTCTCCCAGGGGGGTTTGCTGCTGTCCAAGCAGACTGCTCATCCATGCCACCTGTGCCTTTGTCAAAATGCCAAGTCGACAGTTGGCATACATGGAGTCAAAGTGTAAGTCCAGCCAGCGTGAAGCAGTGGAAAACAAAGAAAGCTGCAGTGAAGAATCTATTTATCGTTGGTAAAGAAGCTACAGCCAAGACAATACTGAAAGGTGCAGCACTGCCATGCAAAATAACGTTATACATTGTACAGAGCATTAATGCTGAAGGCGGATACAACCAGGTTTTTAAAGTGCTGAAATCAACCAGGTGTCAGAAAATGCATACTGATGTGTAGAGAAGAAAAAATAAATTACCAAGCCCACTAAGGAGAGTCATCGTGCTACAGCATTCAACAGAGAGGCTCAAGGAGAAGTGCTTAGGGTTGTGCTTACAGAGCAGTCTATACCTGAAGCAGCTGCCCACCAGGATGTCAAGTGAGGCTCAGAACAACTTCACAGGTCTTCAAAGAGCAGAGAGTTCAAGGCAACAGTTGGATTCATGAAATTTTGATGATGGCAGCTAAGAAAGAAGACACAGTTCTATGTAATGTTAAAGATGATCTTGAGGCTCACACGTCAGAAGACTTTGGAGAAAGTTTACATACACTTGATCATCAAACAGCATCAGAGAGCATGCTACTCTCAAAGTCTGCAAGGTCCACACAAGTTTATAATGCGTCCGCCTTCCTGAAACCACCACCACCTTCCGATACTGCCAAACAGCAAAATATTGGCGGTAGATTGACTGCTAGTATAGAGACATTTGAAGATTTTATTAATACACTTGAAGAGACTGATAACAGAAGGATTTTCAACTATTTCAAAAATCTTGCTGGTGATGGTGTGAAAAAAGTTATAAAGAAACTGCGGAGAATTGAGGAAGAAGTCACATACCGTCAGATTAAGGATGCTTTGAATAACAAGTTCAATCTAGCACCAAACATTGAATATGAACAATTTTTTTTTTTTCAGTCAAGTGCGTGAAAGATTTGGTGAAACCTTCGATTAATTTGTGGAAATACTCAATGCACTCATCAGACACTGTAAGTTCAACTAATTTAATGATGAAGAAGCTGCGAGACCCTTAATCTGCAGGGTGTGTTGATGGCTGCGGAAGCTGCATGCTAAATCAGGCCCAAGACCTGCTGAAAGACAAGCTGCTGACATGGCGGCCAGAGGTGCTCAGAGTGAATCAGTCATGAATGTAAAAAGTAAGCCAAAGCAAAAGACTGAGGCACACAATGTGATGTCTACATGTAAATAGATGTTATGTTTTAGATGTGGATTTTCGTTTCCACATGAAGGAACTTCTCCCGCCATTGGACAGGTTTGTACAGTCTGTGGGAAAGAACCATTTTGTGATGATGTGTAGGATTAAGGAAAAAGTAAGTGCACCATGACGCAAAGACAAAATGGCTGCCAGAATGTTCCATCAGTAACGCTCAGCGTGCCTATTTACGTTCGCATTTTATCATCATTTGGAACTTGAGGAATGCTGCAGGTACATTACAACCTTTTCTAGACATGTTGGTTTGTTTCAATACAAAACACTTAGGGCCTGATTTAGATATGGGAGGACAGATTACCCCTACTCACAACGGTGACAGATATTCCATCTGCCAAAATTGAATTTCCATAGGAAATAATGTTATTTAGTTTTCCGAGGATGGAATATCATTCACCGTTGTGACAGAGTAACCCATCTGCTAACATTTAAATTGGGCCCTTAGTTTTGGTGTGCCATCAGCTGCAGAACTTTTTGAAGATGTAATTTGATGTAATATACAGCCTGTTGTAAATGTGGTCAACTATAGCAATGACATATTAGTTTTCAGAGCTACTCAGAAGGAGCACTGTAAAGCCCTCATACAAATATTTTGTTTACTTAGTGATACAGGTTTGACATTGAATACCAACAAGTGTGAGTTCACCAAGACAAAACTGAAATTCTTTGGCCATATCTTTTCTGATGGGAGTATGAAACCTGATCCTGCAAAAGTACAAGCTCTGTCAAATGTTGATCCCCCACAAGATGTTTCAATGGTACGTTCTTTTCTTGGTATGGCCAGTCACTGTTCAAGGTACATACAGGACTTTGCCACTGTTAGTGCTCCATTACAAGAGTTGACGAAGAAAAATGCTTCTCTTCAATGGTCACAAGAGTGTGAGAGACGTTTCAAGAGAATCAAACACACCATTGAAAATGCTAATGAAATGGCATTCTTCAATCCAAAGCTTCATACAAAGGTTGTAGTCTAATGTTAGCCCGGTTGGGTTAGACGCTATCTTTGCTCAGCATAGTGGATGCCCAAATACTCAGCAACATATTGTGGCCTATGCTAGTAGAAGTTTGTCCCAAACAGAACGTGCTTACTTACACCCAGAGAAAGAGAGTTTGGCTGTGGTATGGTCTTGTGAACATTTCCATGTATTCCTGTATGGAGAGCCTTTCACGCTGGTAACTTATTATCAAGCGCTACTGACTATCTTTGGCAATCCAGAAGTCAAGATGCCTCCTCGTGGGGGCTCCGATTGCACAAATATGATTATACAATTATGCATCATCCAGGAAAGGATCAGAATCCTGTTGACTATTTGTTTAGAGTGCCTATGCAAGGTCAATGTACTCCATCCAAGACTGCTGAAGCCTAAATTATTTAATCATCAAGTCCAATACACCAGCTGCTAGCTCGTTAGCCCTAATCATCATTGCCATGAGCCATGATAGTGACATGCTGATTTTAAAGGGAATAATTACACATCAGTTGTGGAATCGACATACTCAACCTCTCACCAATGACGGTAATATCAAAAATTCAGAAATATCAAGGATGAATTATAAATAACTCAAGAAGGAATCATATCAAAAGGGCCAAGAATACTGATATCGTATAGTCCATGACAAAAAGTAATTGAATTGGCTCACAAAGGACATTATGGTATCATTGCCACAAAAAGTGCTCTCAGAGACAGAGTTTGAGATCCGTACTTGTATAAAAGAGTTGAAAAAGAACTCTAGACCTTGCATATATGCAACTGCCTTTATACCAATGTCACTTATACTCTGAACATATCAGAACTCTCTAATCATGCATGGGAGAGAATAGCCAGCAATTTCTTCTGTCCATTGGACAATAAACATCACCTAATGGTGATTGTTGATGAATCCTCACTGATCCCTCTTGTTGAAGATCTCTCATCTACAACTCACAAACGAGTCATTGAAAAAATTGATGACATCTTTGCAACATAGAGCATTCCAGCCATTGTGAAGTCCAAAAAGGGGCCACCCTTTAACAGTAAGGAATTCAAAGAGTTTCTGGAGCATTTAAACATAAAGCATCAAAAGAGCACACCTTTATGGCTGCAGGCCAATGGACCTGTTGAGCGTTTTATGAGTACGCTAAAGAAAGCAGTACAGCGTGCAACTCTTGAAAAGCTCAGTTTGAAACAGTACAAAATTCTACTTTAAGAGCTTATCGTTCAACACCCCACAAACCCACAGGTGAAAGTCACAATACTTTTGACGTTTGGGAGAGCAATGACAACCAAGTTACCTCGATGAACCATCAAAAGAGACCAGAGTGAGAACATAATTCATACAAGGGACTTGATTAACAAGCAGAATTTGGAAGCTTACACTGATTAGAGGCGGCCCACAGGTGAATGAATATCACATTTCAAAATGTGACTGGGTAATCGCCCGACAAATGCACAAAAGAAAATCTGATGTTCCATATGATGCTGAACCATTCATTCCAAGTGGTGTTAACCAAATGACCTATGGTGACTGTCCAGTACCCAGGGAAATCTGTTACCAGAGACTCTTATCATCAGTCTTCAACTCCAAATGGTGAAAGAAGTACTGGCCCGGAACATTCAGTGACTGCTGCTATCTCTCTACCAACCTTGGCAATCTGTGACACTAAAGGTAACAGCTTACAGTTTCCAATAACCGGATTGGGTCGTATGATCAAAGCACCAAGTAGATTGATTGAATTGATATATTTGTACATGATTCTATATGTGTGTATGTATGCTGATATTGTTATTTCATTTAACAGAGGGGTAGATGTAGTGTCTTGCATGTTTTAGTACGGAACTTTTTTGGCTCCAAACGGACTCTGTATCAGTGTGACGTAATCGCTAGAATTTAATGTATTGAAAACTTGATTTAGAAAGCTCCTGTTAGTTCTTGGTAAGCCCTCAATGGGTCTTTTGCAGCCAGATAGCATACAGCGCAATGCTTAAAAATGATTTCATACCACGCCCTGCATGTGGTGTTCTCTCCACTAACTGCTCTGTTATGTGTCAATCCATGAAAGGATAAACAATATCTTAAATGTCAATAATGAGTGGTTTCAATCTGCTCTAAGTAAAGCTTTGAACAACACAGTGAGGAGGGTTATTGTTCCAAGCTGTTGCACACAACTCCAGTCAGTTTTGTGGAGAAAACTCTTGTGGACGCTAGGGGGTGTTAACACTCCATAAGCAAAAGTCTATTTACTAACTGAAAAGGAAGTTGTGGAGACTAATGAATAAACACGATGTCTCCATAGACTAAACTGTTCAACAACTGCACCTCAGTTTTCTGTAAATATCCATGTCCACTAAACCTCCCCAATTCCTTAGAAATGTCACCCACACTCACAAATCACTGAGGTATTCGCCACAGGAAGCGAATATTGGCAACACAACAGGGCTGTTGTGCTTTACATGGAAATACACTAGGAATGCCCAGTGGTGCCAGGGGCTGCTCGTTCATCCACCTACCCTCATCACCGTACACTCGCATTAATGTCCAGCTCAGTGCTTAATGTGTGCTTGTTGCTTCCGGTGCTGAGCACCGGCACTTATTTTTGAGGGCCGGGGCTTTTTCTTCATCGTCAAGCATTTGCTGCGAGCAAAAGACACATATGGGACAGACGGAGGAAGGGAAAAACCAAAGAGCATCATAAAGGGGGGGAAGTAGAAAGCTGCTAGAGTGAGCTGAAGGGGCAGGGAGTGGCTTTGTATAAAATGAAGAGGCCCGAGATGGCTTCAGGATTGCGCCGCCTCAGTATTCCGCGTTCACACATTTAATTGCAGCAGCCGCATGTTTAAGAGGAGGGCTTTAAACACCGGCACCTTTCTATTGACAAATCAAGCACTGGTCCAGCTCTGTTTTAGCTTGCACACACTCATTACTCTGCTGTGTCGGTCCGAGCCTTCGTCACATTACCCTGTAGATGCTGTCCCTCGTTACAAGTGCCCTGCAATTACCATGTTGCAGTGACAATCTCCCAAGGTTACTCCAGATGTTATCTTTAGTCACACATGCGGCTGTGTGGCAGAATATTGTATACGGAAATAGACATGCAATAGGTAGAGAAATAAGACCGAGGGTGGACAGATAATCAGACACGAAGATGGGCCACTAAGCAGACAGAGGGATGGATACAGAACCCGACAGTGTTTTCTGGCAGAGGAAGTAAGAGAGTATCTGATGAATTGGTAAAATAATGCTGGATTTATGGTAGTTTAGATTTATACTTTTGGGATTTTATAGAAACGAAACACCCATCGAGCATTAGAAAGCTGTAAAGGGATACCAAATGTTAGCTACTGAGGTGCCGAAACGGTTTTATTTTGATTTATGTGTTGTTATTTTGTGTCTAGCCTGCTCTCAGAGTACAGTGGAGCAGGTTATAAATAATAGAGTATTGCAGATACATTTGAATAAATATTCAGTGGGGAAAACTCTGCTCAGCGAGACTTGAGAGTTCTGGACCCCCGGTCAGAAGTCTCGAAAAGCAATCTTCCTGCGCGGAGGGCGGCCCGGGGGGACCGCCTCCCAGCAGCGCACCGCGCGGCCTCGCAGCAGGTTCAGCGCATCAGGCGGTAATTGATGGTTTGATTATGCCTGTTGGCAACATCACCTCCTTTGCATAACCACTTGTCACGGGCATAATCATTCCCAGTGGCCCCCGCGGGAAATGGCGGCAGAGCGGTGAACCTGGAGGGAGCCTTCGACAAAGTTCAGGCCCTTCTTCAAGGGGTGCTGATGGGCCCCGGGGTGGCTTCGGGGGAGGGAGGTGCTCGGAGTCCTTCTCTGTGTAGCAAGGGTGACATCATCTCAAGGGCACCCTTGAGGCTCTGTCATGGGTTTATCTGACAAAGATTTGCATGTCAGAATTACTTGTATTTTTATATGTTTATTGGATTTCTAGCCTTAAAATAACAGCTTATATCAAACACTTTAGCCATGGCTATGGAGATTCAAATGTGTTTACTCTATGAAAGTCTTTTGAAACCACATTCCATATCTAGCATCCTAATGCATTTGGTTAACTACGCTTCTAAGTTATGTTATGTATAGCGTACATCTGCCACTGATTAGTTTCGGGTTTTCAGCAGAACTCCAGAGTCTGCTGGGTGTCATCACTTTGTTTTAGCTGACGTGGTGTGGTGCTTGCCTGCAAGGTGTATGAGTCTAGTGGTTGTATTTGTGTCTAAGTTAGGGTTACCTGATTTTGAAAAACAAAAACTGGGATATTTGGCAAAAATAAAAGAAGGACTTTAATTTTACACCAGCTAAAGGGCACAAAATGGTAGTGCTCATTAACATAGAAACACAGACAACGAGGTAATAAGGAAATAAAATTCAATGTTTAAGCCCAGTATCTTACCTGGTAACCAAATTGCTTGCTGAAAAGAGTAACTAAACAATCCTGCTTTGGAACACAGTCGACCCTCTCTGAAAACCAGGACATGAGCCAAATATTTCAAAACCTGCCAGGGCAGCTGGTAAAAAATCGGGACTGTCCTGGCATATCTGGGATGCCTGGTCACCGTAGACTAAGCGTACTGTGCGCGACTAGGGGATGTGGCTTCATGGTTTCATATGTTTGTAAGGGTTCACCTTCTTTGAAGCTTATGGTAGTCCAATAAATGATATATCCCATAAGGCATGTGCAATGTCTGGAATGGTGCTAGTGCACTGGCGGATTAAGTAGAAGTAAGTAGAGTGGTGGATCTGGCATGCTGACCACTATGTGACTGGAACCAGGTTGTGTGACTGGTGTTGGAAATGATTGTTGCATTACAGTATGATGAACAGTCTCAACTCTGCGTTCCGTCTGAACCTAGGCATTGTGTTGGTTGTGTAACAGTCTGGTGTTGGGTAAATGTGCTGTGTTCCTTGACAGCCACGTTTCCTCTGATATCTGCAATGTAAATGTTACATTGTACATTTACTGGAAGTCATGCTTTAATCCAGCAACATATCATTTTTCAATATTTTTAAATTTTCTGTGCCTCTGCTTTTATCAGCTACTTCTTTCTTTGAAGATAATTTAGCAATTTCATGAATCCTATTTGCCATTGTTAGTCTGTAATGGGCATATGGTTTACTACAACCAACTGAAAACAAAGATTCACTGGTACAATGATGAGGAGTAGCTGCCATCCAGTGACGAGAAAAGAAAAATGCTTTTGCATCTCTGGCCATCACCAGTAACAGACATTCTAGAATGTTGCCTTCTTTGATAACGTCTGCTTATGCTTTGGGACACATTGCAACACCATTCACCAGATGGCCCCTTTATGCATGAAGTGACCATGGCCAAGTTGTCTGTATCGTAACACTTGCAAACTATGTATAGCCACCCAGAAATTGTGACAATATCACTATCCTGTTGCCCTACTAGTGGTCTTGAAGTGGAATTCATTCCATTGTTCAGTTCAATTCTGAAACAAGGCCACATCAGTTGTGCTTCTTTCCTGAACCAACCTGGGGTCCTATCATGAACAGTTAGTGCCTCTGTGAACAGTGGGTTGTGCACTATTATTTGCACAATTATATCCACGTTTCTGTGATTTATGTGCCTAATTATCATTTTTCACACATGCCTGCTGTTATGATCAGTCCATATGCTAATATTGGCAATTTCATCAGTTAGTGTACATTTTATGAAGTTACTAGCAGAGCATATGGCAGAGAAACATGCCTAGCTCCTCACAGTAATCTTAACAGATGGCTGATGATTCTGCAAACGGATGCGCGCAAACCAGTTTTTGCCTAAACGCATACCTTCCATGGCAAGGCCCCTGAGGCTATATTATATTATTATGCTGTATGATACCAGTTTGCGTAAGGTGCACCCTTATTGTTTGTGTTCACAGCAGCCCCAGTCCCAAATGAAACAAATGTGCTGTTGTCGGTGCTGGCACAAACTCGTGTCTGCACTGGAGACAGTGCATCCCTGAAAGACAACCCATCTTTCAATGCGAGGGGCGCATATGTTTCCACAGAGGACTGGTATCCCTCTACTGGTGGGTGCAGTATATTACCGCGCTCTCATATGGAAGGATCAAGAGGGCTCCTCAGCTCTCTCCTAACAGGTGCCTTGGGGTGGGGAGCACATTAAAGGCCTCATTACAAGTCAAACACAACACTACTGTGTATTCAATCAATCACTGCATTTGTAAAGCGCGCTACATACCCGCGAGGGTCTCAAGGCGCTGGGGAGGGGGGGGGTGCTACTGGTCGAAGAGCCAGGTCTTGAGGAGTCTTCTGAAGGCCAGCAGGTCCTGGGTCTGTCGTAGGATGGTGGGGAGAGTGTTCCAGGTCTTGGCGGCGAGGTAGGAGAAGGATCTGCCGCCGGCGGTGGTTTTTTGGATGCGGGGGACTGTGGCGAGGTTGGCTGAGTGGAGGCTTCGGGTGGGGGTGTGGAAGCTGAGTCGGTTGTTGAGGTAGGTGGGTCCGGTGTTGTGCAGTGCTTTGTGTGCGTGGATCAGGAGCTTGAAGGTGATCCTTTTGTTGACGGGGAGCCAGTGCAGGCCTCTCAGGTGGAGTGTGATGTGGCTGCAGCGGGGGACATCGAGGATGAGTCGGGCCGAGGCGTTCTGGATGCGTTGGAGTCGTCTCAGGAGCTTGTTTGTAGTTCCTGAGTAGAGGGCGTTCCCGTAGTCGAGTCTGTTGGTGATGAGGGCCTGGGTAACGGTTTTTCTCGTGTCGAGGGGGATCCATTTGAAGATCCTGCAGAGCATACGGAGGGTGTTGAAGCAGGACGCGGAGACGGCGTTGACTTGCCTGGTCATGGAGAGAGTGGAGTCGAGGATGACCCCCAGGTTGCGTGCGTGGTCCGTGGGTTCCGGGCTGTGCCTAGTGACGTGGGCCACCAAGAGTCGTCCCAGGCTGATGGGGTGGGTCCGAGAATGAGGACCTCCGTCTTGTCTGAGTTCAGCTTCAGTCTGCTGTCCTTCATCCAGTCGGCTACGGCCTTCATTCCTCGGTGGAGGTTAGCTTTGGCGGTGTGGGGATCTTCGGTGAGGGATATGATCAGCTGGGTGTCATCGGCGTAGGAGATGATGTTGAGGTTGTGTTGTCATGCGACGTGGGCGAGGGGGGCCATGTAGATATTGAACAGTGTCGGGCTGAGGGAGGATCCCTGTGGGACGCCGCAGATGATCTCGGTGGTTTTGGAGCAGAAGGGTGGGAGGCGGACGCTCTGGGTTCTGCCAGAGAGGAAGGATGTGGTCCAGGCCAGGGCCTTCTCTTGGATACCGGCGTCATGGAGGCGTGCTGATAGGATGCGGTGGCAGACTGTGTCAAATGCTGCTGATAGGTCCAGGAGGATGAGGGCGGCTGTTTCTCCTTTGTCCATCAGGGTCCGGATGTCGTCAGTGGCGGCGATGAGGGCGGTCTCGGTGCTGTAGTTACTGCGAAAAACGGATTGGGACTGGTCCAGGATGTTGTTGACTTAGAGGTAGCGGGTCAGCTGTTTGTTGACAATCTTCTCGGTCACTTTTGCCGGGAAAGGGAGCAGGGAGATGGGACGGAAGTTCTTGAGGTCCTTGGGGTCCGCCTTGGGCTTCTTCAGAAGGGCATTGATCTCGGCGTGCTTCCAGCTTTCTGGGAAGGTTGCTGTCTCGAAGGAACAGTTGATTGTTTTCCGGAGGTGGGGCGCGATGGCTGCGCTGGATTTGTTGAAGATGTGGTGAGGGCAGGGGTCCAATGGCGATCCGGAGTGGATGGAGTTCATGGTTTTGATGGTGTCTTCGCGCTGACGCTGGACCAGACGGTCAGGCGACTGGTGCGAGTGGTGGTCGCAGGGGTGGTGGACTCGGTGGTGGATGCGGGGGGGTCAGGGTTGAAGCTGTTGTGGATGTCGGTGATCTTGCGGTGGAAGAAGGTGGCCAGGGAGTCGCACAGGTCTTGAGATGGCGGGTTGTCGTTGGTGATGGAGCTGGGGTTGGAGAGTTCTTTCACGATGCTGAAGAGCTCTTTGGTGTTGTGTGCGTTGTTGTCTAGTAGGTCCTTGAAGGCGGTCTTCTTGGCGGTCCTGATGAGTTGGTGATGTCTGCGGGTGGCGCTCTTGAGGGCTGTGTGGTTGTCTGGTGTTCGGTCGTGGAGCCATTTCTTCTCCAGCTTCCGACAGGTGTGCTTGGAGATCCGGAGGTCCTCGGTGAACCAGGCAGCTTTCTTGTTGGTGTGGTTGGTTGTAAAGGTCTTGAGAGGGGCCAGGGTGTTGGCGCAGTCATTGATCCACTGTGTGAGGTTCGTCGCGGCAGTGTCTGGGTCGGTGGGTGGTCTCAGGGCGAGGGCAGTAGTCAGTTGGTCCTCGGTGACCTTGCCCCAGCAGCGGTGTGGTAGCTGTTGGGTGCGGTGGTGTGTGGTGGGTTTTCTGAAGGTAAAGTGGACGCATCTGTGGTCGGTCCAGTGTGGTTCGGTGGTGTGGTTGAAGGAGACGTGGGGGCTTGCGGAGAAGATGGGGTCGAGCGTGTGTCCAGTGGCGTGAGTGGGTGTCTTTATGAGCTGTTTGAGTCCGAGGTTGGCGAGGTTGTCGATCAGGGCGGTGGAGTTGGCGTCGTTGTTGTTCTCGAGGTGGAAGTTCAGGTCCCCGAGGAGGATGTAGTCCGTGGAAGCGAGGGCGTGGGTGCTGATGAGGTCGGCGATGGTGTCACTGAACTGTGGGCGGGGTCCGGGAGGTCTGTAGATGAGAGTTCCTCTGAGGGTGGTGTTGGGGTCGGTGTGGATCTGGAAGTGCATGTGCTCGGCGGTGGTGAGGGTGTCATCGGTGTTCGTTGAGATTTTGATGGAGTCTTTGTGGATGATGGCGATTCCTCCTCCCACTCCGTTGGTGCGGTCTCTGCGGGAGATCTTGTAGCCCTGTGGGATGGCTATGGCGATGTCTGGTGCTGAGGTGGCGTTCAGCCAGGTCTCCGTCAGGAAGGCGACGTCGGGGGCAGTGGAGTCTAGGAGGTCCCAAAGTTCGATGGCGTGCTTGCGAGCGGAGCGGGTGTGGAGGAGGATGCAGCGGAGGTGGTTGGGTTCTCTGGCTGGTGGAGTGGAGGGTTGGATGCTGGTGAATCTGCAGTTCCGGCAGGTGAAAGGCCCCTGGGTGCGTTTCGGGGTGGCCGGGTAGCAGGGGTGGTCTCGTCTGGTGTTGAGTGCGTGGAGGGTGCTTGCGTCGTAGTGCAGTCTGGCGTTGCGGGGGGTGCGGGTTCCAGGGGTTCTGGTGCTGGGTGCGGTCCAGGCACGGACGGGCGCACGGGCTTCGCGGCCTCCATATGAGGGCAGAGGGAGGGAGGAGCAGCTGGGAGGTGGGAGCGGGGCGGCCAATGGGAGTGAAGGGGGCAGGGCAGCAGGGGCTCAGCAGCAAGGGAAAAACCCGGGGAAAGACCCAGGGGAAAACCTGGGGAAAAAACAGTGGGAAAAGACGGCGGGAGAGGGACAACAGAGCACAGGGGTACAGAAAGCAAAACACAGGGGCACAGAATGAAAAAAACGAAGTGGCACAGAAGCCAAGCGCAGGGGTACAGAAAAAAGGGAGCGAGTAGTCAGGCGGCAAAAGCGGCAACGGAGGTTCAACCTACAGGGGGCTGCGTGGCAGATGGGGGGAGCGACCTGCCTGGTGACAGGGTCAAAGGTCGCTCCCTTTGGGTACCTCCCTGCCTGATCTCCAATGATCCAGTTTTCCTTCACCTCGCTTACCCTGGGGGCAGGAATACTGGACTCGATTTTACTAGCTGAAAATTCCTGCTGGTAAAATCGCATGAGACTTTGGCTGCAACAGAAACCAAGCCTGGTCCTTCCCAAGTTTTCAATTGGACAGAATGGAGCATGCAGTGCTTCCTCTTGCAAAAGTCATTCTTCCCTTTCTCTCCATGACCTCCCAGATCCCAGAGAAACCACTGCTCCCATTTACTACCTGATCGAAGCAGGTAGTAAAATAGCAGCATTACATCCCTCGGAATATGTAATACTGTGCTGAACTGGCACAGTAATTTCATTGGTCCATTGGTCCACACAAAGGTGTAATTCTAAATTGATACACCAGCCAGTAATGGTAATTCTCACCACTGAGAAGCTAGCTGAGCGCCACTTCCTTTGTAACACAAAGAATATATCTCCAAACAGCCTGTTTGCAGCTGTGCTCACATCAGTAATACGACCCAGAGTAATGCCTCATTTGCATGGGCTGCACCCCACATAAATAATATTGTAGAAGGAGCAGCACAAACATTTGTAGCTCCTTCTGTAACATGGAAGTGCCCAACTGTGCAACAAATTGATGCAAATACCCTTGACCCAGGGACACTCCTATAATCTAGACCAGGAAGTCATTTGTTCCCTGTATGTGCATTTTCCAGTGACACCAGGGGCAGAGCTCCTCTTCAGGTATTTAAGTGTTGTTTCCCAGGGCCACAGTATTGCCTTATGTCTCAGGAAAAGAGGGGTTGCAATCCCAGGCGTTGCCACAGTTGAGTAATGGGTGAAAATAAGTGCTCAGTTGTCCTTTAGAATGGGGGACCCCTAACCAATTTACACATTGTGCACTGAAGATTATTAGGGCACAGCTGAATAACATAAATGAAATATAGTAAGGTAATCCAGTTAGTTGAAAGAAAGAGAATAACTCCGATTAGATTCACACACTTGTGCTGTATTTATTTCAATGCAAAGGCGTCCTCTGCAGACTGAAGATGAAGACCCCAATTATGGTCAGCCAACACTTGTTTTGCCCCCTTCTGGCATGCAAGCCTGGAGCTTTTTCAAGGCATAGCATTGAAAGAGCCATCAAATGCGGCAAAGGGCACGTAATGAATGTCAGGTTGGCACCAATATGTAACCTGAAGAGTATAAGTAGGTATAAAGATTTAAATATAAATGAAGGGCTAATACGTATCAAGTAGGGCAAGAGTGTGATGACCTAAATACGGGAAGCAGTGTGTCCGAAAACAGGTAGTAAAGATGGGCTATTCAAATTAATCAATGCCGACATACTTTTGTGCAATGAGAAAACATTGTGGTCCATAGGTTATGTCAACGAGGGGTAACACGTCAGCTTAATCTCCTCTGGTTATAAGTATTTCATGTGGTCTGACGAGAACAGAGCGGTTAACATACTGTGCTATCACAAGGGCACAGTATTGCCTTGATTATTTACTGGAAAGCTTTTTTAGTCTGAGTCCTGATCTTCCTCATAACAGTATTTATAGCACAAGTCCTTATATCATGAGGTTTGCATCTTTACATAGATATGGTTTACCTTTCCTAGAGCTAACTAAGACAAAATATTTAAGCCTAAAATGTATTCCTATTCTCTAACCTCTACTTCACTCTCAATGTGAGCTATAAATGCAGAACACCCTTCTATCTCCTCTTTAAATACCAAGCAACCTGGTAGCCCTGTGGCCAACCCATCTGGGCAGAGAGAATCAGTACCCTTGACTGGAAGACCAGGACTCAGAGTAAACAGATTACTGGTAGGTAATTAAGGCATTACCTCCTCGTCCATCTTGCTTGACCCAGGCCTTATATCATGAGACTGTACCAAAACAAAAACACCTGCCCACAGGGATGCCGACAGAGGCTAAAAGGAAGCATCTCAGCATCTACTAACCAAGTACCAGAAACATCCTTAACTGGCCAAAGTCCAGAACAAAAGAGTAAAGCCTTGGAAAAAGGCCTCTGCCCAGGTGCTACCTGAATAGGGGCATGAAGGTGGACATCAATGTCCAGAAAGCAACACTTGAAAATGTGGACAGGGAAGGCCCTTCACAAAGTGCCCAAGATGAAGACACACTCTTGGTAGTATGACCTTGGATAAGGCCCTAAGAACAGTCCGGAGCTTGGTCACTAGTGAAATGGTCATCCAGACCCATAGACTGTGCCACTGAACAAAGAGACTAACTACAACCTATCTGAACAAACACGAAGAAGAGGAATTCATATGCGCTAAGGAGGTCACCTAAGTAGGAAGTGTAACAACCACACCATGGCTGGGGAACAGAGAAAGGCAGAGAAAACAACCCCGGGAAGAGTGTTACAATAAAGGACCAGAACAAGACAGAAGGTGGGGATGGTATCCTGGTGGGCCTACAGGATTGAAACTGTCTGAACCAAGATGAAGCTAACTCACTGAAAACAACAACTGGTGTAGTCATGCAGGCCTGCACACATAACGCCCCAAATAGAACTAATTATATGCAAACGTCCAAAGGGAAGTTGTGAAGCAGGTCTATGGAAGGCAGACTATCACAGTACTGGAACAACTCTGACCTTGTGAGCTTAAAACTCTGCTTCCACCCTCTAGGCTACCAGGTGATGCCATAGGAGTGAGCACTTTGGGAGACAGAGAAAAGAGAAGAAGAGTATGTAGGAAAGTGCAGGGCTGTCCTGCCAATATCAAGAACAAGGGATCAGAAAAGTGAAAAATCGGGCTACACAGGCCAGCAAAGAATGACCATAAAAACTGCTACATTAACAGCTCTGGATCATAGACCCTGGAAAGCTGTAGCAAATGATGACCTTGAGAATAACTGCACACCCTAACTCTGTGGAAGGGGGATCAGAATGCCCAAAAATGTCATCAAAGTCTGAAGGTATATGTCTGCAACAAAGGCACATGAGCGGATTACCCAGATGCGATGGCCCAGTTCAGGACTGTCTTCCTAAGGACCGAAACAAACTATCTTAGGGGTAAATGTGTCTGCTACACAAAGGTGGTCATCCAATAGAATCATGAGTTAAGAGCAGTAATAGAAGGTCCTGAATATTAATAGTCATTGGATATACAAGAGGCACCTGTGGACCAGGGACCAAGAACAAAAGCATCCACCTCAGACACCCTCGACCTCTGCCACCACCCTTAGAAACCTGACTCTTCACTCACTAACCAATCAGTCTTTACCTCCAGACAGAAGCAGCACCAAGACACCTCTGGGCAATCAGGCGTTTTAAAAATTTAAAATCAAACTTGATTAAAACCAACATTCACAAACCTGAACCAGGGTGAGCAGGAGCAGGTTGAGATGCCTGAACAGTAGCTGTGTGGAGTACATGGAAATAAATTGGAAACAAGATGAGACAAATTGAGAAAAAAATGTTGCACTAAGTGTAAGAATGACTCCATCAAAATGGTTCAAGTAAGAATTTAATTCTTAGAGACAGGAGCAGCCACAACATCTAAATCTCAGGATCATTTCTTCTCAATCCTAAATGTCCCTCTTAGAACCCTCACAACCTTCTCTCATAACATTCCTCCCTCAGCATTCCACCCGTATCCTGGCCCTCCAAGACCCCAAGACGCAGGACACAACACATTTTTCCCCTTTAGCAAATAATACATTAACCTAATAGTAAAATAATAAAAACTGAAACAACTTGAAACAAAATATGATAATATATATATATATATATATATATATATTTGCTAAATAAAGAAATGTATAACTGATATATAGCATCATCAACAATGAAACATGTATGATAAACTATAACTTTTAATGAATACCTTATCTGATAGAGACTTCTAGTTGCAGATTCCTCACCTTAGAATTTTCCCCCAGGCATCAGACTGGATCCGGAGATTTTTTCTTCGAGCAGTACCCATGTGCGTCAGTATGTGGCATCGGTCGACTCCGCGGGCGTCGTTTGACGTCGTAGTCACCGTGATGATGTCAGGAGTAGTACATAGACGCCACCTCAGCGCAGTGACGTCAGTTTTTTTCTTTCCTCAACACGCGCTGATCTGGAGAGAGCTAACCTTAGTCAATTTTTGACCGACTTCGACTCTTTTGTTTACTTTATGTGAGTTTTTGATGCGTCAAGGGATGTCCCCGAAGACCGGCTTCAAACCGCGCAAGGACTGTCACCGCATGATGTCGGTGATGGATCCGCATCGGATCTGTTTGTGGTGCCTGGAGCGCGACCCCAACCAGAAGTCGTGCTCAGAGTGCCAGGCAATGCACCCGAAGGCCTTGAGGGAGCGGTCCCTCAAGCTTATGGCCGCCTGGCGCTCGACTCCGCATAGGTCCCGGTCTCACTCGAGAGGAAGGTCTTGAGACCGGCTGCGGACCACCACCACTCGTCTTCTTCTAAGTCTTCAGGTCAAGGTAAGAAGAGGAAGTCGAAGAGATCCCGTCATCCTTCGACTTCACCCAGTGGCTCTGCTGATGCAAAGTAGGAGGAGCATCGACGCTCAAGGGCTGTGTCTCGGGAGCCTGCTTCTGGGTCTGCTCCATGCCTCCCTGAGTTTCTGGAAGCCGGAGCAACCCCTGCCCAATTAACTGAGTTTTATGAGGCCATGCGCCTCATTTTGGGGTTTCCTGACCCCGCTACGGCCCCTGCACCCTTATGAATACCGGGATGACCCTAACTTGAACTGGGTACAGGAGTTGGGTGACGCCAGTGGTCTGGATACCTCTCCACCCGCAGGCTGTCTCCTCCTACTGTGGCTGTCTCCTCCTACCATGCCTACAGTGGAGGGAGGAATGGTGATCAGTAGTGCGGCTGAGGTCTTCAGCCTTGAGCTGCCCACTGTTCAGGTCAGGTCTAATCTCATAATGGAGGTGCTTCAACCAGGGGCTTCCACCTCCGATCCTCTTCTTCCATTCAGTGAAGCCCTCACCGATGTCCTTTTGGGTACTTGGTCCAGACCCAACACAGGGGCTCCTGTGAACAGGACAATCGCACGCCACCATTGGCCCACCCTGAATGACCCTAAATTCCTGTCCCAACACCCTTGCCTGGGAGCCTTGTTATCCAGACATCCTGATCCTTGAGCGCATTCCCTTCCGCACCCCCAGATAGGGAATCAAAAAGACTGGAACAATTTGGGAAGAAGAGGTTTTCTTCCTCCAGTCTAGCGCTGCGGTCAGTTAACACTGCATGCCTTTGGGGCCGCTATACTCACTCTCTGTGGGATACGATCGCGCAAGTTCTGCCGCAGATACCGGAAGAGGCCCGTGCTATCGTCTCCCAAGCTGTCACCGATTGGAGAGACATGGCAAAGTTCAGTATCCGATGTGGGCTGGACACGACCGACTCCCTAGGTAGATCGGTTGCAACAACAGTGGCCATGAGGGGCCACCTCTGGTTACGAACATCTGGTTTCTCAGGGGATGTCCAACAGAATCTTATGGACATGCCCCTTGATGGCTCCTGTCTCTTTGGAGACAAAGCAGACTCGGCTTTGGAGAGTTTCAAGGAGTCCCGGGCTACGGGATGGTCCCTCGGCCTTTCCACTGCCCCTCAACCCTAACAGTCTGCCTTTCGTCCCTTTCGAGGCCACGGAAGGGGCTTACTGTCAAATCCCTTTCTCAGCCACTGTGCCACCCATGCTGTTCAGCCGCAGCATGGCCGGGGAGGCGGAATCCCATGTGGTGGTGGGACAGGGAGCCAGAGGTCTGCTCAGTCCACCCCTGCCCCTGCTGCAGCCTCCAATCCATCCTAGTCTGTCCCCTCACTCTGGTCCAGTTGGCAGCAGGATTCGCCGTCACCTGCCCCACTGGGAATCCCTCACTACCGACAGGTGGGTTTTGCAGATCGTTTGAAGGGACTACTCCCTCCCCTTCGAATCTGCCCCACCAGCCATGCCTCCATCAGTCAGCTATATACCAGAGGATCATTTGGCTCTTCTCCGCCAGGATGTTGCAGCTCTCTTGGCCAAGGGAGCCATAGAGAGGGTCGTGGTTGTTATTCCCGCTACTTTCTGGTGCCCAAAAAAGACAAAGGCTTACGTCCTATCATCGGCCCTCAGGACCTCAATCTCGTCCTCAAGAAGGAGAAATCCAAAATGCTAACCCTGGCTCAGGTCCTGTCTGCCTTGCTCTAAGAAGACTGGATGGTAGCGTTGGACTTGCAGGATGCTTATTTCCATATTCCCATCCTGCCTGCCCACCGACGTTACCTGAGATTCGTTGGTAGGTCATGAGCAATTTCGAATTACTGTGCTCCTCTTCGGCCTTACTAGCGCCCCTCGGGTGTTTGCAAAATAGTGATGGCGGTGGTCGCAGCTCATCTGTGCAGGTTGGGGGTCTCAGGCTTCCCCTACCTCGATGACTGGCTGTTGAAAGCGTACTTGCCCCAGAAAGTCGTCTCCCACCTTCAGACTACGGCGAACCTCCTGCACACGTTGGGGTTCACTATAAACATGCTAAAGTCACACCTGACTCCCTCTCAGATGCTCCCTTTCATGGGAACTGTTCTGGATACAGTGCAGTTTTGGGCCTTTCCTCCTGAAAAGTGAGTCCAGGATTTTCAGGCTGTGATTCATATCTTTTAGCCTCTATCTTGGGTTTCGGTGAGACTGACTCTGAGGCTGCTGGGCCTCATGGCCTCCTGCATCCTGCTAGTGACACATGCCAGATGGCATATGCAGGCTCTGCAGTGGGACTTGAAGTTCCAGTGGGCTCAGCATCAGGGAAATCTTTCCGACATGGTTCAGATCACAGAGGGGACTGCGAAAGACCTGCAGTGGTGGCTTTCGAATCACCATTGGGTCAACGACAGATCCCTCTTCCTTCCCCAACCATATTTATCCAGACTGACACGTCACTTCTGGGGTGGAGCGGTCACATGGGAGAGGAGGAGATCAGAGGCCTCTGGTCTCCGACGGAGTCTGGGCTCCATATCAATCTTCTGGATCTCCGGGCGATCAGGGTTGCGTTGAAAGCATTTCTTCCCTCTCTCAAAGGGAAAGTAGTGCAAGTGTTCACGGACAACACTACCACCATGTGATACTGCAACAAACAGGGCGGAGTAGGGTCCTGGACCCTTTGTCAGGAAGCGCTACGCCTCTAGACATGGCTGACACATCAGGACATCACCCTGGTGGTTCAACATCTGGTGGGCTCTCTGAATGCCAGAGCAGACGAACTCAGCCGTCGATGCATAACCGATCACGAATGGCGTCTCCATCAGGTGGTGGTGCAAGGTCTCTTTCAGCAGTGGGGAGAGTCTTGGTTACATCTGTTTGCCTCTGCAGAGCAAGCACAATGTCAGCTGTTTTGCACGTTGAAGTTTCCAAGGCGGCACTTGTTCAGTGATGCTTTTCATCTTGAGTGGAACTCTGGCCTCCCTTCCGCCTTTCCGCCTATACCACTTCTGTCCATAGTTCTCAAGAAGATCAGGAACGACCGGACCCAAGTCATTTTGGTGGCTCCGAACTGGGCACGGATAGGATGGTATCCAGAGCTATTGAGCATGGCCACCAATCCTCCACTCAGACTGCCCCTTTGGGATGACCTTCTGTCGCAGCAGCAGGGGACGGTTCTCCACCCGAACCTGTCCAGTCTCTGCATGGAGATTGAGTGGTGGCAGTTGACAGCTTTTGACCTTCCACCTGAAGTCTATGATGTTTTGTTGGTAGCCAGGCTTCCCTCCACCAAAACGGTATACGCCTGTCGTTGGCATAAATTTGTGGCATGGTGTACCAACAAATCTGTTGATCCCCTCTCTGCTCCTCTTTCTGAGATTCTTTTGTTCATTCTCTCTTTAGTCCAGCAGGGCTCTGCTTTGAGCACCCTTAAAGGTTATTTATCGGCTATTTCAGCCTTTCTTAGCTTGCCTGATCAGCCTTCACTCTTTAGGTCTCCTGTTGTTCCTGTTTCTTCCTTAGGGGTCTCACCCATTTGTTTCCCCCCACTCCATTTATCATGCCTCAGTGGGACCTCAGTCTTGTACTTACTTATTTAATGTGTGCTCCCTTTGAGTCAATGCACAATTGTCCCTTATGGCTCCTTACTTTCAAAACTGTTTTCCTTGTTACCATCACTTCTGCTCGCAGAGTGAGTGAGCTTCTGGCTCTATCTTCTTAGTCCCATTTTTGTCTGTGCACTGTGACAAAGTGGTGTTACGCACTAAGGCTTCCTTCCTTAAATAAGTTGTTACACCTTTTCATGTAGGCCAGTCCATCACTTTGCCTACTTTTTACGCACCTCCACATCCTTCTCATGAAGAGGAGAGACTCCAAAGCCTAGATCCAAAAAGAGCATTGGTGTTTTATCTCAATCATACTAAAGACTTCCGGGTGGACGATCAACTCTTTGTTGGATATGTAGGTGCAAAGAAAGGGAAGGCGGTGCAAAAATGTACCATCTCACAATGGGTACTTCTTTGCATCAAAATGTGCTACGCTTTGGCCAAGAAGCAACCCCCGAAGGGCTTGCGCGATCATTCCACCAGAGCAACTGCTGCTTCCACAGCATTAGTATGCGGAGTTCCTGTCCTGGATATCTGCAAGGCAGCAACATGGGCATCCCTGCACACGTTTACATCATTTCATGTAAATTTGATAACAGATGTCTGTCAATCCATATCTTGTTGTTAAGGCTTCTTAGGTCCACACACTGTCTGAGATCCCCTGAATGTTTCAAAGCAATGACCATAAGAGACACCCATAGTGAAGATTTAATTGGTTGAATCAACCCTGTGCTGCAAAAATCCTGTAATATTTCTTTTAACTTCACTCGGTATGTAATAGTAACATTACAAACATTATGCCCGACTGGCACAGCATTATCCAATAAAACAATTTTGTGTTTGAATCCAGCAATCTTCCCCAAATTATCACAAAAAACCTCAGGGAATTCTGACTTTACATAATTCTTTGGATTCCCACTGCATAAACAGGCGGAACCATATTTGGATTTAATTTCATAATCAACTCTTCCTGATGAGACCACCGCAAAATTGAGTCACCTTTTGCAGCCACATACATTTTCCCTCAAGTCATTCTTTACTTAAAACTAATGTTGGCCCAGACATAACCAATCAAATCAATTCTATGATCGGTTTATCCACCAGGACGCACATCAGGGTCCACCATCTTCTCATTATTCCAATTGGATTCCCATAGAACTTGCTGATAATGCTATACCACACACAAGGATCCATCATGACCCCCGCATTTTTTGCATTTATGTTAACTACACATTTAGGAAAACTATAAACCCCTCCATCCCACCCATACAATATGGAATTGTGATTTAGTTCTTTCTCATCATTCTCATTCCCTGCACAGTTGACACTTGTTTCCTGTTTGCTTTTACATACTCTCGCAAAATGTCCCCTTTTCCTACAATGGCTACAAAATGTGTCAATTGCAGGACAACCTTTAAAAATTCCCAAGTAAACACTGCTGCTACATCTGTAACAACAGGTGGCTTTATTTTTATTAGTTAAAAACAATTCCTTGTCACCTTTCATGACATTAGTACCTGTACTGGACTCAGGTTTCTTCCCATTCCCACTACTATTGCCATTGCATTTTCTGATTTCTCACACAAACTTCTCAGATTGCTCAATGTTCTTAGCAATACCAATAGTGGCATTTAACGTCACGTCAGTCATGTCAGTTCCCACCCAGTTAATAAGAAATGACAATCAAACGGAGAAAATATTCCCTTGTAGATGTGTAATCGAACCACTTAGCACTAACACACTACAGAACGTGTCTTATATAAATTACAATTTGAAAATGATGTTAGTGTGAGTGTATCACAAAAACACACTTCTGTACAAATGTCATTAGTAATGTATGTTGGTGTGCATATCACTAAAAATAAGCTCCTTTAATAAAAAAAAAAATTCAATGAGATGGCAATAACAGGTGGGCGTATCACCATGTTTACGCTTCAATTTTGTCAAATATAGTGTGCACTGTAATCTTTCTTTTGTTGGTTCCTTATTCCAAAATATGGTGAGCATATCACTGTAAACTTAATTTAAGGTCGGCATATCACAGTGGAAATGCTTCAGTGTGCCAAAATTTTATGGTGAGCGTATCACCGAGGATATTTCTTTATCCTCACCAACAAAAGATTTCTGCCACATGTTATACATTGCTGCGTGACTGCAGCGTGTAAGTTATCAGTTGAACGTGAGGTTGAGTGGGCTTCAACCACTCGGGAGCATGCACATCACTCGGCTAGATACAATGGCTGCATGCTTCAGTGCTCGAGCTGGTGCCATTCAAAGCGTGCGTCAATGCTCGGGCAGATACTCTACTGCTCGATGCCTAAATCAAACTATTCTCACCTCCCGCTTGATAAAAAAGAAACCGAAAAGTTGTCACTACTAGCAGGCCATCAATTGCAACACCACAGCACCGATCACCACTGTCCACACAATCTGGCAATGCACGCTCCTCAACTCCAGTGGCTACCAGACTACAAGCAGGACAATAAGGCGTTGTGGCCCCTCCAGCTCCCCGATCATCACCAGTATGTAAAAACGACTCTGCAATAGAATGGTTCAAATAAGAATGTAATTCTTAATGATAGGAGCAGCCACAACATCTACATCTCAGGAGAGTTCATTCTCTATTCTAACCATCCCTCTTAGAACCCTCACAACCTTCTCTCATAACATTCCACCCTCAGCATTCCACCGCATCCTGGCTCCCCAAGATCCCAAGACACAGAACACAGGACAAAACACTGAGTACTAAGAACATTTGGTGAACAGGGATATGATTGTACGTGGGAAGAGTCATTAAAAGATGTGGTGAATGCACAGTCAGTCAAACAGACACATTTTCATGTCAACAGAGGGATCTAAAGTTCATCCTTGTGACTGGGAGTCTAAGAACTTAACCCCTATTTGTTTGTGACTCCAATGACATTATCCCACAGAGAGGTCACCAGTCAAATTAAGTGATGAGAGGAACAAAGGGGATCTATGACTCAGGAGCTTGCAGGCTGAAGATGAGGTGAGCCTGGGAACCCTCACCATTCCCCATATGCCAAATCCCAGCCTAACCATGGAAGTAATGAAAAAGGTTGATAGGTCACACCTCATACTAAGATGGGACTGAAAAAGGACATCCATCCCCAGGCTATCTGGACTCAACCCAGACAGCTATGGCTGAAACATCAAGGTGCCTGATCAAAAATGAAAAGTTATTTTGTTAGAGAGAACCCGAAACCACACTGTGTATGAACAGACTGCTCCAGGGGAAAATGGGACTAAAATCCTTGAAATAGAGACTGGAATTCAGAAACTGACTGACACCACTAGCACATTTGCAAGTCTCCTCTGTGAAATTAACAGATCAATAACAGAAGCCTGGAGTCAAGAGAAGACACTCCAGGTAGAGCCCTGGATCTTGGAACTGCAGAGTTCAAAGTAAATAGATGGAAAATGTCTCTCCTGTCGGCTCATTGATTTGGACACCATCAGAACAGTGAATAAACACAGAGAGGATTACGGGGAAGTAGCCTAAAGCAATTCAAAGCCACAATCACATCTGTGGGGAATGAGGCCCCACATTGTAGGAACCACAGAAACCTAGAGAAAACAAGGACTATGTACTCCAAAGACCAAAATCCATGATTCAAGCCACTAGACCATCATTCAGAACTAGGACAGACCCAAGTTGGCCAGACCTCCAGGCACACAATTGCCAGTGAAATGAAATGGAGTATGGTATTATCTCAGACACTAAACCGCTCAGTATTTTAGAAACAAGAGCACGCACCCCTAGGATTAAAATGGCACACATTGGTAAGCCAATGGTTAATAGGAAAGCTTTTATCTGTCCACCTACTGAAGTGATCTTTGAAGTACCACTTGATTTAAAAGTCCTCCAGCTGACCAGTGGCAAGAACAACTCACATAAACAGCAGACCCAAACATACCAACATGTGGGAGTCGTTAATGAGAATTAGGGAAAGAGGAAACTGAAAAAAGGCCAGTTATGGCTAAAATTTTATGTGATTCCACTATCTAAGATGAGCATATGGGCACCCAGTGAGTAACAAAAACTGCTAACATGTTTCCTTATCCTTCACAGGATTCAAAAAACACCCTTTCCTTCTTCCTCAGGATGATGGATCTTTTTGCTCAGTGAAGAGTGTGGTAACCATTTACAATCAATTCAAACCCAAACAACAAGTTTAAACACCATGACCCTTTTGGCCACAGAAGAAAACTCCAATAAATGAAAATGTCAAAGCTTTATTCCATAATCACAAAGCTAATGTCATGTAAATAGTGTGCAGAATCAATCTGTAAAGATAAATGAATACCACTGGCAGACCAAATCTACGGAACAAGTTTAATCTACTCAACATCAACACCATTAGACATTCAAGAAGAACAATACATATTAATAAAGCAATCACTTGTGAGACAGAAACACGTTTCACTTCAGACAATGAACACATTAGTCAAATCAATAGCACATATTCAGAATTCAGGGATTGGGACATAGGTTATCCCTACTACTAACCAAATTAGGACAGGCATGTGTGGGAGCAGGCTACACATGTGGGCTAAAGTCAAAAAGAAAGACAAAAATAATTTAGAAAAGCATCTATCTCGGGATAATTTAGACTAGCTAAGAAAAATAAAAGTAGACAGATGTCAGCATGCTAACTTCTACTCAGAAAGCAGGTCAGGGGAAAATAACATTTGCATTACAATATACCTCTCCTAGGTTCAGCATTGAATTCAATTTTGTCAGCAAAGCATGTAGATCATCAGTAAAGTCCATTGGAAGCACCATCAAGGGGAAAGTGCAGAACATGGGCTGCAGATGGAAATCAGGAACATTCAAGGGGACAAGTTAACAGAACAAGATTCAAGAGGGGACTGCCACTGAAACTTACAGATGCTTCTCTAATTAGGAATACTCATATCACTTTGATTGGTCCATTTGATGAATCCACATTACGCAAAAAGGAGTAATATCCAATCAGAGTTATAACACAAATCAAATTTGAAACCTCAGGAAACTCTCCCAGGCTTGGTGTGAAGTGATCTCTCCTTTCTGTGTGACTCCAATAATTTAACAATTTGTACATCACTTGCTATGATCCACGTTCCTTCCCATGGCACAAGATTATGTTCTCCTTTCTCATGAGAACAAGTCTATAAAACAATAGTACCACTCTCCTTTCAATCATCATGTATTCCAGTGTTGAAACATCCAAAGACACTGTAGTGTAAAACCTACTCTTAATACAATAAGACTTTTTACTAATCATGTGAAACAACCTAATGTAAAAATTCATGTTAGAGGGAAAGAAATGATTCAGCATTTCACTGCTGCTGCAGATATGAAGACTTCAGGCCTAGATATGCTAACACAAGAAATATAATGCATTAATATCATCATTAACAAAACACACAATATGCAAACTTATGAATTCAACATTAATAATAGACCGTCAGAATATGTAAAGCACTTCATGAATAATTGCAACCTTAAGGCATCATATTAAATATGACAGAAATGTGCATTTATTTTTCTGCACACATGTAACTTTATACTAATTAATCCAGAACCATCATTATAAATCATATTCAGTTCTACTAATAATAATTAATTCTAATGATTAAAATATATTTCAACATTGTTTATCATGTTAGCATATTGTCAGTTCTGGTAGGCACAATGTCTTCCATAAAATATAAACGTGGACACTTTTAAAATATGTGTCAGTGCAGCTTTTTCTCCATGTTAGGCATTTCATGCGTGAATATCAATGATACCTATTGCTGATGTCTAGTGCACTAAAGCATTACTAAAATTTACCCTACAGCAAGACTATGCCCTAAGTTATAGAGAAGCGTGTTACGGCTGAATGTTTTTTTAAAAATGGTACACAATAAAGCATTAAAAAGGAAGACTCACTGGCCATGCAAAGATTCTCCCCGTGACACTACAGATCACTGCAACAGGGACATCTATATTGCCTTGACAAGACTTATGTAATGCTCTTCTGCTTAGTGACTTGATGGGTCTACGCTGGACTTAAACTTATTACCTGAAGATAACCGCTTCTCTGAAAGATAAGTCATTAAGCCATTGAGCTCTTCCCGACAAGATGATAGCATATAATCCTGTAGGTAAAATAGTCTCTGGATCCACAAAATAATCCCACTGGCCTGCAAGCTGTATGCTGACCAGGAGAGATACCAGAGTCCACTAGGATGGTTGCTATACTGGTTAACTTTTTATTGTGAGGAATCTTCACTAAATATTTACTGAGATTCATATTATCTTGGTCAAGTGCTGAAACCTGGACTAGGACTTTCAACGATCCAGGTTTTGCATCTAGCCACTGCTGCTTCCTAGACTCTTAGGTAAATAGAAAATAAAAGTGGAAGAATGTTGCCTGATCAAGGAAACACGTTTGTGGAAGCTGTAAGTGCTGTAACTTGGGGACGCATGAAGTAGCCCAGCCAAGACAGGGTCCATCAGGCAAGGTCATTCTCTTAACCAGCTTCATATCCATCATTGTAACCTACTGGTTGCACATCCTGTGAACAGTGCCAAGGGCCAGTGCAGAAATCTGTCAATCATAGGCTGCCCCAAGCAGACAATCGTCCACAACACCCTAGCCCGCCGTTGGAATGGGCATGTTTTGGGCCTCCCTATTTGCAACATGCAGACGCAGAGCTCGATTACTACCTCGGATGTTAAATTAGGGTATAAGAGGCTGAAACAAACATACCGTGATTGACTGTCCTGTTCAGTGAATTTTAATATCTGGCCGGTAATTCCATGAATAACAGATAGAAGATTTGACACAACCACACCATTTCAAGGACAGAAAAATGCTATTGCAGACATCTTCAATGATAGTAGAGAGACGTGCCATGGTACTGGTTTTACCTCTGCTTCTCCTGGTAATTATTCGAGGTGTTTGTAATGGAGCTGATAAAATACCCAGTAACCCTGTTAGCAGTGTTTTTGCTGTTCCACTTGGTTACCACCAAGATCTTAATGAGTGGATTGGTGTAGAAAACTACTGACATAGAAGAGAGACGTGATTGTCAACCCGCATACACAGAAGTTACTGCAAAGTGGTATATATCTAGTTTAAGAGTTTGATTTAATTTCAGAATATATAGGGTATAAGTAAACAATACTTTTTTATGTACAGACTGAATGTTCTGAACTTTTTTCAAACAGGGTTGTTTATATTTCTTCATTTGTAATGTGTGGTCAATCAAGTTCCATTACGCCCTGGCAATTTACCAGCGCAGGCATCTTCATTGCGGTGATGTGTTAAAAGGCTTTTGTATAAATCGGCTAAGTTACACAAATACAGATATGAGCTTTACAAATAAGAGCAATCCCTTCTAGTTTATACAATTACTACAGGTTCAGTCTTCGGGAAGGTAACCTATCCCCCAGTTACACAGTCCTTAGAGGCCCAGGCATCGATCCCTCCACTTAGAGATTATGCAGGATTAAACTTCAGACCTCGCCCAACGGTCACAGAGATAATACAATCACAGAGTAGTGTAAAGACGGACTCCAGGCAGAATGGACCCAAAAGCCAAGCCTGCAACCTATGTCGATAAAGATTTCTCTTTTGCTACAGCAAAAGTTGTAATTTCTATTTTCCTGACAATATGGGCTGAGCCATATTTACTGAATGCTCAGATGCCATCGATTACGTGTTTTTTCATTGAATTATGGTTTAATTGTCCCCTTATATGACCTTATTGGCGACGTTTGTTCCCATTGTCTATGGTCTGTCCTCTTTTGAGTGTTGTGAAGTAATGGCGTCATAACACCCAGCGAATGAACGCTTTATTAAATAAATGAACCTAAGAAAACCTCTGAACTAGCTCTCATAGGATGCAACCAATTCTTATGGTTACAGAGATCTTACAGGCTAAGGTCTCGTGTAAGAGCTATCCGTGTAACACTGAACTCAGAGGCTCACTCTTTGGAAAGCAAAGTAGGCACCTATGCTCACTTACAAACTCTCCAGTTACCAGGGATCGTACAGGTTCAGACCACAGGGTAATATTACCTGTTTTATAGATCTCTCAGGTTTCAGGCTGAAAGTTAAGCACTTGCTGCTGACATCTGGTGCAATCTTCAGGCCATGAACATGAATCTTAACCTGATCAACTCAGCATTTTATCTTTCTGAACTACATTGAGTACCATTGCAGGAGGTAAGTGCAGAGCTCAGACACTGCTACAATTGCTACGAAAAAATACGTTATTATTTACTGTTACAGTATAGAGGTCTTACGAGCCAGGGTCTTGTGCACAATATCTGTTGGCCAAGTTACACTGATTTAGTAGGTACAGGTTTTGGACTGCACAGCTATCCTTAGGTTCCACGTATCTTATGGGCTGAGGCCTATAACTGCAGAACCATCACTCATTATACCTGGTCTGAAGGAAGAAAGAGTGGGATACCGGCCAAAGTTCAGATATGTTAACCATCTCAGGGAGAAGAGAATGGCTAGGGGTGTTGGAGGGTAGAAACAATGGAGGGCAGCATGGTGAAGGGAGAGACTAGACAAGACAGGCGATGGAAGAATGAGGCACTAGAAGAATGAAGCTATGAAAATAGAGAAGAAAGGAGAAATGTTCAATGTACTGGTGAATGAGGTGAGAGAGCATGGGACAACAGGTGGAAGAGGGAGATGTGGAAGGAAGAGATGGAGGGAGAGAGAGATGTCATTAGGGAGAGAGAAAAGAGACGAAAGGTGATGGAGTGAAGAGTTAAGGAGGGAATACTTTATGGAGAGGATGGAGAGATTAAGTGATGGAAAAGATAGGTAACGAGAAGAGGCAGGCTATAGAGGGAACAGTGATGGAGGAGGGAGCTGTAGATGAGGCAGATGATGGAGGGGAGAGCCTGTGGAGAGAATAAAATATGGCAAGGACAGACAATACTGGTAGAAAGCAATGTGGAGATGCAATGATGTAGCAGGAAGCTAATTAAGCATAATCACTGAAGAATTCACTGCTGGCTCCCTTGAGCGAACTTCCATGGTAGCCTGGGTTTTCTGAGGCTTTTTGATTTAACACATTTATGAGCAGTCTGGAAAAAGTTGTCCAATCCCCAGGAATCGCTTCACACTACACTACAGAAGGGTGTAAGCAGGTACCACAAGGGCCTATGCCATTGCAGCTCTTAGTGAAGCACCTAAACATCTTGCAGAACATCTAGGTAGGCAGAGACACCACAGAAAACCCCTTGCTTGGACCCTGCAAAGGGGAGGGACCTTCGATGTTTAAGACAAATCACACTAACGACACTGGTCATGAGGTGAGCGTTAATGGAGACACAAACAAGTAGCAGAATTTTGCCTGACTTTCTTCCCAGCACAAAACAAGTATTTAAGAATGCTGCCACTAGAGAGCAAGGCTGTGACCCTTAGTTGTATTGTATGGCAGGAGGCACCCTAGTTCATCGATTATTTACTAATAAAATTCCATAGTGTAGTCCGTTGATTTCACCCAATTGTGTAATTCTTTCAGATAGTCATGATGTAAAACTATAAACGTATAGTTCTTTTTCATGATAATTCATCACTCATCTACCAACTTACAGTTTTTCTTGAATTCACGACCAATGCGTGTTTAGCGGAATACACCTCTCTATCAAAGCTCTAAGTACTTCTTCCAATCATTTTCAATTAAATGACCAATGTCCCTTGATTAAAATAATCAGGAAAGTGATGTGAACTGTTCTTTTGCACCGTTTCTTACTGCTCATCATTGTTCACTCTTGCACGTCCCTCTAGACTAGAGTCTAGGAGGAGCACGTAGTGTCAGTGGCACGACTTTCGGCCAATGTAATGAGGCACGCTTCACGATGTAAGGACTGGAATGAGGAAACGGGTGAGGCGGTAATACTTACTTGTATGATTTCTGCACTTCAGCTTTGTCTTCCAAGTGATTAGCAAGTAGGCCGGGCGCCGGTTCTCTCTGCCTCCACCCTCCGCCATCATCCATTAACCGCAACAATGAGGAACACGTGTTTCTCTGGCTTTTGATTTGCTTTTTCACGGCAAAGCTATTTTACTGCTAATTGGATCAGCGCCTTGTATCGCCGCATCCATCCTCAAGTCTTTTCGGCTGCACGGAAGGCGATAACACAGGAGCTCTTATCCAGATAGCCAGGCTCCATTGTGAAGCCCCGCTCCTTGGGGGCCGCAAAAAGAGAATGCTTTGAAGTCACACAGGTGATGGGAGGAACATCGAAAAGTGTGTTCTTGGCCTGAGGCAGTGACTGACTAAGCTTGAGCTGTGGAAACACGGGCCCCGTTATTTCTATGAAGAGCACGAAAAACAACATGACGCGCCTCAGCTACATCACCCATGAATGCACCGGTACCCGAAGAAGAGATCAGGCGGTAGCTGGACACCTTCGGAAGTGCATGAAAAAGTACTCTCCATTAGAATGCATTCATTCCATCTAATTAGTTAATTAATATTAACAAGAAGTATTAAATTGTACAGACATGGTTCACGAAAGTACTGTTAACATCAGCGGGTTACTTCTAACATGATTAAGACCCATTGTGTTTTTTCTAGTGCCGTGTAGACTCGCGTAATTTTATTAACGAGCGGTACACGTAGTTCAAGCAAGTTGTCCTCGAGAAAATTGGTGTTTGACCATGATTCATCACCAAATTCCCCCCCCCCCAAAAAAAAAATGTGGCAAGCGAGACGCAAGTATCTCCAGTCTATCCTGTGACAAATACATGTGGTAGAAAAAGTTAGACAATCACCAGTCGCACACAAAAATTACACAATTGAATAAGTGCAGTTCGTGAAAAAACTGTCTGACCGACAGGTGAACTCTGCAAGGAGTTTTGTGTGAGATTACGCTCGTGAAAAAAAAACTAAGCACAGTCCTAATTTGTCACCATAGGGAATTACACTAAGTAAACCAATCATGTTTTCGTACTAAATTACCATGGATCGTTTTCGCTTACTCTACTACTTTTCCTCGCCGGCATCGGTCGTGGGACATTGGCCCCACTTGATAACAGTTACACACGGTCTGACATCTACATTGTCTGAGGTCACTTGAAACAGATGACTATTGGCTACCGGTGACCACCCGCCACCATACCATGCCTGGTGGCAGGCCAGTGTGATGCTTGATGTAGAATACAGCATACTGGACTGATCACAAATGTTAATGCTTTTAGCAATATTAATGTTACTAATAATCACTCACACATCTCTTCTTTGTTTGCAAGAGCTTTGGTCAGTGGTCACCTTTCCTGTCGTCACCACTCATGATTTATTAAGTGGACGAGCAATGCCTCAGGCATGGCATAACTTCTGTGGCAACAGTCAATCCTTCGATCCTCTTTTGTGAATCAGCAACCATTTTGTGGGTTTGACGTCATTCTTGATTGTGTTCCAGATTTGAGTTTCCTCAGTCGACCCTCTTTTGTGCATGCAGATATCTGACTGTTCTGCTCCTTTGTGTATCGGTGCCACTACATTATTTTGTCATGCTGGGCAATTCGCGATCATCTGCCCCTTCCACCGTTGGTGTTTTTGCAAGACTAAGATCATATGAGCCATTTTGTGACTATTGAGAATGTTGCCTCGCTGCAAGGTCCTGATTTCAGCAAGCACACATCCTCGAAGTGGCAAAGGAATGCACCAATCACTGCCCCTTTCTTCTAGTTATGGACTTGTGCTTGGGATCATGGTGGCCACATTTCAAAACTCGAAAACATGAGGTGCAATCCAAAACATTTTAATGAGTCTCCATTTGACAATCAAATGGCACAAATGTAGCTTTTTCCGTCAGAACAAAAGGACATTCACTTGTCTTTAATCCTTCCCTCAGCAAAGACTCCATCTCTTGAACAATTGTGAAAGTGAAATTGCGTTTTACCTGACATGAAGTGAACGGTGTTCACATTTATGTAGGGGTAGGTTCTGCCAGTGTAGCAATGCTGTCCCTGGTGTTTCCTAAGCAGTCACGGGCACCATTTTAAGCAGCATAGCTGAAAGAAACTCCCCCGCGCTAGTTTGTGTAACTCCTCAAGAGTTAGAGCCGGATCGAGTTATTTCGTAGAAACTAGAAGAATCTGTGGCAGTTCCTGGTTCCGTAGAATCGCCGTGTTGTGGAACGGGGGAAGCCTTTTGCTCATCCTGTCCTGGCACTCCTAGTGGGTGAAGCCATACTCTTAGGCTATCGGTATTCCAATCTTGCTTGTTCAAACAGAAGCGGCACCCTTCTTGCTCATGGGCGCATCTGGTCAGTCAGGATGGAGATTTCCCTTTATTCATGAAATGTATGCAGGACGGCCGAACCCAGATGGGTTAGTTGTGAACCTGGGAGGAGAGCAATCTTACTACAGCAGATCTTTTGTTCATGGCATTTTTAGAAGGAAAAAGCCACACACATGCTCTTTATCCAGTTTTTTTGGGGGAAACCCCTACATTTTGTTATACTTTGGCTAGTTTCTCAGGCCCCTTTAGATTAAACCACAAACCTCTGGTAGCTTTATAACCCCCAACAAGTAGGGGGAAAGAACTCAAACTGTCTTGGACATCTTTTGTGAAAAAAAGTGTCAAGGCGCAAGTGCAAACTGCCGTAATTGTCCAAAAAAGAGATGAAGACGGAAGGGGTTAAACCCCAGTCTTCCCTCCTGACTGCCTGTGGCTTGCTTTTAAACACTTGACCACCCCTCTGTGTATCATTTTCTTTAGCAATGAAAACCTAAATCGGTGGACCCTTCTGCGTCAAAACAAAGCAAACCACTTTCCCTAGACCAAGCCCAAACATAGGTCCATCTTCAATTCAGAGAAGCTGACATCTTCATTCTACCTGATGCATTTAACAACCACCCCGAATTTAATTGCATATCGACTCTTTCAACATCGGTTACCACTTTTACTTGCTTATTCTGTTGCTTCACTGATCTCATTATCTATCTAGTCCACATGTTTTTCTCTAGCTTCCCCTCTTATTCCTACTACCACAGGAACCCACCACACTCCTTTTGACTCTCGCTATATATTTTCTTGTGTCTCCACCATATATTTCCATGCATTATTTCCACTTTACTGTCCCTTTAAACAGTCCTAAGCATTACACCTTGACTGTTCACACTCAGTTCAATCATCTCTCCAGACTTCTGTCAGCCTAGTTTATTCTGGTCCATGGTCTGCCCATTCCTGAGAAACACACATCTACTGGCCTCACCTGTCACTGTCTACTTACAGAAAATCATTCCCTTCCAAAGACTGCTAGGCCACAGTCCTTGAGCATGGCTGCCCTCCAGCCTCATGGTTTCCAACAGTCTCTTGTGCTACCCTTCTGCATGTTTTCCTTTCTGTTGTGGGGCTACTCCAACCCCTGCACATCCAGATGCCCGAGAGTGATCCACACCAAGGTTTGGAGAGCTCCCTAGCTCACCTTCGCCACCTCATTCTGCTCATCAATATTGGGCATTAGGGCTGCCCATTCCCTGTCCGCCCTTGCCTTATGGCCTCTTACACGTCATGTCATTTTCTGTCTCTCCCGCTTGCCTTACATGAGAAGAGGCTTTGGTTAGTGATGCTTTTCTCTGAGCACTGAGTGTCACTGTGCATTTACCTTTGGTAAATGATGGAAGAGTCAGCAGTGCAGCTCCTGCAGGAATGAGTTCTGTATTCAAAGACTTGATCTTTGAATGGATAATGTTTTTGTTGAATTTAAGCTCTACACCAAGCCAGATTCCTCTCGCTCTGTCCTCTACTATATAAGACAGTAGGGGGCAGATTTACATGAAAGTGGCGCATCGGTCCCGATGCACCACTTTTCTTGCGTTCCACTATCGCCACCTAACAACACCATTGTTGTGCTGTATTTATAATACACTGCACCATGGCAGTTGTTAGCACAATAGCATCAACATCTTTGACCCTAGTGTAGCAAAGCACAGGGAGGCCCATAGATTAATATGATATGTCATTTTAATGCCTGCTTGGAGCGGGCATTAGAAATGTCGGAAAAAATGGCACAGTCAAATGTTGTAAATTTCACAGTGCCATTTTTTAGGACCTCCCTACGTGGGAACGCCCCCTTGCATACATTATGCTTGATGCAGGCATAATGTGGCGCAAACGTTTCTAAAGTGGCGCAATGCATGCATTGCACCACTTTGTAAATATGGCGTGTGAGAAAGTACTCCTTAACACCACCTTGGAATAAAACAAAATGACTCCAGAGTGGCGCAAGGGGCTTGAAAATATGCCCCTAGGTCTCATACCCAGAGGCAGCTGGTAGCCTTAGAAAGTGGTGGGGTAAGCAAAGTGCCCACCGCTTCCCAAAATCCTAAATCAAACAACCCCTCCCTCCAAAGTCAAAAACAACCAACCCCTCCCTCCAAAAGCCCAAATAAAAACAACTCCTTCCCCCAAACCCTTAAAAAATATAACCACCAACATAATCGCTACACTTACATGCATTACACATTCCTAATGAATAAAATGAAATAAAATTGTACTTACCCACAAACTCCACATTCTCCTTGGTGTTCCTTTGTAGTCTGATGCACTAAGGATGATCCCCTAACCAATCCAGACACTCCACTCATGCTGCTAACCTGCATGAGAAAAGCACCAGGGTTGTCTGCAGCAGCTGGGTGGAGAGCTTTAAAGTGCGCATGCCACTTTGGCCAGCACAAAACAGCTGGCTAAAGTGACATGGGCACTTTGAAGCGTACAGCTAAGCCACTGTTTCACAGCAGAGGAAACAATCCCATTTCTCCTTGCTCAGAAGCCGGCTGGCGGCTCTCCATGGTGGTAAAAAAATGGCAATGAAATCATTTCATTTCCATTTTTTTACATTTAGCACGGCTTGCAGAAGGCGGGGAGTGACCCCCCTCCCGCATGAAGAAACCCCCACTGCTCATACCTATAAGTTGCACATCCAAAGAGTAAGAAAAACAAGCTCAATTGAAAACACATTTTCTATTCGTTCAAAACACTCACTATGCAAAGACTGGAAATATCCGCTAGACTCCAAACAACAAAGCCTGTAAATACCACTAACCTAGGGTTCAAATAACAAAGCCTTACATACCATTAGCCTGAGGTTCAAATAATAAAACCTGTAAGTACCCTTAGCCTGGGATTCAAACAAGCATGTAAATATCACTAGCCTAGGGTTCACATAAGAAAGCCTGTAGATACCATTAGCCTAGGTTCCAAACAAGAAATCCTATAAATGCCATTAGCTTGGAGTTCAAATAACAAAGCCTCAGATACCATTAGCCTGGGGTTCAAATAGCAAAGCCTGTAAATACCCTTGACCTAGGGTTCGAATAACAAGGTCTGTAGATACAATTAGCCTAGGGTCCAAACAAGAAAGCCTGTAAATAGCACTAGCCTAGGGTTCAAATAACAAAGCCTTAGATACCAATAGCCTAGGGTTCAAATAATAAAACCTGTAAGTACCCTTAGCCTGGGATTCAAACAAGAAAGCATGTAAATATCACTAGCCCAGGGTTCACATAAGAAAGCCTGTAGATACCCTTAGCCTAGGTTCCAAACAAGAAAGATTGTAAAAACCATGAAACTAGGGTCTAAAGAACAAAGACTGTAAATACCATCAAATACCATGGCTCTTCGACCAGTAGCAGCAACCCCCCCCCCACCCCCCCAGCGCCTTGAAACCCTAACGGGTACGTAGTGCGCTCTATAAATATTGTGATTGATTGATTGATTGATCAATCTGTGATCCAGACAACAATAGCCCATAAACATAAATCGTAAAGCTTCTCTGAGACCCCCAAGCGCCTTCTTAAGAGCAGAGACATTTGCTTCTGCGAGACCGCGGCATTCCATGGACCCCTGAGGGCCACACAGCGATGCTTCTTCTGGACTCAACCGACACATCGCGCATGTGCAGGAAACACCCACGTTTACGTTGAGAAAGAGGAGTACCTCATTGGCACGATCTGTGCAGTCTGAAAACGAAAAACGACAGGGGCAGATCCTGGCAAGATATTTAGTTATTGCACTACACGAATGCTTCAATTCACTAGTCAATGCAAATGTGATGAAAACGTAACATAGAAAGCAGGCTTGCGAATGCGAACACGGTGTTACATTAACAACACATATCCACACATTAAACATCTGATAGAGGTAGGGAGGCATTGTAATTCTGCGCGAGTTTCATTATGTCATCTGGGCACCGAGGCGGCTAGATGGCACTAATCATAAACCTAAATGAGCCATGATTTAACGATTCAGAGTTTGTGGACAGCCATGATGTTGGCCTTATGACTGGATAGCAGCTGTGATATGTTTAACAAAGGTCCTGTCGTAGGCTGCTCCACTTCGCTGGCGCCAGCAGAAACGGTGAGACTGCCCCTTAGTTGCTAAAAGGTATGTGATGCCAACATGACATATTTCTTTGCTTCTTAATGATTCAGTTGCACCATATTTCTGTGATTATTTCTTAATATTTAATTTGTTTTCACAAACAAATAATTATGCAGTAGAGGCCTGGTCAGATGCCAAGTTAAAGCTATGCAAATTATACTAATCTTTAGATGTAGTAATTGAGAATAGTTCATAGCTAACCACATAAACCTGATTCCTGCCAAAAGAAACCTGACTCAAAAACACCAATATAAAACAAACAGCTCGGACACCCACAGCAAAAGTATTGCACTGCCGTGCTCTGCGGCATGCCTCTTTCTGTTCAACACCTGGTAAAGTAGTGCTTTCAGGCCACTCCCAAGGAAACCCAGACCAGCTGCACCAAGGGTAACGAGGCACTGAGGCAGATATTATAACATAGCTAATATGGGCATGATGAAGTGACACGCTTTTAAAGGGTCAAAGACTTCAAACAAGTTTCAGTTACACTGCATGTCACAATGCACGTCTCAGTGACCAACTATAACCACTGGATTAACCACTAACCTTGGGTTCGAGGGTAGGTACTACCCGCCACAAGAACCTTAGTGCTTCGCCAGGGGCAGAAAGGGAATTAAAATGCAATACAACGTTTTACACAAACTAGTTTTCTCCGGGGGCCAAAAATCAGGTGCACAGAAAAGTATTATCATGGTGTTCGTACATTTACATTTAACACAAAATCATCGATTGCAGCTACATAGCATGTGTTATTGGTATGCGCCAAATGTACGTTGTTCTTTTACTTCAAATGTTTTCTATGAATTGTGATTACTAGGATAATATGACGTGCTTTGTGCACAATTCAAATAATCCCACCGCAAACGTTTTCCCTGCATTGCACGAAGTGTAGATGTACATGAAAGCAGCCTAAAGAACTATTAATAAACACATTCTTTTTTCTGTTCGCTATCTCTAGCAATTCATATCCATAATATAATGTGAAACATTCAGATGACAAATTGCTAAATAGATGAAAATAGAAAAAATACATGTTTGCATCACAAAGAGACATAAAAAATAAATTAATAAGTAATAATGAGCAAAAATGTAAGCTATGGGTAATAGAAAATAGATTTTAGGGGCGACGGGGCATATACAATTACTTCTTGATCACTATGGGCCTCATTACGCGGCTGGTGGTCTTAAGACCGCCAGCCTCGTGGTGGCGGTCAGGACTGCCGCTGCTGTGGCGGTCCGACCTCCACAATAATACCCTAGCGGTTGGACCGTCAGGGTACCACCATCACCACCAGGATCCATGATCCCGATGGGCTGGGGGTCGCAGAGGTCGTAATCAGCCAGGGTGGCGCTGCATGCAGCGGCGCCCTGCTGATTGCGACCTTGTTCTCCGCCAACCTTTTCATGGCGGCTTTACCACCATGAAAAGGCTGGTGGGGAACAGGTGCAGGGGGCCAAAGGGGGACCTCTACACTGCCCATGCACCTGGCATGGGCAGTGCAGGGGTCTCACCGCCCAGCACCCTCGCAGTGTTCACTGTCTGCTATGCAGACAGTGAACACTGCGAGGGTGTTGGTGCTCCCTGAGGCAGCAGCATTGCCACCAGGTCGGTTACCAGCTGGCGACAATGCTGCTGCCAGTTTCCTGCTGGGATGGTGGGCGGAAACCTTGGTTTCCTCCAGCTAGCCCAGCGGGAAACTCGTAATGGGTCCGGCGGGGAGGTAGCCAGTGTGGCACCTCTCCGTCAGAAGTTCAGCAAATGGTTCAAACCGTACGCCAAACTCCTAATCAGGCCCTTTGTATCCAGTTTAGAATTCATTGACTGGAGTAAAGGCAGTCAGGGTACTGGAAGATTTTACACCCACTACCCTGCCTTTAACCACCCACCAAGTATACCGTTCACTGGCGGCCCTGAGATGAACTCTATAGGTCTGTATGAACTGCTATCATAGCGGTAAAAACTAACAGACCAACCACCATGGATTTTTTTGTCATGGTGTGGTAGTAATATTTTTATGTTTACTGTCTCTTTCAGGCATATTCCTAGTGGTGACAGACAGTAAAAACAAAAAGCCATCCGACTGACCAGTGGAACTAGGGTGGGTGGCTTACTTCCAATGGCCCATACTCCTTCAGACCATCAGAGGAAGGTTTATGCCAAAGCAGTAAAAAGTACTCTATCAGCTTAAACCTTCCTCCTCTATTGGTCCACCTAACTCAAAATTGGGTGGGTAGGCTGAGATCTTGGTGGTCAGAGAACCCTGTGCATCAAACTCTAAATCAAGTCCTAATGGTTTTATTGAACGAGACTTAAAGGGCAAAGGTGGCCTAGTGAATCTGACTAGATGTCCAGATATTTTATCCAGTCTTCGGCTCCGGTCCCCTGAATTAACTGACTATGTGCGTTTTAAGGTCTAGAAGCTTTTCACATGTTTTTTTTTTAACCATCTTTTCTTTATTATTTTGGCTTTGCTCACATTATTGGTTGAAAGTATAAGAATACATGTTTCATGTTTGGAGACTATAAATGAGCTGTGGGTGTTACTTTCTGTTCAATTTCTTATCCTATTTAAAGATGGCACATTGTGGTCTACAACATTTTCCCTTCGTGTTCAATTTGGTATGCTGTTTGCAGAAAAGACGCCAGCTAAGAACAGGGAGAGGATTTTCCTGATACCAATCTGGCTGTAAATTGAAAGAGTAAACATTAATCTATTACCAAACGTACTTTTCTGCTCAGATATTTCGATTATCTTTTTATAAGATAGACAGTAATAAAGTAGAATGAAATAAAAGGTATATAAATCTTGAACACACATTAGCTTACTTATGCTCGCATCAAATAAAAATAAGTTGCACATAATATTTCCAAAAGATGGGTCTGAGATCATCAAGTGGCTGCTATAAGCAAGATGCTGAACTGAACCTTCATCCGGGGCTACCTGACCGTGTTGAACAAGTCCGTAGCTCTGAAACGTGATGCACAGGGCTTGGCAGGTCACGTGTTGAGTCCCACATTAAAACAAAAGCGATGTGTGAAGCAGATCTTCTCCAGCAGTGCAACAAGGGTCTGGGATTCACTTCCACCTGCTCCATGAATGGCCCCTGCCTTGCAGCTTTTAAACAAGTATTTGCAATGCAACGGGTCTCGCATTTCTACGAGTTAGAGCTATTAGCAGTTGTAAACTCTCAACCGGACTTTTGTTGCCTCATTGAGGGGAAAAAAAACGAGCGCGATCGCGCTGCTAAACAAGCGAGATTGCGCTGTGAAAAAAGAGAAAAAGTAGTCCACAAACAGGACTGAAAACAGCGAGCTTCGTATGTTTTCAGTACTTGGTCGCTGAGCTCGAGGAGGGCTAACCACCGGAAGAGGCATGACGAATGCATGCCTTTCACTAATGAAAGCAAGCAGATTTTAAAAGGCAAGCCCACGAACCAATGAAAGACACTGACGTGACAGGGGCGGGGCTCCGAGCCCTTTTCTAACTACTACAGCATCTCGCAAACGATACGCATGCGCAAGCGCATCCTACGCAGGCTCGACCCTAAAAAGAGCTCAAGATCCTGCTATTTCAAAGACACCTGAACCTCTATCACTACTTTTTATATACACTGTGAAACGCCTGCTGCTTGCACTTGGGTACTATTATCATGCTGAATTGTTTAGAGTGCCTTATTGTTATATGACACTCAACTCTAACCCCTTGTAAAGCGCTTTGATCTCCATGAACATGTTTGAGCTACGGAAACCACAATAACAAGAAAAATAAATAAATACATAAATAAATAGGAGGAATTGATACTGAAATACGTGATGCATTCGCAGAAAGTAGCTCTGAGACACCCGGGGAGAGCTTATAGATTACAAAAAAAATTGAAATAAAATCCTACAACTATAATACAAGAGGTACAGTGTGAATTCCCTATGTAGGTTTGGTAATGAATGCTCGGGTCCTCGCAAGGCATTTTGACACATCCTTCAGTGGGTCTTGAGAACCTGCATGTGACTTGCTTGCAGGAGCCTTGCGGGAAATGCCTCCTCTTGCACCAAAGGGTCATTAGGGGCAGGCAGGGATCTGCACACTGCTCAATGGAAACCCTCTCCAGTGAGAGTCTTCTGGAGCTGCCAGAGATCGGCCATCAATGTAGTGTCGAATATAGCGCTTTCACACTAGCTGCTGCTGGAGCAATTAATAATCTACACAACAGGATAGGGTTGACAGGTGTTGGGCAATTACGGTGCATCTGCAGCAAAAATGATGGTTAGTGGTGACCTAGTCAAACATAAAGCACACTCAGTCGAACTCCTTTCCTGCTGTAATCCGGAAATGTGTATGTCTCCATCTCATACAACTATATTTAAGATCACCATTCTCATCTACATAGTATCATTTCAAGGGTCCCTCTTTCCATAACCCAGCTCATGCTACTTTTTAGATAAGGGTTGTCATCAGCATGTTATTGCCGGGCAAAATGTAATTTGCTTTCATTTGTCTCCATTTTTAGATTGATATGTACGCCCAGAGAGACTTGAAGAAGGGCCTTCATTTGTATGGCACAGAGGGCAACGTTGGCCTGACCAATGCATGGAGCATCATTCAAACAGATGTAAGTCAACAAGATGTCATATTCAATGTTCTTTGTTTACCAGTTTCTCCAATCTTGTCCAGTTCTTTGACTCCATCTCAAGTGTTTAACCCCCATTCCCAATCATTGTTATGCATAGTTATTTCCTAGTAGTTCACGGACAAGGAGGCATTGCGTCTGTCTGGTACACCGTAATCCTTCTTACGCACTTTAGACTGCTAGCAGCTGAACTGGCTGTTCAAACCCTCCCAAGCCATAGGTCACAGAGTGCCTGAATTGAGTGGTTGGCCAATGAATACAGCACGTGCAAACGGAATTTTGTGCTACGTTGATACCAGCCACATAAAGCAATGCAATTGGTTTTATTTCACTATTGGACAGGCCACGCAAGATACAGAAAAATGAATGCATTTTACTTACAAAGAGGTGCGATGGCCGCAATGATATTTCAGATGCTGTGATTGAGTCTTCCTAAATAAGTGACAATTCACTTGTGTTACTGGACAATGACTGATTTTCGATAGTTAGATTTCAGCAAACCCCTCAGCATAGCTAGTCGAAGAAACTCAAGAAACAAACCAGGCAACCTAAGTATGCAACCAATAGTCGAAAAATAAGTTCAAAATAGTTGAATGAGAATCGGGTTAGAGTGCTGGTGATTAGCTGATTTTATTGAAAAGAGGACTCCAGTGAGTTAAGTTATGTTAAACTATATTACATGTGCTTGCACATTGCACTAACACCAGTTATGATCATTCCAAATCCTCAAACGGTGAATTGGACTGGTATTCCATAGCACTGATGTTTGAATTGCCAGAAGACAACACCCAGTTCTAATTTTCAAACACCCCATGGATAGAATGTAGTTAGACATATTGAGTGTAATGCCCTAGTAGGCTTGTCATGTTAAAGTGTATCATTCAGGCATGTGCTATGGAATGATGTACGGGTCTCTGATCTATGAATATCACCCTGTTGTGGAGAGAAAGTCAATGGAGATCACATGCAATTGAATCAATGTGGCCTTGGTGGGAGACTATCTGCAAGATATTTCAGACCCAGCATAGTTTATGTTACACACTCAGGAAGCCCACACCAACGAGCAATCAGTCTTTGCCACCCTGGTTAATTAGGACATCATAAAGAGCTTTCAATCCAACAGCACTCCAAGATGTACCTCCTTTTGTCCCGGTTTTGACAAATCTCAGGTGCACTGGACAAAACCCTGGGAGAGTGAGGTGGTTGTTTTACCCACCACACCTACTTCCTTCTTTGGTTATTTAAGCTTCATGTAATCTGCTCAAGAAGGTGCTGAAGAGCCAACAGCCATCTCAAAAAGATCATAGTTTACATGAGGTTGAGGTGAAGAATGGCAGAATAGATCTTACTGCATAATGTGTTGCACATTATGCTGTAAGATCAATTCTTTAGCAAGATAGTGACTGGATGTACTCATTAAGAATTTCGGAGAAAGTTTCAAGCCCTGTTGAATTCCATAGGTAAAAGGTAAAAGTAACTAATGTCCACAGTAACTCCTGAAGGAAGGCTGTCTAGTTGCATTTAGATAGACAAGAGGAAATCTACCTGAGGGCTATGTCCTGAGTGCCTCCACCAGGAAGGTACTATAAGATGTCATGCTTGATGGTGCAGAAAGCAGAAAAATGGTCCAGAATGACTAGGGTTTCAAAACGTTCAACATCAGCCACTGCAAGAAGGTCACTGAATGCAGCTGCTAGTATGGGTGTCATACCTTAACCAGGTCTATATCACGCTTATCATGGGTCTAACAAGCACTGGTGTTCTATGAACTCATCTAGTTTTTGTACCGCTACTTTCTCCAGTGGTTTGGCTTAAAAGGAAATACTTGATTTGTTCAAGGAATTACCCAGACATCAGGATCTGATGAAGGTTTTTGTCACAAGCAGCATGGTCATGCATGTTTCAAAAGTTTCAAAATTACATTTTAACAATGAGTCAATGCACAGGATCGAAGATTTATATAGATTTTTTGTCACAGACAGCATTTTTTGTAAATTTGTGCTTGAAATGGAACAACTTAATACGCAGTAATCTTGCTGTTACTAATTAATTCTACAGTGTATTTATTGTTAACTATATTGGAGTGACGTGTCTGAATAAGGCTGAAGTCTATTGCTAATAGGTGGAGTCGCCCAATGGTCACAAATCTGTCCCAGTCCATCATGGTAAATCCTTTTGCAAGGCAGCCCGTACCTTACAATTTTTTCTTGTGGTTGTTTGAGTGTTGAATTGCAGACAGTGCTGTTAGCCCTGGACACCAATGTTTTTGCTTTTGTGAACTCTTCAGGAGGACAATGATCGCACTGGGTGGACCACGACTTGCTGCTTAGTGTCGGTGGATAGGTGCTAAACAGCACTCAGGGGCAGACTACTGGCTCCGGAAATCGATCATCAGCTCCCCGAAGGGGCAGGAGCTTGTGTATAAATTGCCAAGGGGCGGAGTCACACACTGGCTAAAGGTCTTTTCCAGTCCTCCCCAATGCATCCTGGAAAAGGCGGTTTAAGCAGTGAATGCTGAAGGCCATGCCGTATTTTCCAGGAGGGTTTGAACCCCACCTTGCAGTGCTGCTTGCTTGTCTAGACTATATGGAGTCGGTGTCCAGAAACAGTCCTTTCCCAGTGAAAGGGTGTGAATTGGTATACAATACCCATCTCTAGCAAGCAACAGAATGCAAAGGTCAGAAATTAGCTGCAAATCTAATTACTGAATAGCACAGTGGTAGAAGGGGCCTATGGGTTTGACTGGAGTAAGATTTTATCAACACACAAATCTCTCAATCCTCAAATGGATTTCTTGACTACAACATAGAGGATTATTCTGAGTTGCTCCAGGTAGTACCTTCTAGGAGCAAAGCCGACTATGTATAGAGAAACTTCTCTTCTTTTGCAGATCTTTTGGTCTGACGTTTGAACAACTTTAATCCCTTAAAGAGGGAAACAGCATCTGGGACCTCTTGTTGGAAAGGTCTTTCTTAGCTGGATCCACAGAACAGCTGCAGGATGCAATCATAGATCCTGAAGCTACTGCACCTGCTACACATGCACCACAGCAAGTCACAAGTGATCACAGAAGGACCGGCTGCTCCATTGCTTCAGTGAATATGGTGCATTGGTAAGTTCACCTTCTTCCAGTTCCTATACAGCCCTCCTGAAGGTAAAGAGGGATAGCAGGTTTGTCACAATCTTTCTGACAGTGACTTCTAGGTGCAGATTCATCTTTGTGAATTTTCTACAGGAATCAGACTGGATCTGGACTTTTTGTTTTGTAGTACCTCCGCAGGCCCGCACTAATACTCTTCTGCTCAGAAAGTGACATGCAGCACTACAAAGGTGCCACTCCTGCATGTTGGCATCAGTTCCTTTCTTTCTATGTGCTTCTAGGCTCAGATTTGGAGCTTCTCAGAGACTACTTTTTGTCAGACATTTTTCTTTCAAATTTTCAACACTGTGCAAAAGATTTCACCCCGTAAGTCGACAGTTTTCAAGTCCTGCAAGGACTTCTGCAAATAGATGTGTGTGACAGATCCTTACCAAGTTTGCCTGTGGTGTCTGGGGTTAAGCCACAACTCTATGACCTGCAGAGACCGTCATCAGGGAAGACAAGGCAAAACTCTACATTGTGAAGCATGAGAAAACGCACAATCGGAACTGCTCCAAGTCTTGCTCCAAGTTGAAAGCTTGTTCCCGGTCCCTCTCCCATATATGGACTCAATAGAGTCGCTTTTGAGGCCAGTCTTTGTCGCACTTCAAATCCTCAGGTAGGCACGAGAAAGATAAGAAGTCAAAGTGGAGTTCCACTTCTTTGCACCATTCCCCTTCCCCTGATGAAGTATGTGGGTGGCACCAGTGGTCCCATTCTTGCTCCTAAATCTGTCTGACTTCAGAGCCAATTCTGTGGCTAGTTCTGGCACAACCTGATTTTCCAGGGCCTTCAACCATGGCGAGCCAAGTTGATGAGTTTCACTGAGCTGAGCTCTGGCCCCTCAAATCTCTACTCTGGCATGCCTCAGGGCCCCAGGGAGATGAGAGGCCTACCACCTGAATTACTGCCAGCAGGCTCACACTCAGCCCCCACTGAAGCCCCTGAGCCACTTCCACCTTCAGCTCCGGTACTGACACTGACACTAGCACCCATATCCAAGCCATGCCCAGATACATTGATGCTGATGCCGACTTTGCCGTCTGAAGAGGTGGCCTGATTGTTCTTTCTGACTCAACGCCGGACGGAATTCAACCAACATCCCAACCAAATCTGACCAAAGTTTCTGTACTCATGGTACGGCCAGGCTGGCAACAGTATTTCTCTTTTTGGTACAGACTCTGACAATGATCCTGACCAAGGTGATGAGTTAGCCCAGCCCTATGCCAATGACAATTGTATAATGACATGCAGGCTGCTAGTGGGCTAGACACTTCCCCAGAGTCAGCCCTTTTCTCCCCTTCTGGCCCTGTCATGGAAGAATCTTCATCCTACGCCATGGTTATGCGTAAGGCAGCCAAAGTTCTTGACCTCCAGCTTCCCACTGTGGAGGTGAAAACCAATGTCCCGACAGAAGTCCTGAAAGCTGGCCAGACTGCTTCTGAGCCTCACCAATTTTTTAGTAAGGCCTAGACTATGACGCTACGAGGGGCTTCTGCAAAGATTTTTTGAAGCCCTCTGGTTAACCAGAAAATTGACACATGCCATTGCCCTGCTCCGTGTGACCCTGCTTTCTTTTCGCAGCACCTTTCGCACAAGAGCCTTGTGGTGCTGCCCTCTACAAGTCAGATCAACCCTAACAATTTTCCTACCATTCCCCGTGATAGGGAATCAAACCAAGTGGGGTCATTCAGTAAATGCCTCTTCTCAACCGCCAGTTTGGCCCTACAATCCGTTAATCCTTCCTGCTTGCTAGGCCACTACACTCAGGCCCTTTGGGACTTGGTGGGGCAAGTCCTTCCAGGTGTTCCCAAAGACCTTTGCCCTGTTTTATCACAGGCCACAATTCTTTGTGGCTTCAGCACTACCAATTCAATATAGTGGGCTATTGACACCAGTGCTGCCATTCATCGCCATACGTGGCTGCATTCTTCTGTGTTCTCGAGTGATGTCTCGGCCTCCCTGATGGACATGCCATAAAATGGAACTCACCTGTTTGGGCACAAGACTGATTCTGCCCTTGAACGCTTGAAGAAGAGTAGGGAAATACCTTGCTCCCAAGCTCTTTGTACCTAGCCTTGCCAGCACTTATAGCATTCCTTTCGTGTCTTTGAATGAGGCATTCCTTACCAACAGCCTGTCCCTCCCCAGCAGGTAACCCAGCAGTTTCGCAGGAAAAGCCATGGTGCCCACCCCCCACGGCCAAGGTCAGCATGCCGCTCAGACTACCACCCCCCAGCTGCCCTACCCGTCAACCCTCTTTAGTGTACCCTCACTGGGTCAGAGTCACCCTGTGGGATGCAGAATCTAACAATTCTATCCGGGTTGACAAGAGATCACAGTGAAAAGGTGGGTACTGTAAATTACCCAACAAGGTTATCTCTTACCCTGTATTTCTTCCCCGCCTCAAATCCCACTGTCACCCCAGCGACTGACAGAGGACCATCTATCCATTTTGCGGCCAAAGGGGCTGTTGAGTGGGTGCCGGTGCCAGAAGTAGGGCGTGGTTAGTATCCTTGGTACTTTCTGATGACCAAGGACGGAGGTCTTCAGCCTATTCTAGACCTGCGCCCTTTCAGTATCTTCTTCTGTAAGGAGAAGTTGAAAATGCTCACCGTGGCCTAGGTCCTGTCTACCCTTGATCCAGGAGATTGGATTGTGTCATGAGATCTGCAAAACACCTATTTCCATATTCCTGTCCTGCTGGCCAATTGGTGCTGTCTGAGGTTTGTGGTGGGTGACAAGCATTTTCAGTTTGTTGTGCTCCCCTTTTGTCTCCTCAATGCCCATTGGGTGCTCACAAAAGTGATGGTGGTGGTGGCAGCATACCTTCAGAGGTCAGGGGTGTCAGGCTTTACCTACCTCAACGAATGCTGTTGAAGGTGGACTCATCCCAGGCAGACGACAAACACTTCCAGACTATGGCAAACCTCTTGTCACCTATGGGGTTTAATATAAACATGTAAAGTCAAACCTGACTCCTTCTCAGGCGCTCCCCTTTATCCAAGCCATTCTGGATATGGTCCAGTTTCATGCCTTACCCCCAAGAAAGAGGGTCCAGGACATTCAGGCTATGATACTAAACTTTCAGGCTCATCCTGGTTTTCATTGGGATTAACTCTGAGGATGCCAGGACCTCCTGCATCTTGCTGGCCAAGCATGCCAGGTGGCATATGTAGGCTCTGCGGTGGAATCTGATGTCCCTGTGGGCCCAAAATCAAGTGGACCTCTTTGACTATGTTCAGATTTTAGAGGAAACTGCAACGGGTCTGCAGTGGTGGTTGCTGAACCACTACTGGGTCAGCACACACCTCTCTCTCTTCCCCACCCAGAGCTGACAGTGGTGACCAATACACCACTGCTGGGATGTGGTGGCCATCTGGGAGAGGTGGATATCAGAGGTCTCTGGTGGAGTCCCAGCTCCACATCAGTCTACTGGAGCTAAGGAACATCTGCTTGGTGCTGAAAGCCTTGGTGCCATCCATCAAAGGGAGGCTGGTGAAGGTGCTCATGGACAACACGCCTGTCATTTGGCACTGCAGCAAACAGGGTGGGGTGGAGCCACAACCCCTGTGCCAGGAGGCCTTGCATCTCTGGAAATGGCAGACCACTAAGGAATCTTACAGATAGTGTACCTCCTGGTGGGATTATTAAATGCCAGGGTGGATGAGCCAGCCATCACTTCCTAGTGGATCAGTTGCAAATTCACCCAGAGGTGGCGCAAGGTCTCTTCCGCTAATGGGTAGAACCTTGGGTCAATTTGTTGGAAAACGTGCAATGTCAGCACTTCTGTGCATTGGACTTTCCGAGGAGTCTCGCTCAAAGACGCATTCTGCCTCGAGTGGAACTTGGGAGTCCTGTATGTCTTCCCACCAATACCACTCCTCCCCCGATTTCTCAAGAAGATAAGAAAGAACCGACCAGGTCATCCTATGGGCTCAGAATTGAGCATGGAGAGTTTGGTATCCACAACTCCTGGGCTTCAGCATATGTCTTCCGATTAGGCTGTTCCTCGGGGAGGACCAGCTGTTGCAGCAACAGGGCAGGGTTCTGCACCTAGGCCTTCGCAACCTTCACCTTCATGTGGGGAGATTGAGCAGAAACAGCTGTACACCTTTACCTTCCCTCAGAGGTGACTGATGTGATCCTGGCAGCCAGCTTCCCTTGACAAAAACTGTATATACCTGTTGTTGAGGCAAATTTGTAATTTGGTGAGGCAGTCATCAGTTTGACCCCGTCCCAGCCAAACTGTCTGATGTTTTGTTATTTGTTATGTCTCTAGACTGGCAAGGCCTTGCTCTGAGCACAGTTAAGGGTTATCTTTCTGCTCTCTCAGCCTTCTTACAGTTGCCTGATCGCCCTTCTTTTTTGATCACCAGTTTTTATATGATTTATTAAAGGCTTCAGCACATTTCCATTTTCTCCCTTTGTCATGCCCCAAGTGGCCTTAACCCACGGGTGCATGGGGCAAGGTGGCCTCGTCCTCGGTTCCCGTGTGCCGGGGACGAGACCAGCGCGTCCTACACCTGGCCCACGGGGAGCACTGGCGCTCCACCTGTGGGTCTCCCACCCACAGCCCCCATTAGGAATGGAGGGGAATCGCTTCCTCTTCCATCCCTGACCCTCCCCACCCCCCTGTGATGTCAGATGACGTCAGCGCGCAATGGTGCATCATCAGAGGTTGCCTCCCACAGATCAGAAAGAGAAATGCTTTAATTTCTCTTTCCGATCAGGGGCTGGGGGCGGGAGAAGCATCAAACGAAAGGAAAGGCCTTTCTGTTCCTTTGATTTCTCTGAGCATTTCTGCAGCCCGATCATGAAGCGTTCGGGCTACAGAAATGCCCACTATAAACCAAGGAATTTTTTTTATTTGTATATTTATGCATAAGGAGAGAAGCCCCTTTGGCAAGGGCCTCTCCCCAGGGGGGAAATGTTTCTTAAAGCCAGCTCGGCCTACTGTAATTAGGCCGATCTGCCCCCGGGGGGCAGAAACCTCTAGACGGCAGGGATTGTTTACAATTTTTTTTTTTTTTTTTTTTTTTTACAGGAGGTGAGCGACCCCTTAGGCAAGAGTCGCTCACCTGGGGGCAAAATATTTTTTGCCTGATCAGCCTATTTTAATTAGACCGATCTGCCCCCAAGGGGGACAGAAACCACTAGGGACCAGTCTGAGCTAGAGACCAAAATCCACAGCTAGGCACTTTGCAAAAAACACGTCAGATTTCAATGTAAAAATGTGATGTGTCCATGTTGCGCTTCCTGTCATGGACACTAGGCCTACCCACACAAGTGAGGTACCATTTGTATTGGGAGGCCTGGGGGAACATAGAATAGCAGAACAAGTGTTATTGCCCCTTGTCTTTCTCTACATTTTTTCCTTCCAAATGTAAGACTGTGCAAAAAAACACATCTATTTGAGAAATGCCCTGTAATTCACATGCTAGTATGGGGGCCCAAGAATTCAGAGATATACAAATAACCACTGTTAATAACACCTTATCTTGTGCCCATTTTGGAAATATAAAGGTTTCCTTGATACCTACTCTTCACTCTTTATATTTCACCAAATGAATTGCTGTATACCCGGTATACAATGGAAACCCATTGCAAGGTGCAGCTCATTTATTAGCTCTGGGTACTTAGGGTTCTTGATGAACCTACAAGCCCTATATATCCTCACAACCAGAAGAGTTCAGCAGACGTAATGGTATATTGATTGTGAAAATCTGATATCGCAGGAAAAAGGCACAAAGTAAAACGTGGAAAAAAATGGCTGTTTCTTTCACTCTAAATTTCAATATTTCTTTATTTCAGCTGTTGTTTTCTGTAGGAAAACCTTGTAGGATCTACACAAATTAACACTTGCTAAATTCAGAATTGTGTATACTTTTCATAAATGTTTAGCTGTCTGGGATCCATCATTGGTTTCACACCCATTTCTGTCACTAAATGGAAGGAGGCTAAAAACACAAAAAATAGTTAAAATGGGGTACGGCCCAGTAAAGTGCCAAAATTGTGTTGAAAAATTTGGTTTTCTGATTCAAGTCTGTCTGTTCCTGAAAGCTGGGAAGATGGTGACTTCAGCATCGCAAACCCTTTGTTGATGCCATTTTCAGGGGAAAAAACACAAGCCTTCTTCTGCAGCTCTTTTTCCCATTTAAAAAACAAAACAAAAATGTTTCTGTATTTTGGCTAATTTCTTGTTCTCCTCCAGGGGAGCCCACAAACTCTGGGTACCTGCAGAATTCCTAGGATGTTGGAAAAAAGGATGCACATTTGGCATGGGTAGCTTATGTGGGCAAAAAGTTATGAGGGCCTGAGCACGAACTGTCCCAAATAGCCAAAACAAGGCCTGGTACCTGGGGGGAAAAGGCCTGGCAGCAAAGGGGTTAATCTTGTCCATATTTACCTAACGTTTACTCCATTTGAGCTGCTCCACAGCTCTCCTTTGCGGCTACTAATAATTAAAACTGTGTTCCTGATTGCCATAACCTCTGCATGGTGCATGAGTGAACTTCAGCCTCTGTGTTCATCCACCATACACCCCTTTCTTCCCCAATAAGCTGGTTCTTTTAACTACAGCCTCCTTTCTACTGAAGGTTGCAACACTATTTCATGTCAGTCAACCCATCATCCCGCTGCCATTCTATGCTCTATCTCATCCTTCTGAGGAGGAGGAGAGACTTCATCACTTGGACCACAAAAGATCATACCAAACACCACCGGCTGGATGATCAGCTTTTTGTGGGGTTCGCCAGAGCACAAAAAGGCAAGACAGTGCATAAGCATACCATCTTGCGCTGGGTCATACTCTGCAATAAGATATACTATGCACTGGCAGAGAAGCAGTCTCAAGACTGCTTGCACACCCACTCCACGAGGGCCAAATATGCCACCACTACATTAGTACACAGAACTCTTGTCTTAGACACCTGCCAGGTGGCTACGTGGGTGTCCTTCCATATGTACATGAAGCACTAGTGCCTGGGCATTCAGGTTTGTAAACAGGGGCATTTTGCCTACTCAGTCTTACAAATGTTCCTGTTTTGAGTGTACTCACAGACCCACCTCCAAATAGGTTTTGCTTTGGTATTTATTCACAAGGTGAGAAATGTGCGGCTAGAATTCTCTTTCAGAAGGACAGGTTACTTACCTCCGGTATTGCTCTTTCTAGTAGGGACTCTATCTAGCCACAGATTCCTCACCGACCCTCTCATCCTCCCCGATCTGTGTTGGACTCTACCCCTTTTGGGGTATCCGAGCGCTTTAGAATTTTTTTAACATAACATAGCCATATCTGTGTCGCCTGGACCCTTTTGCATTTTTGTCCAGCACTCCACTTATGCCTCTTATGCGACCCAGTAATTTAGAAATAGTGTCCTTCTCGCTGGCTTTTTTGGCTGGAAACGCATGATGGTTCAGGAGCTTCTGCTGTATCTTTGTGGGATAGTGATGTATCTCACATGCACATCAGTGCCATGCTGTCCTAGTGTCCTAGCAGTCCTTCTGAGTTCATGGAATTGCACAGTACTTGACAGCACTGTGGGTTTCCCCAGCAACAACCAATTCCCTTGATCCCACATCTCGCATGAGGCTACCATGAAAGGGTCAGGGAGCTAGCAAGCACATGGTCGCCATTGCTACAGCTGCTTGCATTGTTTATGCCACTGCTGCTCTTTATCAGTGCAGCTTCTCATCTCAGCTTCTCTGCTGAGCCTGGAAAACAAAGGAGGGGTCCACATTGGCGGCAGGCTCACAAGAAGGCCATGACCAGTAGTACCTGTTATGGTTGAATATCACTTGAAAGTTCCCAAAGAAAGTGGTGGTGTTCTGGGGAGTCATCAAGAGTAATAATGAACAGGAACAGTTAGAAATAACAGCACCAAAGAAGTTTACATAACTACTATAAACATCACTGGTGAAGACTTTCTGTCTAAATATGAGGTGGGGGGGGGTCATATTTTGAGATTAATAAAGCCAGGTAATAGATGGAGGTACAGTCAATGAAGAAAAACAAAATGGGGTCTCTTGAGAACCCCGAGTGCTGCAGGAAGATAATGTGAAAACCTTTAACGCTGAGGCTACCACACGTATCTCCAAGAAATATGTGGAGAGGTGATGTATTACATTATGACAGAGATTCTGTCAGTTCTGCCTCTGCAGCATGGACTTGGATTTGCCAAAGTGCACTAAAGAGCCTCCCATGACGATCCTGTGTGCCATGTGTTCCTCTCTTATCACTTCCAGTCTTCTAGTAGCTGTTGAGTAACCAGAGGAAAACTGACAGAACGCAAGGATGGCTTCCAGCGTCATGACACTTCTTTGATGACCACTGACCATAGAGGAAATGTCTGTGGTATACAACCGGCAGGTACTACCCCACCTCCCCTTTATTGGAGTCCCTGATTGGGGGTTATTGGAATCTCAATGTGAAATGTCCATCGTGAATTGAACCTGAGCCCTGCCCTGGAGTTTCATGATCTCATTGACTCTCCCAGCATGGCCTGAAGTGAGCCTGCTGATCTTCAAATTAAGCCAAAGTCTTTGGGAGCGATAACAGCCTGGCATGGAACATCGGGTACTAAAAGGCAGCAGTGGCTCCTCCACTATGGTGGAGGAGTGTCACCCGCCCCCGCCAGCAGCAGCCACTATAAACCATTAACAACGAACCAAATTGGGGATGACAGGGACAAGGGGGGGGTGCACAGCACTCTCCCTCAGGGCGCATGTATATTTCGCCAGACGTCTCAGGCCGGCCAAACACACATGCACACTGTGCTCTCTCCAGCCTGGCACTGTGTTGCCGGGCTGGAGAGAGTAGTCACAGGCTCTTAGTTTGCCTGGGTGTTCCAAGCCAGGGTGTGCCAGCCAATCCTAATGCTGTTTTCATGCAGCGTTGGGATGGCTGCAGGGCAGGCTGGAAGTTTGTGCCTCCTGTGACCAGGAAGAAGGCGGCGCAGCATGGCAGCAAAGCAGGTAATTTTTTTTATTTTTATTTAATGTCTATTTCTCCCCTACCGAAATCATACACCCCGCCCCTTCACCGTGCAGCAAGCTGCAAATGCTAAAAAGAGAACCTCAATCTGAACAAAGCAACAATGGTCTACAAATGTGTCAATCTCTGATGCATTTCCCTGGATGTGGCACAGGTCTGGGATTACGGAAGCTGAGGAGAGAGAGGCACTGATTTTAAGCCACATTTCTTGCGTAAGTCAGCAGACTGAGACTCATAAAGAAATGTTTGGTCGCATTCAGAGCTTCATGATAAACCTGCGGGTGTTCGGCCTTGCAGTCCAAATGTGGGTTATTACTGCAAAACTGGCTTTTGTACATATACAGGTGGAATAATTAGCAAATGTTCATTACCCAACGGCGGCTTGTGCCCTTTGAAAGTGGTGGGGCGAGTAAAGTCCCCCACCACTTCGCAAAAAAAAAGAGAATAAATAAATAAAATACCCCCTCCCTCCAAAACCACAAAGTATACCACCCCTCCCTCCAAAAGCCCAAATAACACTAACTATAAAATAAACACAACCACTACACTTACATGCATTACACACTTAAATGCATTACACATTTAAAAAAGGCAGTTACCCACAGGCTGCCTATCCTCCTCCGTGTTCTTCTTCTCTCTGATAGAGGAAGAGCTCCCCATACCAATCCAGATGCTGCTCTCATGCTGTGAATCAGCATGAGAGCAACACCTAGATTGGACGGAGTGGCCTCGGAGCTGTTGTCCAGCCCGCTGTCTTAAGACAGCTAAGTGGAGAGCTTCAAAGTGCGCATTTTACTCTGACCGGCGCAAAACAGCCAGCCAATGTGACATGCGCACTTTGGAGCATTCAGCCCAGGCAGTGCTCCAGTCCTCTGCTGCCAGAAGCAGAGGCAGTCCTTTGCTGCCAGCAGCAGAGGACACCCCCAGCATGTTTCTGGGCTGGTGTGCACTGCACTGGAAACAAAATGGCAATGAAGCCTTTTCTTTGCCATTCTATTTTTTCCTGCGCGGCTCGCAGCAGGTAGGGTGCAATGCTCTCCCCCCCTCGAGAAGAAACCGGCACTGCAGTTACCACATATCTCTTGCATTTTCACATACTTTAAGTGATGGCAGTGCCCAAATGGAAACAAACCAGAAGAAGAAGAAACCATAAAAGCATATTGGGCACCCTTGCACTGAAGTTGTGTTGTCTTTTTCAACAATCAAAACTTCTAAGTATTAATAAACGCTTCAGCGGGTATAGCCACCAGGGGCCATCTTATGTAACGGACTCGCTGTTCATGTTGCGACACACCACACCTTTAAACAGGTCCCCCGGGTACAAACATGAATAGTGAATGTGAAGCATTCAGTGCAATATGGAGTGGCTGCTTTAATCAGCCCCTCCATATTTTACTGTACAGATGGCAACCCCCTGGACTTTATAGAGGGGACAGAGATGCAGTACACCCAATCATCTGTGTGAACTCACTTCCCACCCCAATAATCACACCTAACTCATGTTAATTTAAAATACCACAAAGAAACACGAGCAAATGTATTGAATGGGTTTTTTGAGCACACAAGACTAATGTCAGTAACCATTAAATTAACCACTATACCTTGGACTCTGAAGCAGTGTGCTGTGCATTGCCTGTCTTCACAACTCTGCACACTCCCTGAGTTAAATTGCAAGTTGCAAGTGCAAGTCCCTATAAGATATGTCAGTGGCTTAGATTTCTGCAAAATATGTATGTGCACTGCAGAGTGCAGTTTTGAACCCCTGCAGGTCCAACTCCACTTTACACCATTTTCTTCGACAAAATGACTATGTTTTAATAGGTTAGTCATAACATGTATTTCTCAAACTGGGGAGCAAGGGCGTGGGGCCTTTTCATATTTCACATGCTACGTGCACCAATATTCAGTATGATTGATTTTTAAAGACAACAGGAGAAGCAAAATAATACAAATTTATCAACAGAGGTCTGAAACCTGCAACCACATTGTTACAGTGGGCACAGGATGTTGGTGGGGGTGGTGCATGTATGTATTTGTACTAGTTTAAAATTTGTGTGCATGTGTACATATATGCATGAATTTATGTATCTGTTGTGTAAGTAATTAGCATTGTGGCCCTCCTAGAAAGACATTGCCTCTTCCTAGAAGACATTCCTGGTTCAAATATGTCTGTTACTGACATAATATTGGCACTGACATAATAATTGTAAATCTTGATTTCTGTACTGAGCATCCTTGGACTAAACATGCTATACTGGCAGCTATGCTTTCTTTATTATGAGTATGGTTATGCCTGTTGTAGCCATGTATCACATTATTGGAATACTAATGTCCAGAGCTGACATGATATGGGAGTTCATAACTTTGTGGCGGGCAGCAGTGGCCCCCACTGGTCTTTCTCTGCGGCAGTCACAGGATTCAACTGGTCAGACACTTGTTCACATTGGCCTCTCTTTGGTATGCAAGGAGACCGTTGGGCACACTTGAGTCAACTCTAAGCACGCTCCTACTGCAGTCCACTTCTAGCGGCTTCTCTCTCCAGACTGTGAGGAGGCTTCTCAGGCAGCCAGCTCCTGTGGGACAAGTTGCTATTGCTCGCCTCTCAACAGACAGCCTTCTAGATCCCTGCAGGCCCATAGCTCTCCAGTGCCCCAGTCATTGGTCAGTGAAGAAGTTTGGAATTGGAACAGATCAGAAAAGTTTGAGTCCCACTTTTTTACACTATTTCCAAGCAGCGGATGTGGCTCCACTGTCTAAAGTCCAAGAACCAGTTTGTATAATTCCTTTTTTCATGTTTGATTTTCTGGCTTCGTCCAGACGTCTTTGTGTAAATTAGTGGCTCTCCCAGCAGGTATTTTTAAGGCTGGCAAAACTTGTGAGTATCTAGAACACAAACCCTAAGGGCTACTAATGCAAAATAAATAAGGACCAGCTACTGCCCTGAAACTTCTCTGCCTCTAACTAGATCTTTTGACTTACACCTACTTGCCCACTATCAACCAAATGGTAGTGTTCAAGAAGGACTAATCTGAAATTTCTTGTGAAAAAAGGTGACAAGTGAATTTTTAAAGGTTTATCCAACCCAGTCCCTCTGTGATTTAGTGTATAGGGCGACACACTGCAGCTCATGAATGCAAGCAATATATACTTCTACTGTCTGAGGAGGCCATATCGCGGCCCTCACTTGTGCAATTACAATCCAGGGGCAATATAAAATGAATCCCATTGGCTTCAACATTCACAAACTTGTAAACAACATAGATTCCTGCAACACACACACACTAAACATACACCCTTGGATGTCAGTGCAGGGTCTGGTCATAATGTGTAAGCAGAACATTTCACAATTGGTCCTGTAGGCATTGTGCTCTCGCCTTGAACAAGTATAACAGCCTGTCTAATACTATTAATACAAAAACAGTACGCTACAGCCACCTCTCGCAGTAAATGTTCTAATTGACACACGTGTCTTCTACAGAGTATGCTTTTAGAACCAAGATACGGGCTTCAAACCTATTCAGGGGAATGAAGGTAGGGGTACTTTGTCAATGAACATGAGAACATGTCCTCATTCACCATCGATTCTTTCCTGTTTTATATTTGTTAGCCACATGTGAACTCCATTCATCATGTCATCTTACATTTTTGTCTGTATTAATTAGTTATTTAAACCGGGTCATACATTTACACAAATACAAGACTTTTGACAGTATAATAATACATGAAAATGAACAATAAAATTTAAAAAACATAAATTAACACAGATGGTCGACAGCAGTGAATCATGAAGTCTAAAAATATGACTGAGTCCAGTGAGTCTGTTCCCTGACTGTTGGTTAATAAAAGGATAGTCCAATAATTTTTTACCCCTGCATGGGGACTATCTATTCTCCTTGGACCTACTGAAGAGTTTTAGTCCATTGAATCAACGATCCAAGGTACTCCACTGTACTGCCAATCTAATCTCACATATGGGGATCAAAAAGTTAATGAGATCTTCTTCGAGGCGTATTCAGAATTAAAAGCAAGTCAAATAGGCTCCTTCATACAGAGTGATCTTGCTATTGATTGAGAAATCTTTTTTTTTTTTCCAAATGATTCCTGATAGCTGTCGCTATTGTTAATGCCTATGCTCTGGAGCACATGTAAGAGGCACTCGAGTTATGTGCCTGCATTTTTTGTGGTGTCTCAGTTTCCTCTCTGAGACCGAGTTTTAGCTGATTTGACTCTGAATTCTTGCTTCTAATAGTGTCCTCCTCACTTGCTCGTCCGTTTCCTTCCATAAGGCTTTAAGCTTGGCCAGGCTATAGGTAGTTACAGTGTTTAACTTGTGCTGATGGTGGCAGATGATGGACATAGACCCTTTTGGGGACTTAGTTTCCTTCATCAGAACTATACCCACAGAAAAAAAGGACATTCAAGAGTGCAATCAAGAGGCAGAATACATAAGGTGTCATAGGAGGAATGTGGTGCAATCAAGTATTAGTTGTCTCACTGGCATTCGGCAATGCTTGTGACAGCACCTAAGAAAAACTTTGCCACTGCATTTATGTACATGTTTATTTTCAAACCAGAGGCTGGATATTTAATATCTATCCGAAATCAGCAGTGCCTAGTGATACAGCAGAGATTTAGCAGTTATCGTTGCATCACAATGTTGATCTATATGTAACCAAGTTGACTTTATACTGTATAACACTCTAACAAGTTAATTGTAAAGTGGTGCAATGAAAGCCTACATTAAGGTTCATTTTCTGTAGACTAGTGATTTAATGTGATGTGGTATAGAGACATTAACAAAAGAACAGTCATATACTTGGATTTCATATGTTTCCCTATGTTGTTAAGAAATAGTTTTCATAGAAACTATAATGAATTTCTAGAAGAAAATGCTTTAAATATCTCATGATAATGTCAAAAACTGTAGTTCTCCGTTATAGTTATCTAAATGTATTAACAAGTTATTTGCTTTTGCAATTACTGTAACATGAACTATGACCAGATTTATTGATGATGACTTCGTAATTATGATGCTATATGTGCTTTACTTAACATAAATTAATGTGCCAATTTAATTTGCTTTAGTTAGCCTATGTGAGGCCTGCAATCAATTAATTTGTTGAGCGCGCTACTCACCCGGAAGGGTCTCAAGGCGCTGCGGGGGGTGCTACTTCTCGAAGACCCAGGTCTTGAGGCACTTCCTGAGGGTCAGGAGGTCCTGGGTCTTGCGTAGGTTGGTGGAGAGGGAGTTCCAGGTTTTGGCGGCATGGTGGGAGAACGATCTGCCGCCGGTTGTGGCACGGTGAATGTGAGGGACTGTTGCGAGGGTGAGGTTGGCGGAGAGGAGCTGGCATGTCGGTTGTGCGGGTTGAGTCAATGGTTGACGTAGGCCGGTCCGATGTCGTGGAGGGCTTTGTGAGCGTGGATTAGGATTTTGAAGATGATCCTTTTGTTGAGGGTAGCCAGTGGAGGGCTCTGAGGTGGGTGGGGATGTGTTTGTGGCGAGGGAGGTTGAGGATGAGACGTGCTGAGGTGTTCTGGATGCGCTGGAGTTTTTTCTGGAGCTTGGCCGCTGTTCCTGTGTAGAGGGCGTTGTTGTAGTCCAGTCTGCTGCTAACGAGGGTGAGGGTGACCGTTCTTCTGGTTTCCACGGGAATCCGCCAGAAGGTCTTGTGGAGCATTCAAAGGGTGTTGAAGCATGAGGACGAGATGGCGTTGACTTGCTGGGTAATGGAGAGTGAAGAGTCTAGTATGAAGCCGAGATTGCATGCATGGGTGGTGGGTGTTGGGGCGGCCAACCACCAGGAGTCGTCCCTTGCTGACTTGTTGGGCCCAAAGATGATAACCTCGTTTTTTTCCGAGTTCAGCTTGAGGTGACTTGCTTTCATCCAGTTGGTGATGGCCCTGTTTCACAAAATGTTGGAAAAATGTTTTTCTTCTTGCTAACGTATCATTTCTTTCAGACTTTGTTCACATGAAATATTAGTCTGGAAATAGATGTAACCTTGAAATTGGAACATTGAGTAACTGTGAACATGGACAATGTAAAATGTACAAAGTCATCCAGGATAAGCAGAGATGGATGCCTTCCCATGACGGTAATGGGGGTCTTCCCTGATGTTACAGATGCACGTCGCATGATGAACTATGATTGGACAATTGAACCTTCAGATTCATGTGATGTAATCAATGGGCAAAGCATTGTTCACTTTGGCCTTTAATTTACAGTTCCCCAGTTGGATTTTGTCAGAACTTTACATGGACTTAGGGGGGTACAGACCGCTTGCCCTTACCCAATTTCCCCTAATGCTTAACTGAGGAGATGTAGGGCCTGATTTAGACTTCAACGAATAACCCATCCGCCAAAATATAAATCCCTTGTATCCTATGGGATTTATATTTCAGCGGACGAGCTATCAGTCACTATTGTGACAGAGTAACCTGTCTGCCGAAGTCTAAATTGGGCCCATAGATTTTTCCTGGCCCATGCCATGAGAAGACTCTTGAAAGAGCTTCTTTAATATGACAACTAAGTTGACTATCAATGCACCTCTGGGTTGTAGGGGGACAATGGAAATTTATCACATTTTCCAGGGCTGTTTGTGGGTATCTTTCCAAGGATGCAATAAGTAGAATGGTGTTAATCAATAAGATGCACAACCTCAATTATAGATATGAACATGATTTATGGATGATAAACATAGAAACATCATTAGACTACTTAGTTGAGTAATAAAACAATTAAGTGTGGGAAAGTAGTCTCTTTTTAGCATGGTTACCCCCACTTTTTGCCTGTTGTCAGTATGTTTGGACTGTGTCTACTGGGATCCTGCTAACCAGAATCCCAGTGACTGTGCTCTCTCCATTTTAAAATTGGTTGCTTTGACCACAAACACCCCACATTTGGCATACTGGTGCTCCCTTATAAGTCCCTAGTATATGTTACCCAGGGCATTGGGGAACCAGGAGTTCCCATGGGCTGCAGCATGTATTATGCAGCCCATGGGAGCCCATGTAAAATGTGTTTGCAGGCCTGCCATTGCAGCCTGTGTGAAAAGGTGCATTCACCCTTTCACTTTAGGACACTGCGCCAGGTCACTATAAGTCATCCCTATGGTAGGACCTCCTAGCCCAGAGGGCAGGGTAATGGCACCCATGTGTGAGGGCATCCCTGCATGAACAGAGGTGCCCCCACAAACTCCAGCTCCATTTTCCTGGACTTCGTGAGTACGGGGATGCCATTTTAAGCATGTACTGGACACTACCCATGTCCAGCTACATAATGGTAACTCCGAACCTAGGCATGTTTTGTATCAACCATGTCAGACTCATGACCCAGTACTGTTGCCAGTATTGGTTGTATGAGTCCATGCACTCTGGGGGCTCCTTAGAGTACCCCCAGCATTGCCCTACTAGCTTTCTGGGTTTTCCAAGCAGCCCACGCTGCTGCCACCCCTCAGACGGGTTTCTGCCCTTCTGCTGCTTGACCAGCTTAAGCCCAGGAAGGCAGAACAAAGGATTTCCTTTAGGAGGGGTGGAGTAACACCCTCTACCTTTGGAAATAGGTGATACATGCCTTGGGATGGGTACACTCCCCAAGCCACTGGTATGCTTTAAAGGGCACATTTGGTGCCATCCTTGCATAAACCAGCCTGCACTGGTTCAGGGACCCCAGCCCCTGCTCTGGAGACAAACTGGACAATGGAAAGGGGAATAACTACTCCCCTGTCCATCACCACCCCAGGGGTGGTGCCTAGAGCACCTCCAGATGGCCCTTTGATTCTGCCATCTTGAATCCAAGGTGGGCAGAGGCCTCTGGGAGCATCTGAGTGATCAGGTCAGGCAGGTAACATCACAGCCACCTCCTGATAGGTGGTCACCTGGCTAGGTTATCAATCCCCCTTCCAGGGCTATTTCGGGTCTCCCTTTTGGGTGGGTCCTCAGATTCAACAGGCAAGACTCCAGCAGGATTCCGCTGCATGATTTACTTCGACTTCTGGCCACTGGAACCGCAACTGAACTCCACAGGAACCTACAGTCTGCAGCTACAGCCACGACTCTGCTCTGAAACATTGATTCTCCAGCTCCTTCCAGCAACTACAACATTTCCCCAGCTGTGCATCCTCTGAGGGCGGCAAGTCTTCAGTCTGTACAAGAAGCAAGAAGGAATCTCCCTTGGAGTGAAGGAGTCACTTTCATTCATCTGACTACAACAATGACAGGCTGCGTGGATCTCTTCTCATCCTGAACTGTATGGATCCGGCATCACAGGTGGTGGTCTGGAGTGGTTCCGATGGTCCTCTCTGCCAGCTGAACAACTTTAGTGAAGGTAAACCCTTGTCTTCGAACGCAGGACAGTGCCCCCATGCACCTCGTCTCTTGCAGCTACCAAGGTTTCTTAGCATCTCCTCCAAGGAATCTTCAGGCTCTGTGTGGCCCCAGTCCCCAGAACTCTTCCCTGCAAAGCACAGCCTTTTGCATGCCTTTCGTGCAACGTGGGACCTCTTCCCAGATGTGCTGTGCGGGCCTCCCTACCACTCCTGGGCTCTTCACATGTGGGTCCTCTGTGGGGGCTGCCTCCTCTTCTTTTGACTCTCTATACTGCTGAGGGTCAGCTGGGACTCCCACCTTGAGTTGAGTCCCCCTTGGACCTTGCTGGTCTCCAGCAGCTCCACTTTTCCTCAAGCCGTGACATTTGCCCTTGCCAAGGCTTGTTGGTGTTTTTTTCCACACCACAGACTGACTGCAATCCTTCATCCGGTGTGGGACATCGACTGCATCACCCAGGAACTCTCCATCTGCTCCAGTACTGTATTGCTTACCATCTTCGTCTCACCGTTGGCCAACTCCTGCATACACAGAAGGGTAGGTAGTGGCTCCTGCCCCCAATGGACACTCCAACTGGAACTGGTCTTGGTCCCCTTCTTTTCCAGGTCTTTCTCTTCCAGGATCCACCTTTAGTTTCTTGCAGTCTTGTCTGGGTCTTGCAATAATCCTTCTCTGAAGTCATTTGGGCTGGTTTGGGTAGAACCTATAACTTACCTTTTTTCTCCTGGTCGCTGAGTGGCACTCTAATACTTACTTTTGGGGTTTCCTAGTATCTCCAGCTTCCCTCTACCGATACCACTCCCTTGGGAGGGGACCCGACCTTCACATTCCCCTTTTTTTAGTATATGGTTTGGTCTCCCCCTAGGCCTTCAGTATTGCCTATTGCTTTTCACTGTTTTCTATTGCTTTTTATGCTTTTGTTTGATTGCTACTGCAAATATATAGTGTGTTTATTTACCTCCTATTGGAGTGTTGCCTGTCTAGTATTTTAGTACTTGTGTCACTTAAATAAAGTACCTTTATTTTTCTAACCCTGTATGATTCTTTCAGGTGTGTAAGTACTGTGTGACTACAGTGGTATTGCAGGAACTACACATGTTTCCTAGATAAGCCTTGGCTGCTCATTCACAGCTACCTCCAGAGAGCATGGCTTCTAGACACTCCCTACAACTTCACTAATAGGGGATACCTGCACCTGGTATAAGGTGATAATACCATAGGTATTCACCACACACCAGGCCAGCTTCCTACATTAAGGATTATTCATTTTGGTGAACCAATTTTCTTTCATTTTAGGTGCTTCCTATAATTATATTTTGTCCTAATGATGGCCCTTTGGAATTCATTTCAGAGGTTGGGTCAAAACATCAACATATACATTTAAATGTTGACTTGATTCTGGAAAAAGTCAATAGACCCTCGGCATCTGCGTTAGAACTGTCTAAAAGAGATCGCTGTGATTTTAGACACATTTGTTCTTATTTCTTTGTAAATATCTCGGATGCACTTTATTGGCACTTTATTCACTTGCACTGCGCCGTCACTTTTTTAGGAGCACCTAATATAATACATTGCTTGAATTGTTGATTGGAGTACATTGTTTCTAATAAAATGGATTTCATAACCAAATTAATCGTATTGCGTAAGGTTTTTTTTAGTAGTGCAACCACTTCTGCAGAAGTCTAGGCCTATACTTACCCCAGGGGAGACTACTGTTTGCTGTTACATTAGAAGAAATGATCTGCATTTATTCTTTGATCATCAAGTTTTCGTGCTTTTGTTCTCTATGGCACTGTTAGATTGTTTAGTCTGCTGGATACCAGCTAAGCTTCCATAGTTTACACTTGGGACAGCCAAAGGTAATTTTGTACTTTTATTGTCTTGTTTTTAAAACTGTCTATATTAACCTGAGTTTCAGTTTGTATTAAAACCCTTTAGCCAGTTGCGCCTTGTGGTGTAAAAGGGTATGGGGGGGTGCATGTGGGGGAGGAGAGGGGTGGCAAGCGAGGGGGGAGAAAATATTAATTAAAAACATTTTTAAAAGAGAAACTTACCTGAAAGCTGCGCTGGGTCCCGCTCCTCTACTGGCTGCAGGCACAGGCTCCCAGCCTGCCCTGCGGCCAATCCTGACACTGCCCAGAGCAGCATCAGGATTGGCTGGGAGCGCCAAGCCAGGTCACTCCCATGCAGACTGGGAGGGCTGGAGAGAGCCCTGTGCACATGTGTGTTTGGCTGGCCCGACCTGGCCGGCCAAACACACATGTGCCCTGAGGGGGGGTGCTGAGCACTCTCCCTGACACTCGTCACACCGTAGGCCCTGCCCTTTTACAAGGAGACCATAATAAACACTGATTATTATCTTTTCCTTCTAAAGGTTTTGCAGCTGCCGCTCCTGGTGGCGAGGGACGGCTACGCACCTCCGCCATCATGGAGGAGCCGCCCCTGCAGCTTTAACTTTAATTTGGACTTCCGTCTTCCTTGTGCGTCTACATTGGTCAAACTGTGAGTCCAAATGCCTAGTGATTTGTGATGATTAACATTTTCATACTCCTCCCTGGGCTAAAAAAGACCTGTCAACCTCGTTTAGAACATTCAAGAATTGCGCCATCACTAGCGAAGCCCTCGCATCAACAACTCTTGTGCAGTCTTACTCGGCCTTTTGAAATTTGGTTTATTTGTAGGCAAAGACTAAAAAACTGCCTTTCGCAGCAGCTCCCTCCATCACAGAGCGCGAGGGAGATGCATATGTTCCGAGCTGCCGAGGAAAGATTGAATCCTGCAATCTCCCCCTCTCGACGCTCCCCATGGCCCCCGCGGGACAGCCAATCGCGGAGAGATAAATCTCTTTCTTCCACTCTTTACTCTGACAAATTAATTGTTTGCCCGCAGATGCGCCCGGAGACCAGGACCTTTCTGGCTGCTTTCCTTTTCTCATTGAAACAGAGAAAAACAATTGACAAAATACTGAAGTGGATTTTCCTGGGCTGCCCGATTTCCCCGGGCGGCCTGTGGTGGTCCGCACGGCCTGGCCCTGGAATTGAGTTTGCAGTTGCGATGGGCTGCAGGCTGTCTCCCGCTCCTTCATCTTCCCCTGCTGAATGTGAGAGTAAACAAGAGTGTTTACAAAGTTTATAAAACGAGGATTAGCGCAAATAATAATTTCTCACAAGGCGAGTGAAAGGGCTGGAGGGGAGTGCACTGCCTGGCATGCCGGGACACTTTCTGCTGGGTGCATTGCGGTAAACGCAGAGCATGCCAACAGTCTTGTTAGTTTACTTGCAGGTACCTCAGTGTTCCACACTGTTGGCGCAATGCTCTGTGCCTCCTGACGTGTGTTTCTGCATTAATGTCCTTCAGCAACAAGAGTAACTTTAGCTTACTCACTGTTGACCAGCAGCAGCCTCTGCTATTTCAATGCTTCCCCGTCAGGTAGCTCTGCCTGCTGAAAGGGGTATACACTCCCAGTCCGGTGAGCCCCAGAAGCCACCTTTCACGCAGGATAAAGATACTTTCATGAATAAGCCTATTTCTGAGTTACATTCCCGCAGCCCTGCAGCCCCGGAAGAGGGGCTCATATGCAATAGAACCCATACATGGCAGCAGCCTGAGGAGAGAGCACCATTTTCAGCAGGTGTATACAGTGGCCGCTCCTCCGTTATGGCAGAGGAGCGTCGCCCCCTGCCAGCAGCAACCGCTGCAAAACCTTTAACAGCAAAAGGTTGTGGTTGTTAAAGGGGCGGGGCATGGGGGGTGATGAGCAGTGAGGGGGGTGCACTGTGCACTTCCCTCAGCGTGCATGTGTGTTGGTTGGCCGTCTTGGGCCGGCCAACACACATGCGCAGTGTGCTGTCTCCACCCGGCACTGTGTTGCAAGGCTAGAGAGAGCAGGCACAGACTCAGTCTGGTGGGAACGCCCTGGCGGGGCACTCCCACCCAATCCTAATGCTGCTCTGAGCAGCGTCAGGATTGGCCACAGGGCAGGCTGGGAGCCTGTGCCTACCTACTGCTGACGGAGACAGAAGATTGTCTGTATGGCGTGCAGGTAAATTTTTTTTTCAATATCATTAATATTTCCAAATTCCCTTGCCGTCCGCACTTGGTAACCCCTGTGAGCCGCGACTGGCTGTATATTTGGAATACCTGGAGTACTTTAGCGCACAAATAAGCCTCAAAGAACCGAGGAACTACTGTCACCTACTTCGTGCCCTAATTCCTTGTTCAAGTGACATAATCTGCTCGGTGGTCACCACATATGATAGTTCCTTCTATAAAAGGAGACCCCAGCAGGGCCTTGTGGCAGATGGGAAATGATGGGCAAGCTCCGTGCGTAGCACAGTTGTTTCTCAATACTATGTGAGGGATGTACCCACTGAACCTTGAACAAGTTAGACAAGACCCATTAACTTAAAGCAGTCAGAGCATACCCAAGAAGGCAGGCATGACTTTGCACTCAGACACATTACAACAAAACGATTATCATACACAATAAATATCACATTTCTGGCCAAGATATTTCTATGAAATGAACCATGCCTTTAACTTTAATATAAATTTTATTGGATCAAATGTGTTTTTCTATTGAGCTGCAACATAGTATTAGCCGACCATGTAGCTGGATTTGAACTACTTTGCGAAGGACATGCATCTGCAGGGTTATTGCACTGTTTTTGGTGCTTATTTATGGGGGAATATCCAGTACCAATCATTTTAGGCAGATCATCACGTCCGCCTTTATTTATTTATGGACTCAGCCTACGGGGCTGGTTTGGCAGGGATTGACTGGTCATTCAGCCCTCTTATTGCCCTTGTAGGCTGCAAGCCAGGGGCTGCTTTCAGATGAGGCTGGGCTGCCACGATCCTGCCCTGAAAACCTCCATTGCCCCATTCTAGTCACAACCTCCTGCAAGAGGCGCAGGTTTAAACATTTTTGCCATGGCTCATTTGGTTTCCAGTCCAGCCCTACGCTTAAGTCCAACCACTGCATTTTGGCAAAACGTTAGTAAGGACTTCAGCTGGGAAATTCGAAGTTGGCAGGAGAGCTGGGCTTCTAATAGTTTCCAGTCAGTGTTCTTCAGGTGTCCACCAGACATCCAGAGCTTCCCCATGTTTACGGTTTATGTTTAATAATACCTGATTCACTTTGGGCACCGGATTGACGCGTGCCATTTGTGATTAGCTACTTCAGAGGCACAGGGGTGCATGGACCTTCATAGGCTGGTATCTCTAAATGGTCTGGATGTTGTCAAAATATTTAATTGCTTTGGGGTCTTGGGTGGTGCTAGTTTGGAGATTCCTGATTGTGAGTATACTGTAGAAACATAGAAACCTGGTAAGGTGGTTGCTTCTGAAAAATTGCATGAAACTAGGATATAGTGATGAAAGAAGGGTGCTCGGTAATTACGAGTTCAAGTCTGGAGTGCAATCATTGGAATGCTTTACCGTAGAAGGAGAGACAAGCTCCTCCAGGTACCCCGACAGCCCACAATGACTAACCGCTTGTTTGACGCCTAATATGAAAGCAGAGACAGAGGATGGATGGCTCCCCTGAGAGTGAAGGAGAAGTTATTTCATTTCCTGGTGCACAGCAGTAAGGTCAGTCACGAGGGTCACTGATCAAGGGTATCTCATCTGCACTTTTGTAATGCGACACTATTCCTACAGCACTGCCTCTGCTCCTCCGTTGTTACTTGTCTTTCACTCAGGTGGCATCGAGAGTGAATGGGCAGAGTGGGCAGTTGATCTTGCACTGTACACCACTCATCATGATGAGTGGGCTTCTGTCACTCCAAGCAACTCTTCAGCATCAGCCAGCACCAGCACGAATCCAAACTTGTGGCTAAAGCTCAAACCTTCTCCTGTTCCAAGCCAAAAGGCAAATTATATCTCACATTCATGAGAAGCAGGACATGGGTCTGTCTTCATTCAGGCTCGGTGGCCCTTCTCAAACCATTGAAATCAGCCTTTCAGGGGCAAGAGCGAATTTTAGGGAGTTTTCTTGAGATAATAACCAGGACCGATTGGAAGCAGAGTATTAGTGGAAGGGAAACAGAGGCAATGGAACTACATCTGGGATGCGAGGAGGGAGTTACACCACTTGGCCTTTCTGAGAGGAGGTGTGCCAATCTAACTACGAACAAGGAACACACAATAGGAGGAAAAAGGTGGCCATGAAACAAGGAACACAACTATATACGACAATCATTCAAGGTAGCATGAACATTTAACACATGCATCAATGAAAGGAAACCATTTTGCACTCGTAAGGACCGCACATTGGTAGAGAAACATGTTGTCCCCAGTCTATGGAATCACACTGCTACCAGCCCATAGTTCACCTGAGAAGTTACTAGGGTAGAGGCTAACTTTGTTTGGTGGCACATCAGAACTGGCAGGCCTTTGGCCTCTGATTTCAATATCATGAGGTGAAAAATAATGCACAAAATCATTTTGGGTGGGGGTGGAATGGTGGATGTCATATCCTAGCATGGCAATGGGAATGAACTCAAAACGTTCACCCTTCACAGGGCATTGGTTATAAACCAGGATAAAATTGCTCTATGGCCCCTCTTCTTTTGAATTTTTCTCAGCCTAAACTGTGACCCGCTGGACTCCTCACCTCATCTTTTGTTCAGATGGTCCATATTGTAACTTTGAGCCCAATATAATTTCTGATCGTCGAGCGCAATTCTGGAGCCAGGATCTTTCTGGCGCCCGAAGACTTCTAAGCAGTATTTGACGCTTTGTCAATCTTCAGTAGTATGTGAGAGGTTTCAGTGGTACATGCTACCTTCAAAAATACCCGCCTCATTCCATTCTAGCATTCAGGGTCCAACGGTCAGGGTTGAAATTAATGGCACAGGAAATAGGCCTGGGCACCAAATAAAAGCGTCACCCTTTAGTGAATCAGATAACTAAAAAAAGTGGCCTACATTGTACAAATCAACCCAATTTTAAACTTTTTAAAGATATGCTATATGTTTTTTTCTGCAAGCTACAGGAGGCGGCAAGCATTTGTGCTTGCTGCATGGAATGCCGACCCGCTTGTGATGTTTGACCATGGCTAAGATTGAAATGTCCACAGTGGAGTCAGACATTCTGGTTGTAGGTGCTGAGCAGGTGACGGGATCGGCAGACCACCAAGGACTGAAAGCCTTTTTCCTGTGGACCTTAATAGGAATGGCATGGCATCTTAGCATACTGCCATGCACACACACGAGTCTCTATTTCTTACATGACTGTTCCATTGCAAATAATGGAGAGACAGCTGAATTTTATGATTTTCTATGACAACTTTATTTAACATTTATTTGCGTTCCTTTATACAATGCCTGTGCACCGGAAGCCACTGCTGAGAGCTGAAAGGGAGCAAACAGGGCTTGAGATAAGGACATTTATAAAAGATGTGTGGGGGGGGCGAGGAAAGCATAGTCTGTGATCCCTAAACGGCGATGAGCAGGAGCTGCTTCAACAGGTCATGTACCATGTCTGAGAGGTCATGAAGTCTCTAAACGATGGCATGGTCCTCTATGGAGGACTTAAATAAATTGATATATGGCTGGTTGCCAGACACGTACATACGCCAGTAGCCTGAGCGGGCGTCTGTGCAGCCATCAGCACACACTTTAATACCAGGCTTCAGTCTGATACAGATGAAGAGGCGGTCAGCCCCTGGATGAAGATACACGGAATAAATCATCCGTGAATGGGGATTATTATGTTTCCTTCTCAAGTGTGAAATCGCAGGTACCAAAGGCATAACTTAGCAAAATGTTCCCGCAGAGTGAAGGGCGCATGAGTGGAAATATATCTACAATAATGGCAGCTCCCCGCCAGCGACTAGTGATCTTCAGACGTGCCTGCCAGCAGAAGTGCTTTGGTGTGGCTCTCCAGTATACAAAAAAAGATGGGTGGAATATTTGAATTAATCTCAGCCACTGGTTATTATTTGGGATTGCATCCCAGTCCATCATTATTTTGCGTACCAGTTTGGACCCAGCCACATGCAAGTCAGTCTTGACTCTGCTTCAGTAGGAGTAGTCGAGCGCAAACTGCCAGGCCAGGCCCTTCCTGAATGAGAACACAAGTAGTCAGGTGTAGGTTTGTTCCAGTGGCACAGTGTGCACGGGGCCCACGCCTGGGCATACCCATCACACTTAGGGTATCGTACTGAAATATACAAAAAAAATGATGGGTGGAAATCTTGACTTAATCTCAGCCACTGCTAACTACTCAGGCCACATCCCATAGTGTATGGCTTTTTGCCTGATAAAAGGACACCACTGGGGTCTGCAGGCCACAGGAGGCTAAGTACCCCCAAGTCCAATCATCAGGGTAGATTCTTCCAGTCGCATCATTGTCAGCTCAACCACAGGTGGTCATTTCACCATCATGAGAGTCACTGTTGCCTTGTTGATTTATGCCTTGTTTATATATGTGGGTGTGAGAGCCTGAGTACAAGGCCTAGTTAAACAAAACGTTGAACGTTGACTTTTTTACTGTATCCTTAGACCAATTTACTTCTAGGTTCTGGCCTAGTCCAGTCTGGTTGCACATCACACCATCGCCCCTGTTGAGCTGTTCCTGTTTCATAGATGGGGTTTGAAGGAAACAAAAGCTGCTACAGACTGGTTGGCTTCAGTGGGTCTGAACTTTGAGATGAACTTTCAGCTACATGCCGTTTGTGCCATCATGGTATCTACATCTCACAGACTCTTTCTCCTGCGAGGAAACATGTGTGCCAAGCATGATGGATTTGCTGTAGCTAGCTGAATGGAAATAGATTCTCTCACATTATTTTGAACACAGAACAAAATTAATTTCTAATTATTCTTTGTGTCAGTGCACTCATCCCACCTCCCTCACCTGTCTCTGGCCATCTGATCTTGGCAATGCGCTTGCTTCCACGACCACTGTGCAGCATTTAGGCTTTGACCTGGGCCATAAACTTACCCTTGCTGGTCAAATTTCCTTGGCTTGCTTACTTCTATTTAAAATTTTGTGGAAGATTATTTCCTTTCTTCCTGCTTGTACTCGAGAGACAGTTATCCAAGCTACTGTCTTAGGTTACCATAACTATTGTTTCTTGCATCCCCAGCCTATTTACTCCACCAACTACAAGTCATCCAAAATTCTGCCGCACATCTGGCTTTACAACTTTCTCACCAGTCCTCTTCATATGTGGCTCTTGCCAGGTTACACTGGCTTCTATTTACTAAGATACTTGTTTTTAAATCAATATGTCTTCGTTTAAGAGACATGCACTCTACAGGCTCAAGTATCTGCAGAATAAATGTCTTCAATATCATCCTTCATGCCTGCTCACATTTCTGAAGTGTGTCTCCTTGTCATTGCCAGGAACTGCTGTATTTGTTGTGCTGGCTGAGCCTTCTCTGTGCTGGCAGCACGAAGCTGGACATCTATTCTGTTACATTTGTGTTTGATTGACCAACGTATGCATTTCACAAGGCCTTGAAAGTCTGGCTTTTTTCTCAATAACTGCTGCTGCTGTTCTTCTCTTTCACTCCATTTTTCAACCCAACCCTGTAGTGCTAGAACACCATAGTGAGAACAGTAACACTTTACAAATAGCTTTTACATTAAATTACATTATACCGCCACACACTCAGGTAATTAGGAGGATAGAACCCTACCCTAACAAATACTGCGCATGCAACGAAGGGTTAGACAGGTGACTTCCATACTTTCTATCTGGTCAAAGAAACAAACAGACGTCATTGACCATAAAAGTGGTACAGATGCATTGGAGGGCTAAATGATTCAAGAAAGGAATACTGGGCCATGGTCCCTGGATGGATCAGAATACATCAGCACACCCCACATGAGTCAATGTGTAGACAACAGGTGCTATCAAATCACCAAGTTCACCAGCCACAGGAAACAAAACTCACTCAGGGCTCTCCAGCAGTGAAAACTCATTTTATAGTAGAAACTACCCATCTCTTCTGAAACCAGTCTCTACATGTGGAATATCGCCAGATGTTGGGGACTAACCAAAAAATCCAGTCTGCTATTAAATGTGTTGTAGAATGATGAACAGAGTAAAGTGGTGAACTAACTGGAGAAGTGAAATAAAAGTGTAAAGAAGCAAAGCATCATTGTTGGAGTGGCTAGGAAACTGCAGTGAAACTACATTCAGATTGTTATAAAGACTAGACTGTTTGCTCGTACCGGGGAGGGTTGCCAACACATTGGCGGTGATGGCCCATTTCTAAAACATCCCATCCTCGATCAATTGAGGCCTTGTCCAACTTAGGAGTCCAAGTTTCACCCCAAAGTATGATACCCCATGGGTCAAAAGCAGGTGGAGAGCGCAAGATTCGACATAATTAATCTTTTTCTCTTAAGCAGAGAAAGATAATATATAATTAAGTTATAATAGAATACTAACAGAATCTCATAAATCATAAAGAACATCTGGTAGGATGAGTGAAACTGTGAGTCAGCCCATGGGATCTTTGGGGAAACTGACATTTTGGTTGGATGAGCGAAGGTTGCACGGAGGGCAACATATCTGGCAGAATTTTTGATATGCAGCCAAGAAATAGAGTGTGCATTGCTTTTCATAGTAAAATTAGTAGTTTGCATATAGCTCTATTTTTCTTGCAGATAACCGGAAGTTTGTTGATGCTTTTGGGGTATATATGAGTGCCAAGGAAGGCTGTAACTAATGTCTTGTGGCAGGTTAGAACTTTATCGAGGAGGGAGGCCAACTAACAGCCTATTGCAATAATCTAGCTTGCTCAGAAAAAGCACGGAGTCTGGGGACTTATCTAGGAAATATTGAGTGCTTGGTGTCTGACAGCACATAACTTGATGTAATAAAGTATTCTAATTGCATAGGTGTATTGAATAGTTCACAAAGGTTAATGGCTAAAAGTGAAGGGTTGGAAGTGGCAGGGGAGAATATAACATGCGTTAGAAGATGCACAGGTTTAGATTAGCAAGGAAAGTAAACGATTTTGGTTTCAGCAGAGTTAAGGATAAGAGAGGGAATAGCCATCCAATTTCAAATTGCCACAAGGCACTTAGATTTTGAGTTGGAGATCCGAAGTAAAAGCTGAAAAGGAGAACCATGTTTGTGTTGTCATCATAAAGATGATGAAATAAGCTAGAGAATGAATGAAGTCTCCATTGGATGTGGGATAGAGAGAGAAAGGTAGGAAGCCATGAGTTAAACCATGGGAACCCCGACAGGGGTAGGGGTTGGGGTTAGAGAGTGAGGAATACCATGAGGCATACAAACAACCATCCGAAGTATAGGAAGAAAAACAGCTGGGCGCTAGGTTGTGATTCCTAGAGTACCGAGTGTAAAAAACAGAGCAGGTGATCAACAGTATGAAATGCCACAGAGAATCCAAGGAGTATTAGTATAGATGGCAGAATAATTTAAAACCTAAAGAAATAGGCTGAACTGAGATCGGTAAATCTAAATGGGAGAGAATTTTTTGGGTGCCTAAATAATCAAAAAGTGATCAGGTGTAGGGAAGGAAGGATGTGTTATTGAAAATACGCTATGACAAAATGTAAGCACTGCCCATCCAAATCATTGCTGCCATACAAGTTACCCCTACGAAGTACACCTTCAAAAGTGCGCGCTGTCACGAAATGACCCTAGTGTTAAGATTCGGGCACTGCATCTGTAGTTTAATATAACATTACACACTTTTTAGAATGGCAAAAATCACAATTTCCAGGTTGTAAATGTCAGGTGTTCAGTGTATACCAAATGAGATGAGTTCGTAAAATGATTTATAGTTTTCCAAATGTAACGCGTCTGCATTTAAATAAAGGTAATGAATGGTTACAACAGAAAATGGATCATTCGTGTATAGCGATTGACTTTTGAGAAGTACTTGTCAGTGACAAGTGCGACATTCGTAGCTCAGTCGGCAATCTGGTCTGATTCTGAAGTTAGTTACCTCTCTCTGGAGAAGCAGGGTTATATTTTGCATTCCGTTGCCTCTTCCTTTCCTGCTCTTGATGCTGCATGGGTGCTGATTCAATGGAGGTCTTGCCGTCACCTCCAGCGCCATTCTCTGCCAGTTCAGTATTTTAACTCACGTCGCTTCTGAGCACTGCTGCACTCTGTTATGTTTGAGGCCTACGGATCTCAGATCTGAGGCGAGGTTGAGATGATAATGTGAAGAGCTTAGGCGCAGTAGGTTGCCGAGTTTCTGATCCCTCCTTCCTGTTCTATTAGGTGTATATATTTGTAGGCTTTTGTGTGTGTGTCGATTCTTAAATAACTGAATGTTAACAAGAGTTTCCAACAAGAGTTTAACAAAGGTGGATTTTTCGAAGCATCCCATATCAGAAGGGGTCGATCCGCAGGATCAGGGGAAAAAAGTGAATCCAAAAACACTTCGCTAAAAATAATTTGTCTGCTTGCCTCTTTTATCATTAGATTTGTTCAGTGAATATAATTAAGTTACATATGCAATATCACCAGTAAAAATGAATACATGACAGAAAAGCAATTGCATGCTTTCCCCACAATCCAGATAAATAAACAGCATGTCCAGCATGAGAAAATAACGTTGTGGACTAATAGGAAGGGCATATGTGCCAAGTAAGAGCTCTAAAGTAATATTAATAAGACAATGTGAAAATATATATAAAATCCTTGCAAAATGAAGTGGTAGAGCAAAAAGGTATTTCAGCAAGAAACTCGATCCCTGTTAGAAAGATGTGAATACCTGTTATACGGAAAAATATTGTGACACTTTAAAATACATAACTTTTGCTAGCAACAGATCTAGGAAACCAGAATTGTTCAAATTAAACACATTTTATTGCTTTCTGGATACATGTTCTTGTTAATACACAGACATTCAATATTTATGTAACCTTTTCAACAGAAACACAATATTGCCTTTAAAATGCACTGCATAAATTCATGTCTTTGTACATCATTCTTTCTCGCCTAACATAGAGATGGGGACTTCATAATAGACCATGCACACCTTCACTCCTGCCAAATCTGTTCCACTGAAAAGTTGCATCTTGTTAGCTACAAAAAATAGAGCAAGACTAGCATTTGGAAATGAATTCACATTATATTTCTGTTGTACAGAGAAATTTGTTGTGCACATTGATTTGCCATGCATGTTTTAAAGGCCTACTGTTAGCAACCGAAAAATTATGTCAAGTACATTTTTAAATCTGTTAGTTGGCTTTTGATATCACGACCAGAACAATGTTCTTAAACAAGATCTTAACTTTAAACTTGAATTTAGCTTCAAGCCCCTGCATATCAACAACCACTAAATCAGCAGTCTGTAGGAAAGCATATTTATGATTAGTCGTGGATGGGGCCAAAGCATGTGAGTGCCGACTGATGGTGAAGCTGTTTTATTTTAGAGACCTAGATTGTAGGACCACAGTGTTCACAGCCTTTGTAATTCGAAGTTAATGTGGCAGATGAATGCCCTTTCCAGACCTAAGATTATTGAAGTTGGACAAGGAGGTGTTGATGTGGACTTTGTTGGTCTCCAGAAGTTATTACTTAGAGACTTGGTTCCAGCAACAGGACCTCCGTCTATAGGTGGAGCAGGCGCTGTTATCTGGTGCAGTTCAGTTCCTACATGGTGTAATGTAAGTAGGTGGGAGTGCCTGGAGGTCTTGCGGCTGCTTTTAAGGTGGTAGGATGTTGCAGGTTAAAATTTGATTTAAGAGGAGTGTTTCCTTAATAAAATATGACATTTTTCTGCTACAGTTTAGGTGCTGCGGGGTTTCCAATTACACAGACTGGTTCGAGGTGTACAATGCCACTCGCGTGCCAGACTTCTGCTGCCTGGAGTTCAGTGACAACTGCGGCCTTCACTCCCCAGGGACCTGGTGGAAAGCCGTAAGTATTGCCCTTCAATGTACCTCAGTCTATATATGGTGACAGAGTTGAGTACAACAGTTTAGCTCAAGTTTAGTAATTGATTTGCATTTAAACAGTACTAACAACTCTTGAATTTGTGACAGTGGAAAGCAGTTTCCAGATAATACCTAAAAAGAAGGAAATATTTCACCTATTTATAGCCATATGCCAGAGCCCAGCCAGCACGTACCCTGCTCAATACTCCATAAGGGCACATGGCACAAGCTAATACATACAGTAGGAATACAGACCTTGAAGAGATATTCCACAGTTTGAATAGGTGTAAGTACGAAGCTGCACTCTTACTCTATATGCAGGAGACAGAGAAAGACCCGGCATTAAAGAGCTTGGGTGTAGACCTGCTGCCTCTGATGGATGCCCAGAACAAAGTGGACAATGGGGCCAGCAGAGAGGGACTCGAGGCTGAATGGTGAGGAGACTCATCTCTGCCTTCACCCATTGAGGTGATTGTCCATAGCACTGCTAAGGCAATTGCAGCATAGGTTTGCTTAAAAAGTGAGAAACACAGGACTCCCATTTTTAGGTGTTATGTATGTTGATATCTATAGTTCATGAATCATCTGAGAGGATATACAGGTGCTTGGGCAAGGTCCCAATGTGCTTCTATGAAGAGCTAGGTCTTCAGTCTCTTCAGGGACGTCGTTCTATGTCTTGGGTGCAATGTAGCGACCTCCAATTTTGCTACTGCGAGTAGTGTGTGCGAGTGAGAGTGAAGCATATTGTAGGTGTCTGTGTATGCAACTGTTCAAGTATTATGCTCCTGTGTTGTGCAGGCCTTTTTATGCACGTGTAAGAAGTTTGAATTGGCTGTGCTTGTGAATGGGGAGTCAGTGTAGCTTCCTGAGGTGTGGTGTGATGTAGGTGAGGCGTAGGAGGTCGAGTATGAGTCTTGCAGTTGTGTTCTGATTGGTCTGGAGTCTATGTAGGAGTTGTTGGGCGATTTTGGCATAGGGTGTTGCCATAGTACAGCCTGCTGGTGATGAGTGCTTGTGTGACCGTCCATCTGGTGTGCTGAGGCAACCATTTGAATATCTTTCACAGCATGTGTAGGATTTGGAACCAGGAGGTGCACACTGAGTTGACCTGAGCCGTCATGTTGAGCTTGGCATCTAGGATGATTCCTAGATTTCTTGCGTGGTCTCTGCGTGGGGGTGTTGATCCTAGCTCTGACAGTCACCAAGTGGAAACTCATGAGGAGGTCGTGTTGCTGAAGACCAGTACTTCTGTCTTGCCGGAGCTGAGCTTCAGGCAATTGGTTCACTTCCAGTCTACTACCATGGTCATGCAGTTGGTGAAGTTGGTTCTGGTGGTGTTTGTCTTGTCTTTCAGGGAGAGGATGAGCTGGGTGTCATTGGGATAGGAGAGGATGGTGATGTCTTGTGATAAGATGATGTTGGTGAGCAGTGTCGTGTATACGTTGGATAGAATGGTGCTGAAGGGCGATCCCTGTGGGACACACAGATGCATTTGTTGAGCATTTGGCCACCGCTTCTGTTATTATAAGAGGATATATTGGTCAATTATTCCCAAGATAAACAATAACATCCTTTCATGAGCTAGTGTCCTGCAGACCATTTAAGGACTACATTGATTTATCGGAATGTCCAAAAGCAATATTATCAAGAAATTCTAGAGCACCCTCAGAATACCTCAGTTGCGCATGAGGGACAGTTAATATTACCACTGCTAATGTACAGAGTAAGTGTTTGCATGCAATGTTGCAATTTATTGTAGGAGGCAGTCAGAGTGATTGGTAATCAAATGAACAGACCTCACATCTGCAGTCATTGTTAATATGACTCTAAATTGTACACTCTGACTCAAAGAATCAGGCTAAGTGGAATTTTAATATTTTAACTGATGCGTACTTTGGTGGGAAATCGACGAGCATGCACGATTTTCGATTGTCGTAGGTTAAGATGAGGGAAAGGAGGGTCCCGGGGTGTTGTTATGGAAAATGCATGGCAAACTCACACTTCTAACTTTGTGATATATTCACAAACATTATGCCAAATCATTGCATCTTAAATTAATCCAAAAATTATTGTAATTGGGCACCCATTTAGGAATAGGAATTGAACATACTTGCATTTTTTAGGGGTGGGGAATTCTCCACAGGGTAATATGTTTTCTGTGAATAGAACAATAGAGGAAACATTTGAAATGTAATGTATGTCATACTTTGTGGATTGTCTGCTTAGAGCACAGTCTGCTAAGTATAGAGGAAAAGCAAAAATAGAGCAAAGTAATAGTAATAGATTCGTCTTTGATTTTTTTGTAAATTTCCATCCAGGTAACAAATCAATTCCAAATATAGGAGTAAGCCTACAGGAGTAGATTTCTGATTTTTTTCTACAGGACTCTGATCCAGCCCGTTGGGTTAAAGCAATGTACTCTGATGATGATGAGTGGATGGATCTGGGGTCAGCAGAGAGGAGGTTGGGCTGACGAAAAGGACACAAGATTCTGGAGCTTCTCCAGCATCATCTGGGTATCAGAGTGGCCTTGATAGGGGTCAGAAGTTAAACCACATCTAGGTCGAAACAGTTTTAAACTTGCATTAATTGGGCATAAAGAACCGTTTACATGATCTTGATTTTGAGTCTAGCTGCTGTTATTTTTTAGCTTCAAAGAATTAAGAAGAGGAATATTAGGCTCTCATGTTCTCCCTGCCTCATGTCGAGCATGAAAACCACTGAAAGGAGAGAACATATATTTACAGTTCTTAATGGCTTTCAGAGACACTGACACATTTGTAGGTGCTGCCTGATGAATATTTCATTGTAAACACCAAGACTGGACTGGGAACCGAAAACAGCCCCGGCAAAATAGTCAAACCAGCTCCCTCTCATTTCCTATTTCTCTCTCTCTCTCTCTCTCTCTCTCTTCCCTCTTCTCTCTCTCCCTGCTAGGCCTTATTCCATAAAAGCTGCCTGGGAAAATGGAGACAAATGTAACGACCGTGAACTTTCAAAAACTGTCCTCCAATGACTCCAACTGCCCACAAAAATGCCTGATGGAATAAACAACCAAACCAGCCGTGGTTTACTCAGGCCACGTGCGAGCTGGGGGCCTCTTTAGACTGTGATGTTGTCATCTCTTGGCTCGCAGTGCCTCCCTGCTTGGCTTACCCCAGTGTTCGCCTTCCTCTCTAACATTACTTTCCTCTCTTTGCAGCCTTGCTACGAGACCATAAAAAAGTGGCTGCATGAGAACCTGGTGGCACTCGGCATCTTTGGCATCTGCACAGCCCTTGTCCAGGTAGGTATGACTCAAGAGCTCACTGTGGATGGACCTTAATAATGATGCCAGTTAAACTCCTCGGGATAATCGGTCTCCTCACAAGACCATTGTGTAAGCTCTTCACCGTAACTCAAGGTTGTATACACAGGAGACGACTTGCCATAGATTCCGTCTTTGAAATGTCTTATGATGTGTAGTGGCCCCACACCCTCTTAATAACCACTGTCCGGGCAAATCCTGACTTCACGTTTTCACTGTGTTAGGGAAACTTCCATAGTCTGACTTCAAGTTTCCACAATGAACACTAACCTCCTCTCCCCCCGCACCCAATCAGATTCCATGCTCTCACTTGGAAAGTTTTCCAGACACAGTCTCACTTACACCCTCACTCTGACACAGACTACACACTGTGAAAGCTCCAGTGGACTGACTTCAGGTCCGGACTGTACAAGGTGCTATGATACACACCCTCTGTGTGAAGTCATTTCTCCAGTACCCATATTGTCTTGCACCAGATCCTACCTGTGACGGTCTCCCCTTCCCAAACTATGTTCATGTTCTCACCTTGAAAGGCCCCTTCCCAGTCCTCGCCGTGAAAGGTCCAGTGACCAGGCCTGACTTTTTCACTTTTGCTTAAAGGACCAATCTCCAACTCTCTTTACTATCTTCAGAACTAGATGAATTGACATTACATACTATTTGTCGCTGTTTTAAATTTGCTGAGTATTCTATAATTTGTGCTAAACCAACACAAAAATATACTGTGACAAACACACACTATATATGAGTTAGACAAAAAGGGTGATTTGAAGACTTTACATTACTATTCAAGAAACTATTTGTATATGTATCAAAATACAACTAGTTCTTTTTCTCTTGATGTTATGCTTATTTCTCTAAATGAACCACAACTGTTCCTGTCGATATTAGTTCTGATGATAAAACTTCTTGAATTTTTATCTCCAGATTTTCCTTGTCACTTCCTCAGAAATCAGAAGTCTACATATAATCAAGAAAAACATATAGGTCCCCATTATGAGCATGGCGGGTGGCGGAGGCCGCCCACCAAACTTGTTCCGCCATCAGGCCTCAACACCACCGGCCCTATAGAGAGTTCACCGCAGGGCCTTAACATTGACAATGGTGCAGCACCCGTCGAGCTTTCCACCGCCCGTAATTCAGGCAGTGGAAAGCGCGATGGGGCTGCCCATGGGGGCCCCTGCACTGCCTATGCCATGTGCATGGGCAGTGCAGGGGTCCCTATGGGGCCCCCTGCACCACCTTTCCACTAGCCTTTGCATGTCAGGCTGGCGGAATGGGGACTTGCGATCCCCAGGGCAGTGCTGCAAGCAGCGCTGCCCTGGAGGATTACAACTGCCGAGACCACCAGGCTGTCGCATGGCGGCAATCTGGCAGTGTCAGCGGCCCGACCGTGGTGCTTTCGCCATGGTCATAATGTCACAGCGGGACCACGACCATGACCCATTATGCGGGCCATGGTCTTTATTTTTCTGACACAGCAAGCATACTTCCACATGCATTACAATTATGGTAATTTACGTAATGTTATTCAAATATCAAAAGATTACAAGTCAATTTCTCTAGAAATCAATAGTCCATTTCTCTGTATATGTTAGAATATTTCATTGAATATAGTATTTCTTCAAATATTGCAATTTTCTGTTTCCAAGGTTTCGACATCAGTAGTGCACATAGCACAATAACTTATCATAACAATGTTGGAATGTTCTGAACACACTGCTTCCCGAGCCTTTGTTTCTTTTCTGCAAACACACACACACACACACACAGTCAGCTTTTTCTTTTTCATGAAGTAAGTGTAACAATCATGAAGCTTACCCAGGATCCCTCTGTTTACAGGCAGGCCTTTTACCTGTCTCTTTCAAGTGTAGATACTTGCTGGACTCCTATATGAAAATGTTGTGGCAATCTCTCTTAATCTAGATCTTTTACTTTCATGTACATGGGTTATGTGTGGATGGTATAAATGTAAGTGTGACTGTTGAGTGTGAGGACTGCATAGGCATATTAGAGTGCGTACAGAACACATTTTGGGATCCAGCATGTGTGTAGTAACCTACAATGGTGCAGGGATTTATGCAAGAGTTCTGAGGTCTCTCCTCCTCAAGGAACCCGCCCTATGATATTCTTCTCCTCTCCTGACTCCTGCTGTAAAGATACTGTGTGTTGGTGAGTGACGGAGTCAACATGGCTCTTCTGAAGTTTGCTGCAGTGCCTCTGTCAGCTTGTTCCCCTCTTCCTGCTTTATCTGCGTCTCTACGAGATGCGTTCAGCTATCAGGATCGAATACACATTTCACCTGCATAAGGCGTAACCATCAGTTTTCTGTGGCTCCCACATTAGCTGATCATGCAGTCTTAGACTGGCGGAGGCTTCCCTACCTACAATTTGAACATTTCAGGAGAGATAATTGGTCAGCTCTGATCATAAATTCAGGTCCTCATGACTTGTAAGTGGGTCCAGAAATTCTTATCAACAACAAGTCAAGTTGGGAAGGACTGAACATCAGGTATTGCATTTGCCTAGCTGCAATTCCCCAACCAGGATAGGGCCAGTTCTGCCAAGAACCTTGTTAGACATGCTGTTTGACAGCCCTGAGAGGAGACAGCCCAGACTGATCTGGAGGAAGACACTGGATTAAGACTGCGCCCTAAAGAGAAGAGCTTGGCTTTTAAGTGAAGTCCATCAACCCAGCTACTTGCAAGAAACTTTGTGCACTGCCGTGAGGTCTGCACCACTTTAAGATATGGGGTTGGCCAACAGCTGAGCAGAAGAAGAATCTAACAAGAATCTAAGGCAAAGGTCATCGAGAAAATCGTCAACGCACAACTGACTCACCACCTCGAAAACAACGACATCCTGGACCCCACCCAGTCTGGCTTCTGACAAAACCACAGCAACGAGACCGCACTCCTTGCCGCCACAGACGACATCAGACGCCAAATGGACATCGGCAAAACATCTGCCCTCATCCTCCTGGACCTTCGACACAGTATGCCATCACACTCTGAGAACCCGCCTCTTCGAAGCCGGAATACAAGAGAAAGCCCTCGAGTGGACTACATCCTTCCTCTTCTACAGAACCCAGAGAGTCCGCCTCCCTCCCTTCCACTCCAAAGCCACCAAAATCATCTGCGGCGTACCCCAGGGCTCATCCCTCAGCCCAACATTATTCAACATCTACATGGCACCCCTCGCTCAAGTAGCCCACTAATACAACCTCAACATCATCTCCTACGCCGACGACACCCAGCTCATCCTTTCCCTCACCATGGACCCGCACACCGCCAAGTCCAACCTCCACGAGGGAATGCAGGCCGTTGCCGAATGGATGAGAAACAGCCGCCTGAAACTGAACACGGACAAGACGGAGGTCCTCATCCTCGGACCCAACCCCTCCGTCTGGGACGACTCCTGGTGGCCAACATCTCTAGGAGCCCCACCAACACCGACCGACCATGCACGCAACCTGGGCTTCATCCTTGACTCCTCCCTCTCCATGTCAAAACAGGTCAACACAGTCTCCTCCTCCTGCTACAACACTCTCCGCATGCTCCGCAGGATCTACAAGTGATCCCAACAGACACAAGAAAAACAGTGACACAAGCCCTCGTCAGCAGCAGGCTAGACTACGGCAACGCACTCTACACAGGCATCCCAAAAAAACACCTGCGACACCTCCAACACATCCAAAACGCCTCCGCCCGACTGATCCTCAACATACCCCGCCGCAACCACATCACACCCCACCTGAGAGTCCTCCACTGGCTCCCCGTTGAAAAAAGGATCACCTCCAAGCTCCTCACCCACGCACACTAAGCACTCCACAACACCGTACCTGCTTACCTCAACAACAAACTCAGCTTCTACACCCCCACCCATCAGCTCCGCTCCGCAGACCTCGCACTCGCCACCATCCCCCGCATCCACCGAAAGACATCCGGCGGCAGATCCTTCTCCTACCTCGCCGCCAAGACATGGAACACTCTCCCAACCAACCTGCGACTGACCCAGGACTTACTCGCCTTCAGAAGACTCCTCAAGACCTGGCTCTTCGACCAGTAGCAGCTTACCCCCCCCCCCAGCGCCTTGAAACCCTAACGGGTATGTAGTGCGCTCTATAAATATACTGATTGATTGATTGATCTGGTTAAATCCCACAGGGCTCCGGGGCATAGTTGTTGTCCACATTGTCTGCTTGTAAACCTGCTTCTTCTGTGACACGATCCAAGATGCAAGGAATCTTGTGTGTGCCCTCAGTTGCCTCCAAGACCCTCGAGTATCCCCTTTGGTCCATTCCCTGTACTGAGAATGTTAGAGATGTAGCTGGTCGAGGTTACGCTAAATCCAATACCACTGACTACATAAAAATACATCAAATTGTTCCCAAAATATCAGAGTTTGAACACCCAGTACACTGCAGCAGTGCAACTTACCCAACATATCCAGCACACTGACCTGTTAGAGGAGAACCAGTCTGCAGAACAGAAACAACACTGTTCCAGGTTGTTGACGATGCAATCTGCATCTTGGATTAGGGAAAATCCTGCACTCTGAACCTTTTCAACCTACCAACAGTATTCAATACCTTAAATCACAATTTACTTCTTAATACTCTCAAGAACCAGATGGACTTTGATGGAGTTGTCTCAAATGATTCAAGTCAGACCTAACATACAAATGAAGAGGTTTAAAGTTAATCCCAGCATTTCAAACCAGTTGGATTAACACTGGGGGTCCCTCAGGGATCTATCCTAGCATTTACTCTCTTTATACATTGAACCCCTGATAGTCTTATTAAAAAACTCCGGGGTGCTTTATCATCAATATGCTAATGACACTCAAATGTCTGTAAAGGTCTTCCTTCCAAGCGATATGACTCACCTAGCCAACCCTCTAAACACTGTTCAAGATTTGATGACTACCCTTCATTTAAAACGTAATCTATCTAAAGTATTTGCTCATGCCATTCTCCACTGCTAGTTCAATCCTGGATGAACTCAGTCAACACCCTCAACAGCAACCCAACTATCATCGACAATGGCAAATCCTTAGAAGGCATCCTCGACAAAAAACGGAGGCCTTCATTACAAGTCTGGCGGTCCTTGGACCACCACACTCACAGTGGCAGTCTTACTGCCGCCGGGCTGGCAGTAAAGACTGCCATATTACGACTTTGGCGGTTTGGCCAAAGCCAAACCGCCGAAAAGCCACCTGTACTGCCAGGGTTGTCAGACCGACAGCCTGGCCCGGCGGTAGCCGTAATACCGACACCGGTATTATGATTCGTCAGAACACCAGCATTTTCATGGCAGTCGCACCGCCATGAAAATGCTGGCGGGCATAGACCCGGTGACAGGAATCTCTATTCTTGTCGCTGGCAGACACACCCCCAATCGACCACCCACCTACACTCACGCACCCCCACTCACTCACTTGTTCGCTTACATACACCCCCACACACTCGGACCCAAACATGCACTCAGATACACCCATTCACTCACACAAAAACAAACACATACACTCGCACAAAGGAACTCAGACACCCCTTCCTCCCTCTGCATTCACACAAACATACACGCACTCACACACACAACACTCCCTCGCCCCTCAGCACACACGCACACAGAGACACCCCCTCTGCATTCATGCACACCCCATCTACGCACGCATACATTCACACTGCCCATCCGTACACTTCCATAAAGACACACCCCATCCACACACTTCCATTAAACACCCCTTCATCCGCACAGTTCCATACAAACGTCCCCGATCTGCACACTTCCATACAAACACCCCCATCCGCACACATAGACACAGACACCTCCATCCGCACACTTCCATAAAAACACCCCCCATCGGCACACTTCCATACAAACACCCCACCATCTGCACACTTCCATAGAAACACTCCCATCCGCACACTTCCATACAAACATCCCCCATCCGCACAGACACCCCCATCCGCACACTTCCATACAAACACTCCCATCCACACACTTCCATACAAACACCCCACCATCTGCACACTTCCATAGAAACACTCCCATCCACACACTTCCATACAAGCACCCCCCAATCGCACAGACACCCCATCCGCACAATTCCATACAAACACCCCCACCCGACCACTCACTCACAGACTTGCACACATGCACCCCCACACAAATGCATCCCAATACACACATCTACTCACTTGCACCCTGACACCCCCTCCTCTCTGCATACATGCAGACACACAAACCCTTCACGCACACATGCATACACACACGCACTCATGCACACCCATTCCGCTACACATACACAAGCACACCACACACATGCGCCCTACACCCTCCCCCCCTTTTGGACGGTACACTTTCCTGTTTCGGCGAGGTGGTCATCCGGGAGGGGATGGGTGCTGGCGTCTGCCACTGCCAGCACTGCACCGCCATACAGGTCACCATTGCGCCATATTACACATCGTAATAGGTCAGGCGGAGTCCTGTTAGCGTGGCGGTGCTGGCGGTGGAACAGCCTCTCTCCCTCCATCGACCAGGCCAACAGGTTCGGATTTCCACCCGTAAACAGGCAGATATCCCAAGCAACTCCAAATATGGCGGTCCTCGAACGGCCAACACTGCACAGAGATCGCCGAAGTCGTAATGAGGGCTTCAGTCTGTAGTCACAAGTCATCACCATGGTCAAAAAATGTTTGCTTTGAAATGCCTACTTTGAGAAATTATTCCCTGCATCTGGAACTCACAATCTTTGAAAAAGAACGATTTACTGCTCAATCCTTTTCAGAGTGTGCCACCGTAGTCTGGAACTCTACATCTTGACATGCACACCACTACCTCAGTGACAATCTTTAAATCTAAACTGATAACCCTTCTACTCGAACACCATTTTCGCTAATTTCTCTTATCTCTACAACCCTTCTCGGACTTCTTATTTTTACTGAGCCTAGCCTGAACCCTTTACCTCGATAATGTATTATATGTTCTTGAGCATCATATCTGTTTACACCTTGTTACTAAATATTTATGACTGCGGTAATTCTTATATAACATTCTGTTTCTTATGTAAAGTTCTCTAACACTTTTGGATAATATATGTGGTATATAAAACTGCAATAAATAAATACATTTGCCTCGCCCCAAGTAAATCCAGCCATGCATGTTCGCACTTGGTGGTTACTGAGGCATTTTACGAATCTTGTGGCCTGTGCGAATATTCCACTGTATGGGCAACAGAAACACTTCAGGAGCATAACTTAGTGATCGTTACAGGGTTTTGAGTGGGCAATCTTTCGAGTTTGGGAAGTGAGTCCTTTGATAATTTCCCTGGGTCTACTGAGTTTTTGTGAAAAACTACTGTTTACCCTTTGAAAAGTATCTTAAACAAACGGTTAACCTGTCTACTGTTTGGTTCAAGGTCTAGCGGAAGGGCCGGTACCGTTCTGAGACAATGCTTGCAAACATGTTATTAACTCAGCGTCACTGAATAAAATGGTCAACGCCTGCATGCCTCAGTTCCATGCTTATGAAGTGAACCATGGGTTGGTGCTTTGAAAGTTGGAAACTGTTCTCAAATACCGGCATAGATTTAACATAGGCCGTAGACACTGAAGTTGATTGACAGTGTAGCATATATACACTATGATAACGTTTAAGATCAGATATCTGGACACAAACAAGACAGGTTTCCCTGTACATCCTTATTTTATGTGTAGATCTATCCTTAAGTGTCCTAAAGTACTTTTCTTTTATGAAGTAGTGAGTTGGTATTACCTTTTTAAAGGGAAGTGTTTTACTTCGTAGTAATGGTCTGACCCTTATCAGCTTCTTGAGTAAGCCTTAGCCTGTTGTGCTTTACTAATCAGAAGGAATCAAGTATTAAAATGATGAGTAATTTGTAATCCAAGTATTGGTCCCACAGCGCCTGTCCGATTGCCCTTGAATCACAGGAACGAAGGTTTCACACACAACATCCATGCTGGCTAAAAGGTCCGTTTTATTTAAGAATATTTGATCTAAATGTGTTTATATAATGCTCTCCATGACCTGTGATCGTGCCATACCAATTGGCTCATTCGAAGTGAGAATTCTAAATACTGTTCTAAAAATGTATTTATCTTGATATTACTAGTTAACTACTCTGGGTGGTTTGAGAATTTCTCCTGATGTTACTAATCTGTTTATTCAGCTAGTTCTGAAGATACTGTAGGACTATTCTGACAGATACTGGTATTCATTTTCTTTAGATGTTTCAGTTATATTTCTCCTGATGTTTAAGAAGTTAACCAGAAATTATCAATCTGTTGCATGTGTGTTTTTGCAGATAATAATGAGTCTATGGCTCATGCTATTACTGATATACCTTTCTAGAAATTGCAGGTTATTTTATTCAGATGTTCCTAGTCAGACACTATCCACAATCCTTGTCAGGGTGAACCACAATAGTCACTAAATAAACCTGTGTTTACCCTCTGGTAGCTTGGCACCAAGCAATGTATAAGTGTCTATGCAGTACTCCGACAGTAACCAAACACAACACAGGGAAAACTCCAAACCAGTTTAGAAAAATAGAGTACGTGTTAATAAATGAAATTACATCAAAATGACAGTCATCTAATCAGTAGAACTCAAATTATGACTTTTTAATATTAAAGGGTCAAAATAGTGCCAAAAAGCCACACAGTGAAAAGTTGTACTTTTGTTCTTAGGGCCTGATTAAGATCTCAGTGGATGGGTTACTCCGTCACAACTGTGACTGATATCTTGTCTGCTGAAATATAAATGCCATCCCATCTACCAAAATATAAATCCCATTATTTCCTATGGGATTTATATTTTGGAATTTATATTTTGTGATGGAGTAATCCGTCCGCTGAAATCTAAATGAGGACCTTAGTCTCGGAAATTGAAGTCACTTTTTTGGTGGCCAGGATCTTCGAGCAGGCCAAGGCTGTGGCAAAAGAGGGCTCCACAAGGCCAGACATCTTCTCCACTAGATCGGATTTGCTGCTGCAGAGAAGAATGTAGCGGGAGCAACCTGAATTCCTGGCCCAGCAGCAATGCACCTTCGTCTGATCCGTTTGTCAGGTTTATCCCAGTCCCGGTAGATATTCAATGCAAACATTTGGCAAAAATGCTTTAAGTCCCAGGTTTCAGGAGACTTCAGGAGGAGTACACTTTGACACAAGCCAAACGTCCAGGACCTTGGGCACAGTACATGGGCCAAGATTCACTGCGGCAGAGGCCGGCAGGAGGGTCCAGGGCAGTTTCAGTTGGAACAGGTCAGATGGGGATACAGAGAAAAGGGCTGTTAGAGTTTGTGATGTCCCTGTAGCACAAACAGGTCAGCTTTATGTTCCTTGGAGTCCAATTCATTGTTCTGCCTACAAAAGGGAAAGCAGGTTAAGTGTTCAAGGATCTTCTTAGGTCTCAGACATCAGGTGCAGCCCTCTTCTGTTCTTCCTCAGGTCCAGATGTGATCGAAGGAGTGCATTAGAGGTGACACATTTGTGACCAGTGCCTGCCTGTGAGTGAGGTTAACTCCTGGCCACTCCCTAGCCAATAGGGTAAAAGTTCCCAGTGGTGACACTACCCACTTTTGCAACCCTTCCTGTGTTGTACTGTAAACTATCCCACAGTGCCCTTCTCTGCCTAAAATGAACATGGCAGAAACTTTCTTCCCCTATGCAAAGCTCCCTTGTCCCTCCCAGAGGCGTGGATATGATAGCAGGCAAACTCTTCCTTATGGTCATGATAAACAGGTTCTGAAAGTAACCCTGCCCCCACTGGGATTGGTGCCCATCTGGCTTGCATGACAATAAAGGGGTCAGGCCCTGCTACATCAGCTTGTGACTGGGCAGGCCCTCTTTGAAGTTAATTAGGTTCCTGGGCACAGCCAGATGGGCATCCTGTCAGGGAAAGGTCAACCTCTCTACCCTTGTCTCAGCACTGGGAGTAATTTTACACCTAATGAAGGAGCCATTTAGCTCTTGATTGACAGTGAACACTGAAAGAAAGGCACATTGGGCTCCTGCAGAAAAATGAATCAAAACAGTAAGTGAAAATCCGACTTTACTATTAAGTTGATTTTAAATTACTAGTAAAATACGCCCTTGGCCATATTTCCTGCTTCTCATAACCTGAGGTTAGAATCTATGAGTTGGTATAGTGTAACTTAATGTTTTCCTATGGGAGGGTCAGCCTTGCCACAGTTAAAAATAACTCTGAAGGTTTTTCAATGCCAAGACAGATAAAACATTGAGGGCCAGATTTATGAAAAGTGGCGCTGCTCCTAATGCAGCGCCACTTTTCTTGCGCCACTTCGCGCCCCACTAATGCCACAATGTGTGCGCAGTATTTAATATATGGCACACCATGTCGGTAGTTAGGGAACTAGCGCCAGAATTTTTTACGCTAGTTCGGAACTTTGCAGGATTAGTGTAAAAAATCCTGACGCTAATCCTGCAAAGCACCCAGAAGGCGATTGAAACCAATGGGAGCCTCCTTTTAACACCTGCTCTGAGCAGGCATTAAAAGTGCCGAAAAAAATGACACAAAGAATTCTCTTAGATTTCTTTGAGACATTTTCTCACCCCCTCCAACGGAGGAATGTCCCCTTTGCATACATTATGCCTGGAACAGGCATAATCTAGCGCAAAGGGTTACAAAGTGGTGCAATGCACGCATTGTGCCACTTTGTAAATCTGGTGTGGCGATTTTAGCCCAAAAAACAAATACGCTAATGTGGCACAAGGAGGCATTAGGGGCTCTTAAATCTGCCCCTAAATATGTTCTATTTTTAAATTACCAAGTACCCTGCCCTATGGGCATTTAGTGACTTTAAGGTATTGAAGAGGAATGTTTAGGCCTGACAAAAGGTTTATTTTACCATGTTGATATGGCTGTTTAAACATGCATAACCAGGCTGCAGGGGCAGGCCTGGGGGCGATTTACAGTATTGCTTTAGTTGGTAGCATAATGAGTGCTGTAGCCCACTTGTACCATTCAATTTACATGACCTAGGTGCATGTAATACCATATACTAGGGACTTATACATAAATTAGATGTGCCAATTAGGTGTATGCCAATTTTACCAGGTTTAAATGTGGGAGCACAAGCACCTTACCACTGGTTAGAGGACTAAAGTGTGTGGAGTCCCTAGGCCACCAAAACAAGTTCAGCATAAGAAGGCAAAATTAGGGGAATACCACACAAAAGATGGTCCTCTCTAACACATATATCACAATAATTTTTCTCCCGATTATAAATTGTAAGATTGAAATTCAGCCGTCATTAACCTGTCACTTTTAGATTAATCCTCTAAATACTTCACATTGTTCCCACTGCATTTATTCTGGATGGATAGATTGACACCCAAAGGGTGCAATCTTTTAATCTTTTTTTGTACTCCTTCAATGAGGCCTAGTGACTCCACATGGGAAAATCCATGTAGTCTCTATTCAGTGTCTTTACCTAAACTCTACCTGTGCCATAAGAATGTTTTAGCTCACTGTTATGTTTACAAATTGGGGATGTAATTTACGCAGCGGGTCGTGGTCTTTCCTTCCTCCCTCTCCTTCTTCAGGATGACTCCTGCTCCTGGTGTCGGTGGGGACACCTGGAGTGTCCAGGAGGCTCAGCACACAGACTGGAGGTGCTTGAGAAAGCCCTGTAGAGGAAGAGTGCCCCGGCAACATGCTTGGGAGCAGATGGACTTCTGATCCTTGATGTCAGGACTCGGCAAAGTGGCCATGGTTGTGGTCAGGGGATCAGGCGATGGATCTGTGATCCTTGCATTGGACACTGCTGCCCAGAGATGAAGACCTATCTCTATAAGTGAGACGTGGCCCTCAGGAGGTGGCTCTCTTGAGCTTGTGATCCCAAACAAAGACTCTAGCTGGACATTTTCTAGGAACTCAAACCAAAAGTGTGTTGAACCACAGCTGTGCTTTTACAGGCGACGATGGGCAAGAACAAATCGACACGACTGCCCACGGCACAAACGCACATAAACCAATTTACTATTGGTCCTTGCGGCTCCCGTGCTGAGGACCAGTCCCCGGGCAGCGGTGATGGGAAACCACCACCCTCTAGCGACCTGACAGCTATCCTTCAGTCTATTCAGGCATCCCAGATGGCGGTGGAGGCTATGATCGGTGAAGTAAGAGTGGTTGTGGCCCTAGTACGTCAGGATCACAGAGGCGGAATCAAGAATATCAACTGTGAAAGATGTCTTGACTGCCTTGAAAATGCAAGTATCTGCACTATCGGCCCGCACGTCAGAACTATACCGGAGAGCAGAAGATGCTGAAAATAGATCTAGGCGCAACAATCTTCATATTGTGGGCCTTCCGGAGAACACAGAGGCCTCCTCTTTGGCCTCCTTCCTGAAGGAATGGTTCCGCTTCTGGGTGCCGGGGATCGCCTCACCCCATGGTTCGCGATTGAACGAGCCCACAGGGCTGTACAGTCCAGGCCACTACCGAGCTCTCCGCCAAGGCCGGTGATACTCCATCTCTTCAACTTCAAGGACAGGGATGCTGTGTTGCAGGAGGTGTGCTCCAAGGGAGATCTATTCTGTGATGGTGCAAAGGTCCTCGTCTTTCCAGATTACACGAGGGATGTGCAATTGCAGCGCCACTCCTTTATTGATGTGAAACCGAAACCGAGAGCGATGGATATATCCTACCGCCTCCTTTTCCCTGCGAGTGCTGCACAGCAATAAGACTCACTTCTTTGAGAACCCAGCTGTGGCATTGACATGGCTGACGGAGGAGGTGCCGCTGGGACCCCCGGTGAGGGTCCGCAGCAGGCTCAAGACAGAATGCCGACAGACAATCGGCGGAATCGGCCATCTGACCCCCGCCAACGGACACGCTTGAGGAGGCGCAGAGCACGCCGGGACTTCTGCTCCCCCATGGAGCCCCCATCATAAGAAATGTCAGAGCAACTGGTGAAAACATGTCAAAGGGGCAGCGTGGCAGCGGGGGAGGCCCAGGGGTGGAAGGGCCGGCGCACACACACCTGGAGACAATGGAAGATTCAGACCTGTCCCGAAGGCCGGCGCTTTAACTTTGCATATGGGGAGGGAACGGTAGGGCAGGTAACACCCACAAAGATGAAAACACTGCTACAATATGACTGCTTACTATCCAACGCTCTTTGATCCAACGATATGGAGGGGTCCATCACTGCTCAACTAATTGGTGTTTCAAACTCTCTGTGTTAGGGAGTGAGATGTTACATAGGGGCGACAGATACTTCTTGGAGGAAGTATAGGGTGGGGTGGGAGTTGGGGGCTATGGAAGTTTATGCCTTGCACTAAGGTGCTTTTTACTGTTACTTGAAGTAAAGGTTTCTTCATTGTTATCTGCAACTGCTCAGGGGGGTGGATCCATGATGCTACTTGGCAGAGCATCCGCCACACACCGGGGCGTTAGACCTCCACGAAGAGGGAGGGACCCAGTGGGTACCTGGGTAGAGTTAAGAAACATAGTCATAGTGGACAGACTCACGCAGACAGATGGGTCCGACACAGATTATCTCTTGGAATGTTAACAGTCTCCTTGTCAAAATCAAGCGCACCGCTGTGGTTGCTTACATACATCGACGCCAGGCTGACGTGCTCCTATTGCAAGAAACCCATCTCCTGGGGGACTGTTGCTCCTTCCTGGCCCACAAGGGTTTCAACAGAGTAAATCATGCGGGGTTCGTGAGTGGCTCACGTGGAGTGGTGATACTGCTTCACCGTTCATTTCCCATGGCGGTGATACAAGTGTGGAGAGACGACAGGAGTGATACGTGGATATTACTGGGAAGGTAGAGGGCCTCACGATCAACGTGGTTAGCATATACGCTCCGCCGACGGCGGTGCGGGGGTCTCTTAATGATCTAACTAAGTTACTTCTAGACTTGCCCCCGGGAATCACCATGTTGGGGGGTGATTTTAATGCAGTCCCAGATCCTGGATTAGATGCGACTGGCTCGCCATCAGCCCATACACAGGCAATGGCGGCAGGATTACCCTGGTGGCTGACATCCGCAGGATTATGTGATGCATGGAGAATATAGCACCCACAGCATCGACAATTTACACATACCTCGGCGGCACGCAATCTAGGATTCACCTTGTGCTCCTACCGGGCACAGATTGCTGCCACCTCACCCATATTGAAATCTTCCCACGTGGGATCTCTGACCATGCACCCCTCCAGTTTGTTGTGGGACCTGCTCAGGTGTTGGTCCATCCTATGTAGCGATTGAATGCATGGTACCTGCAAGACAGGTCCTATGTTCGGCAAGTACAGAAGGGGTTTTAAGAATCCTTTGCCATTAATGGGGATTCAGTGACGTCCTCTGGGATCCTATGGGCTGCAAGTAAAGCGGTAATACGGGGGACGGCCAGGAGCCTTGTCCGCCCTCAGGTGCGTTCCCAGACATCCCACATTGGGCAGATGGAGGCACAGGAAACACGATTAGAAGCAGAGCAGGGTGCACAACCCAGTGAGGGGGTGGCTACACAACTCCTACTGATCCGTGAGGAGATTCAAGACCACGCTTTGGAAGCGGCTAAACACCTTTGGCGAGCAACTAATGCCAGGGTCTGTGGCTGGGGGGACAAAACTGGAAAGCTGTTATACTGGTTGGCATCCCATCAACAGGCCTCTAGAATAGACTCCAAGAAGTGGCCGACTCGTTTGCATCATATTACAGGGCGCTGTACCAGACCTCGTCAACGTTTGTTCCAGATCATGCCCGTCAGTTCTTGGAGGATATTACCCTTCCAACGTTGCCCCCGACAGAGGTACAAATGCTTGATGAACCTCTCTGGGAGGAGGAAATCCGGGAGGCCATCTCCGTGTTGGGAAATTAATCCAGCTAAAACGGTGTTGGTGCCTCTAGCGATTTCGCAAGATTGCTTTGATTGGCAGGGAGTGGTACCCTTGCGCCGGCTGATTTTTAAATATCTTGGTATTTAGGTGGCCCTTCTTCTAGAACTCACGTGGGCCCTGAACCAGGCCCTTCTCCTATCTCGCACCAAGTCAGGTTTGCAAAGATGGCAAACACTACCATTGAGTGTTCTGGGCCGTGTAGCCCTATATAAAATGATGGTACTACCACAACTTTTATATGTGTTCCAAAACTTTCCATTCCTGATCCCACGTCCTTGGTTCAGGGCTTTGGAGAAAGCCACCACCTCATTTCTTTGGAACGGGGCGAGACATCAGGTGGCTGCACAGCACTGTTAGAGGGGGGTATACGACGGGGGACTGGGTATGGCTGATCCCTATCAGTATTATCTAGCAACCCAACTTCTGGTTGTGCATGATTGGTTTAACGGGGGTGGGAAGATCCAGCCCACCCGGTGGAACTGGAGTCGCTGGGTTTCCCCCATATGCTAGACTTTCTCTATGGTTTGCCGGCCCCCAGGGACATGGAGCCGGTAACTAGAGTGGTCTTCCTTGCATGGCACGTGGCACTGCGGCACACCCGATAGAACACTGTTATCACCCAGCAGACCCCATTGTGGCACAGCAAATGGCTGAATGAGTGGGCGGCATTAGAGGGGTTCACCGAATGGGACCTGCTGGGTATATCACACGTGAGAGATGTATGGAAAGGGGGCACAAGGAAATCCTTTCAGGAGCTGCAGGCTGATTTTCAATTGTCCCGCACGCAGTTCTTTAGGTACCTCCAGCTCTGACATACCCTGGGCACTCACCTGACCCCTGCTGACCTGATACCAGAATTCAGTCCACTTGAGGCCAAGCTGCTCAGGGGCAGCTTAGGGAGGAAAGGTGTTTCCCAAATTTATAAAATTTTAATTAATAATGCCCCGGGAACCTGGATCAAAATAGAAGCAAGTGGGAGGCCTGGGTGTGGCCATTTGAGGAGACTGAGTGGGTGGAGGCACTGATGGCGCCTAGAACATTGGCGGTGCCGGCGAGGCTTCGCGCAGTGCAGTTTTATTTCCTACACAGGGCCTATTCATCTCCTGACAGACTGCATCAGGCAGGTCTTCGCCCCTCCGCTCAGTGTCCGCGATGCGCAGGGGGACCAGCTGATTTTTTTTATATGGTGTGGTCATGTCCGGTATTAAATGTCTATTGGGGGTAAGATAACCCATGAACTGAATGTTGTGCTGGGACAGGAGCAACAGCTGTCCTCAAAACTGGTGTTATTGGGCGCAATGGAAGAACCGGAGGGCACACGAGCAGATGGTGCATTTGTGGGTACAGCCCTGTTGGTGACCAAAAGAGTCATTGCAGCTGCCTTGAATTCACCTACAGGACTGTCCCTCCAAAATGGAGGCGCAGAGTGGATTGGTGTGCGAACCAAGAAAAATTGGTTTATGAGTCAAAGGGCTGTCCCCATAAACATGGGAAAGTGTGGGGAAAATGGCTGGGACTGCTCTTGTAAACCCAGTGGGTGTGTGTGCTCCCCGGTGATGTGGTCGGAAGTGGATATGACGTTTGTCTCACAGATTGCTCTAACGTCAATGTAAACTGGATCTGGTGGCACCTGTATTCACCTGTGCAAGTTGTCTTGGTTTTCTTTTTTCTTTCTGTTTTTTCTCTTTTCTTTCTTTTAAAAATCAATAAAAATGTGTTTATGAAAAAATATTTGTCACCATCTGACAAGTCTTCACAAAATTTTCAAAAGAAATGTTCATCCACCTCAGCTCCTTCCTGAACAGTTTCTGGCTGATAATTCATGGCTCTAAAACACATATTCACCAGGTAAATTCAATATCGGATTTTGAACAACGCCACAATCCCAAACAGCTGAAAATAATGACACCTAGTTTGACAGAAAGGCAACTTTCAACAATAGAACAATCTGATTGGCTGACGGATTTATTTTCCCCCATCAGCAGCCTCGCTCTCATTGGTGTGAGAGGCTCCCGCGAGTCCTGTGACTGGCTGGCCGCAACATGAAGAGAAACGTGACCTTGCTACACTGTCCTGTGCCACTGGAAAAATGCATAAATGCACTGTATTTACAAAATGCAGCACCCATAGAAAGAAGGAAAAATGAGGCGAAATAAAGATATTTCTCCTTGTTGAAGTGTGATGTTTTGATGCATTCCCAGGTTTACATTGCCTTGTACATCTGGGAATGCAACAAAACCCATGAGTGTTATGTGAGAAAATGCTGATGGAACGCCCCCTTATGAAGCGACTTGAGCTGCGTTGCCTTATACCATATCTACGAGGCTATGAAAAGCAACACAAAGTGGCTTTGCATGGCCTTAAAGATATGGGTCTGCACTCTGCGTGGCTGGAGCATCAAAAAAAAGCGATGCACCGGTAGCACAAGAGGCTTGTAAATATGCCCCTTAGTTTTAAAGATTTTGGTGAAAACAGTTCTGAAAATACAAAGTAGCAACTGTGGAAATATGGTCACACCAGACAGGGACAAAGTCAAAAGTACAGGCAGACAGCGAAGGAGCACGGGCCAGTTACAGTGACTCAGTTTGGCCTGCTGAATAGAGTGGCTTAAATCCTGGTTTGAGGAGCTTTGCGAGTATCCACATGGAAGATGCATCACACAGTAAAAGCAATTCATCGGTTTCGAGATGCAGCAAAGCTGCAATTCGAGGGCCTGCATTGTCTTCGAGAACCCTGTCAAAGGGGCTTACGATGCAAAGTCCGAGGTCAAGGATGTGGCATGCAGTCCAGGCAATGCATCAGTTCCAAAGAGCTGCAAGGCTGCGATGAGGCGTCTAACGTCATCATCAAGGCTGCTGCTCACAAGTGACTGTCCCTGTGCCAAGGATGTGCCCTGTGTTTTCCCTGTGCCAAGGATGCTTCACAAAGAGTGGTGGCTTCTATAGCCTGCAGCAACCATGCAGGTCTAGGCAACAGGTCCAGTCCATGTAGCAGTGGTGATGCATCAGTTCTGCTCAGGTCTGTGCCATGCAACAGAGGAGATGCATCGCTTCCACTGGATCCACAGAGGTTGGCAGAGCACCATAAGCCCCCTTCCAATGGTCCAGGCCTGGGGTGGCACCACTTGGCAGGGTATACTCACAGATGGCAGAGGTCAGGTGCAAGGTGTTGGAAGTCCGTTATGACCCTGAGGCTTCAGAACAAGACGCCAGCCAACTGGTCCTTGCAATCACTCTGGGTTATGAGATCAAGAAATGCAGGTCCATTCCTTTTCACCTAGGCAATAAGAAAGTCGACAGGAGGTAAACACAGCAGTTCCTTCAGAGCAGCATTCCAGCAGAGTGGCAGTCATTTCACCAGCACAGCATTCCTTTTTCCTGGAAGAGTATCCACAGGCCCAAATGTGTACTGGAGTGGTTGAGTGAGTGAGTGAGATCCAGTATACATACCCAGTTGTGCCTTTGAAGTGAAGAGAAGCTTCTAGAGGCATGCTGATGAAGTGCACAGGGGCCCTGCCTTCCTTCCCTGGCTCCAGACTGTCTACAAGGGGTATGTAGCCCTTTGTGTGGTCACAGGACACAGCCTAGCCATGTGTAAGTTGGGCTGGGCCCAGCTCATCCCTCCAGTTGTGCCAGTGATGGCACATCCAGTCACACCTAAGCTCCCCATTGTATGTGGCTGTCTAGGAGGAATACACAAAGCCCAACTGTCACCCACACCCAGTCATGTGACCAGAGACAGGCTGCAGGCACCAAGGGCCATATGTACGAACACATTTTCCCATAGACACAGAATGGGTAAAACCCTTTGCTACAGGCCCCAAATGGCTAAAGCAAGAAAATACCAACTTACTACAAGTGGCATTTTTAGAACTGTAATTCAAAATCTGACTTCAAGAAAAGTTACGATTTTAAATTCCAATTCCATAGACACCAAACATGAACTGGTTGCCTTTTGCCTTTTGGAAAATACACTTATAAAATATAATGAGGTAACTCCGATGTCATCCTACGGGAGAGGGGGGCCTTGCAGTAGTGGAAAAAAAGGTAATCTTTTTCACCACCCAGACAGGTCAAACTCAATAGCACATGCCCAATATTTTGAATACACTGCACCCCGCCCTTGGGGCTGTCCAGGAAGTACCTTAGGAGTGACTTATATGTATTAAAAAGGAAGGGTTGGGCCTGGCAAAAGGTTTACTTTGTCAGGTCACAATGGCAGTTTATAACTGCACACACACAGTCTGCAATGGTAGGCCTTAGACATGTTTAAAGTGTTCCTTAAATATGTGGCTCAATCAGTGCTGCAGGCCCACTAGCACCATTTAATTTACAGGCTCTGGGCACAGGTGGTGCCACCTTACTAGAGACTTACAAATAAATTATATATACCAGTTGGGTAGAAGCCAAACTAACATGTTTTAAGGAGAGAGCACAAGACTTTAGCACTGGTTGGCCGTGGTAAAAGTGTGCTAAGAGTCCTAAGGCCAGCAAAAACAAAGTTAGTTAAAACAAAAGGTCTGAAGGCAAAAAATTAGGGAAAAACCACGCCAAGGATGCCAGGTCTAACAGTAAGCTACAGAGGATCTGCTGCACTCTTTTAGTTCTACTTTTAGTTCTAGAGGTACAACCTCTAGCAACAAATCACTAATAATTAAGACCCTTCTGATAATGATGAACCAAACAGTTACACTGTTTTGGAACACTGAATGCAAAAATGAATAAATTATCCACTGAATAGTAAACTAGGCAGCGCTTCTCAGGCAGATACAGCAACAAGCATTACCATGAAACGAAATATATTGTAAATAAAATAGATGTTTAACAAAATCAAAGTAAGGACAAATGTGCTAAATTACACAGAATAAAAAAGAACCCCTCCCCCTCCAAAAAAAAAAGATCAGGTCCATCAAAACATTTCAATCTGTTAGTTCACCCAACTCGAAGACCTTCAATCAGAAGGCATTTCTAAACACACGTTCTCATCAGACAAAGGAACATTGGCTACTTTACATAAGGGAGAGGATAATGTGCACACCATCATTGATAATTTGCATGGGAATGAGTATCCTACTGAAATTACCTTCTTATCTAGGAAGAAAAGATCCAATCTTAATCAAGATGCTAACACCTTCACATCCTGAACTATCTTGGGGTCGGGGAAGGGCTATTGGCTTACATTTATATATTATGGAATTCATGATGCCACTTGTTCATAGGTGTTCTTTAACATTTACTGTGTTCCTCCCTTCATCAAATGAGCATCTATTTATTAAATCGTCAGATGATTCTGAAAATATATTTTAAAGTGTATGATCTTAGGGTCATTTCTAAAACAAATATTGACTTATTTGAGATGAATTTATTTGCACAAGCTGGGAAGGAATTATAGGAATATACTGTTCACTTTTATCAGAATCAATCGCTGCATTCGTCTTGAACAGAATATAAATTGGGTAAGTGTTTTTCCTGCTTCTGTAAATGAACCCCTATTGAAGTCATCCATTGCATCTAATCCCCCTTGGCCCTTATCACAGGATTCCCTATCTGGGTATTTAAAATACTTAAATATTAATATATTAATATATAATACAATATTTAAAATATTTAGCAGCAGGAAGAGTAGAATAGGACAAGACCTAGTCCTGACTTCCCCAGTCTACTTACAAATACTTGTTCCTTTTAGTCCTATATGGAAATTCTGTAGTTGGACTGTTGCTGGGCTAAAACGATTTTTACCACCAAAGAATTTATTGATGATGCACTAATAATCTGTTTACAAGAAACTTGGTTAATTAAAGATTTTAATCAAGACACTTATCTATTATTTTGCTCTCCAGCAACTCAGTCCATTAAAGGTCGACCAAAAGCGGAGAGGTCGGTTATGTGTCTTACTTAGATCCTCATTAAATGGAAAGCAACACAACTTGCTGCTGCCTTACTATACATAATGGTTGTTTATTGTTCCTTTAGGAATGCCCTATCTTTTTATGTGCGGAGACTCTGCAGTCGTAAAGACACTACTAGTAAAATACCTTTCTAAATAGGAACCAATCATAAACTTACAAAAAAGTCTACATTTACCTTTATGAATCAGGCTCTATATGTTTATCTCATTTTCCAGCATGGTTATAACAAACAACCTATCTTGGGCCTCTCACGACAGACTTTAGCCACAATTTCTAAAGCCCAGGGTAAAAGAGCTGTACAGTCACTGCTTAAGGTAATATAGCAAAAATACTACCAGTGTCCTTATGCACAATTGAGGCGAGGTCTATAATACCTCTGATCAAACTGTTTACAATTGAATCGCAACTGTAAAGATAATATGTTGGTCTTTCAAATCAAGTGGAATTAGCACTAAAGGGGATAACTTTTCATGCTTGATGTCAGGTGATATGTTACGTTTTTTGTTTATTAGTCCACAACACTTGTTGATAAAGTTTTTATGCAGAGAATTCTCTCTTGGCACATACAAGTTGTATGCAGGTAGTAAAACATATTTTAATTGTTTGAAGCAAATGTGTCTTAAGTGCGGATGGATGTTATAGGATAGAAAAAAATAATGCTTTAAGATTCAAATTGATGAAAGTACGACAGATAAACAGTTTTTATGGCAACATGCAACATTGTTTAGGGATAAAAAGATTGCAATTACATTGTGCATATGCAGGATGTGAAATAATGCAATTTTACCTAACAGCTAATATCTGCTTGTCTGTGTGGAGGGCGTTTATGAAATTTAAGTATGGTGAAATGACTACTGGAGAAAATGTATGCATTAAAAGAGATGGTATAACCTACCATCCCAGTTGTCAGTTTGCAGAGCTAACAAACAGTACAAAATTGAGGTGCTAATTTTTGTCTTAGCTTGTGGCATTTACAAATTGTAGTACTGTGAATATTTGCGATCAGCTGGTGATTTTTTTGGACTCAGTTCGTAAGATGTAACAATGCCATAGATGTGTAGTTTTCATATTTTTAGTAATTGAATGTAAAAGTAATTTATTATAGAGTTGAATGAATGAGGAACTTGTGCTATTTTCGAATAATCTTTTATTATGTGTGCTACTAGCATCTTATGAATGTATTAGGTTCACTCTTTAATGTTATAATGTGTTTACTGATACTTATGCATGTTTACATTTGTATTGTTTTGTAGTAGTGTTTCAGTGAAACCGCCTCTAATATGAAATATGTAAAACATACACAGATGTGTGTATGCAGATATATATACATTCGCCAAAAAAGGTTAAAGTGACATCATAGCATGTAGCGCAACTGCAACATAAGGCATTAATGTGCTTTAAAATGCACAAAAAAGGAGTAACAATACATAGAAGCAACAGTAAAAAATAGAATAATCTAACAGTGTCAGTGTGAGCTGTATTCTGAACTCAGTAGCAAGCCCGGCCCTTCCGATGTAGATGCAGAAGAGGTATGCACGACAGGAGCATGGTTTTTTTTCTAATGTCCAATAGTAGCGCATCTCACAAGTTGGCTGTGGCTAATCTTCCTCCACCGTTTGGACAGATAAAATATTACAGAAACCATTAACTTCTGTGCTAACAATGCATTGCCAATAGGAGAAAGATTAAGGAGGAAAGGGAGTCTATAAAACCAACAAACAGTAAATACTGAGTTTAGTGGAGAAAATATCCTTCACGAAGAGAAAACGGGGAAAGGTTTCTTAATGGAATATGGGCAAACATTACTCAAGTTAATATAGACTGAACTGGGTCTGCATCGAAGCATTCTGCAGCTGAATTTAAATGCACTATATACTTTGTAGAGGTGGATCTTTAGATAAATGGGCTGGGTAAAAATACCTCGTCTATAATGCAAGAAACATTTTTCATGTACTTTAGCAGTTTGTGATACTTAGAAAATTTGGAATAATGTATTTGATGCACTGATATAACCAAATGTATTCTACTGTATTGCAGTTGCTTGGTTATAGTGCGTCATATCCCTGATGTGATGCTGAAGTGTATTAGCGAATTGGCAGTACACCGCAGGGGAGTACTTGGTCAGAAAGTGTTGAATTGTAATGTGACCAATGTTGATAGTGTTTTGGAGTGGTGTGTGACTGACCAGAATGGTGCTCTTATCCTGTTATAGGTCTCTGTACCCAAGTATATTAAAAAGGAAGAGAGGAGGACAGATTGTACACACCTTAAGTCAGTGTATTGTGGTGTGTGATAAGTACCGTCTCTATAAAGTCCACTGCATTTACTTGACGCACGTAGTCAGGGTAGATGATCCGCAGATCCCCCTGGTGCAACAGCAGAACAGCCCACAAGCATGACAGGGTACAGGCAGTATTGTTAAATGATCTAAAGAGTGAGAGAGGAGCTGTCCGCAGAAATTAACTGTTTACTGGCTTTCAGGGTAAGATGCTTTAAGAGGCCAAACGTGGGAACTACCGGTGAGCCACCCAACGGCATGCACTGGATACAAATAACCATGCTAAAGGATGTAATCCAAAAGAGATGTGGAGTAATCCATAGGCATGCACATGAGAAATGCAGCCAGAGGAAATGCTCATCAGTGGCACACTCACAATCTTACTTACTAATGCTTGCTTACATTCACTCACTCTCTCTCACTGTAACTCACTTTTAGTATCACTTGCTTTTTACTCACCCATTTACAGTCTCATGCTCATGTTCTTACTTCTTTAAATTTACTGTCACTCTCACTTATTTCCCTAGTAGATCTCTCTCATTGATTTACTTTGAATAATGCACACACACATTCACATCCCAGACCCACACACTATTGGAAAGATATTTGTTAGCTTAAAAGGTCCCGATATCGCTTCTCAGCTGATGGGCTCTCCATAGACACTCAGGTAGGAACACAGCTCCTTCTTGATTTGAGCACTCAAGCAAGATACTGAAAGATTGAGCCTGACCAGCACATTAACCTGATGCACTATGTAGATTCAAGCTTTTACCCTCTTGCATTTTTCCCCACCCTCCCCCACAGGAAAGGGTAAGGTGAGTGAGGCTCCTGCCCCCACCCTGTGCTGAGGTGGGGAAGGTTGAAGTGACAGACTGACGGACATGTAGTTTCAGGAACTACAGGATTTTAGCCTAAAGTGCTGGGGCCTATCATTACAGGTGATGCTGCTGCAAGTCAGTATTGCAGAGGCACATTCAGAGTGTGGTCTCACTGAGAACCTGAAGTAGCCCTGGCAAACTTTGTCAGATCATCCCCAGTAAAGTGCATAGCAAGTGGGCGCAGAGAGTGAGCCTGACCACTACAATGGGCTTTAGGGGGTTCTCCCCACAAGAAGATTCGGGCAAAATGAACAAATGTATGTGTTCTTCAACACATTTTTCATTATATATTCAATTGTATTAGCTTTTAAAACATAGTAAATTATGACCTTCCTGTGCAGCAGGATACAACAGTCTTTGCTGGGGCTCTCTTAGCTCTTTTCTCACGTATTTATTTGTTTTAAAGGACCTCTCATACCGGTGGAGGGTGTTGGAGCACTTTACATCACATCACTCACACATGCAGAGACAATGAATGGTACATGTAAAAATCTATGTATAGAAAATACTGCATAAGACAAAGGGGACTACAAGGTATAGGATTCACATGCCATCCTTACTGGTTGGCATTTTGTAAGAGTGCTTGGTCTGGAGAGGCACAAATTCAGGATTCAGATCGTAACACAGTGATTAGTTTTGGCCTTAAGATAAGAATGTATTTTCACCAAACAAAGGCTTTTTAGCAACAATAGGGTGATGGACGACTGGGAAAAAACATAACCTTCTAACAAGTAGAGTGCCGTTTGCATGGAGCTCTTTGCTGGCAGTACATAGCTCACTGTTTATTGTAACTTATGAACTGCATAGTAACAAAATGATCTTTGTGACAAAAGCAGTATCCCACTGACCTATGCCCATAAAATACTCTTCTGTGATCTGCAGCATTCACATTCTTTACAGCAGGCATATTACCTCTCTGTACTGCCTTAGATGAGTTAGAACTGTCACTAGACAAAACTCTGATCTCTCTTCCACAGGTAAATTAATCACAAGAGTTACCTTGACACTTTTATTGTTGCCTGAAAACTGTTGGCTATGCAAAGTACTCTGCACCGGGTGCCTTTATAACTACTGCACTAATATAAAACCTGCCCTAAGTAACAAAACCACCCCTGCTACCCTTCCAGCCTCCCAGGGAAATGCCCAATGCGACCTGTCTGGCCTAATGGCAGAGTCAGACCATTGAGGGCAGGTCTGGGATATAACCAGCTCTGGAAAATTTGTGTGATGGCTGGTGAGCGTGGTGCAGGGCTGGCTTACTGTGGCTGTGCCAACAATCTGACATATTCACTGCTTGCAACTAGAGTCAACATCTTTTTTTTATTATATCAAAATTCAATAATGCTTGGATTACTTACCAGTAATCTGTATTTCTCTGAGTCTTGGTCTTCCTTGTCACAATCTTTACAACACAAATCAAATCAGGGTTTATAAAGCGCAACTACTCACCCAAAAGGGTCTCAAGATGCTTAGGGGGTTTGCCCTCTGAGCTTTAGTCGAAGAGCCAGGTTTTAAGGTCCTTCCTGAATTGAGGTAGCAATGGTGACTGCCTGAGGTGCAGGGGCAGGGTGTACCTGCTCTTTGCCGCAAGGTAAGTGAAGGATCTCCCACCAGCCGAGGTCTTCTCTACGCGGGGTACGGTGGCTAGGGATTGTTGAGCAGAGCGCAGAGGTCTGGTGGGGGAGTAGAGGGTGATGCAGTGGTTCAGGTAGGCAGGTACTAGGTCATGGAGGGCCTTGTAAGCATTGATGAGGAGCTTGAAGTTAATTCTCTTCTCTATAGAGAGCCAGTGGAGGTCTCTTAGGTGATTGGAGATACGTTTGCGGCAGAGAATGTCCAGGATGAGTCTGGCGGAGGTGTTTTGGATGTGCTGTAATTTCTTGAAGTTCTACTGGGTGGAACCAGCATAGAGAGCATTGCCATAGTCTAGTCTGCTTGTTTACAGGTTGGGCCCTGTTACATGCATTACATATCCTTATTTCCACCTCTATTATATGTTAAAAAAAAAAAGAATAGAAAACTCTTTGCAGGAGGCAGAAATACATTTTATAGTGGACCTGCCTCATGGTTTGGGCCACCATGGAAACAATCATATGTATCATTTCCTGATTCTTCTGCATTAGATTTAGTAGTCGATGGGCTGAAGGTTAGGGGACTTAAGTACTGATTCAAGCATTACATCCTTGCCCTTCCGCCTCATCTTAGTTCTTACATTATGAAGATGAACCTTAGCTATAGCAGATTCAAAATGACACCTTTTACTAGTTCGCCCAGTGAATTTTATTCGAACATAGGGAAAAACAAAAAAATAATTTGCTGTGTTCAGCTTTGAGAACATTTGAGCCAAACAAAGTAAAAAACTTCTAGATTAAATCCATAATGAACAATTTATGTTTGTGGTAAATCAAGTAGCAGCATTGCAGCTATCCCTTGAAGTTGCACACTTAAACAAACTGCCCAAGATGCAGATATTCCTCTTGTACAACAACCCTCCATTGTACCAGGGACAGTCGTTCCCATTGCTTGATATGATAAGGTGATTGCTAAACACACCCAACGAATTTAAAGAAATGTAAATAAATAGAAAATGCCCTATAAACATTGATACACACACATATCTTCCTTCAAGAAAGTCTAAGGGACAAAATGGACTACTAGGGCCTGACAATAAATGAAAGTTCAAATAACTTTGGGCAAAACAGTTGGATCAGACCTAAGAACCACTTTGGGAAAAAAAAACAGAGAAAACGTTTGTGGCTTAGTAAAGCACATATCTCACCTAAGCAATGTCCACAATGTAATGGCTAATAAGAAAACTGGTATTGTCAGAAATTTAATAGGGATGCTTTTCAAAGGTTCAGAGAGGGAGACTTGAAGTCCTTAAAGTACCACGTAAGGACTATGCAGTAAATGACTGAATATCTATTCAAAAACTCCTTACAACATAAGAAATCCATGACTTGATTGGATGTAGCTCGGAAAATCTAGATGCATAAATGGCGACCCATTGCCAGGCCAGCCAAAGCAAAAATCATCTCAGATAAAATTTGTCTTTGACATGATCTCAATTGGAGACATCAAAACCCTTACACACACACACAAACACACACACATCAGGATTTGAAATGTTTCCAGCATGGAGCCATATAACTTCAAAGCACTTGGACGTCTTGATTGTTGTATGGCATGACTACCTCTTCTGCCCAGCCCAAGGGTTGCAGGCTTAACCTCTCAAAAAGGAGGTGTGATAAAAGAGGAGCTCTTAGAAGGTATGGAAAGGTTGAATCGCAAGCTGAAGGAGTAGAGAATACCTTTGATGTCAAGATGGAGCTACCAGAAGAACCTCTGTATGTTTCTCCTCAGTCTTCCTGAGAACTTTACCCAAGAGTATGAATGGAGGAAATGTATTGAGCAGACCTCTGGGCAATATGAATGGCATTCCATTCACTGCCAAAACCCCATGGGATGGGCAAAAGAAGCAAAGGAAGTGAAGTAGCTTGTTCTGGGTGGAGGGGGTTGAAACAATGAAGATGACGAAAACTCTCCGTTATTGCGTGAAGCAGCCATGGACACAGACATGGGGAGATGGATGATGGAAAGCCACAGCTCAGTCTATTTGCATGCCCGTTCTCCTTCCCCAAAAAATACACTGCCATCTTGGAACGAAGATTGTATTATAAGACCCTGGACAAAGAGGTTCTTGAAAATCATACCCAGACTGTTTTGCCGGCATCACCATTATGGTGCTTGGTGAAGAACAAGCCAGAGAAACTACCTGTGACAAAAGTGGAGGCTCCAGCCATCAGTGAAATTAAGACAAATCTGAGAGCTTACCAGTATCCGAGTCTCATGATTTGCAAAAGCAAGACTTCACTATTGTAGCAGGTGATGCAACGTGCATTGCAAACGAGTGTGAGCACAAGGAGCTAAATGGAGACTATCTTACACATTCCCCTGGACTCTTGGCAAGTTTTGCGCAAAGCCCAAGTAAGGGATGGATAGTACATAAGACGAGAAACACTGTTTGTAGCAAGCAGGAGGAATAAGAACTTGACTCACATCCTTCCTAAAGTCTGCTGCTACAAATTGAAGACTGTGGAATGGAATCAGGTGAGACTTTGGAAGGTTCAGAAGAAGTCATGAGACTGAAGAAATCTGCACACCTGATGAACAGCCTTCACTGTTTTTGACTAGGGAGCGGTACATATTTTTTAGAGTGTGACTTAATCAGAAAGGGAGCCAGCACCTCCCAGCAGAAGCCACTCCAAAGTACTTTCAAGCACACAAAACATAGCTATTATTGTGAAGCCAGAAGAACTGGCATATGAAGGTATACGTCACTAAATTCTATTAAGACCAGACAATCTCCTGGAACTACCAGCTGAAGGAAGGACTGTGAAATTCTCATTTTGAATCGCTGACAAGGTAAAAATAAATTCACTACCTTTACGTCTAGCACTGGCTGAAACTCTCCTGATGCCTTCTGGGCCACAAGTATGAAGGAGTAACACTTTTGACCCTACTCTGAATATGGGAGAGGGGTTATTGCTGCCTTTGCTGGTAGCTCCACATCTGGATCCCTTGTAGAAGGCCTTGGCGGCTGAGAGGGCAATGTGGAGCTGGGATTGCCTTGAAAGGTTCATGAATCCCATGGAATAGAATACTGCATCACCTTTGTACAACTTGGAGAACCTGGCTGTCTGATATTGAATCTTCACAGATACTGTAAAAGTCCAAATGGTGACTGACTTTTTTCATATGTCATATTGAAGGTCTGGGGTCTAGCGGAGCATGAAGGTCAGGGGCTAGGTGGTACAGGGATTTGTACACATAGGTGCCGCCCTGGCCACAAACCCCACCACTAAAGGACTGACCATATAATTTTGCAGATGGAAGAGGACCAAAGGCCAAAACCTCTGCCTTGGGTGGAGGGACAGATGGGAGTCATGAGCTTACAATCCTCAACAGATTTTTCACCAGTTTTTCAAGCAGCTTGTCTCAGTGAAAGGAAGACGTGATAAGAGAGCCTTATCAGCAGCATCTGCCATCCAAGATTTCATCTATACATGCCATCTAGTCCTGAAGAGGGAGGAGGTGTTGGGACTGCACCAATTTCTGTTGTCGGCTGGCTGGGAGGAGCTGATGTTGCGATTGCGGAGCTTGAGCGGGGACCCAGAGGAGAGGGGGGTTTGGTCTAGTACGAATGAGAGCCCATTAAAGGTGTGGGTCGCTGCGTTGGGGGAATGTGTGTGTGCACTAGTGTGATTTGATGCAGTGCTGGAAGTCGGAAAGGTACAGGTTGCTGGATTTAGCGCCCGGCTCAGCCCCTCTACCAGCATGCCGGATTGATGCAAATTAGTCCTCAGCCCGATCGGGAGGTATGTATGGGACATAATTGTATGGATGTCAAGTAACCAGCAGTTATTGTTTGTATGGTTTGTTTTAAAAATGTTTATAGCATCTGCCTTCTCTACAATGATACTTGAGGTACAAAGTATGTGATGGGAGTAATGATGCAATGATTGGTGTTGTCTTGTGATGCACTCCTTAAATGGTTCCTGGCAGCTTCTTATCCTCTCAGGCCGCAGCTGTAAGCCATGTTAGTATTAGTGGGGTATTCCTGATAAGAATGTGCTGTGGGGCCCAACTTGTAGTTGGTTCAGAGGATGAGCCAAAAAACTGGACTGACATTAGCCACGTTGCCTGATCTGTTGCACTGACATGTTATTACTCAGCTGAGTGGTTATCTAGTTGCAGCGAAGCTACACAATGCATTATGTCTACATGTCAATGGTTTATAGTTATGTTGCAATGTTGTGATACAATGCCAATAAACAGATTCATGAAAATAAAAATAAAAATACATGCCATCTAGTCTCTACGGATGAACCAGGAGCTGTTGAAGTTGCTTACAAAGAGACAATGGATATGTCACGAAGGAACCTGGCCTACGGTTCCGTTAAGGATTGTTGAACTCTCTTAGTTGAAAAAGATTGTTTAATTCTCTTAGTTTGAGCATGGAAATCGATTAAAAGGGATTGAACAACACAGGTAGCATACATATTAGCCCTCATAGCAGAAGCAGACGTTAAATAGGTGCACTTAATGGCTGTTTCTACCTTATCAATAGTGCTAGAGGGTGATTCATTCTTCAAAGTGATTGCCAGACCAGCCCTTAAATAGTCCACCTTACCAACTAAAGAAATTACTTTTGAATATCAACTAAGGGATACCTTTGACTTAGAAATTGTGGAAAACCACACTGATCCATTTCTTTCCATTTTCAATTTAACACTTTCCGGACAGCATTATGATGGGGCAGGGAATCAGTCTGTTTACGCCGATCCTGAACAAACAAAAATAAATATTGCTCCTCTTTCTCGGTAGAAAACTCTGAACATTCCAAATTCACAGGATTGTGCTGCAGAACTTCAGTGAGTTCTGATCGTTGGGCATCCTTGGGCATAACAACCTCGTAATTTACTTCCACATGTACCTCAGTGTATGGATCAGGAGTCCCCTCTCATCTGCCTTGTTTTTGAAGATGAGAAGCGGGACTCCCGCCAGTCCTAGGGGCTGTTTTCACAGTGTGGTTAATTAAGGTTTGAAGCACTGAAATCGGAGCAAAGTTATTGATCTTCCTATATTGGTGAGAGGGCTGACCATCAGGCTCCCCAATTGATGTCTCTTAGTGGTGAACCTTGGCCTACTATATGTGTGAAGAGAACTGCTTACAGACAATAGGTGCAGAAACGCCATCAGCAGCAGGCGAATGCTTCCCATGTCTCCCTGTTGGAAAGTAACCTAACCATGTGATCTTCGTTGCGCAACCGCCCTCATGAATAGAATAACAGACATTGGCAGCAGTGCAAGGGCTTAGATTGTACCACCACTGCTCATCTCTGAAATGATCCCACAACCCTAAGAACAGCAAAGGTAAGCTACAACTACCAGGCACCAATGCTAAGAAAGGTCGAACATTAACTAGAATAATTTTTTGCATGAGAAGACCTCTTCCGAATGTGTTATGTACTAGTCACTTATTACTGCAGTATGGACCCTGTGCCAGCACGTGAACATCCACAGGAAGCCGCAGTCTTAAATAGCAAATTGTATCAAGAAATGTTGCACTTACTTGAAGAACAGTATAGGCAATGCTCTTGCAGTGAAATAACAGGAAGTGTTGTAGGTATTGTTCCTCTACACGGTGAGCTCAGCTGGGATGTTGCAACTATGGCCAGTATTTCCACTGCCTGCAGACTTTTTATTTTCTTTAAAAAAAAAAAATATATATGATATAAAATCTAGGAGGAATCTAAGGATAGGAGAAGCAATCCTGTATGCATGTGGAAGGGCAGAACTGACAGCGTAAAGATTGGGACGAGGAAGATGTACGCAGAGGTAATAAACTATTATTCACTATTAGTGTAATTAAAAAAGGAGAGAACATGATGGCAGAATCCTGATGTCCATATGGGTGGGCCGCCACTGCTGATGGAGGGATGTTTTTCAATGCATTTGTATTCTATGTAAACAGTAATGTCTTGTCTACTTGTATATGATTTATGTGACCAAGCTGCAGTCAGACATTTTTGACTCGGTTTGGCCTTAGAAGTACCATTATTCACTGCCTTCCTCCAATGTGGAATAAGCAACCTTTTGAAACTTCCTATTAGCCTAGAGAAGGGGCTTGGATACACTCACCATAGTGACTCGTCTTCCCCTGCCCTGGTGAGTGATCCTTTTACTCCTGACACATTGTCCTTCTTCCTCTAGACACCCCACCCACTGTCGCTGCTGTCAGTCTATAGAGGTATTTGATCTTTGACACGGACGTAGAGCAAAGTGCTGAGTCTCGAGAAGTCAGCAGCAATGTTTGGGGGGGGCGAAGGTGATGAGTTTCGACCTGGGCTTTCAGCTTTTTGGAGAAATGAGCACCTATGCTGTGCACGTGTGCACCAAGCCCTTCCATGGCAGAAGTGATGCCCTATTGTTCTGGAGCAAGGATGAGTGAATAATAGGAGTAGACGATTTACTGCAGTGAGCAAATTGTATTTATTCAATTTGCGAAGTTATCCATGAAAACACATTACTCTAAAGACCTTTTAGAGCTCAGACTTTCTCCAAACAGAAATACTGCAGAGCCAAGACAGAAATCACCAAGTTAGGGTGCTAATCATCCCCAGAGAAAGTGATTTATGGGCACTGACAGACCAGTAAAAGAGTTCCATAGTAAATCCGAGCCACTCTACAAAGCCGAGTGCACTGGCATTTACTATTGTGGGTTTCAATAATGGAGCTGTCATACATTTCCTGCCAGGAGAATTCATATGTATGGAGAGGAAGCATGAATGAAGAAGGGAAGGCTGACATCATTACAAGTGCCCTGGGCTACTGTTGCATTAATGCCTCTCACTTGGGCATACAGCTGCAGTGCTCTCTGCCTCTCGGCTATTTCCAGGACCAAGCCCACGCCAGCAAATGTAGATCTATAAACAGAGAGTGGGTTTTAACAGCCATGACGTCCAAGGCAGAAAGAGATTAATGGTATTAGAACATTCATCCATTGAGGGTAGTATGTCATTCATTGAACAGGGAGACTAAGAAAGATAAGTATTGGAATGTTGGAGCGGAAATTTTATACTATAGCCATATAGCCCGCTGGGCATTAAAGGCCCACTTCAGTGTTAAAGGCTCGATCTGAAGGTTGGGCCTTTAACCAGGGAGCAGGCCTTAAATCATTGCTATAGCCCAGCTATGGCGGGCTATAAAGCTATTAGAACATTCTGCCCCTAGAGGGCAAAATGTTCTAATTCATAAAACAAAGGCTTCACGGAGCCCGAGGGGATTGAAACCCCCTCAGGCTCCGTGAGGTCTTTGTTCACAGCAACAGCTGTGAACCACAAACTTTGGAGTGTTGGAGCGCCGGGCTTTTATGAACTTTTAGAAGCCTGGAGCACTCCATTGTCTTCAAAGGACCTCCCCACATTTCAATGTACTAATATAGCCTTAGAGTCTGCCATAGAGGGCTATACCAGCCATTAAAGGCCCGCTCCAGGGTTAAAGGCCCAAGCCAAAGGCAAGGGCCTTTCACAAGGGAGCAGGACTTTAATTGTTGGTATAGCCCAGCTACGAAGGGCTATAAGGCTTTTCAATGGAGCCTCCAGCATTCCAATGTTCTAATAGCCATTATTAGCTTTCTGTATTCCACAGGCTACCACTAAGCACTGACCATTCCAATGTATTGTAGTATATTACCCCAGTCTACACTGATCATTAAAGGGCCTCTACCCGAGTTATAAGCCTCAGTTGCAGCTGAGGGTCAATAACAAGGAAAAAGGACCAGTATAGTTCCAGGCAAATGGGCTGTAATGCAATTAGAGCATTTCACCCAACAAGGATGGTATGTTTTAAGTTAAACAAGGAGAATCAAAAAGGCAAGCATTGGAATCCTGAAGCAAGATGTTAATGCCAGTCATTATTGGCCATCTGTCTCTCTATTGCCCTCAATGTGGATCTAAACATTCCAAACATCTAATTGTAGAAGTTGTTTGGCATTTTATCCTTTTTATCAAAAAAGATAAATATTTTCCATTATTCTTTACTAAATAGTCAAGTGTTTCACTGAAAGAGCCTAAGACTTGGTCTTCATACACACACTGTATCAGCGTTTGAGCCATGCTGCAGGGGTTGGTTTCTATTTTCTTTGCTACAGTAGGGTTACTTTAATCTTTCACAATTTTGAGCAGGATGTGTGTTAGACTTGATTGTTAGGCTCATATTTATGAAAAAGGATGCACAACTGCGCTAGTGCAGTTGTGCGTCATTTTTTAAAAATGACAGCTAACGCCATTCCCTAACACCATACGTGCACCATATTTTAAAAAACGACACACAGTGGCACTAAAGAATGGTTAACGTCTATAGAAAAGACGCTAGCCGGTGATGGATGGCATTAGGGGAAATGGCACTAGTAGGCAAAAAATGACAGTAGGCAAATTAGCGGAAAAATATCTGCTGCTAGTCAGCCTAGCGTCCTTTTTTGACGCACAAGCTGCCAAAAAATTACTCCTGTCTAAGTAGAGACAGGAGTCATTACCACAACCCCATTGCCCACCACAGGGGACCAGTGTCCCCAGGTCAACCCCAACAGACCCAGTGGCAGCCAGGAAGCACCATGTAAGGGGCCCCCAGTGGCACACAACACACATACACATATATTTACCTGGGATGGGCGCCCTCCTCCAGTAGTGTCCCTGTGGTGTGGGTGGTTGGGGTGGGCATCTATGTGCCTATTCCTTGGTGTTTCCCCATGTAAATCGGCCAACCAGCACTTTAACGCCTGGTCTGACCAGGCGTTAAATTTTGATGCTAATCGGCCTTAGAGTCATTGTTTAGATCCTCCTTCTAGGTGCACGTCGTTTTATCATCAGGAGGTAAATATGGCGCTAGAGGGCTAGCATCATTTTTAAGAAGGGAACGCCTACCATGCATCTCATTGTCACAATGAGACGCAGGGTGGGTTGGCACTTAATAAACATGGCGCTAACACATATTTTGAAGCTAGACAGGTCTAGCGTCAAAATATAAATATGGAGTTAAGTCTGCACAGCTTTAGCATAAAAACAATGACTCTAAGGCGACGCTAACTTTCCAAACTAGGGACCTTAGGCCCAGCCCTAGAGTTTCTCTTTACAGTCCTTACTCTGTGAATCTTAGGTCCCAATCTCAGAGTTTAGGGGTAACAGAATTATGTGCATGGATCAGGATTCTGACTTCAGCTGTATCCCGAAATTTTCCATAGACAAATTTCCGCAGCTACAACTGGGCAAAATTAATTGGAAGGTGATGCCTGGTGAAAGACAAAACGTGGATTTCAGTGCAATAAATACTGAATCTGCATGTTGTACACGGTTTAAAGGCTGAATAGGAAGCTTTTACTGCCCCTACTAATCACACCACTGTGGGATATCGGTTTTTGCCGAGTGCGGTGAACACACCACCTATTCTAATTGGGATTCAGTGCCTTAGGCTCAGATGTCAGACAGGCAATCTTTTAGAAGCAGTTTTTATGTCAGACAGACATTCTGTTGAGACCTATTTTCAGCCTTTTCATTTCACATTTGTAGTTGATGCACTCCTTGACCCATCAGTCCTCCAACCGCCAGTTGGATTCCAAGCTCAACTCTGGAGAAAACCTTGATTCGCTCTGGCCCTACTCAACGAAGACAAAGTGGGCAGCTTAAAAGTTCGATTCCTTACAAATATTTGCAAATTCTTTGCTATATTAACTGTTGTATTAGAATGCTAATGCTGTTTTCCCCCGTTAGGAAGGCCAAGGGTTTGAAGGGGGTTTCTGGCACCATGAAAAAGTTTATTCTGTATAGAGACAATAACAAATCTCTCTGATATCCCAAGTATGTAAGGCCAACCGCAAGAGGGTAAAAAAGAAAGGGACCTCAATCCAATTTTATGTCTTAAACATGGGAACGTGGGCGGATGACCCTTTCCAGAAGCATCTTAAGGTAAACGTTTGTATTCACAAAAGGTCCTTAAATCCTTGATATGTCTAGCAAAAGTGATGGGATCGATGAACTGCACTTTTGATGACAAACAGGATAAAGACTCTTTTGAACACCCAACAAATCTAAGAGACAGTAGTGAAGAGGCCTACAATTTCGAAAAGTCAGTTTTGGACAATCACTCCAGAGGCTCACAAAAGGCCAAAACATCTGCCCATTGGTACACCTCAAACAGGAGAGGGGCATACGCTTCCCACTCCAGTCCTAAAGGTATTCGAAAATCTGGTGCTTGGGACAGGGTTTGGGTGAAGATTTTTAGTTCTGTACCACTCGCAAAAAGGGAACAGTTAAGGCCGCGGCGAACAAGGAAGGAAAGTAATCAAGAGTTCTACATAGAAACAGATAACTCCATGAAGCATCCTTTGTAGGTGTGTCTCTAGGAATCCCACTTGTAGCATTCTCATGCCAAATCGTTTCAGAGATTTAATGAGAGTAAAAACCCATTTGGACACTATTGGATGTCTGGTTTATTGGCTGGTTGAGTGACTCTGAAATTGAAATGTCATGCTTTAAGAATGGAGATTAGCTCTTTTGCCATGCACCAGACGTGTTCAATGGCCACTGTCACAAAGAAAACCAGTTTCAGAGGAATTATGTGGCTCTCAATGTATTATCTGATAGTGAAAAGGTTCAATGGGTCGCTTTTTTTTGCACATTTCATTGCAATGGATTATTGTGGACTGTTTTTCACCTACTTTGCAATGTAAGTACTGGCTTTGAAAAAGTTTTAGTGTAGCATCGTAAATTTAAAAAGTGAAACTGTTACTCAAGACATACTTTTTTATTAAGAATAAATGACGCTAAAAAAGCAGGGAACGCTTAAAAGGAGCACACCAAAAGTGAAATTAAAAACAAAATGACGAAATAATGTTTTCTTTTCACTCCAGCCGACTATAAGCAAAGCTGTCAGCTATTTCTCTGCTTCTAGCCAAGTGAATTTTGCATTAATTGGCCCGGATCTACTGACGATTTGCGCTTGCGCGATACAGAGTGACGCAGCAGCCGACACGGATCAACTTTCGCGCGCAAAAGCTCTTTTCTGCTGAAGTTAACCTTCGCTCTGCGACCAAACCCCTTGACTGACTAATCATTTAATTATAATTCATCATACGTTAGTGTGAGAATAACGGTATTAGCGCAAGTGTATTCTGAAGTCAATCAAGTGACTACTTAATGGAATACAAGGTTAGTGTTCGCTTGAGGATTACAATAAGATATCATTTTTAACGGAGTCCAATAGACGACAAATATCGTTATGGCAGAGTTATTAATAATTAGCTGATATAAAAATACTTTAGAGATATTAGGGTTAATGTTAGGATAAAGTGTCTGATTATTTTACTTTAAGGAGGTGTGCAACACCTTCATCTGTTGGTGTATGTGAGGAGGTTTGGTCGGGTGACCAGCTACCTTAGGTTTGAGCACAAAGCCAAACCTGCTGGCTGTTCCCCGAATCCTGCAACTAAAACAGGAGCAAATAAGGGGTCGAGCAGCTCATTGCATGGAATGCCTACAAGTAAAATGTGTCCTGCACACTAAACCACACAACTTAAATCTCTGATTTGTGTGTTGTTGGTTACATGCAGGAGCTTTTACTAGAGGAAAGACCTCCTGTTCAAAGCCTATGATAGACAGCCCGGGCCTGCAATTGCGCAATAAAGTGAGGTCCTGCGCAATACAATGAGGTCCTGCGCAACACAGTGAGGTCCTGCACAGCTCAAAGTAGCAGTTCTTTAACACAGATGCCTTCGGTGACAGCTTCAGAAGGTGGCTCTGTAAATCTGGCACGGCGCTGTTTTCTATCATGCCCGCAACGCAGCTCTTTTTCACAAACCGCTTGATATTAAGTTTGGGCCATGGACTTGTAGCTTTGATTTTACCATTATAAAATCATGCTTAAAATCCTCTAATTAAAATACTTCTGTCCAAAATATAGGTCTCACTGAAAGTGTTGCAGACAACGTGGAACTCCTTGCAGGTATCGGCTCTGCAAGTGTGCATGTATGCCTGCACATGAGTTGGTGTGTCTGTATGTGTTCTCCTGTGTTATATATGCATGCATGGACACCGTTAGTCCATGTAATCATGCAATTCTGTATTTAGGCAATATTAAATATGACATATACTTGCAAATAGGTTTCAGTTCCACTAAACAAATGACTCAAAATGATTAAATGAAATCTTGGAAATGTCCTTCTCTGTCCTTTAAAATGTTACAACGGTGTTGTATATAACGCAAATATGTTCTAATTGCACTCTAGTACTTCTAGTAATTAATGTGTAAAAGAATAATACTGCAAGCCCCAGAATGCATGGAAAAGCAAGCCCTGGCAAAGGTAGTTGGGCTCGGCTTTGCTGCTGGGCACTGACCTATCAGCTTTGCAAATGTTATTTATTTTTTTGCTCTTACATATGCTGCCATGCACGCGTGCATATGCAAGGAGGCTCTCTTTCAGTGGAGTTAAAAAAAAAAAGAAACTCTATTACTAGAGGGCCACTCCAGTTGTCATCGGCGCACAGGTGAGTCAAAGATATAGCAGAGAGTGCAGAAAGTGGCAGACAGTGAGGAAAAGGAGAGAAAGAAAGGGGGGGGGGGGGTAAAAGGATTAGATGGAGGAGACGGACTAGATGCGATGCAGAACCCAAGCATCAGTACACAATAGATACAGGGGAAGGGGAACATGGAGAGGCACAGGTGGGAATCAGTACACACTGAAATGTGGACATTTGGGAGATATAGTGGAGATGTGTGTTAACGTGTCCCTTTCTGATTATTTTATTCACTCTCGTACTCGTTTTAGGCCAATGAATCTTTAGACCCTGATTGAAGACACCTTAGGAAGAGATAACTGATCAACATGTCAATCAATATGTCAATAACGTCATCAATAAGACTCAGGAACCACCATGACCTTGCAGTCTTGAATAACCACACCAGCTTAGTACGATTATATGAAGTTTAATCCATATTGATTAAAATTCTACTAGCAAGTTTATTAGTCTCAAAACCAAGAAACACATTAGCATAGTCATAATATGGCAACTCAAATAAGATTTCATCAAAGCAAAGATCACAAACATTAGAACATAGCATGACGTCAACATAGGTTAACCTTAGCAGAGTATCATTAGCGCATCATTCAACAAAGCATCGAACCAGTCATTTGTCTGTTTCCTCCGATTCAGTGAACCCCTTAACTAACCTCGAATTAGCATTGGCATGTTGGGCTTCATGCAAAACAAATTTGGTAACACGAATTTGGAAAAAAACATCTAACTATGGTCCCTGTCAAAAGAAGCAGTTGGTACCTAGAAAGGAAAGACAATCAGACAATTACAATTTCATTGTCATATAGTTACCCTCCGTAATGGGTCAGCATACAGATTCCGTCTTCGTCCTCAGGGCATCAGTTGATTCGCCATCAGTGTGAGAAACACAGCAAGACGGGTAAAAAGGGACACTTCCATCATAAGGAGGAAAAGTATATAACTTGCAAGACAAAGCAAGGATGGTTTGAAGAACCAAACAGCAAAGTCTCTATGCAGAGTGACAAAGTGTCTGGGTCATAACAAGTTTGCAATGGCATCTCTCCTAATGGTTCCTCGTGTCAAAGGTTTTTATCCCTTTTCTGTTGTACAGTCCCCGAATTCTTCATTGGTCAGGGATGGCACCCCACTATCTCCATCCAATAGGTTTTCAATGATTTCATCAAAATTGTCACCCCATAACAGTTCTCACGTAGTTTATTGGTTCTTATGATTGACGTCTCCAGGGGGCAGAATGTCCGGTATGATTTCATTCTCTCGTGGTCCTCTCGCATCTTCAGTCAGTAGGTCCATTGTCTGTACCGGTTCAGGCAACCTTGTACCTGTTACCAGTCTACAGTGTTGCATTTAGCAAAAATGTTTCTCCTAGCAAGTCGAATTTCATGAGAACAGATCTACTACGGTTACACTTCATCCTTTAGCTTTGGAAAAATACAAGTACACGTCCTTCAGCAAGTCAGCACACTGCACGTTAGAAAAACACATTTAATATGAAAACCGGTCAGCTAGGCCTCAACTCATGCTAACTAAAGCCTATTGATTTATTAGCAAAACCTTAACATATAATTCTTAATATTAGTGTAAAATCATACTTTAACATCTCATTTTCATTATTATTAGTCAGTTTCATTAGTCATTGTATACATTGGTGGCAACTCACCGTGGGCACATTTCAAGCGCGTTTTTAGCAAAAGCACAGTAATACATTTTCTATGCGGCATTATTATGCATTGGTTCATAAACATTTCATGTTAATTATGAGTGTAAATGCTACGCTCTCTCATGTGCAAGGAAAAATTTAGATGTACGGGAACAACGGGGACTTGCAGGGGTAAAGTGAATACTTATGGGTTACAATGGATGCTGAATAAACGAAACAGGAGAGTTGCAGGGAAAACAGAGAGGGGGAGAAATTCAAAAGGGGTGGGGAAAATGAAAGGCAGAAAGTAGTGTGATGGGGAAGAAAAGGCCGGGCTGAGACAATCTGATGTCATAGTCCTTCCTGGTAGGTACACTTCTTAAAAGATTAAAGTCCTGGGAAGACTGGAGGCAGTTTCCTCCAATTGGACGAGTCATGAGTTTCACAGAGAAGTCACCTATTTTTGAACCGATCTGTACCCCAAAGTTGCCCTCCCCCAAAGGTAACTTTGTCCTTCCCCACACTTAAAACTATCAGAAATGGAGTAGAAATGATACTGCTATTTATTGTTACCAAGCCACCGTACTCCCTATAAATTGACCTGCTGAAAGACTCGAAACAAGGAGTCAACTTCCCTCCATCTGCTATACAATAGTTGAATGTATGATTGAGCAAAGACTTTATGTGATGGTGATTCTGGAGATCTATAAGTGGTAGCAGAATCCAATCCTTGACTCCAGATCAGTTCTCTTGCTTTTGCTGCCTGGTTCTTTCTCATCCAGCAGGAACAATGTATCCACATCCTTGAGAAACCTAACCATAGGTCATGTATTGGTCAATGGGGGCGCCTCTCATGGTTGACGGGAATTCCAGAGGTTTGCATGATTTCTTTGGCTCTTCTCGCACTGCCTCTATGTTCAGAAAAGGACATGCACAGAATAACTGGTTTTCCAATTATGGCAAACCTGTACTCTTCTCCGTGCTAAGAAAACACTTTGGGCGCCAGATGCTCTGTGAATAATTTGGAAGAGATGACGCAGAACAGCGGGACCACAAACTGAAGGTGCTCTTGTCCAGCAATCAAATCAGAATACTTTGGGTCTCCTGCTAAATCTATGCCTTTACATCTGCTACTTTTACTTTCTAACACTATATTTTTCCTCCTTTACTTTGTCCTCTCTTTCGTTTGTCAGCCTATCTATACCACTAAAATGACCGATACTTTCTCCCATTTGCTTAATCGTACCTTCACTTTGTCAAGCTAGCCCTAAACTTTGCAATACTGCATTAAAATTAAACCTCGTCGTAAATTGTATTGCAAACCTTTTTGAAATAAAATAATCAGATACTTTATCCTAACATTAACCCAAATATCATGTCTAGATTAAAGTATTTTTATTGCAGTTAATTAATATTAACTCTGCCATAACGCTATTTTTCGTCTATTTGACTCCATTAAAAATGTATATCTTATTGTAATCCTCATGCTAACACTAACCTACTATTTCATTAAGTAGTCATTTGATTGATTTCAGAATATACTTGTGCTAATACCGTTATTGTCACACTAACATATGATGAATAATAATTCAATGATTATTCAATTAATTACAGTTGGATGTTGCCCTCTCTGCAGGGTCATCCCCAAAATGTTTGTCTTGACCCTTCTGTTTTCTGAACTCGTTTTTGTTGGCTTTTAGTACTCTGCACCTTTTACCACTGCTAACCAGTGCTACAGTGCTTTCCCTCTTTCCTTTAAATGTGATAGAATTGGCTTACACCCAAATGTCACATTTAATTTACTTGTAAGTCCCTACTTGAGTGGAACTACATTTTCTCAGGGCCTGTAAATTAAATGCTAGTAGTGGGCCTGCAGCACTCATTGTGCTATTCATTTAAGAAGTCCTTTCTAACCGTGTCAGGCCTCCCATTGCAGTTTTAAACTGACATTTTGACCTGGCAAAATAAACCTTTTGCCAGGCCTAAACCTTCCTTTTTGATACATATAAGTCTTCCGCAGGGTATGTCCTGAACAGCTCAGAGGGCAGGGTGCAGTATATTTAAAACACAGGATATATACTTTTAAGTTTTACATGTCCTGGTAGTGAAAAAGTCTTACATTTGTTTTTCACTACTTTAAGGTCTGCCTCTCCCAAAGAGAGGTAGAAAAATTACAACTTTCTAAAAGTGGCATTTCTAAAATAATTATTTAAAATCTTAACCATTAAAGGGGACTTTAAATTACAATTCAAAAGAGTGTATTTTTCTAGTTGCTACCAATCCCAATTTAGCATGCAATAAATGTACCAATGTAGCCCAATGAGTCCCCATGGCAGCAGCAAGCCTTGCTACTGTTTAAAATCATTTTTGGGAATATTTCACTGTAACAACATATTCAACATTAATATCTACATGTCCTACTTTTAAATATTTGCAACCTGCCTTTATGGGGAATACGGCCAACATATGGGTGACTTACTAATATTTAAAAAGAAGGCTTAAGTCTGTCAAAAAGGGTATTTTGACCGGTCATGTTTGCAGTTTAAAAGTGCGACAGGCAGGTTACCAGAGTGCAGCTATTAGACTGTGAAGAACTGAAGTCACTCCCAGGCAGCCTTTACCAACATACACATTTGAGTGCATGCTTGTTGGGGGGCTGGAGTCAAGATGGCGATCAGCACAGTAGCGTAGGGAGGAGCTCTGTGTGGGCCCTGGGGGACTCATCCTGCAATAATCTGAGGACCGGAGCGGTTTATGCACCGGGCTGATAACCCAAGGAGAAGGCACAATGGGCTGGCGTTCGAGGTGCCGCAATCGCTCCCCGGGGCTGCGGCGGCAATAAGAAGCAGTGCAGCCTAACGGCAGAGGAGCCAGAGAGGGATGAAAGACTGTACGACGGATCCGTGGGGGCTCGGAAATGGCTGCAGCGCATCGGCGCAGTGAAGAGCGGTTCTTCCCTGAGGTGTCCCAAGCCGGGAGGGCGAGCGGCTCTGAGGCGAGGAGTGAAGGGACCGCCGTAGGAAAGGGGGGAATGAGGAGGCACCCGCGAACCCTCTACGCCCGAGGAGGCCACTAAAGGCCTGCCCAGCAGAGACACACGCCGACCCCGGCAAGCGGTGCCAGGGGAACAAGACCTCCCCCTGGAATTGCAGGCACGCTGCAGACCCAGTGAGGTGCCGACACACCTGGGGCGAGGTCGGCACAACTCAGACAGGCGCTCGTAACAGCAGCAAGGGGATACAAGAGGGGCTGTCCTGTCCTCCCCTGCTGCTAGCAGGGGGGGTGCGGTCTGGAGGTAGCCCCCGCTGGCCTTCTATGACGGGGGGCTGATTACCAGGGTGTGAGGTGGAGACCGGAGGACCCAATACCGGTCTCCTGCACCCACACTCCCCTCTGCTGCTGGAACCACTGGCCAATTGGGGGGGCTCGGGCTCGGGCCTGCCTGCGGCAGTGGCCTTGCTGAAACTTGGTGCTGGAGTGGTGTGGACTGGGACAGCTGGGCTTCCCTCCTAGTAGTGTCTGGAAAGCAAGGACAGAATCCTCCCTCATGCAGGGCCACAGGGATCATCTGGCACCTCCCCCTCGCCATAAAATTTGATCTTTGACCCTCCCCCCCGAAGGTGGCCCTCCATTTCACCTGTGTTCGGAGGTGCTGGGCTCAGCCGGGAACAGCAGATCTCCTGGTGGGGTGAGCGGCCTACCTTTCATCGTATTGCCACGATGGGAACACCCAGAGTGCTTAAAAATCCAGGGCAGGGTGCCACTTGACTCCATGGCGGAGGCCATCACTCAGTTGGAAACCACGCTCTGGGCACACTCTGCCCAGTTTGACAAGGTCCTCCAATCTATCCTGGACACGAAGACTTCCCTGGAATCCAAGATTGACGCAATATCTACAGAGGTAAATTTGCTCAAGGTAGACCATCGTAACCTGGCAGAGCGGGTTGAGAGGGTGGAGTCCTCACTCACCTCCATCCGCCCTACAGTTGCAGACCTGCAGACACAGATGTCGCAACTCCAGGCGGAAGTGAACTCCCTCCACAGGCGTGCGGAGGATGCGAAGGGAGAGCTCAGCGCAATAGCATTTGATTGCTGGGCTTCCCTGAGCGAACGGAGGGCCCTAGCATGGAGTTGTTTGTGGAAAAATGGCTGATCGACAGCATGCTACAAGTTTTTTTCAGTAGAAAGGGCCCATAGGGTATCCAGGAGGCTGCCCAGACCAGATGCTCTACCTCGACCTATCGTGGCTCACTTACTCAATTTCAGATATCGACATTTGATTCTTCAGCTGTCACGCACGAAAGGTCCATGGCGCCTTGAAAATGCATAGATTACAGCTTACCCTGATTTTACCACCAAGGTGCAGAAGCAGCACAGTTCGTATGGCAAGGTGAAGCAACGTCTTAGATAGCTGAAGTTTAAATATATGCTTCTGTTCCTGGCCAAACTGAGGCCCTCATTTCGACTTTGGCGCTCTTTTGTGAAGTCGCCATCGAAGCAGGTGCCAAAAGACCCCCATATTATGTCTCACCCACAGATTTCTGCCCATAAACAGGTAGAAATCTGACACCATCATCCTGACCGAAGGCAGGTGAGAGGCGGTTCCAGCGCCGGCGCCACCATGCCGGAAGGACTCCGTCTGCCATATTACAGCATTAACATGGCACGACAGTCCTTGCACGGTGATGCAGCATTGGTGTTGGAACCGCCGCCATCCATCCTCTCCCGGAAGACAACCTCGACATAAGCTGCTGTGCAGCCCAGGCAGGTAGGTGGACCGACCGGAAGGGGGATGTGTGTGGAAGGTGCATGTGTGTGTGTCTCAGAATGGGTATGCATGTCACTGTATGCGTGCGTGGTGGTAGGGGGTGAATGTATGCGGAAAGTGGGGGTGTGTGTGTGTGAATGTATGCGGAGGGTGGGTGTGAGTGTCTGAATGTGTGCAGAGGGTGGAGCTGTGTGTGTGCATGAATGCGGAGGGTGGGGGTGTGTGTATGAATGCAGAGGGTGGGTGTGTGTGTGCATGCATGCATGAATGCCGAGGGTGGGGGGGTGTGTGTATGAATGCGGATGGGGGGTGCCAATACATGCAAGTGAATGGGGGTGCATGTCTGTTCGTGTGTGAGCGAGTGGGGGTGCGTGCATGTGTGGGAGCGAGTGGGGGTTTGTGTCTGTGTGCAAGTGAGTGGTGCGGTTTGTATGTCTGTGTGCGAGCGAGTTGGGGTGAGTGTCTGCGAGCGAGTGGGGGTGCGTTTATGTATGCGTGCCGTTGTGTGGGGGGTGCTTGTATGTATGCACGTGGTTGGGTGGGGGTGTTTTGATGTATGCGTGCGGTTGGATGAGGGTGTCTGTATGCATGCATGCGGTTGGGTGGGGGTGTCTGTATGCGTGCAGTGGGTAGGGGTGTTTGCTTGTATGCATGCGGTTGGGTGGTGTGTCTGTATGTATGTGTGCAGTTGGGTGGGGGTGTTTTGATGTATGCGTGTGGTTGGGTGGGAGTGTGTGTCAGGAAGTGTGTGGGCGGGTCGGTTGTGTGTCTGCAAGTGTGTAGGCGAGTGGGGGGGTGTCTGCAAGCGTGTGGGTGAGTGTGGATGAGTGTGCCAGCGACAGGAATGGGGATTCCTGCACCGGGTGCGTTACCGCAAGGGTTTTCGTGGCAGGGCGACCGTCACGAAAAGCCTGGCGGTTTGCTGCCTCATAAAATGGCTGACGGTCTTAGGCATGCTGCCAGCCCGGAGGAGCTCACAGCCAGCCGCACTGGCGGGACTGACGGCGTTGTAGCTGTTTGGCTTCTGTCAAACCGACAAACTTGTAATGGGGCAGTCTTTACTGCCAGGACCACGGCGGCGGTAAGACCCCCACTGCGAGTGTAGCTGCCTTAAGACCGCCACACTTGTAATGAGGGTCCTAGAGTGATCGATGGTGAGGCGACTCGGATGTTCACCACCCCAGCGGATGTGTGGACTTGGCTGCACGCTAAAGGCTTAATGCACTCTCCACAGGGGGTCCAAGATGATATGACCTGGCTGACCCCCTGCGGGAGACTGCACACACAGGCTGCCTAGGGCTGGGCCTTTTCAGGCTCAGGCGGCTAGGGAACAGGCAGGGGCAGTGTTGGAGGCCTCACAGCTGACTTTAAACCCTTTTTTTTTGCCCTTGGAGACCACCTGACCACTGACCCTGGCTCGGATACAGAGACTCTGGTGTCCTCCCAGACCTCACAGGTGCGGGGTCCGTCACTCACCTCACACACAGCTGATGATTTATGAGGCCATAGCCACCACCCAAAACTTGCTGGAGCCTGTGGGCGCACCCAGATGTGAGGAGGGTGCAGCATTATTGGCCTAACCTTGGGCTGTGCGTGCTCCTCTTTTGAGTTCCAGTTCAACACCTAATTCTTCCCAGAGGGCCCACAATACGGACCTCTCCCTCTAGTAGGCAACTTCACTGCCCCCCAAGAGAGACATTCTGCCTTCTCCATATGGACTTAAGTGAACGATAAGCGCTTTGCGCTCTGGTTAAACAGTTTGGGGAGTTGTGGCATGATACTTGTTGAAGTTCAAGCCTGGGGTTAGTCAGTTGTTCCAAATGTTTTGATTGTTTGAATGTGTCTAGCTGGCAATTTGGATGCCCGAGGTGTGGGGGGAGTGTTGGTTAGGGGGGAGGAAGGGGGTCGGAATAGCAAATGTTTACCATTGATATGGCTGCAGATTATGCTGCACTGACTTGGAATATCCGGGGAATGGGCACATTCGCTAAACGACACAGAGCATATGCTTACCTTAGACATAGACAAGTACACTTTGAATGTTTTCAGGAGACACACTTGACTCATGGGTAATTGCTCAAGTTACACCGGAGATGGAGGGGGCATATATATGGCACGGGATACTTCACTTATGCTAGGGAAGCTCTTATTAGGATCGCCCTGGAGGTGCCTTTTATTATGCATAAGATTCATGTTGATAAGGAAGGGCAATATGTTCTCTTAGAAGGTACCTTGTACTGGCGTGCTTTTATGATCGCATTGATATTTGCCCCCAACACAGCTCAGGGCACCTTCTTAAATACACTCTCTCCGGCAGTACTACAAGATCCTCGAGCGTCCGAACTCTGTAGGGAGGACGTTAATTGCATACATGACACAATACTGTATCGGTCAGTCCCTCCCCTTCAGAACAACCCTGACCTACAGGCCACTAAGCACGTTCAACATTGTTCTTCTTCCTTGGACCTGAATGATATGTAGCACCTAGGTCACCCTGGGGATAGGGAATATTCCTACTATGCACCTGGACACCAAAAACACATGCAACTTGATAATTGTTTTTGTAACTCGGATTGTTGGCCCCTCATGCTTGGTTCCGAATATTTGGGACAGACTTTATCCAACCACAATCCCCTTAAAATTACATTCCAGTGGGGTAGGGTTAGACTGCCTATCCCATTGTGGAGACTAAGGGCAGAAGCCCTACATGACACGGCATATAGGGAAACGATCAGCTCTCATATTTCTGCATGCTTCACTGACAATTCAAGCTCTGTGGACGATCCGAGGGTGGAATGGGATTCAATGAAGGTGGTTATGAGAGGTCACTGCATTGCCACATCCTGGGGGGTGAAATTCTGTCTCACACCTAGTGTGCTAGACCTTGGAAACAGTATTCGTACACTTGAGAAAGAGACAGTACATAACCATACTACAGGCCCTCTCCTAACTGCCCAACAGTGCCAATATCAGGAGGTGTTCCAGCACCTCTGCAGTGTCGATTACAAGACATACCTAGGCCATCAACACATGGAAGGAGATAAACTGGGACACACCTTGGCGTGGTTACTGCGCTCAGAAACTCCTAGAACTGTCCTGAGAGCGATTCGAGATCACAGAGGCCAGGTGGTGAACACCCAAGAAGTGATTAATGACTCTTTTGCCCTCTACTACGAGCAATTATACTCTTCACTGGCCAATCCCTTTTCCTACATACATTTTTTCCCATAGGATCTCACCCTTCCCAGATTAGCGCACACTCAAGTGAGTGACTTGAAACAACCACTGCACATAGATGAAATGCATATGGCTATCCAACAGACGGCTAGAGGGAAAACACCAGGTACTGATGGGTTCCCAGTGGATTATTATGCTACTTTCAAGGATACTCGAGCACCTCAACTGCTGGATATGTATAGAGCTGCCCATTAGCAGGGGGAACTACCAAGTTCGCTATGTGAGGCCCTTATAGTGGTGTTACCCAAATCAGGCAGGGATTCACTGGAGGAGAGCTCATACTGCTCACTGTCAATGTTGAACATTGATTATAAGATCTTGAGTATAATACTGGTAAATAGACTGCTTCTGCTGATCCAACTTTTAATACACCAAGAGACAATGTCTCTGGGGAGGCAGGCCACATAGTAGCTGTCTTCCTAGACTTTGAAAAAGCATTTTATACCCTAAGTTGGGCATATTTGATGTAGGTCCTGGAGTGGTTTGGGATTGGCCCTAATTTTTTGCGCTGGGTGAAACTGCTATACACCGCTCCACAGGCACAGGTTCACACCGGCACCCAGGTCTCCCGCTCATTTCCTATACTGATGGGGATGCCCCAGTGCTGCTCTTTCACCAGTGATTTGTGTGCTGGCTATGGAAACCTTGGCGGCATGGCTGAGGAGTCAAAGTGGGACGGCACTGGCACATAACATCAGTATATGTGGATGATGTCCTAGTTTATGTGCGGGATGTAGCGAGCACCCTTCCGGCCCTCCTTGACCTGTTCGACCATTTTGGAGAGTCAGCTGGCCTTTAGGCTTAACTGGGGGAAGTCTTGTAACTACCCACTGCAGACAACGAGCAATCCATATCAGCAAAACCCAGGCGGGGGGCACCACCCTGGTCAATATTTACCACAAAGAAGCTGACTTAATAGAAAGTAAACTTGGCAAGGCCCTCACTGCTATTTGGCAATCCCTACCCTTTTGGACATGCCTGCCCCTCTCTCCTATGGGTAAGGCGTCTGTAGCTAAAATGCTGGTCCTTTCTAGGCTCCTGTATTTCTTTGAGGCGCTGCACGTCTCCAGAGAAAACCTTCTTTCGCACTTTACGTGGCCTGCTAACGGCACTCTTATGGGGATCAGGGTGCAAAAGGGTGTCTCTGGTCGCTCTTCAATACCCGGTGGAAGAGGGTGGCATGACAGTGCCTGAAATGGAACACTACTTTGCAGCGGCCCAGCTGCAGTGGCCGATGTGCTGAATAGCGGGTGATCGTACAACTGAAGATGACATGGTTCAAGCTGCGGGGAGGGTGCTTGAATGACTCCTCACTTCAGGCTTGCACCGCACCCCTGGGCTGCTCATGAAGACCGCAAAGCTGGTTTGGAACTGCTATAACCAACCTATGCGGATTCCGATACCATAATCCCCATAGCTCCCTGTGTGGAGTATACCCCAGTTAAGATGTCTCCATCTGATTCACAATTGTGACCAATAGAGGGGAATATGTGACAGAACAACTAGGTCCTAAAGAACTATAGCCTAACCTACTACTGCTAAACAACTAAAAAGTCTCTACAACTAAGTACTGAACAACTACTGTCTAAACAACAATTGTGCCTGATTAACAATTGCCTGAACAACTAATATATATATATATATATATATATATATATATTTATATATTCTAAACAACTAATAAACCATAAAAACCAAAAAGAAAACCTTACCTTAAAATTAGTTGTACAGGCAATTGTTATTCAGGCACAATTGTTGTTTAGACAGTAGTTGTTCAGTACTTAGTTGTACAGACTTTTTAGTTGTTTAGCAGCAGTGGTTCAGGCAAGTAGTGGTTTAGACCTAGTTGTTCAGGATGTTTCCCCATAGAGGGAGAAGAGGCTCACTTGTCTAGGTGATCTCTATGAAGAAGGCTTGCTGCACACTTTCCCAGACCTTGCGGAAGCACATGGCCTGCATCTGGGACAGTTTCTCTCTCACACTGCCGTGAGAAGAATGATCAGGGAGGTCTAGCAGTTGGGTCCATCTGAACCCTTACTCCATCGGGGACTGCACTGCATATTGACTCATGGCCTTGGTGGCAAGGCGGTCTCAACCCTGTAAATGGCTTTGCAGGAGGCCCATAGTGTCCCGCATCCGTGCAGTAAGGAGAGATGGGACGACTGCCTGGGCGTTAACTTAACAGACAAGCAGTGGTTGATGCCATTGGAACGGGTGAAATATGTTTCACACAATGCTAGACTAAAATATTTGCAGTTCAACTACACTCACCAAACATACCTAATGCCCCATCACCTCCACAGAATATTCCCAGGTGCTTACTCCCTTTGCCCGAGATGTGACCACAATGATACTACTTTTCTACACATGACGTGGGAATGTCTGTCGCTGAGTACCATTTGGTCCCAGGTATTACAGGATGTTTGAGAGACCATAGACAAGCAACTCGCCCCAGACCCACTCCTTTGCCTTCTAGGGGTTACAAAGAGATCCAAGCAGACCAAACACTACTTAAAATTTGTGGACCTTGTGTTAATATTGTTCAAATTACTTATTGCCATGGCCCAGCCCCGACCACTAGATAGCTGGCTCGGAGTAACCACTCGCTGGGTTACAGCAGAGGCTAATGCATTGGCACAAGAACACCGCATGCCACAGAGTGGGAGTGGGGTGGCCACGCTTTGGGACACCTATTTGCTGAAGTTAACTGATAAACTGACCTCCTGTGCTGCCGATGATGCAGGACCCAATAACCCATCCCTGGCGGCAGAGGAGCAGCCTCCGCTGTGGACACCACTTTTCCTCCAAAGAGGGCCCCACAACATTTGACTGCTACATGACTGAGATTGTGAGGTAGCGATCGACAGGCCACTATCTCCCTGACCGTGTGATACAGCGTGCTCCAGATACCTGTCACCGCTCTCCCTACCTCGAAGTTGATCTCCCCCAGGCACGAGCTAATTCGGGTGACACATTGATGGTTCACCTCTTTCATTTTATGCCAACCTAGATACTTTTAAATGTTAATTACCCCTTAGTTTCTTCCCTCTCCCCCTGCATGTTTGACAGGGTCGTCCCAGCAAGGTATATGATAAGATGACAAAATTATTGTACATTTAGCAAGAAGAAGGGAGCGTGACCAGCTGGTGACCCCACTGATGTTGTAGAAAACCCATTTATTGGTGTTGATTGAGCTGTCCTATTTACTTAATTGGGTCAAACTCCTTGTCTTTTAACTGATGTATTTTTTCATATGTATGCCTTGTGGCTGATTGCTTATGTACATTAGCATGCTGAATCTTGCTTGTTATTTCCTCTTTGCTAAAACCAATAAAAGAAATGTAAAGTAAAAAGAATGTGTGCGTAAGTGCTCATGTGTAACCAACCCAGTGCCCCTTACCCTAGCTGTGTCGCAGCAGCTTTATCTTAAAAGGTGGACACTGGCGGAAAACATTTACCATCACATTTCTGGGTGTGAGACTTATGAAGTAAGAGTCACCCTCCATAAGGGTCCAAAACCGGGTGATTAAAAAGCAAACAGTCTGGGCTTTTTGCAACTATGTTTCTGTTATTTTTTTCCAATGTTGTGATATCAGTTGGTTTCTACTCCTTTAAGTCCCATCACCATATAGACACTTCCTCTGCATCTCCTCATATTGATATAATTTTTTCACTGGAGAATGAGTCATTGTAGTAACTATATAAGACCCTGTGAGTTTGATGAAAACACTGTCTACATAAAGAGTCAATGCTTCATGTTTTATTTTGAAGCACATAAGAGGCATGTAGACTAGATAATTAGAATAGCAGTGACCTGTTATCTAACTGGAGGACACAGGTATTTTTCAAGAGCTGAAGTGCACTTAGAGAACACTTAAAGTTGAGGGAGTAGGACAAAATCTTGTGGATCCATCCTCCAGGACAGGGGTCTCCAACCTTTTCTGTAATAAGAGCTACTTATGTTTAATGAAAATCATCCTGAGCTACTAACATTATTAGTGTTGTATTAGCAACCAGGCCAGGCAAGATTACATTAGTGGCCACCCCAAGCAAGATTACTCATAGTGATTACCCAAGTACATTAGTTAGGGCTGCCCGCAGTAATCTAAAAAGAGTTTTTCAACTTGGAATGCCTCTATGGGGGTAATACATGACATCCATAGCTGCAATGCTCCTGGCACCACTGGAATAATATCAGTAATATTTAATGATTTATCACTCAAATATCAGCTTTGAATATATTTTGGAAATCTATTTACCACCAAACAGCGGCTTATGGTTTCCAAAAATACACACATTTTCATCTTGAATATACACTTTTCAATGATAAAAAAACATACATTAATATAACCAAACAAAAGCTTCTAATTGAATAGGCTGGAATCCACACAAAGGTGCTACTTTCAGATAGCTGGCGAGCTACCAGTAGCTTCTGAGCTACTAGTTGGAGAAGCCTGCTCCAGGATGATCGTATGTCAGCCCACCCTGCTGAAGGCTTGGTTTTATAAACTCATATAAGTAATTAAAAAAATAGAAATGTAATTCAAGAGGAACGGCTAGAAATCTAAAACAGCCACATATATCTTTATTCTTGCCAATATAGACAGCTCTTAACTTTTGTTTCTGATAACAGTGTTAGAAATAAACAAAAAAAATTTATAAATGTTCATATATTTAGGCCCAGATTTATGTTAAAGTGGCGCAGAATGGTGCTGAGACAAAATAAACAGCGCCATGCTGCACCACTTTAGAAACACAGAGGTGCGCCATATTTAGTGGAATACGGCGCACCCCTGCGTTTCCCCCTGCGCTGAATTAAGCTGTCTAGCGCCAGTGCAGACATCCTTGTACCATAGTGCAAGGGTGTCTACGTTGAGGGGATAGATTGTTTATGTGCAGGAAGGGATGCCTTCCTGCACATAAACAATCTATAATGGCGATTTGGCACATATATGTATGCTGCAAACATAGAAGTACCAAAGCGTCATTTTGAATGATTGTTTATGTGCAGGAAGGCACACCTTCATGGACATAAACAATCATTCATGGCATTTTGCTTCTTCTATGTGTGAACGCCCACTGCAAGACCCATTGCACGCCCTTCTGACACAGAAAACTGCGTCGGAGGGGCCCACATTTACAAGGAGACATAACGTCACAAAAAAGTGGCGTTACACCTCCTTGTAAATATGGAGCCTCCGGTGGCACTAGGAGCTCTTAAATATGCCCCTTAATTTTCAGTTCCACTCAATGTTAGAAATTTGTACTCTAGTTGCCAGAGGTATGAACCCTGCCCAAGTAGGGTCCACAATCCTAGTCAGGGCAAGTCTATAACACAACATAAATTAGCCTGTACTCACCCTCTGGTACCTTGCGCATAGCAGGAAGGCCTTACTTAGAAGGCAATGTGTAAAGTACTTTTGCAACAACCTAATAAGATAAATCACAGAAAAAGACTTCACACAGAGGCAGAAAAATAAAGCTTGTTTTTCTGGTTACTTTTAGGTTCAGCAGATCCAGATCCAGTTCACAAATAGCGAAGCACTGGCTTTGTAAACTTAAAAATAGCAAGGTGAATAAGCAAATGTAGTAGATCAAGGGGATGGTGCCAGGGACTCTTCTATCTTGATGGACTCCGATTTTGTCCTGGTTGTGTTCCCCTCGGATAGGGGGTGGGTGGCTAGGTGGGGCAGAGCTGCTCGGGCTGAGTGAGAGCAGTGAGCGGTGAAGGAAACAGGGCTGCTGCAGACGGTTCTCAGGTGTTAGCAGCAAAGGTTGACGAAGCCGCTTGGGTTGAGTTTGAAAGTAGCGAGCAGCAAATTTGACAAAAGCTGCTCAGATTGAAGTTGAAAGTGGGCAGCAAGGGAAAGCAGGGCTGCTCTAGGCCGGTCAAAGATGCGAGTAGAGCAGCTAAGTTTGGCAAACGCCACCCGAGTTGGAATTGAAGGTGAGGGGCAAAGGAATGCAAAGCTTCTCTGGGCAGGCCACAGATGCGAGTGGCAAAGTTTGGCAAAAGCCGCTTAGGTCGAAATTGAAGGTGTTCAGCAGAGAAAAGAAGAGTAGAGCTGCTCCGGGCAGGTTACAGATGAGAGCAGCGAAGTTTGACATAAGCCACCCGAGTTGAAATTGAAAGTAAGTGGCAAGGGAAAGCAGGGCCGCTCCAGGCAAGCTACAGATGCGAGTGGCGAAGTTTGGCTAAAGCCACTCGGACTGAAATTGAATGTGAGTTGCAAATGAATGCAGGCCTGCTCCGGGCTATTCAAAGATGTAGGCAGCAAAGTTTGGCAAAAGCCGCTCGAGTTGAAATTGAAGGCGAGCGGCAAAGGAAAGCAGAGCCTCTCAGAGTCACTTTGGATTTTGAGGATGAGTCCTGGGCTACCAGGCAGAGAGCAACAGGCAGCAGGGTGGCACAGAAAAGCAGGGTAGCAGTTCTTGAAAGCAGTCATTCCTGGGTGAGTAGCAATCCTGGCACTCAGCAATCTTTACTTCAGAAGCATTTTCTTGAGTCCAGAAGTGTACTGATTTTAGGGTGTCAGGGACCCGGTACTTATATTAGAAAGTTCCTTTGATGTGGGAGGGGAGTGACTAAAAAGAGTTTTTGAGAAGTGCAAAGGTCACCCTTTAAGATCAGCCTCTGCTCCAAATTATCACTGGAAGGTAATCAGCCCCTTTATGTAAACACTAGACACTACCCTTTGAGGTGTAAGTGTGAGCCCTTCTCAAACTCCTCCCCACGAAGACCCATCAGTATGCTGATGCATGCAGATGCAGTTGAGTATTCTGTGTTGTGGGTGTCTGAAGGGAATTAACAAATGTACCTGACACCTAGCTCAAGCCAGATGTGTATTGGAGAGAGGCTGTGTGCACACAGGGCAGTGAGTGCAGAGAAATGCCTACTTTCTAAAAGTGGAATTTCTAAAACAGCAACAATAAATCTGACTTTACCAGTAAAGAAGATTTATTATAACCATTCCAATGGTACTAAACATGATGCAGCTACTCCTCTCAGATCAGGAATTACAGCTTAAAGGTATTATAAGAAACTTTCAGTGATGGCCTATGAGAGGGGCAGGCCTCACAGTAATGAAAAACAACTTTGGGGAGTTTTTCATTACCAGAACTTAAAAGTATATGTCCTGCCTTTTGCTTAGATGGCACCCTGCCCGATCGGCTACCTAGGGCCTACCTTAGTGTTGATTTATATGCAAGAAAAGGAGAGTTCTGGGTTTGGCAGGGGGCTGTAAGTGCCAAGTCTGGTTGGCAGTTACACTGCACACATAGTCCCTGCAGTGGCAGGCCTGAGACATATTTATAGGGCTACTTAGGTGGGTGGCACAATCAATGCTGCAGGCTCACTGGTAGCATTTAATTTACAGACCCTTGGTATATGGTATACCACTCTACAAGGGACTTACAGGTAAATTAAATATGCCAATTGTGGATACACCAGTGTCACAGTGTTTTTGGGGAGATGCACATGCACTTTAGCTTTGATCCTTGGGCCAGTGTAAATTCTCGCTCTAAGACTCCTTAAAGTCCAATTCACCCTCATTGTCCCTCAATTTAGGGGTGCGGCCCTGATTCCAGCCTAAAGAGTCTCAGTGGAGCACTCCCGGCGGGAAATCACTATTAAATGCCAAGGGAGAAGGGATAAGATGGAAATAATTGCCTGCCACGAATCTCACACCAATAAACTAGTAGTGCGGAAGTTAGTGGAAGTAGTGGGGGACCCCAGGCACTCATTGATGGAGGAAGCCACCAGGGGCCATCCGAAGGGGTCAGGGAGAAAGCCTGTTCCACATGTACCCATGGTTTATACTTGGGGTCATAATTCCAATCTAGGAAAGGCTGAAGCTGTGCCGGCAGGATGTAAGTGGACACATCAGGAAACCCCAGGCCTCACTCAGCAGGGGCATGGTATAGTCTCGCCCTGGCCACCCGTGGGGAATTACCACCCCCCCCCATATAAAACGAAGTATTTTAGTACAAATTTGTGTTTGCATCATTTTAGGTATCGATAGGGGGAGAGTCTGAAAAGCAAGCGTGGCATAAAGTTAATCTTCAGATTACTGAGGTGGCCCAGCCAAGAGATTTCCAACTTGCACCATCAGTAGAGATCCTTGAACAAGATGGTGAGCAATGGGGTGAGAGGTCTGCGCCCCTGATGTGAGAGACTATCAAACACCAAGGAACGGACTGCTGGCAAACTGGGGATTGCACCCGGGCAGTTCATGGAGATGTGGTGATTTCTGGGAATTGTGTGGCATGCAACAGGTGTGCTAATCGACAGACTTACAGGCAGGCCCTCTGAGGTCTGTGGAGGGGGCACTCCTTCAGCAGGGTCAGGAATAAGGGGCAGCCTCCTCCGCAGACAAACAAAATGGACAAATATGCTGTCACGAGGCACACAAAGGGGCCCCTGGCAGGGGAAGATGGCAGTGGGGGGGGCCGGCACGAACCGTGAGCCCTCACGGGGTGCAATAATGGCAGCCATTCAAGACCTTAAGGGTTTGCTGAAGCCTAAACTGGACGTGGTAACGGTGGATATTACTCTTCTTCATGCGGACCTTAAGAAAGTTACCGAAAAGGTCACAACAGCTGAAACGGATATTGCTCATCTACAGTCTGCATCCAAGCGACTCAAGAGCCAGGCTCAAATTCTCCCTAAAAACACAAGAGAATTATGGTACGTTTGGAAGATCAAGAAGGGAGGTCACAAAAGAACAATATTAGAGTGGTCGATGTACCAAAGGGGGCCAAGGGCCCCAGTGTCAAATAGTGAGATCCTTCACCCCAATAGACTACCCATGTTTTTTACTATTGAAAGGACACACATGGTGCCCATCCCTCCTCTGTGGCCGGGAGCCCCTCTGAGGACAATCATTGCAAGAGTATACAGAGACTACAGGGACGTAATCCTGCAGGCTGCTAGATCCCAAGGTGACCTCCAGTACTTCCCAGACTTCACACCCAAAGTTCAAAGACAAAGCTTCTAGGATGTCAAAAAAAGTAATGCGGGAACTCAAGCTTAAATATATGATGCTCTTTCCAGCGTGTCTGCGTGTGATCGCAGACGGCAAGTGATGGCATTTTGCTACACCTGAGGAGGGCTGGCAATGCCTTGAGGGGTCATGAGCAGTGGGGGCTGTTGTGGTCAGCGAAGGGTCAGAGGTGGATCTGGTGGCAGAGTGAGAGCAGACTGCCTACAGCAGAACCAGGATCCTGGCTCTGCGGCAGCGCGGTCACCGACGCCATACATGGTTGAATTTGTTACGAGACTGCAACGGCGATTGCCGAGCATGGATGACCAATGTACTCTTTACCCTGCATGAAGAATGGCTGGCTGCTGGGACCTCCAGTCTTCACGACCAGACGAACCTCATGTTGGTGCTGCCCATTGGGAATGGGTGGCAGCCCCTTGGACATTTGGAGAGGGGACTGGTTTATAGACCAAAGTCTGACTAGATCTAACAGACGATGCAGGACACTGATATTTTTGGGGATTAGAGTTAATCGCTTTTGATAGCAAATAGTGCAGATTGAAAATGGTGGCGCAAGCCCACCCATGCAGGAGTTTGCATTGTTAAGGGCGACAGGTGCTCCCCTGGTTGGGGGGATGGGTAGTCCAAAGCCTGCTTGGTGGGGTAGCAGGGTTGGGGGAGTTAACAGTCTGGGACTGTTAAACTGCAGTTTCTTGTTTTTCATTGTTCATTTCCTATTGGACTGCCATACACCGACCTGGCGCACGGCTTGGGTGGAGGCGGTACACAGGGGTGCAAGAGATTGGGGGCATGTGTAGCAACACCCTCAAATACAGAAATATTCCCCAATGACAACCATACTAACACACATCCTTAGGGTAATGATGTGGAACGTGAACAGGCTGGGTAGTAGAATTAAGTGCACCATAGTGAAGTACTGGGTTTTTCAGAACCCAGCGGTGCCAGGGAACACACCCTAAGACTTCGAGTCCTTCCTGTTTCAGACTACAGAAACACAGAGTCTTCTTGGTGAAGTCAAAGATCTTGTTTATTGGCTACAGCCAGTAACAGGTATCCTAGAAGTACAACACGGTGTATATTCTCAGGAGACTGCTGCCTTTGCAAAGCTAACCTTCTCTTTTATACAAAATATTATGCTTTAGGCAAACATTCCTTATTTTACAGTTGACCATTCACATATTTTCACTACAAAGAAATAGCAGGTTTATGATGACAAGCCCATATTTCAGTTTGCCCAGCCCTCAATCAATTACCTGGCAAGGCTTAGTACTTTCATCAGATATCGACGGACCCCCAATATAAACGGGCACCTCCTCCTTCAGACTCGTTTTCAGCATTAGACATTGGCCTATGTGAGGGCAATCATAAAATGGCTGTCGTTTAAATGGAACACGAGGGTTCAGGATGGAAACTCTGATATTCGGGTGATTTTGTTACCCGAATATGAATACAATGCTTGTGCATACTATTCTAATCATTCCTGGTCTGCTGATACCAAAATCGTTGTGATACGACGACGTTTATAACACGGGTCCAGAATTTTCAGTACCACAATAGTACTCCAGTATTTACACAACACAGCCCAGACCTAATTCTGTTACAGGAAACACATCTAAAAGGTAACCATTATAAGGCATTGGACAGGTTTGGTTATCAGCTTGCGGCACACACAAGCTACACCACAGAATTTAGGGCAGTGGGCATTCTCCTTAAAAAATCAATACCATTCATTCTGACCCGCACTTGGTGAGACACATAAGGATGGTAGGTGGCAATCTCTGGAGTGTGGGAGGGCCATATGCTCAACATATGCTCAGTCTATGCCCCGCTGAGGCTCCAGGGGCCACTTCTTACAGACCTCAGTGCCCTGCTTGTAGACCTCCCACAGGGGCTCCTCATTTTGGGAGGTGACTTGAACCTTATAGCCAAACCAGGGTTGAACAGAGTCTCATGAACTAAGGTGCCCAATATCTCGGAGACTCTGTATTCTTTTCTTGATTCATTTGTCTTATCAGACCTGTGGAGGGAACACAGTCTAGGGACAAGGCACTTCAGTTACTCCTCTCTACCCATGGCAGCTCTGAGGTTGGATTACCTATTCACCACATGGTCATATGCAGGAAGGTTCAGGGGGGGATGGCACTACCCAAGAGAGATTTCTGACCACTCCCCCTGTGGGTGTTACATTGTTGGGCCCCACACAATCATATTCCCTGCCGGTTAGACTATACCCTTGGCACCTGACAGATAAGACCTTTAGGGATAAAATGAGTGAGAGGACGGAACAATATTTTAAGGGAGATCTGGGTTCAGTGGAATCAGCCTGTATCTTATGGTTAACAGTTAACGGTTAACAGTTATTAGGGGCCATGCACAGGACCTGATAGGGGGCAAGGAAAAGGAGCACAAACTGCAGGGTGCAGAGCTTGAACGGGAAATTGAAGCCCTGAAGGCCCGCTGTCAACGAGATGGGGGGAGGATAGTGGTCTCCTACACCAACTGCAGCTCAAGCCACAGGAGGTGTGTGAACTCGTAGAACAACATGCCTGGGATTATTCACTGGCATCCTAGCGACATCTTTACGACGTGGATGACAAAGCCAATAAACTGCTGCATGGCTGGATAAGAGGGACTGGGAATGGTCCTTGGTCAGGGAGGTACGGAATGGGGAGGGAATCCTCTGTGCATCAAACAACGCCCTTATGGAGGCCTTCGCTACACATTATGAGGAGGCATACACCTCAGCTACCTAGATGACTGAAGATGATTGTATGGATCTCCTGTGGGACATTCAACTGCCAGGGCTCTTGGAGGAAGATACGGTGGCTCCTGACGGAGAGTTGACTGAGGAAAAGGTTGCCCTGGCGTTGTGTGGTCTGCAGTCAGGCAAGGCAGCAGGGCCAAATGGACTCCCAGCAGAATATTTTAAATGCAGCCCCTCAGCAGAGCGTGCCTCCTTTAGGTCCATCTCCCTTCTTAACATGGAGGTCTAAGTCCTGGTGAAGATTTTGGCAACCTGGTTACGCACGGTCATCACAAAGCTGATACACCTGGACCAATCTGGCTTCATGCCACAAAGAGCATACGCCTGAATCTGCGGCAACTATACAAGGTTCTTCATATGACAGAGTACCAGAGCAGTGAACAGGCGACACTTCATGCCAAGATGGCCTTTGATAGTGTAGAGTGGCCATACATTTTTGCCACTCTTAAGAGGTTTGGTGTCGGGCCGCAGTTCGGAACTGGATCAGACTCCAGTACCTGAACGCCGTCGCTCTGGTGTGGGTCAATGTCGTGCTCTCAAGACCCTTTGCCCTTTGCAGGGGCACTCAACAAGGGTGCCCACTTTCCCCTATCCTATTTGCGCTGGTACTCAAGCCCCTGGCAAGTTGGATTCAACAGGACCCCTTAATTAGGGATATAGAGTCTGGGGGAACATGTGAGGGGCACATTCCCTTGTACGAATATGACATTTTGCTATATATCACCAACCCTGATGGTCTACTAATAGAATAATGCAGATTCTCCACTTCTTTAGGGAACATTTTGGTTACCAAATTAATTGGGACAAGTCATTGTTCTTTCCTCTGGCAAGCGCTCCTCCCACGTTCCTCCAGAGTGTACTGCACCGATCAGCCAGGAGGGCTTTATCTATTTGGGGATGTTTGTCACCAGGAGTCAGGAATGTTTCTTCCAGAGGAACATGCAACTCCAGTCAGATAGATTCCATAGAGGTGTGGGGCTCTGGAGTGCCTTACCCCTCTCCTTGATGGGGAGAGACGTCCTCTACAAAATGATGGTGCTGCCACAGCTCTTAAATGGTTTTCAAAATACTCCTTATAGGATACCGGCGGCAGTGTTCCAACAGCTGGATCGGGGAGTCAGGCTGCTGCTGTGGAATGGTGTCTGCTCCAGCGTAGCTTTGCAAAAGCTGAAGCAAGGGGTTTATGAGGGTGGGCTGGCTGTCCCATACCCCTTGCTCAAGTACTAGCCGACACAATTGTTGACCATTAATGACTGGGCCTTGACGGATCGGGGGTACCCAGCGTTCTGAGTGGACAGGGATGCAATGTGGAGGAAGGGCTACGGGTCCGCTTTGTACACCCACTCAAGTGTAAGAGCATTGCCAGTGCACACGGGAACGGTAGCGTGGTCATGGAACAACGCCAAACGCTATTTGTGTTGGAGATCTACTTTGATTGGCCGAACCTCATTGTAGTGCAGTGATCTACTGGGGGACCTCAGGGCCCTGGATGGGTTTCAGTGATGGTCTCTATTGAGAGTAGACCGCCTTGGCGACATCTGGAGGGAACTAGCGCTGGTGATATTTGATGTCCTTCAATAAGAATATGATATGTGTCAAATGTTGAATGATATAGGTACCAGCTGCTGAGGCATGCACTGTGCTGGCACATGCTGGAGGGCAAACGGTTGCCAGAATCAGCCTCCCTCGAAGACCGCCTCCTGTCAGAACCGTTGGTAGTAAAGGCCATGTCTATGATATATAGGAAACTGATGAACAACTCCTCAGACCCGGTGATACCCCTCTGCGCTACATGGTTGGTGGGCTTGGGAACACTGGATGATGAAGACTGGGCGGAGACAAAGCAATGTCCCAGGGTCATTGTGATTAGTGCCTGGTTCAGGCTGATCCACTGGTGAATTCTACACAGGGCATACTATTCCAGGGTGGTGCCGTGCAAAATGGGGAGGGCCTGGACCTTGCAGTGTTTGAGACAGTGTGGCCAGGAAGGCACCTTCTATCATATCTTATGGGCCTTCCCCAGGGTGCCCCATTTCTGGCGGAGGGTCTCAGTGGAGGCAACCAGGGTACTTGGAAAGGAGGTCCACTTAGACCCCAAGTTGTTCCTCCTCAATATAGTAGGGGAGGGAACCTGGCGAAGTATCAGTGGTTATGGTTGGCAGTGGCAGCTGTAGTGGCCAAACGCAACATAGCAAGTGCTTGGGGCACTGAGTCATCACCCAGTGTACAGGAATGTCAGTCAGACCTGGATTGCTGCCTGGGCACTGAAAGAGTAATCTATCAGAATAGGGAATGCCCCAAAAAAGAGGGAGAAAATCTGGGGAGTTTGGCACATATAGTAGTATTGAGTGATTCACTGAGCGGGAAAACATGGGTGGGCTGGGGATCTCCAGGCTTGATCCACCAAATCATTTCACCAGGGTGGCTTTTGATTGCAGTGGTACCTCTGTCAATTTGATATCTATTGTAACTTGCCTCTGAAACAAGGAAGTATGCTGTGTTACTTTTTGTTGTATGTTACAGGGTGCAATAGCTGTTCTTTGTTGCTTAAAAAAAAGATTTATAAAAAAAGAGATGTGAGCAATGGGGGTATGTTGCTTTGGTATAAGTCCTTAGGGTGTGGCAGAAGGTGAATGCCGAGATAAATTATCATGGAGTTTGCCCATTGAAATCTAGTCCTCCGAATGGGTTCCTCGAGACTACCCTAAGGATCAGTCACCCCTATGCCCCAAGATTTAGTAAAGTTTACTTTAAAGCCAGAAGATATTGCAAACAAATCTAGTTCCTCATCAGCGCCTGGATGGAATATTTCGGGCTAGTAATGAAGCTTAGTATATCATCCACAAAGAGAGCAAACTTGTGCTCCTTCCCCTCGATATGTATCCCCTGGATCTCAGGATTGCCCTGGATTTTTGCTGCTAGGGGCTCCATGGATAGGGCAAAGATTAAAGGGGTTAGGGGCCACCCCTGGTGAGTCCCCCTCAAAAGGGTGATAGTTGGTGAAAAAGTAACTTTTATTTTCATCTTGGCCATGGACTTCTGAAAGTTGGCTTGTATGTAACTTTTCATCTTTGGCCCATGTAAGTTTTGTTCAGGATCTTTGATAGGTATTGCCAGTGCAAGCAGTACCTATCAACGTGCTTTCTCAGCACCTAGAGAAAGGAGAGTTAGGTGTTGGTGGTTACGGTTTGCTGCTTCCATAAGGGCTACAGACTCACAAGTGTTATCATTAGTCTGCTTATTGCGAGAGGGTCTGATTGTTGTGGCGCTGTGATTGTTGGCCAGATATGCTCAAGACACGCTAGGAAAATAGATGTGAAGATTTTTACATCACAATTTGGAAATGCCATAGGACAATAAGAAGAAAAATTGGTTGGGGATTTGTGAGGTTTTAAAAGTAACGTTATGTGGGATTTTAGCATTGCATTGGTAACCAAGCCCGATGTTAAAAAGCAGTTAACACCCATGCCAGGGTGTTCAACTACTTGGGTTCAGCCAATAAAGGTGTAAACTGTTTGCAAAAGATAGCCAGGAACTGAGCTAGCCCAGGAGCCGAGATAGCCCAGGAGCCTTACGTGTGGGGAGATTGCTAATTACTGTTCTTACCTTGTCTGGGCTGTCTTCCTCCAGCTGGGCCAACTCCTCTCTTCGGTCAGGAGTTGTGTAGTGTCTGAGATAGTCATTTTGGTGCTGTTCATCGAGGGCTTGGACTGAATATAGTGCCGAATAATAGTCATGGAAGAATGACACTATGTCAGGTGTTTCAGTTTAGGCACGTCCCTTCCCATCACATATTTCATGAATGTAGTTGTGCACGGAGCGTATTCATATTTTATGGGCTTGTAACCTGTCAGCCTTGTCCCCCTGTGCAAAGTATGTTTGACCCACATAGAGGAGCTTCTTTGCCGCCTCTTTCATCAATAGATGTTCCAACTTCCCTCTAACGTGGTGTAGGTCCCTCAAGGTCCTCTTGGTTCCCCACCTCCCTGTGTCAAGATTCAGCTTGCTGGAGTTGCGTTTCAAGCTCCTGTATACAGAGAGAATTCAGGATAGCAATGATTGAGCTGTGGGCCAGAGCAAGAGGCCCTCTGTGGTACAGGCGAGGATTGTAGGCCCTCAGCTGCAAATCGCCTCTCTCAATCCACCAGTCATTCGTCCATTACTCCTGCAGTGACTCACTCATATTGCATAATGGGGCCAGCCAATGAGGTAGTAGAGGTGCAGGGCCACGGGGCCGTAGACAGGGCCCTTCCACGCCCCACCAAGACCCTGAAAATCAGCGGTGCAGACCAAAAACAGGCCCTCCACTAGAAATATTATGAGCATTGGAATAAATCAGATCACGTACGGCCTCAAACTAGAAAAACATAGCACTGATATAAACTCGATACGCAATTGCAACAATACCCTACATTTATGAAGCAGGCCAACAGAGTATTTTAGGCCCATCAATGTTCATCTGTCCCCAAGCATGTCATCCAGGATAGTCCCCGTCTAAGCCATTTCATTGTATGGCCTCACCTATATCATTTTAATGTGGAGAACCAGCAATGTTAAGATTGCATTGTTAAAGCCAACTGCCAGTTGTCTTCAATCGCAATCTTAAATCCTTTCTCAAACCTCCCATCAATTTGTACGTTACGTAATAAAAATTAAGTAGATTGTGAAGTGTAGAGATGACTTTAATGTATAAAAATTTCAAGAATAAAAGCATATTAATTCGATTTCAGTGAAATCCAGCGAGAAGCGACCACAAACATACCTTCCACTAGAAATATTATGAGCATTGGGACAAATCAAATCACATACAGCTTACAAATTATAAAAATCGCAGAGCTGAAACATATAAACTCAATACACAACTGCAACAATACCTTACACAAGGGCCTTATGTCATGAAGCAGACGAACAGGGTAGTTTAGGCCCATCAAGGCTCATCTGCCACCCACCGTGCCATCCAAGATAGCCCCCATCTAAGCCAGTTCATAGTCGGGCATCACCTCAGAGGCCACACCATGGCAGGCGCAGCTCTTCAAGTGCTGCTCTCGGCACCAGGAGGCCCTCAGCGCAGGGGCTGTCACAGGAATCAACCGCCAGGCCTCGCCGACCACTTCCCCTCACACTGTACTCCATGAGGGGTTCCTGCAATGTCTGCCCTTGCTCAATAAGAGGGCTATGGTGATGTCGATGCCCCCCAGACACTGCTAGCCAAAATGCATTTTCACTTGTGCAGCCTCAAAATGGCTGCCGCAGTGGCGGTCTGTGCTGCAGTTAAAGGCCTTTCAGGGCCCACGTCAGCCCATCGGGCCATGCAGCAGGCTTCCAGGGCCCTCACACTGAAGCATGCTGACGTGTGTTCACCGGGTGAAGAGAGAGATCACCACGCAGACCTCAGTGGAACATGTCTTGTTTGGCCTTCTCCCTGTCCATCGTGGTTTTAATCTTTAGCCATTGGTTCAGGAGAGCACATGATGTGGTGGACCGGAGTTACAAATAGGTCACTGATTGCTTCTGCAGTGAAAGTAGTGGTGAGGTTTAGGGCTGCCTTTTGCCTGCGAAAGGCAACTTTAAAATTCTGCTATAACATTGTGAGAAGTTTACAACTTTTATAATTTGTGAAGTTGCAAACTGTCTGTACTATGCAGTGGTTCTGCAACACAAAAATGATTTTTTCTTTACAGTTACCTCACTAAAACTAGGTAGTATGGGGTATGTCTATGCACAGCAATGCTTGTTGCAAGTATATTCAGTTCCGTTTTTTGATTAAAATAACTTTGCCAGCTTTACAAAAACTTTGCAAATGCTGAAGTTTGTTTACACCAATAAACCATTTTCCTTTAGTGGCAAAAAATATTATTTTATTAAATAGTTGGATAACTTTACAGTTTGAAACATCATCATATAGTTAATAATTAGCATGGCTTAATTCAGTAAAATATTTTAGGAGAGCCACATGTTTCAGATTTTGCAACATGTACAGCTGTGCTAAACTTCAGATGTGCAATCATTTGGTTAAATAAAAATTGAATAACACTCTTAGAAATGGGTGTGATGGCCACCTTTGAATGTGGGTTTAAAATAGTTGCAATGGCTATGGATAACAGGTAAAACACTACATACCAACAATTATTAATTGTAGAGAATTACCTCTGAAATATTGCCATGGAGATGGGGACCCATTAAAAAAATATGGTGAAACTGTTGACGCCCCAGAGGCAGGAAGAAAAGATGGTGAGAGGTGGAGGAGTGAAGGACAGGATCAGCGAGATTACTACGTTTAATATGGAATACTAATGTGGTATGCAAGACAGTCAATTGTTATGCCCATTTTTGGTTGTATCTTCTAATAAAAAGATGTTTTAAAAAAATTGTAGGGAATTACTAAAAAAGGTGGGCCTGCGCCCCTGTAGATAACTCGATGTTAAACACAGACCATATGAGAAATGGATGAATTATGGTAATCAATATGCGGTTTAATTATACTAGTATATCATTTTAATGTAGACAACCAGCAATGTTAATATTGCATTTTTAAAATCAACTACCAATTGTCTTCTCTAATGATAATCTTACATCCTTTCTCAAACCTTCCATCCTTTTCTGCATTACGTAATATAAATTAAGTAGACCTTAAAGTGTAGAGATACCTTTGAATATGTAAACATTTCAATACTAAAAAGCATATTTAATCGATTTCAAGTGAAATCCAGAAACTCCTGCAATACTTAAGATATGACAATGGTAAAGCTAGTGGTAACCACAAACAGGCTATCCACTAGAAATATTATGAGCATTGGGACCAAGCAGATCACATACGGCATACACATTTTAAAAACCACAGAGCAGGAACATATAAACTCAATACGCAATTGCAACAGTACCCTACCCATGACAAAGCAAGAATACTTTTTATCTTTCAAACATAATACACAAAACATATATACTCCGTAGTTGCTGGAATCGATGCTTGAAAAATATCTAGAGAATTTCCGTAAGACCATATAAGACATAGATAAACGTTATGGAATGGAAAAACCGATCATGGAAGAAGGTATTAAGGTGGGAATCACAACCGTGTCCAGTAATAAAACACCAGGTCCGGATGAATATACAGCTGTATTCTATTCAGTCTTTAACAATATACTAGCTAACCAATTAACAAAAGTAATTAATCATTTTCTCCAACCAGGTATGGTATTAGTTACAATGGCAGAATCAGTTCTTACACTATTAAATATTAATATTAAAGTCAAAGACAGCCAGTCCTGTAATCGTTATTTGTCCAAGAGCACTACTAGACTTTCACTAGATATATAGTGACAAGCCTAAGACCATCTGGCCAACTTTAATTTCTTTGTGTCTTACTGGGTTCTTTAAACAGAGACAGAATTGGGATAGTATTGGATTGGCAATAAACATCATAGACATTGCATAACAAACAATAAACAGAACTACTCTTTTTACTGTTGGTGTTGAAAAGGCATTTTACAGGGGATAGTGATATTACTAGACAAAACAGGGTTAGGCCCTAACATTAACAAACTGATATTAGCATCCTAACACTCACCAAAAAGCAAAACAATCAAGGGTAAAATATTCCTAGGCATAGGTGTGACCAGAGGGAGCTCGATCTAGCGACACTAGGTTCCACTGTCTCCAATGATGTTCACCCTACCCATGAAGTCACGGATCTGGCACACCCAAAACAATATTTAAATTTAAGGATTGCACACTGCATTTGGGCATTGTAAAGTGTGTTCATTCACAGACAAAATCCTCTGTCTCTTGACTCAACCTGAACAGTAACTTCCCACTCCAACAATCTTAACACATTATCAGAAGCTTAAGGATTGAATATCAATTTTGACAAATCAGAAGTTAATAATGTGGCTAACCCACAGGGCCTAAATAGTAAGCCAGTGAAAGGTGTGAGCTTTTCATATCCCTAAAACCCAGTTAAGTATCTAGAAATAAACTGCTCCACATCACTTAAACAGAATATCATGTGCCACATGTCTTGGACACACATTTTATAAAGTCTTCTACAGAGGGGGTCGGTTGGACATTCTTTGGATGAGCCACATTACCTACATTAAAATAAATTTTATAACAAAACATCTTTATATAGCACAAACAGTTCTCTTGCAATTTCCTGCTTCAGTAATCCAAACAATAAAGGAAAAAAATGAAATGCTAGCACTTACGTAGTCTACCAAAACTCTAAGAATCACCAAACAAAAGTGATGAGAACAAAACTGGAGGGTGGCATATTTATCCCCAGTGTGAAAATATATGTATTAGGGCTTCACAAATAAGACCAGCACTAGCATGGCTATTGAAGCCACAAGTGAAATTGTGGATCCTACTTGAACAGTTAAAAATGACCATACCACTTTTGGAGGCTACTGTCATATCAGGATCCAAATTGAAACAATGTTTCCTGGTTTTATTGGAACATTGGGATGAAGTGGTACATAAAAAGCAAATCACTATATTCCACTCTCCTGCAGTCCGATTACTTTTTAAATTTGAATTCCCAAATGATGCGTCGGACCTAGCATTAGAGCATGGAATAATAGATACATTTCACAATTAGGAGATCTATATAAAAATAATGAACCACTGAGAGAAAAAGGCCTTTGTCCAAACCTTTAATTTATCCACAATCAATCATTTCATCATTGGAATCAAACTGAAAATCTTAAAGAAAGGGAAAGGAAAGACTCAACACCAGTTGGAACGTTGTTTAAGGAGGCGAGAGAACACAAAGATATCACTAATCCATGCACAAGGGTAGACAATATTGCACTTCACATACATAAATATATCAGGAAATGGGAACAAAAAATGCAGAAAGAACTGTCCATAAGAGAATGCTATTTGGGAAACAGACTCCAAGTCATCAATAAGTACAATTCAAACCAAACTCCTATAAATATTAATGAGTGGTTCCTCACACCAGTGAGATTAAAATCCACCCTTAAATGAATAAATACTGGTTGGAAATGTTGTAGAAAAAGATGTATGTTATTCCATTTGTGGTGGTCCTGTTCTAGAATTCAAGAATACTGGAAATTATTATCCTAGTCAAGATCGCAAATTATACAACTTAGAACTAGACGTACTAACTATGATACTGGTAAGTCAAGGTGAACAGGAGTAAAACCCTATCTCAACACCCTGAAGCAAACTAATGACACATATGCTACTAGCAGCCAAACTAGCTTTCAATAAATTGTGGATATTATCTGAACCACTTCCATTAAGTCTTCAGGGGACCAAGCTGTGGATGGTTAATGCTATGGAAAACCTCACTGCTATGATCCACAACCGAAAGATGATTTGTTAATTTATTTGATTTCCTTATCTTTCTTAAGTTGACGAAAATGAAAGAGGCATTGTGGAAACTGGCTAATGAATCCATTTTATTATTTCTTCAGGCCTGACTTCATCCTGTGATACTCAATGCTGAACAGACCTAAAAAAACATATGCAAAAGGTTGGATGACCTTTACTAAATTAACCCTGACAGACAGGTGGTAATGCAGGGCTTGGTTCAAAGAGACACCTCATGCAACATACATTGCTTCATTCACCCAGCAACAGACAGACATCTGAAAGTCCACATAGGTCTGAGGAAAGGTTATGAAGAATCTGGTTTGGTGACGCTTGGAAGGTCCCAACCGCCTGAGAAATGTGCAGGTCACGCTTGTGATCATCTTGTATCATGCTGCCATCATTAAGTGTTGTTCTACTGTGCCTAATATATGTGTAACACCATGCATCACCTGATCAACATCCACCATGTACTTGATGAAGAAATTACCTTTCTTTTATGACTGGATGATGTATTTTCACATTTTTGTGGTCTTCATGCATAAAAGATTGTACTGAAGTTCAGCAATTAGGACTGCTTGGACGTGGCCTCTCAAGCCATCAGTTCCCGTGCACATATTAAATTGTCTTTCTTTATACCCTAAGACTGTCTGGTCTCTGGTTTTGCTCTGAAGGAGGCTTCAACAGCATTACATATTGTCCTTACATGCCCAAGGTTATTATTAAAGCCAGGATATATCAACCTATCTCCACAGTAACATAACAATCCTACAGTATCCCAAGTACTCACTGAGTTGCAACAGCGAGTATACACAAGATGCGATATTTACTGAACTTTGAAATGATTGACTCAACAATGTCTACTGATGCAATACTGAATGTTTATTGATATGGCATACTCCTCAGTGTTTCTAATGGACTGCCCCACCAGTCCAAAGATGTACAACGAAGAAGACTGCAAAAATCAATAAAAGGAGTTTGTAACAAAAAGCGAGATAGAGAGATGACAGTGGAAGGTATCATTCTTAAGTAAATCACAGTTCCTTCATGGTTTTAATGCAACTGTCTCTTTACAGTGCTCCATGTACATAATGCTGCTTCTCTTTGGTGTATGTTCTGTGATATGTCCAATCAGTTGGCTGTGAGAAGTCTCATTGCCAATGAGGTTGGCTGGTTGGCTTGCTGACTGCCATTTAAGTTGCCAATTTGGGAGCAGGATTAATGTTCTGATGGATAGAATTCCAGCAAGCATGCTCCAAGGTGAGCAACCATGATTCCAGTTCCGTTTCTGCAGCAAAACTAGTGTGTGTGCTGTAATCATCCCAATATTAGGAAAGTATGATGTGGACTAAGGCCATTTTTAGCATGACAAGACCTCGTGGTGGAAATACCTTGTTGATTGTTATTGCTGTAAGATACTTCAAATGTTGAACTGCAAAACAGGCTACTAAAGGAAAGCAATGTCTCTTCTGGGCACACATTAGCATTTAAGCGTTGTCACAGACCAATGACTGAGTAATTAATCTGTGTGTGAAATGCCGAAAACTGGCATTTAACACACAGGCTAGTGCATCCTCGGAGTATCTGAGGCGATATTATCCCTTTTCTTTTGAGCAACCCAGTGTGGAGGGGATGGTTGGGTAAGAGACTGTTCAACCTGTTCTGTGCCTGTTCTGCTGATGTACAGCACATTCCAGTGTGTTTAGTTGCTGACTTTAACAGATTATCAAAAAATATTTTTTTTTAAAGAAGGGAGCATAGTGTCCTACAACACTGCACTGAAATACCCTACAATAACCTGATATGAGTGGCAGGGCCCATGAGAACAGGGTAGTTTTCCAAAAAGACACAGGTGCCACCCTCTGCACTCCCATCCCACGTGTGCTGTGAGGGGGTAGTGTGGTCTCCCTGCCCTTCGCAGAGGACGAAGCAGAGATTAGCTATGCACACGTTACCAAAGCTCCTGGCACGTCTCAGCTGACTGCTCGGGGCTTTTACCCAGATAATCCCTTTTCTTACAATTATCACATTGCTTTTGGGAGCATACTCACGTCTACCTACCAACGTCATAAATGAAAAGCAACTGTCCAATCCTTAGATAGGTGCTGCTCATTCATCGGGTACGCACAGCCAAGCACAGACAGAGGGCCATATGGATCACGCTTTCCCCAGTCCGTACTCCGAATCCCAACATGAGGAGACAAAGACTTCCCAGTGATGCAGTAAAGTGAGCGAATCAGCGTTACTTGCAGGGTATGGCATAATAAAAATTCAAAAACTTGCTTAAACTTTTCACGTCGACCCAGAATATTGATCTTTTTATCCAGTAAGACTTCTGTTCCTGACGAATGATGTCCACCTAGGAGAGGGGCGTTCTCTATACTTTACTTTTATCTGTTGCATACTCAGCACCATGACGTATTACGGATGTTGCACTATATAAAGGCAAATATTATGCGCGTCTGGCAGCAGTGTCATGCACGGAAATGCTTGCTTGAACTTCCACAATTATCAAATTAGCAGAAACACGAATAGGAAAGGAGGTGTTATAAAAGATCATCAAAATAATTTGAGGAAAGAACGAAGTTAACCTAGAAAAGCATTCTTATTGTGTAATTCCGGCGTTTGTTAAGGTAACTGTATTCTAAAATGTATTGAGTGTGTATCCACCCTAGTTTTATGGGATATTGAACCATTATGGTCAACGTGGGGCTGGGATCAACTACAAGACCTACTGAAACATTTGGGCCCATATTTATACTTTTTGACGCTAAACTGCGCTAACGCAGTTTAGCGTCAAAAAATTTTGCGCCGTCTAACGCCATTCTGAAGCGCCATGCGGGCGCCGTATTTATGGAATGGCGTTAGCCGGCGCAAGCAGACCGGCGCTGCCTGGTTTGCGTGGAAAAAAAACACGTAGACCAGGCAGCTCCGGCGTTGGGAAAAAATGACGTTAGGGCGTCTTAAAATGGCGCAAGTCAGGTTGACGCTAAAAAATCGTCGTAACCCGACTTGCGCCATTTTTTTTCGACGCCCATCCCCCATCAACATGACTCCTATCATTGTAAAGATAGGAGTCATGCCCCCTTGCCCAATGGCCATGCCCAGGGGACTTCTGTCCCCTGGGCATGGTCATTGGGCATAGTGGCATGTAGGGGGGCACAAATCAGGCCCCCCTATGCCAAAAAAGATTATTAAAAAAAAAAAAAAAATACTTACCTGAACTTACCTGAATGTCCCTGGGGTGGGTCCCTCCGTCCTTGGGTGTCCTCCTGGGGTGGGCAAGGGTGGCAGGGGGGGTCCCTGGGGGCAGGGGAGGGCACTCTGGGCTCATTTTGAGCCCACTTGTCCCTTAACGCCATGCCTGACCCAGGCGTTAAAAAGCGGCGCAAATGCGCCGTTTTTGGCCACGCCCACTCCCGGGCGTCATTTTTGCCCGGGAGTATAAATACCACGTAAAGGCCTGGGAGTCATTTTTTAAGACGGGAACGCCTCCCTTGCATATCATTAACGCAAGGAAGGGGTTCACGCTAAAAAATGACGCCCACTCCGGGCACTTTGGCGCCCGAAGCGTCTAACGCCATAGTATAAATATGGCGTTAGTTTGCGTTAGTTTAGCGTCGAATTTGCGTCGAAAAAAACGACGCAAATTCGGCGCAACCAGAGTATAAATACGGCCCTTGATTCTACGGTGATTTGACTTAGAAGAAAAACATTATTGTTCTATCTCTATAAGAAGATTTCTAGGAAATAAAAATATAATTTTATACTTTTAGAAAATGTGTTTTTATACTTACTAAATAATTTAGAATTTGCGTTTGCCTGCACTGCTTTAAACATTTATCACTTTCTCTTTTCCTTTAGATTCTGGGACTCACATTTGCAATGACGATGTACTGCCAAGTGGTCAAAACTGATACCTTCTATGCATAAGGAAAAACCCCAACTACGGACATCTTTCCCGCTTCCCCGTCACTGCGCGGCAGGTGGAAAATACTGACGTCGCACACTTCCATAGTTTCCTTTCTCCCTTCCCTCCCACTACTATGTGAAATATATCCTGCACCATCCCTGGACAACCATGGTCTTGTGACCCACACCCCAGCAGGAAAAGGAGGACAGCAAAGTCCTAGAAGGGGACTTGGTATGCACAGCCTCAGACACCACACCATAGAAAAGAAAATCGTCCTCTGTATTTCAAACAGCAAAACAGGAGCTTGGCCCAGAGGCTCAGGAAAGTTGTGTTTGGCAGCTGAGAGACTGAGGAAGAACGTTCAAGAAAGTCCATTGACTCGTGGGACAACACCGCATAGAAAGGTGTCATGCGGCCCGTGGCTCCTCTCACACCTTCTTAAAACATGGAGTGGAAGAGACCTTGGCCCGCAGCACAGCGGTCTGTTTTAAGTCATGTTTCTGGAGACTGTTGCAGAACTGGTGTCAGAGTGTGAGGGAAGGACACAAAAGACTGATACCGCAGCATTTAGGCTGCTGAAGGGTACGAAGGGGTGTGGGGAGGATGGTAGACACCCGTCTCCTTTCTAAATCAGTGTGTCTCTATACCTAGCCCTACGCGATGAGGAGTACCCATGCCTTGGCGGTATGAACCAGAGGCAGCTCCTTGTCCAAAATGTTCTCTTTTTCTTTTTTTTTAACAAAGCAGTATTTTGTCATGCTCTCAAATAAATAAATAAATACATAAATCAAGATGCCAGTGTCCAATTGACCGGATCCGACGTCCACTGGGTTTTACAGGAAGTTACTTTGCACGCCGGAACTGCGAGTTCAGAGGCTGGATGACGCACACTGGTTTTCTGCCGAGGAACCTCTCCTGCAGAAAAAAGTAACCACTGAAACTCAAAACATATAAAGCAGGCGCATTCCATTAACCAATCCCCATTAACTTTCAGGTGTCTTTGTTGACTTTAATAAACCTTTCTTCCCTTATGGTTTCTCACTACATTCCCTCTAGGTATTAGAAGTTCCACTGAAGTAAAATGTGAGGAAACGTATGACCATATGAACAATTACAATTAGCAGAAGGCATTGGAATCCGGATATATTAACTAATAACCAAAGGTCTGCATGCACTGAGATGTAGCATGTTACCTACACAATATATAACCTAAGGGTCGGACTAGGAGAGAAAGCGCCCGGGGCACCACAATAAAAGTGGCCCCATTAGTGAATTGGATAGGTAAAAAGACCCTATTCCAGGAATCCTCATCTGAAAGGGCCAAGGGTATGTTCGGGTGAGCCAAAGTGGGAACACTTTTTGTCCACTATGGAGGTCGCCTAAAAGTCCAAGATTTATATCATATCTTTTTCCACACAGGCGGATAGTGCATCTACAGAGTTATTTGAGAGTAAGAGATGATATTACTCAGCAGCCTCAACCCTTATAATTCCCAGCAGGCCAACACAAGCACCTGGATTCCAAGCTGATAGTAATAGAAGTTCAAGGTTAAGGATGCCCCTGTTACCACATCTAAGTCTTGACATTTCACACTAGGAAGACTGGCTTCTTACCCCTTGCAGTTTGCCCAACACCTATTTCTACAGCATACTGTGTACTTTGTAATTTAGGCCCATATTTATACTTTTTGACGCACAACTGCGCCAACGCAGTTGTGCGTCAAAAATTTTAACGCCGGCTAACGCCATTCCAAAGCGGCATGCTGGCGCCTTATTTATTGAATGACGTTAGCCGGCGCTGCGGACTGGTGTGCGTCAAAAAAAATGACTCACACCAGGCAGCGCCGGCATAGGGGAAAATGGAGCTTGGGTGTCAAAAAATGGGGCAAGTCAGGTCTGAGGCAAAATTTTGGCCTCAACCCGATTTGCGCCATTTTTTTTGACGCCCAACCCCCATTGAAATGACTCCTGTCTTAGCAAAGACAGGAGTCATGCCCCCTTGCCCAATGGCCATGCCCAGGGGACTTATGTCCCCTGGGCATGGTCATTGGGCATAGTGGCATGTAGGGGGGCACAAATCAGGCCCCCCTATGCCACAAAAAAAATACGAAAAAAATACTTACCTGAACTTACCTCAGCTTCCCTGGGATGGGTCCCTCCATCCTTGGGTGTCCTCCTGGGGTGGGCAAGGGTGGCAGGGGGTGTGCCTGGGGGCATGGGAGGGCACCTCTGGGCTCCTTCTGAGCCCACAGGTCCCTTAACGCATGCCCTGACCCAGGCGTTAAAAAACAGCGCCCATCAGGCTGGGCGCCGTTTTTTAAGGCCTGCCCCCTCCTGTGCGTCAAAATGACGTCACAGTATAAATATGGGGCACAGGCCTTAAAGTCATTTTTTGGAAGGGAACGCCTACCTTGCATATAATTAACGCAAGGCTGGTTCCCCCTTCCAAAAAATGGCGCACATGGTGGAACTTTGACGCCCGCTGCGTCGGACGTGAAAGTATAAATATGGGGCAGGGTTTGCGCCGAATGTGCGTCAAAAATTTTGACGCACATTCGGCGCAAACAGAGTATAAATATGCCCCTTAGTTTTTCATGTTATTCTTTTGAGGTGTACTTTCAATGACAAAACAGTTTAAAAACCAGCTACACATTTGAAAAAAGAAAGCAGTATCGCTGACAACTAAGTTTACATGCCCCTGACAAGTCTAAAACCAGTAATTGCAGTCAAACAGGAAACCTTCTGGGGCCGTATTGCACAGAGTACCTCAGTTACAGACGGAGCTGCTGATCACTGATAGGGCTCACACACATGTATAGCCAGCTCTATTTTCAGAGGATGGTACCTCATTTGCTTAGGGTGTGACCCCCACGCAAATGAGGGAGTCATTTTGCCTTTTATCCCACCTATATCATGAATGTGAATGCAGAGGCAAACTGGCACACAACATAGGAAACAAAAACAATCATTCAGACTAACAGAATACTCCAGCATGGTTAGGTTTCATACCAGTCTGAACTGAATGCTTTATATGTGATGTGATCTCATGTTATGTTGTTCTATGATGCACACTCTCATCCACAAGGGTATCCTGATGCTGGGCAAGAGGGAGATTAGCCAAGTCTAGGGTCTAATGTGCTTACTCGAAAAGCCAGGACTTTAGCTTCTTGTTGACTTCAAGAAGGGAGGAGGAGGTTCAGATGTGTAACAGCACATCATTTCATGCTTTAGGAGGGATTTAAGAAAAGGCACAACCACCGGATCTGATTTTATATATGTGTGGGATGTGTGAAAATAATAGTCTTTCCAAGCTGAAGTGTCTGTACGATTTGTGAGAGCAGATGGTATTGTTGAGGTATGCTGGGCCAGTGTGCCTTGAAAGTTTGGTTCAGGAGTTTGAAATGTGCTCATTTGGGTACTGGTAGCCAGTGTAGCTCCCTGAGGTTAGGTGAGATGTGTGAGTGCCGTGGGAGGTTGGGAGTGATTCTGGCTGCCGAGGTCTGGATATTCTGCAGCCTCCTAATGAGATGCTTGTTTATCCTGGGGTATAAAGTATTCTTTTGGTACAGGTTGCAGATGGTGAGAGTGTGGGTGATGATTTTCTGTGTTGACTGGGAGCTATTTGAAAATCTTCCTCAGCAACTTCAGTACGTGGAAACATAAGGCAATAATGGCCTGATGGTTCTTGGCTCTGGGTATTTAGTTCTGAGTTTAAGTGTAGATAATTAGTATTAATGCCACATATGTATATCATCCCACGTTGCAGAACCCATGATATTGCAGAACCCATGGTAGCCCTTTATCAAACTGAATTATGATCAGTCTTATTGCAAGTAGATGTAGTTAGACAAAGAGTGTCACCCGGGCCAGTGATTTTATGCGGTAGGGGAGGACCAAATTGTGCAACAAAAATTGACTAAATTATGCAGCAGGAAAAGACTAAGGGGGTTATTCCAACTTTGGAGGAGGTGTTAATCCGTCCCAAAAGTGACGGAAAAGGGACGGATTTACCACCAGCCATATTACGAGTCCATTATATCCTATGGAACTCGTAATACGGCTGGTGGTATATCAGTCACTTTACCGTCACTTTTGGGACGGATTAACACTCCTCCAAAGTTGGAATAACCCCCTAATTGTTTAGTGTAATGCAGCAAGATTTTGTGATAGTATCATTTCATTATTTTGTCATTCTTTTTACACTTGTTAACACTGTCTGGGCCTAGGTTCCACCTCATTAGTACAAGTTTAACACACAAGTATAGCAATAAGCAATTGAATTGTCAACAGTCAACCTTTGCAAAGGGTCCTCAACTGCGCTGCAACATGTACTGCAGCATTTTTCATAACTTTTGATCCCTTTGAGTTAGAAACATTTCTAGAAATCTGCAGATTATGCAGCAGATGATAGATTACCTGGCAAATGCAGTAAATCTATATTTTTTGCAGAATATACCACAGCCATAAAATTGCATACGTCCAGTGGCACTGACTATTACCTGGGAATATGCAATGTACTGTAACAAGATATCAGAACATGAAATGCTCACATGTGAAACTCTGCCATAGTGGTGAAAACAAATTCAGCCCAACACAATATCTTACTTGAAATATCACAGTTACTTACTTCGCCTCAGCATCTGCTAGAGAGCAGACAGACATGCTTAGTGCCTGATTCACAAAAATGAAACCTATACTTTTGTGTACGTTTATTATTTTTGGTTATTCATAAACTACAAGTTTAATTTTACAAATAGTAATTTTATGACTACGGAGACTTCGCATTCGTGGCAAAGACTCTGCACATAAAAAGTTAGGCATGTCCTATTTTTTATGTGCTGAGCTCTCTATCCTCACTGTGGCATCTCCGGAGTCGTAAAATTACTGTTAGTAAACATGAACTTGACTTCGTAAATACAAAGAAAAATAGTAAACTTACACAAAAGTGTAAGTTTACCTTTGTGAATCAGGCCCTTACTCTATTAGGCATTGTAATTCCACATTACCTCCTGCAGGAATTGTATGATTCCCTTGCCCTGGTGGCTGCTCATCCAGGAGGCATGTACTGCTACTATCTGAATAGTATAATGTATACACCATCCTATAGAATATTACTGCATGCATCTTACACAAGCATACATAAACCGTCTCAGAGCACACAAACAGACACTAACTGAGGTGCATAAGGCTGTTCACATGCCTGGGCCCTGCTGACACAGCACCTGCTGCATCATTGGCAAACAAATCTCTGTTTGGAGCCACTGAAAACTTGATCTGGGCATCAGGCAAAAGCCTGGCTCTGGCTTAGATTGAGGTTCTATTGGAAATTTAAGCCCATAACGAACCGAGCTTTCATGTACCTTCTGCCTGCCACCCTCAGTCTACCCAGGATGTGGCATTACGGCGAGAGCGTCGAACTATAGAACTGAACAAGTTAGGTCTGAGTCTCAGCTGAGGTTCATGGTCCTGTGATTTTGGGCAAATCTCCAGTGCTTAAAGGAAATTAATGTGACCTTGTGCAGTGTAACTGGTGCTCATGTACAGCGCTTCGATACATCCAGGTTGGATTTTCACTATTTAAAAGCTGCAGAAAACAGCACAAAGAGGTAAAAACAAACATTAACATAAAAAGAAGAGACAGATAGCCATTTAGTGACTGATTTCTACAAAGTAAAACAATAAAACCTGGATAAATTGCACCTACTTCACTCAAACTGTGTGATCTTGGGCAAATATTTTATTTAATCAATACTCGTTTTTCTTCATATTGGCGCATGAAAGCACATTCAAAGGTATGAATCAGAAAACTAATTATAAAAAAAACCTGATGTGTTGCTTTATAATGTTCTGGGCCACATACAGGGTCCATGTGACAGCTCTCTTGTCTGTTGGTTCACAAATTGCACTGTCAACAGTGTGATGACGGGGGCAGGAATGATTCTAAGCTCATGTTTAAAAAACTATCACTTTTAATAAGTACTTCTAAGTGCAACACTATGTTGTGGCATGTTAACGTCAAAGCTTCCATGTGTTAAAGAAATACACCTTTTTCTATGTTGTAGAGACTTTATCATATTTTATGTGATGTTTGTTGTATGTTTTACATAGCAAACATTTTCAGGGTTCGACTTGTGCATGGGATCTAAGAGCCAAGCCAGACCCTTATCTCGGCTCTCCCTGTTGATTTGTTGGCTTGCCCACCTCTACTCCCAAACACACCACGCAGTTGCAGTTTTAAAGACAGTGAAAAAAACAGAACTTTCCGAAGTTGAGATGGAGGAAGCACTTAACACACTTAACAGCTGCATTCTACATGGCCTCTTCTGCATTGACTGGGTGGGCCAAAGGTCATGTTTGGTTGGGCCTGACCCACCCGGCCACCCCTGCTAGAACCGGGCCTGCCCGTAAACAGTCATTTTGGTCCTAACTTAATTGTGCCCATGATTTGATGCTTCAGATTGGAGACAGTCCTAGTGCTACCTGACCTGAGAAGCATTACTCACACCAACACTGAGACTCTGTGCTCCTTTATCACTCTCTGATCATCATAGGGAAAGAGGAGGAGGATCTCTGGCATAAGTATTTAAAACACAACATTCTTGCTTTTCTGGGCGTCCTTCCATCAAATTTTATGGGAAAGTTAAAGCTTTTTTTAATTTAAGAGTATTTACCCCGTAGGTGATGGTGATGTGTGCATGAGGTCGTGTTTCGTGGCCTACAGAGACATTGCAACACATGCAAAATGATGTTTTCTTTTCTAATATTTTGTATGCAATCTCAAAAAGCCTCCACAATAGTTCTAAAAATCCTGCATGACAATTGACTGGCTTAAAATGTCTGAGTTTTCTTTTCCTTTCAAATGACCCTCTCTTTCCTTTCCATCCTCTGCATGCTTCCTCTCTCTGAGCTCAGCCTACTCTAATCCTTATTATTGCACCTGTGGAAATTACCAACACCTCATTTCAAAGACCACAACTTCTCCTTTAAATGTCATACACATGCATCCTAACAATAACTGATCTTCGGTAGCTCATCTATTGAAGCTGCCAACCAGTGCTTGAATTCATATACCTGGCCCCTCCTCTAAAGATCACAGCCAACACCTATTCATTTAAGTTCCACATAGAAACTGGAGTTAGTGCATGGCATGGTTTCCTTAAGAATGCAAAACTAATCCCAATAACTAACAATAACCCCCCAAAAAATTTCAAGAGCAGCATGCTGCACAGTGTAAAGTGCTACAATACCTCATCGAGCAGTAAGTGCAATATAAATGGAATTATAATGCAAATACTAGCTATAACCCACACTAATAGTAATACTATTACATTTGTGTACAACACAACTGTAAAGGGTCATGTCCACCACACAGTACTGTACTAGTCCACACCAAATAAGCCTCCTATCCCCAACTGATCAGGCATGGAAAACTTGAGGAGATCTGCAACATGCTGTTGGCCAACCAAGGATCATAATTTAGTCCACCACTGTAGAACCCAATTAATTATATACTACGACCACTTCTTGAAACATCACAAAGACTATCAGATATGGGATAATTTTACCAAAGTGCATCCAAGCGGATCTCTCAGTCATTTATCCCTTTAAAAGGTGTCTGCTCAGGATCTCAGAATGGACAGCCCCGTGCAGGAACCAGCTAAGTGGACTATGAACATAAAAAATACCACAAAGGGACCTGCATAGCTACTCAAAGCTTCCACCTTACTGAAAACCATAACTGTGACCTGTCTCTCAAACTTTCATCCATCACACTGCTAAGAGCTGGATCCCATAACATGCTAACTGCACCTAAGTGATCCTCACACACAACATGGAAACACTCACTACACAGAATCAATTCGACAATAACACACCTCCAACCAGATACCATAAATGTGTAACATGCTACCATTGTTGGAAAGTGCTTGAGCACCCCACATAGGCGCATTAAGCGCTATAGAAATATTGCACTATGTAAATATTGCAATAATATATAATACAATTCCCTTTGGGAACTGTAGGCCATACTGACCCTGTATAACTACACAGCTACGATACAGTGAGAGGCCAGGACATGGGAAAGGCTTTGAACCAAAAACCTGCATTTGATGGCATGCACCCCATTATATATTTATGACCCAGGTTATTTCACTCTTGCACCATGCAACGTGGGGCAAGAGCAACGCAAATCTTAAGTCAGATTTTTGATGCCATGCAAAACCACTTGGTGTGGCTTTTAATGGCTTCACAAATTTGGAGTAATGCAACACAGTGCAAATTGATGCGTTGCATTGCTCTGCACCAGGGAGGTGTTCCATGGGCAATGCATGGGTGTTTCCACACAACTGCCATAGTTTTTGATGCATTTCCAGATTTACCAAACCTGGTAAACCTGGGAATGTGCCAAAAAGATAAGCCTCTGCAGGAGAGACGTAACAAGGAGAAATATTTGTATTTCTCCTTGCTTTTAACTCTTTCTATGTGTGCGGCATACTGCTACACACATAGAAAGAGGAAAAACTCTCAGGATTGTTTTTGTGCAGGAAGGTGTACTTTCTTGCACAAAAACAATCCTGCCTACAACACAGGCACCCTTGCGCAGTGGTGCAAGGGTGCATACATTGGCGCTAGGCTGCCAAAATAACACCAGCGCAAGGGAAAAGAACAGGAATGCACCGATAAATATGTGTCATACCTGCCCTTTCCCTGTAATGTAGGACAGCACAGCAAGGTGCCTGCCCTGTGCCACTAATGTCATAAATATGCCCTTTTGTGTTTTATTTTGGCTTAGTAGGGGCTGATGGCAATGTATGGAGCGAGAGGTCCCCTTGCAGAAAAGGCCATCACTAGACAGGTATTAGAATATTATGCGGTGAACATTTATTGTGAAACTGACTGCGCTATACTTCTATAAAGGGCTACTGAGTGAAAGAAGTTTCAGAAGTTGTGCTGAAGCTAAATGTTAGGAAACATAAGACCAGAAAAGAGTCGCACCCAAGGAGATGTGAGTCTATATATTAACAGATTAACTATTACAATAATCACATTGCGTTGGAACTTGAGTCTGTGGCTATTAGAATAAATCTTAAATACATAACTAGGTCCACCATGTCGTGAGAGACGAGCTAGGGAAATGTCTATGAATGCCAATGTGCACCGGAGGGGTGTAAGGACCAGCTTGATGGCATGCGCCCACATCAATCGTGCTCCTACTTCAGTGTCCTGTGTGGGGGGCGTTTAAGCAGACATAAAGGGGGTGATTCTAAGTCTGGCGGGCGGCGGAGGCCGCCCGCCCGCCAGACTTCCCCCTCCAAAATACCGCTCCGCGGTCGAAAGACCGCTGAGGGTATTTTGGGTTTTGCACTGGGCTGGCGGGCGACCGCCAAAAGGCCGCCCGCCAGCCCAGTGCAAAACTACCTTCCCACGAGGACGCCGGCTCCGAATGGAGCTGGCGGAGTGGGAAGGTGCAACGGGTGCAGTGGCACCCGTCGCGAATTTCACTGTCTGCAATGCAGACAGTGAAATTCTTTGTGGGGCCCTCTTACGGGGGCCCCACGACAACCATACCGCCATCCTGTTCCTGGCGGGCGAACTGCCAGGAACAGGATGGCGGTATGGGCTGTCAGAATCCCCATGGCGGCGCAGCGAGCTGCGCCGCCATGGAGGATTCAAATGGGCAGCGGAAAACCGGCGGGAGACCGCCGGTTTTCCACTTCTGACCGCGGTCAAACCGCCGTGGTCAGAATGCCCAGCGGGGCACCGCCAGCCTGTTGGCGGTGCCCCCGTCATTTTAGCCCTGGCGGTCTTGGACCGCCAGGGTTAAAATGACCCCCAAAATATTTGGCCTGGTTCCCACTGAAAGTACAAAAGCAGACCCCTCTTCTGTTGCTTTAGTGTATTTTGACCCATCGACCTACCGCCGTATCACCCCCATCAACACTTTCACATCCATTCACATGTCTTTTGGTATCAAATTTGGATGCCACAAAGGTGTAACCTGCATTCGTTGAATTCATCATTATGCTTTTTGCACTAAATTGGGCTGCGACCCTCCGCGGTACAGGTCCTGATTCCACTGTGCTCGCACCAGGCTTTTCCACCCATCTCATGCAGTAGTGGTGAAACTGGCACAAACAGTTATTTGCTTCCAATTTTGGCGTGGCACACGTTTTGAGGTGAGTGCAAATTCTGTGGTTGCTGTTCCCTCGATTTGTCCAAAATTGTTTACATAGAGTTATAAAGCGTGTAAAATGGGACCTGAAATGGCTGTTCATTTTTTATCTGAACCCTAAACCTGGTCTAGAAACCGAGTAAGGCCATGGGATGCTTGATCGCCAGGGGGTACCGATCTGGTGCAAAGGAGGTCATCAGCATCTCACAGTAATATTGAGTTGATGGACAGTTATTGTGTCCGCATTACACTCAGTTTACAGCTAGCCGAGGGCTAGTGGTAATACCTGGTAGAAAAATCAAACAAGCACAATTTGGACTCAACTCACTATAACTGCAACCGCAAAAGCAGACAAAAAGCAGTCTGTCCCGCTTCTTCACTGAGATCCTTAGCGGTAGACAATGTAACTAGAGGTGAACTAAAAACTATCTCTGGTAAATTAACTATATTTTATAGAAACATCTGGGACATATTAAATCCCAGACTCAAATGGCAGCAGAAAGTCAGTCAAACTCAAGGAGGATTTGGTATGTGTCCCCCAAGATTTTGTATTTTTTTTTACTCAGACCACATGGTTCATTTGAAAGCACATTTTACACGTATTTTCGAGAATAAGAATATGTGATAGATTTTCCAAGGTGATGCTGTTGTCCGATTAGTGTTTTTGCGACTCACATGCGTGCCCAATTAGCAGCACTTTTGTGTCCTCAGTACCAGCAATGACGCCATTCCGCCCACCATGCATCCATCTTTGCATAGCCCATTGCTAAACTCACAAGCCCTCCAAAGCTAACAGGAGCTCACTTGCTGCAGGTACCCCAGTGCAAGCATGCTGCCATGCTCCACATTATTAGCTTTCTGCCTGCCTCGGAACCACTTGCATGACCAGGAGTACCCTCGTTATTACACCTCTAATACTAGCGTACATTCCACCACACGAACATCAATGCAGTGCCATTTCAAATGCACTACTTTTCACCTTTCACTCACATAACCCACCATCATTGCCTGCAAATCACCAGCTCACACATCCCTGAAGGGCAGTATTACTACACGCCCTGAAGGGTTGACAAGTACTCTCTAGGAACAGCACGAGTGAATGCCTACTGCTAGTTCAAGTTCCCCTCCCCCTCAAGGACTGCCTATTTTGGCACGGCCCACCACTCACTCTAATATCCCAAGCACCACCATAGTTGCGTATCCATCACCAGATCATACATCTAACAATAACAGCTCACATACATTCACCGAATACTGTTCTTATTGTAGGCCCCGTACCAGTTCACAACCCCCATTGCTTGCCTAATGGCATGTCAATTGTAGTCTAATGCAGTTCCACTTACTTACGCTTAGCACACACAGCACTTTTTAGGTCTCAGCCTACCAGACAGTGCAGCTGTCTAGGTATGTGAAAGACATCTTGGGGAGTTTCAGAAAATTGACCTGGGAATTCATTCTGCCCGTTGCTTGTCATTGACCTTGTCATTGACCTTTGCAACTCACATTTTCTTATTTTCAATTTGTTGGCTCAGGTTCTTCAGATTCACTTCCTCCCTCCCATGCTAAAACCTTATTTTCTAGTATGATTCCAAGTGCTCCTTTTCTGTAAACAGACCAGTAAATCTTGTTCTTATCTTGCAACACGTGCTGTGCAGTCAAACACAGAGGTCAAACGTCAAAAAATTCTGCTGCGCTACCGGAGATCTGTGAAGTGGCAGAGTGTGTTACGTAACGCCGTTCGCACTGATTTATAGCACCGGGTCTTTGTCCCACACTGTAAAATCAGCTCAAAGGGCACCACACTAAGCGCAAGAGGGCGCTGCTTCTTTTCTGCCACTCGAGTATATTTTCTACTCGAGCAGCAGCTTCTTCAATGCGAACAGAAGGTTTCTCAACACGAGAGGTAGCCACCACCCACACTGAGAAATCTCGCCATGAGGTGGTCTGGAGTAAGATTTTCCTCACTCGCAAACTTAACAATGACGAGCGCAAGCGAGGAATATCTCCGCTACACTGAGTTTTTGGGAACTCTGCACACTAAGTGGAGCGCGAAGAGGGAAAATTTTTGCCAACTCCAAAAGCGTAGTGGAGTTTACTGCCCACCCCTAGTTATTATTTTCGTATTGTTTCAGTTAAATATGCTGGCATTTATCTTGACTGACTGTGGAATGAAAATATTTACTAATTTACAAAAAAGTGTAATGCCCTCTCTCATGGCATTGTGTTACATAGGTAGACACATATGTGGAGTTTCTTTCTGTCTAGCATTGTAATATTCATGCACAGTACACACTGGTGAACTCCAACATGGTTTACTGAAAAGAAAAGAATTGTGCATAACAGGAATAATAAATCCAGTCCTAATTACACAATTTAAGATACCGAACTGACATATCAATTGGAGACCCTGGCTTAGTGCCAATGGGTAAATTTGAATCTCTGTTTTTCCTACTCTTTATGTTTTGGGTCTGAATATTCGATGCTTCCTCGTCTGCTGATAAAAGTTCATGTAAGAAACATAAATATGTCATAGAGACCTATGTAGCACTATTGTTATAGAGACATAGGCCCTCATTACGAGCCTGGCGGTCTGTGACCGCCAGGCTCGCGGTTGGCGGGAGCACCGCCGACAGCCTGGCGGTGCCCCTTAGGGCATTCTGACCGCGGCGCTTTGGCCGCGGTCAGTGCAGGAAAACCGGCGGTCTCCCGCCGGTTTTCCGCTGCCCGTCAGAATCCTCCAAGGCGGCGCAGCATGCTGCGCCGCCTTGGGGATTCTGACACCCCCTACCGCCATCCTGTTCCTGGCGGTTCGCCCGCCAGGAACAGGATGGCGGTAGGGGGTGTCGCGGGGCCCCTGGGGGCCCCTGCAGTGCCCATGCCAATGGCATGGGCACTGCAGGGGCCCCCGTAAGAGGGCCCCGCTTGTATTTCACTGTCTGCATAGCAGACAGTGAAATACGCGACGGGTGCAGTAGCACCCGTCGCACCTTCCCACTCCGCCGGCTCGATTCCGAGCCGGCGTCCTCGTGGGAAGGTTGTTTCCCGCTGGGCTGGCGGGCGGCCTTAAGGCGGCCGCCCGCCTGCCCAGCGGGAAACTCAGAATGCCGGCCGCGGTCTTCAGACCGCGGTGCGGTATTCCTGCGGCGCAACTTTGGCGGGCGGCCTCCGCCGCCCGTCAAAGTTGTAATGAGGGCCATAATCCTCTTTTTATTTCCTATGCTATCAAGGGAATATCGAAGCCCACCTCTTAAAATTTGAGTCTGGTGCCATACGCCACTGCACCTACGCCAACTACTTTGCCCCACTGCACTTTACACCACTATATTTCACAATGTTCTAGTCTAGGCCACTGAACTCTACACCACTAAATGCTATGTTACTACACCATTGCACTCTTTTACTGCACTCTGTGCCACTCTGTTCTACTCTGCTCTACAACCCTGCACTCTACTCCCCTGCACTCTGACACCCTACTCTGCATGACTGCACTCATGCCATTGCACTCTACTCTGCATCACTCAACTCTATGCCACTCCACTGCACCCTACACCACTGCACTCTATGCCACTACACCACTGCACTCTACACCACTCTACTCTACACTTCTGCACTTTATCCTGCACTACTCCATTCTGCCAAGCACCACTCAACTCCATGCCACTTCACTCTATGCCATGCTACTCCACTCTGCAGGGGCATAGAGTGCAATGGATTGGAGTGGAGTGGTGCAATCTACTGTGCACTGCTCCACTCTATGCCAATGCACTTTATGGTACTTTACGTCAATGCACTTTACACCACTTTACTTAAAACCAATACACTCTACGCCTCTGCATTTTGCGCCAATCTACTCTCCACCACCGTACTCGACTCTATGATGGTCTACCCCATTAAAATCTGCTCCACTGACACTCTACTCCACTCTATGCCACTCCACTCCATTTTGTGCCATTCTACAACACTACTGCACTCTACAATGCTCCAGGCAAGTCACTCTATGCCACTCCATGCCAACTTACTCCACTCTATTCTATAACACACTGCTCCACTCCACTCTATGAAACTCTACTCCAATCTGTGCCACTCTACTTTACAGCTGTGTACTCCACTCTATGCAACACCTTCTATGCCACTACACCAGCCCACAACAATTTATGCCACTATACTTCACGACTTTCCACTGTACTCAACTCTATGGCACTCAACTCTATCCCCTTCCACTCTACGACATTCTACTTCCTCCACGACATTCCAAAACACTGTATGCTACTGCATGACACTCCACTATACTTCTCTCCATGTCACTGAGCTCTACTGTACGTCACTCCATGCCACTCCACTGTACTCTACTTTGAGCCACTCTCCTTTGCCCCATTAACTTTTAGCCATGCTGAACAGCTGCCTCTCTGGTGTAACATGGCTAAAACATATTGGCAAAACCAATAGCTATTGCATGGGCTGGCCCATTAGCTTTGTCAATGCTTGTTACCTTACAATAACCTGAGAAACTTACCACACCAAGCCAGCATTCTTCCTGTTTCTTATACAATATATGCTGTGACAGAGAGGGCCCCTTGCTTTCTTACATCTTTTTTTTTGTTTAAGCAGCCTAAGTGCAGTCATGACCCAGATCAAGCCCTAACATATAACGATAGTAAAAATTCCTAATTCTCATTAGTGCCTGTGATTCACTCTTTACTTAAATATAACTTTCAATAGCTTATAACAGTTTTTCTGCACCAACAGGACTTTCTCACTCGTATTTTCATTCCGTTAATGAGTTTAGAAAAGCATTACGGTGATGATCACCAATAGGCCATTTTCACCTTCCATCAGTTCCTTTAGTTGTTAATTTCACCTACGGAGAAAATACTAGACCAGAAGCAATAAAGATAGTCTTCCTGACACAATCTATGCCTTTTACTTCAGCTAAAATAATACACATTTGAGTCCAGAGACTTGGATTTTCATTTGAGCCTCTAGAGTACAGAATGGTATAAAAAGCCAAGCTATCTCCCTCTGATATATGTCATTTTATATACTGTATTACTACAGTGGAAAGGACAAATTACAGTTTATGGGAAAACCACTCTTTACTGCCTTGCACATTACAATGACCTTGGCACAACTGCAAATCATAACTTTAAAGACTAGCACGTTACAATGACCTTTGCAAAACTCCTCTTAAAGGTTACAAGTTTTTTTATAATGTGTTTTTTACTGTACTACACAACTTTATTGAATTCTGGTTTTGGTTAAATATCTTTTTAAAAAACATATTGAAACAAAGTACACTCAACGAAATAATGAGGTATGAAAGAAGTTCAGAGGTTTTATTACTGCTCCATCCACAGCTACAGGTTAACTGACCACCCTACTCAAAATCCACTTCACTGTATGCCACGCTACTCCACTCTGCAGGGTCATAGAGTGCATTGAGTAGAGTGGAGTGGTGTGGAGTGGTGCAATCTAGTCTGCAATGCTCTACTCTATGCCACTATACACTATGGTACTTTACGCCAATGCACTCTACTTCGCTTTACTCAATGCTCTCTACGCCCCTGCAAACCTTGCCTATCTACTCTGCACTACTGTACTTTATGCCACTTCAGTCTAGGCCACTGTACTCAACTCTATGATGCTCTACCTCATTAACCTCTGCTCCACTAACACTCAAATCCACTCTATGCCACTCCACTCTGTTCCATTCTACGACACTACTTCACTCTACAACGCTCCATGAAAATCACTCTATGCCACTACATGCCAACTTACTCCACTCTATTCTATAACAAACTGCTCCACTCCACCCTATGAAAATCTACTCCACTCTGTGCTACTCTACTTTACAACTGTGTACTCCACTCTGCAACACCTTCTATGCCACTACACTCTGCTCTACACCACTCTGCTGTACCACATGGCTGAAACATATTAGCAAAACCAATAGCTGTTGAAACAAAGTACACTCAAAGTGGATAATAAGGTAGGAAAGAAGCTCAGAGGTTTTATTACTGCCCCATCCACAGCTACAGGCTAACTGACCACCCTACTCAAAATCTCCCCATGAGGCAGGAAAGAAGCTCTGAGGTTTTATTGCTGCCCCATCCACAGCTACATGTTAACTGACCACCGACTCAAAATCCCCTCAGTGTTCCAGAACATGGAACCTAGAACACTTCAACGCTAACAATAGGAGACCACTGTGTTTGAGAACACTGCACATCTTTCCCTTTTAAACTAAGTAACAAGAATTATTAAGTAATAAACTGTGCAAACTTACATGCCAGTTCAACTAAAAAATACAAATATTATAAAGAAAATCTTTGGGAATAAAAAGCACAATACTGAACATTTCACAAAACAATACAATACATATATTAGCTGCACATTCATATTCTTACATAGCTATGGAGACAACTGGGTATTTTGCAGAACCTTTTTGGCTTAACATTTTCTGAAATTACAGGTCTTCCATATGAAGAACTGAACTCATTTCCTTTTGATGAACTACATTTGTTTGTGATTTTCTGATAACCTTCAGAATTGGTGTCTGGCCCCACATGGTCAGCCTGCTGATCTTTTCAAAGAACCACTCTAAGGTTCCACATTCTGCCATCCTCAGTTTTTATAGCATTCCTGAAAAGTTGAACATGTTTGATTGGTGCAGTAAACTTTGATCCAGGTTGAGTTCCCACTGGCAATTTATTTTTTATCCAATCACCCACATTAACATTCAGTTCTCTCACAACATGTCTGCCATCGGAATCCAGTTTCAGTTTAACCATCTTCTCATGCTCTTTGATTCTCCAACCTTTATCTATAGAGGCATTCACCCAACCTTTTTTCCAATCCATCCATCCATCCTGGCATCAGTTTAGAAATGGGTTTTCTCCCTCTGAAAAGTTAAAACAGATACTTCCCTGTTGTCATATGAGGAGAAAGACAATAGGAAACCAAATGATTCAGTAGCTCTTTTTTACAATCCAGTCCACTGTTCTTAGCTAACTTGTATCCCTCTTTTAGTGTCCTATTGAATCTTTCTACCATCCCATCGGATTTGGGGTGATATAAAGCTGACCGCTTGTGTTTCACACCATATGACACAAAGAAATCCTCTAATTCTCTGGGGCACAATTATACCCCATTATCTGTCGGTATACCTCTTGGTACTCCTTCTCTTCTGAAAAGTCCTTCCAAAAAATGAATAACAGCTCCTGAGGTGATATCAGACACACACACACACTACTTCAGACCATCTTGAAAAAAGATCAACAACAACAAATAGATAGGGTGTAGACCTCTCATCCTTCAGGGACCCACCAAATCAAGTGCTATTTCTTGCCACGCCCCCTAGGATGTTCTCTGCAAACCATGGGCACAACTCTGGTCTTATGTATCTTGTCACGTTCTCTACATTCATGACATTCACAAATCTTCCTCTCAGTCTCAATATCTAAACCTAGCCTCCAGAAATGTAATCTAATCCTTTCTTCAGATTTGATCACACCCAGATATCCCCTCATGAGCCAGATATATTATTCTGCTTCTCATGCTTACAGGAGCTACCAGATGATCGCCTCTGAAAACCAACCTGTCTTGAACAGAGAGTTTGTCCTTGATCATCCAAAACAGTCAAGTTTTTTGTTCACAGAGTTTACTTTTTGTGGGCCACCCATTCAAACCATATGGAACAATAGATATCAAAGCCTCATCCTTTGCCACCTCAGATCTCCACTCCTGTTCACTAATTGCACTATCTGTCAAACCACACACACTTACATCAGCCCATATGGTATAATTCAAACTGTTGCAATCAGCTTTTTGACCATCTGAAGGCAATCTGGATAAGCAGGCTGGAGTACATTTCTGTACTCCCGGAACATATTCAACAGAAAACGTGTGCACCTGCAGTTCCACAACCTATTTACGTATTCCGGCTGAAACATTATCCAGCCCTTTTTTCATGAAAATCTCCCTTTTGGATTTATGGCCTGTTCCTTCAGTGGAAGTTCTGCCCAATAAAAAATACTTACATTTTTTGATCACTCAGCAAACTGCCAAGGCTTTCTTTTCAATATCGGAGAAATACTGTTCAGGCCCTCTCAGTGCACATGACGCACATGAAACAGTGTGCTCCTCAGACTCATCAACCTGAAGCAGAACTGCACCCAACCACTTTAGTTAACCTGTGTGATTTGAAAGCATTGAGTTTGGGAGCATTACAGTATCAAAAGCTTTCTGACAATCATCATTCCAATTAACCTCTGTGTCCTTCCTGCACAATCTTCACATCACCTGCGTTTTACTGGACAGATTGCTCATGAATTTGCTATAAAATGTAATCATACCCAAGAAGGACACTACTACATCCTTGTTCTCCAGGGGACATACCTTACATACGGTTTCCACTAATTAAGATTTTGGTTTGGTTTGATTGTGTGTCCCAAATAAGAAATGTCACTCTTTCCAAACAAACACATCAATAATCAACATCAGGCCAACGTCTTTTAACCTTTCCAAGATAGTCTTCTATCGTGCTCTTTCCAATTGCTTCCATAAATGAGCACATCATCTTAAAAGTATTGTACTCCCCCATCGTCCAGAGTACAGAAACTATTAACCTTTGCAACACAGATACTGCTGATACAAGGCCAAAAGGCATATTCAAAAATGTAAATGCCCCGAAAGGGAGTTATAAAAGCTGTGAGATCCTGTCTGGATGCAACCTGATCAGATGATAATCAGATGTGAGATCAAGTGTAGTAAAGAATCTCACATCACATATGATAGACATAATTTCAGAAATGTTTGGTAATAGAAATGTATCCACCACCACCTCCTTGTTCAATCCCCTCAAATCTACACATATATAATTGGCACTTGATATTTTCTTTGCAACCACTATGGGTGCTAACCATTCTGTAGCCTCCACTGGAGAAATACTACCTTCCGTCTCAAATCTTTCTAGCTACTTTTGCACCTCCTGCTGTACACACAGTCATTTTCCAGACGTTGGCAGTGAATGGATACCCCCTGGTTTAGCTTTCATGTAATAAAGTCCTACTTTATGAGAAAATAACCCTGGGAATTCACTTGCAGAATTAGCACATCCTTTTACATTTTGTCTGACTCTTAATGAGGCTATACCTTAGGAGCCAGAAAAATGCCCAAATCTTTTAGATGCGGCCACCCAAGAATTTTTTTAACTTTCTAAGCCACATACAATTCATCAGGAATAACACACCCTTTATGTTCCCCAGTGCTCATGAAACAACCTCCCATATTAATGTCTCCATACCCCACCTGGCATGACATCCATGCTACAAAGCATAGTGCCAGGGAAGATTATTTTTTTTAAACCAATAATCATGAGCCTTGAGCAGGGGTCAAACAGCATATTAACTTCCACACTACCTACCTTAATACCTTAATTTTGTCAGCAGGGTTATCAGGCGCATTGGTATTCAATCTTCCCTCATTAATGTGTAACCCTATCTTCTACCCAATTTCTTCTGCTTCACAGCTTTTATTCATATTCTCATTGGGTTTCCCAGACAGAGACTGGACTTATCAAAATGCCAACACCTCATGAAATGACCTTTACCACCACATTGATGACATACAGCTTTCAATGCCAGACACCTACTGCTTTTGGCCAAATGACCCATTTGTCCACATCTGTAGCACTTCCATCTAAACCATCCACCACATTTAAGGACAGATTCTGTCTCCACAGACTTTACAAGTTCTTCCACAGAGTCATCTTTACAGAATTCATTGACACATTTAGGCATTTGCTCCACGCTCTTGGCTGTATCTAATACATCCCCCATTGGTGGATCGTCTTTTATCTCCAGCTCTTCTCTAATCCTGCCACTCGTACAGTGTAGAAGAAATTAGTCACTGATACATTCTTCCACCAGTGCTCCAAACTTACATGTACATGATAGTTCCCTTAGTTCAGTTATAAATTACTCTACACATCATTTTTCTGCCTAATTTTTCCAAAATGGTATGTTTCTAAAATAGTGCTTGTGCGTGGCAAATGATGATTATCCTGTTACTTAATAACCACTTCATACTCATTCACACTGCTTCTTTTTGACTGAGTTCAGGTAGATTTTCCAAAAACCTCCTGACCTTCTGCTCTTATGGTAGGCAATATAAGTGATAATTTACATTCTGTGCTCAAACTATTCCTGCAAACTCTTGCACACTTATAGAAGACCTTATTCCACTTAGCCTACTTCAGAGCAGGCTCACCTGGGCTGTTTAGAAAGAATGAAGATGGAGTTACATTCTGCATGGTTTACAGAATACAATAAGGTGAATACTGTAAAAGTAATGTCAGCTAAATACCCCACTATTTGATGTCATTTCCACAAAATGGTTGAATACGCAGGAAATTCAAACTGCCACAGCAGTTTCTGGAATGGTCCAAAATATCTGCCAAAATAGACATCCCAAGCCAATCAATTTTTTCAGGCTGTTGATTGTTTTGCTGTTTACAGTAGTCCTGAAATAGACAAAAAATGTCTGCTAAAATAGACCTTTCAAACCAGTTACCAGTATTTTCCAAGCTGTAGAGACTATTTTGAGTCTCCTAATAACTGCCTGGCCTGTAATAAAATGGTGCCTAGCATTGCTGATACACAGAATAGGGGCCATACTGTGGTGTTCCCAACTTGTTAAATGGCTTCCGTACTCCCGCAGAGATGCACTGCAGCATAGCGGTTCCCAACTTGCTAAAATTGCGGCGAAACCTGTGCTCTTCCTTTGTTCTCACGTTGAAGCAATCCCAACCTTTTTTAAATGGCAGCCTGCACGCTTCCTTTTCCATGCTTCGATGTATTGCTAATACATATATATATATATAACATATATATATGTGTATATATATATATGTATATATATACAAATATATATATATATATATATATATATAGAGCCACTAAGTAGTTTTTGTTAGGACCATTTTTTCCATAGGAACAGCATTTTTTGTTTCGCCAATAACTTTGGTGCCGCTCGATAAATCTTTATAAAGTTGTCAAAACTTATACTTTGGTCACTTCAGCTGCTATCTTGAAAGTTTCAGGGTGATCCGTGAAGTGGGGACCGAAATAAAGGGGGGGTCCCAAAACACTTTTTCTCCACTCCATTCTATGCCTACAGCCCGAACCGCTGAATGGAATTACACCAAATGTGGCACAAAGTTAGATTCTGTTCTGCAGATTAGACTTTTCGGTGTAAATCCGTTCAGTAGTTTCTGAGATATTAGAGTTTAAAAAATATAGATATCTAGCGCCGCAGATTCGGATTTGGGGAAAAAGCAAGACCCTAACTGGCCGGCCGCAACCTGACAGCAAAGTTGCGCCCTCCATTTTGTTTGCCGCATTGGCTAGGGGGTTGGAGAAGATGAGTGAAAAAACACATATGGGTTCAGGGTACAGGTATCTTGATCACGCAGGACACATAGAGGGATCCCTTAGCGACCCCCTGTGAGCACAATATTGCCCGATTTTTTTTAAATTATTTTTTTTAGTCCCATCCGTGGGTCTTCAGATCCACGGGAGATCCACGGATCCGATTGGTGTTTCGAATCCAGAGAAAAATTGGGGAAAAACACCCACTGCATCCAAACTCATGCTCAGGCCATGCGCAGCATGGGTTTGGGTGCATGCAGGAGGGTTGGCCAACCCCCAACCATGCACGGCGCTGCTCATACTTACGTAGGGAAGATAAACCTGTAGGTAAGATAAACAAAGGGTCTAAAACATTGATCAGTGACTTCTGTGATTGGTTATCACTATATTTTGAGCACACGTTGAATCTGTGGTTTTCTACTCCCTTTTCCTTTTCTTCTCTGTGGTATCTTTTATTTTTGACATATGTCTTTGTTTCATGTGAGGGGTAATTGTAGCTGGTTTTACCTGTGAATTCAATCTATTATGTATATTTGGGCAATAAGCATGAAGATGAACTACACTGATTATGATTGGTAAATCTGTTAGCAATAATGAGGATCAGTGCAACAACTGGGCACTTAGCCACTACATCGCGGTACACAGACACTCAGCCAAAAGTTTGTGGTATAAACTAGGGCTCACAATCTAAATGCGTCATGGGATATTATCGACTGAGAATATTTTTCAAAAATGTCAAATAGAATTTTGTGAAGTCGTCATATAGGCATAACATTCAGACAAGTACAATGCACATAAAATGAACAGATACTTTCTTGCCTGTCACCTCATTTCAACAATTGCCTAAACTACGATTGTTCTGAAAAGCGTTGCTTTTTTATGAACGTTGGACTGCATGTCCCAGAATGCCTCTTAATAGGCAAGAGGGGCTACCATATATTTATTCAAACTGTAGAGGGACTCACTGACCATGAAGAAGACCCTTGTGGGTTGAAACAAGTTGAAGTTTGCTCAATGTGGAATAAAACTGCCAATGATTGGAAAGATTGCTGTGCAGCGATTTCTTCAGCTTTTTGTTTGGAGATATATATATATATATATGCTGTCTTGGCATATACACAATATTTTACAATTGTACAGGGTAGAAAACATTGGAGCCTGCAATTCCTGTATGAAATCCTATCTCTATTTTCCTTATTGCAGGCCACTTGTGACATTTCTAGTCCCCTGTAATAACGATATGATGTAACTGCTCCTCTATAATAAGTTATTACAGTTGAATTCTGAAGTCACAATGCCTGCTGGCAGAACGCAGGTCAAAGACTATAGTTCAGACTGCAGTTTAAACAAGGAAAACGGGAAGTGGTGTTTCCTTCTTCTGATATAGCAGAAATGAGATATTTATGGCAGCTTGTTAATTTTCTCCAAGCTACAAGTAATTACAGAAAAGATAGAAACTCTTCATCCTTCCACGCATTCAGCATTTTATCTGACTTTAGGCAATTTCTAATATCTTTTCTGCAAACACTACGAGCTGGTTTTGAATGTGTTTAATTTTGCACTACCGATTCTGCTTTTATTCTTCTTACCTGCAATGAACGTGAAAGAGCAAGATACAAGGATTTAGGTGGTTCGAGAGAAGGGTGATGGTTTGACCATTTAATGTAAGAAAGAAAATTCCCTCTGAAGTACATTAAAAGGATATTGCAAGTCACCTTGGAGTTACATGACCTTATAAAAGATCCCAGTCTTCAACTCAATTCCTCTGTATGGTCATGTAACTCTTCAGTGGCTTGAAATACCCTTAGAATGTATGTCAGGAGGTACTTTACCCCTTATAGAAATGTATTGACAATAAGTGAATGTAGCCCAGCCACTTTCAGAAAGGCCTACTTGCAATGTTGTTCTGCTCCTGAGGTTGAGGCCTAAGGCACCTTTATGTAGGCCTCCCTCTCCACTTCCCAAGCAAGGGAGGGATTCCTCCTCTCTCAGTGGTCAAAAACACATCTCATTTGGGAGTGAAGAGTCAAAGGAGTATTTGTGGTCTTGTGAAGAACCCCTATCCCTGTGATTAATGAGTGCCAAGTGATGGGGTGCAGCCATTCTGCCTGTGAAATGGCACCCAGGTGCTATGAGTGGAAAAGATGTCCAAGGAATTCTGCTCCCGGTAGGAGGTCCGGTTCCTCATGTTCAATGATTCTTCAAAAGGGGAGGAATGCAGATCCTATTGGTGTAGTTGGAAAAGGTGTAACCACAGTTCCAAAGGACAGGGCCCACTCAGCAAGCTGGCATTCTAAGCACGGCGTGTTATTTATTTAATGTGGTCAACGTCACAGAGTCCAGATCAAGGAGTCTCCTCAGAGAGATCTATAAGACACCACTAACCTTACTCGGTGCTGTGGAACTCGTGCTACATATCCAATGATCCTGAGCATTGCACCCTTTTCTAATGAAAGGTCCAAGAATCAAGGGAGTTGCTCCTGCCACTCGGCTCAGGGCCCATCAACAGTAATCCTGTTGCTCTTCCGTCTCTAAATGGAGTTGAGGAACCAGGGGTTTCTAGGGGGAGGAGACCTGCAGTTGTATGGCATTCCTCCCGCTAAACCCTAAATCAGTGGTTCCCAACCTTTTGACTTCTGTGGACCCCCACTTTATCATTAATGGAACTCAGGGACCCCCACTGAATCATCATTGGAATCCGGGGACCCCCACTGAGTCATTACTGGAGGCAGGAGACCTAATTTTTCAATATTTGTTAATATTTTTTAATTTTGTAAGCAGTCGCGGACCCCCTGAGAAGGCTTCGCGGACCCCCAGGGGTCCCCGGACCACAGATTGGGAACCACTGCCCTAAATGATAACCAAAGTTACTTATTGTCAGTTCTTTCTTTGTTTTGAACTCTTAAATATTTCCTCTCACAACGGCACATACTGTTTTCCTCACAGTTCATGGCATGAAGTTATCTGCTCACCCAAATAAGATCTTTAAACTAAGTCCGAGATAAAAAGAGGCTTGGGGCCTCGTCTTGAAATTGGCATATGGTATGCAAGTTCAGCGGTGGCCAATGGACTCCGTTCCCTCGGGGAAAGGCTGCTTACTATACTTAGAGACCCCAACTCAAGACAGGTACGGATCTCAGTACTTTCAGCGGAGCTACTGATACTGTGTCTATGCAAAAGTCTAAAGCTGTGCCAAATGAGGACCATATTTAGGCCCGTATTTATACTCCGTTTGCGCCGAATTAGCGTCGTTTTTTTCGACGCAAATTCGGCGCAAAACTAACGCCATATTTATACTTTGGCGTTAGACGCGTCTAGCGCCAAAGTATGGGCAAATAGCGTCATTTTTTTGCGTGAACGCCTTCCTTGCGTTAATGAGATGCAAGGAAGGCGTTCCCGTCTAAAAAAATGACGGCGACGCAAATGCGTCGTATTTATACTCCCGGGCAAAAGTCACACCCGGGAGGTGGCGGGTCAAAAAACCCCGCATTTGCGCCACTATTTAACGCCTGGGTCAGGGTAGGCGTTAAGGGGCCTGTGGGCTCAAAATGAGCCCACAGGTGCCCTCCCCTGCCCCCAGGGACCCCCCCTGCCACCCCTGCCCACCCCAGGGGGACACCCAAGGATGGAGGGACCCACCCCAGGGACATTCAGGTAAGTTCAGGTAAGTATAATTTTTTATATTTTTTAATTTTTTTTGGGTGGCATAGGGGGGCCTTATTTGTGCCCCCCTACATGCCACTATGCCCAATGACCATGCCCAGGGGACATAAGTCCCCTGGGCATGGCCATTGGGCAAGGGGGCATGACTCCTGTCTTTACTAAGACAGGAGTCATTTAAATGGCGTCTGGGCGTCGAAAATAATGGCGCAAATCGGGTTGAGGCGATTTTTTTGCCTCAACCTGACTTGCCCCATTTTAAGACGCCCTAACGCCATTTTCCCCCTACGCCGGCGCTGCCTGGTCTACGTGTTTTTTTTCCACGCACACCAGGCAGCGCCGGTCTGCTAGCGCCGGCTAACGCCATTCCATAAATACGGCGCCCGCATGGCGCTTCAGAATGGCGTTAGACGGCGCTAAATTTTTTGACGCTAAACTGCGTTAGCGCAGTTTAGCGTCAAAAAGTATAAATATGGGCCTTAATGAGTCCCCTTGACAGTCTTTTGTCTTACAAACAGATTTCTTGTGTTTACTGTTTTTGCCAGCTAAGCCTTTCCTGGTGATCCTTAGCAGGAGAAAGGTATTGCAAAAGCCTAAATAGGGTATATGTTACATTGACTAACAACTCCGTTGTGATCAAAGTTTTCCACCAGTGGTTCCAGATAGGACTCTATCATTGGAATCCTGGCATGTGCCCACCTTTAAAACGAGTGGAGGTCTGCTTTTTGGCAGATACCCAGCATCAGCAAAATTCTAAATGACCTCTTTGATCTGTCTGCTGCCTTGCTGCTCTATGAGTCATTTAGAGCTTAGTGGTGAAACAAATGGGCACAAATTGTTATTTTACTGTTTCTATGCTTTTTAAGAGTTAGAGCTCATTGCAAATGGTGCTCAGGATCTGAACTCAGCATCTAGGCTTTGGTAGAAGTGAGTTCAAAATGCGAAAAAATATAGAATAAAATGTGGAAAATATGTAAATGATGTACAAAAAAATACTCGCATGGGTTATCCCATGTTCTCTGCATACCACTGTAAACCAGGCAAAAATGCCCTGCAGAAGGACGAAGCACAGCCGAGACGATTCCCTATTGGTCTGTGGTGCTTCAAGCTGTATGCACAGTTATTTCTTATTTCTGACTCCCTAGGTAGATCCAGAAGAAGAGAGGAGGGGACGGTGGGGGAAGGGGACTAGAACCTGCTGGTATGAGTGTCTTAAGATTGTATGGTTTAGCTTGGGCTGTAGCTATGCAGACCTGCCAACTCACACGGTGGCACATTGTATCACAAGATAGCGGCTCACTTCACACGGTCTCCCAGTTAAGAGCCAATATCACATGGAATAATCCCAGATGGATTATTTCCTGCAAAAATGAGCTACATTTTTTGATTTGTGCTGGAAAAAACAGGGTCACGTTGCTGCATTTAGAAGTGTGTCTATACACTTTTGGCGTCGCCGCTCGCCTTATGGAACAGCGCATGCAGCATCAGAGTACCAGCCCGGGTTGGTCCCTGCCTCAGTGTAAAAGCAGCAGCCACCATTGACAGCAAATTAGGGATTGGGAATATACACTAGCCCAATGGTTCCCAACCCGTGGTACGGGTCCGTGAAGCCTCCTCAGGGGGTCCGCCACTGCTTAGAAAATTAAATAATATTAACAGTTTACGTCCCCAGCTTTCAGTAATGACTCAGTGGGTGGTCCCGATTACAATAATGATTCTGTGCGGGTCCCCGGGTTCCAGTAATGATAAAGTGGGGGTCCACAGAAGTCAAAGGGTTGGGAACTACTGCACTAGCCCAATGCCGTCCTTCCTTGCCTCGTTCAGTGTCCAGAGTCGGACCAATGATCTGCGCTCTCTCCTCCTCAAGTTTGCCCGCTCCAGCATAGTGCGCAGTGCACTGCTAGTCAGAGCACTAGTCTGAACAGGCCTCTGAGTGAGAAAGGTAAGTAAATCTAACCTAAACTTACTTCAAAAAAGTATACAAGAGTGACTCGTGAAAAATGTTCCTAATTTCATTGGGCAAATATATTTATGTACAATCCAACTCCTTCGAGCTGCGCAGTCTGTCACTGAGCAGCAGCGTGCGCTTTAAACTGAATAGCACGCACACGTGTGCCACATGCAGGTACTGGTAACTCTGGTACATGTGTCCATGTGGTTTCCTAGTGTTGGACTATTTTGATTTTGATCCGGGGACATGATCATCTAGCACTGCAGCATTTAGGGGAGCTCGCAGTCTGAGCCTGTTTTGTTGCCTTTAAGCTGTAAGCAAACAGTCCGGGTGGATCACTCCATGCCTCCGCGTAAAGGCAGCAGCTCAGTGTCATTGACAGCAAGTTAGACATTTGTCCAATGCCGTCCCTCCTTGTTTCCCCCACTATCCCGAGTCGGACCAATGTCATGACCTGCGTCCTCCCCTCCCCAAGTTCGCCCGCCCCAGCATAGTGTGCAGCGCCTCTAGTCAGAGGAGGAGCGGGTCATGTGTCATGAGCTGCAGCACTAGTCTGAACAGGCCTTTCATGACAGTGAAGTAAGTCTTAGGGCCAGATTTATGGAGCCCTTGCGCTGTTCCAACACCACATTAGCGTCATTTCTTTGACGCTAAAGTGACATTGGAAGGGAAAAAAACGCTGCGCTATATTTACAAAGTGGCGCAATGCATGCATTGCACAACTTTGTAACCCCTTGCGCCACATAATGCCTGCGACAGGCATAATGTATGCAAGGTGGGTGTTCCAGTGCTGGGAGGGGGGCGAAAAATGGCACAAAGGAATCTCTGAGATTCCTTTGCGCCATTTTTATCGGCATTTTTAACGCCTGCTAAGTGCAGGCTTTAAAAAGAGGCTCACATTGATTACAATGGGCCTCTGTGTGCCTTGCATGATTAGAATCTCTGAGATTCCTTTGCGCCATTTTTATCGGCATTTTTAACGCCTGCTAAGTGCAGGCTTTAAAAAGAGGCTCACATTGATTACAATGGGCCTCTGTGTGCCTTGCAGGATTAGCGTCATAATTTTTGACTGTAGTCCTGCAACACGCCGGACTAGCATAAAAAATTATGGCACTAGTCACCCTAACTACCGCAGTTGTGGCCGTATTATACGTATAGTACGGCGCTACCATGGTAGTGTTAGGGGGCGCTAAGGGGCGCTAAGGGGCACCTAGTGCAGCGCCACTTTTCATAAATATGCCCCTTACTTCAAAAAAGGTATATAAGAGTGAGTTGTGAAAATTTTTCCTAATTTCATTGGGTATTTATATACAGTTGAAACCAGCACCCTCAAGTCGCAGAGCCTGTCACTGAGCTGAATAACACGCACACATTCAGGTACCGGAGGCTGGTACATGTGGACTACATGTCCATGTGGTTTTCTAGTGTTTGACCTTGATTTTGATACAGGGACATCGCCTTGCACTGCAGCATTTAGGGAAGCTGGCAGTCTGAGTCTGTTTTGTTGCCTTTATGCTGTATTCTTCAGATGTTTATTTTTCTGTCACTTTTTTCGTTTTCCTTTTGCAGTCTGGTGTATCAGTATTTTGAGATTTTTAAAAGCTATAGATGTATCACTTTTCTATTTTTCACGAGCTTCTCCAGGTGCCCTTCCTGGTTGTTGTATTGTTTGTGCAGGTAATGTTGGATTGCAGCGGATCCAAAATTCAGCAGCATGCTTTCTACTGAGTCTTCATTTTAGGTGCATGCATATCTGGGTATTTCTTGATGAGCTAGTACAGTGGCTGTCCATTTTTAAAATAATTAAGGGCCCTTGCATTATCCATGGCCATTTCATTCGTCCATGCTTCCATATGTTTAAGCTAACTTTTGAACCTCTACACTAGAGAGATCTCTGTTATTGTTTACAGTAACTAGATTCTTGACGTCTTGCGTCAAGAGAGATTTTGTAAGGGTTTCACATGCTATTCTGTGCAATGTTGCAAATACAGGAAAATTATGCTTTGAGCTGTAACTAGGCATTATTTCTGAGGTTGGCTTTGCTATGCAGGTTCACCCTTCTGTCCCCCTTGGTACTATTGCCAGGTACTCAATGGTGTGTAGGTTCCTACCTCTCAAGAATCAATGAGACAACTCTGGCCCTGCCAGAGGAGTAAGAGATCAGGCATTTCCAAAAGACCCCCCACTAGCATCTGTGGAGCGTGGAAGATGGGGACACCTGTGAGTTGATGCTACCCTTTCATGTCACAAAAGCATACCCAGTTGGTGGATGAATTGTAGTGAAATTGGAAAACCTGGGATCAATCCCGGCTTCCCTGCTCAACCAATTTGTGTGATCCTGGGCTCATAATTACTTTAATTGACTCTGCTTTGTATCCGTTGGTATAAACAAGCAGAGAGCTAAAGCAGAGGATGTTATCCAGGTAGTTGGCACTGAACTCATCCAGTCCTGCCAACACCTGGTTGACCAACCTCTGAAAGGTGGCAGGGGCATTCTTCATCCCAAATGGCATCACTTTAAATTGAAAGTGTCCATCTGGTGTAGAAAATGCTGACCTCTCCTTTGCCCCCTCAGTTAAGGCAATCTGCCAGTACCCAGATGTTAAATCAAACGTACTGAGGTACTTGGCAGCTCCCAACCGGTCAATGAGCTCATCAGCTCGGGGGATGGGGTGTGCGTCAGTCTTGCTGACCGCATTGAGTCCCCGGTAGTCCACACAGAACCTGAGTTCTGGGGTGGCACCAGGTGCAGCAGCCTTTGGGACCAATACCACTGGGCTGGCCCAAGGACTGCTGGAGTGCTCAATAACCCCTAGGGTAAGCATTTTGGATACCTCATCCTTAATGCATACCCTGACCCTGTCAGTCACCCGGTAAACCTTCTGTTTAATAGGTGAACTCTCCCCAGTGTCCACATCATGTGTGCACAAGTGTGTGACTCCTGGGATCAGGGAAAACAGTGAGGAAAACTGTCACAACACGTGGCGACAGTCACCTTGCTGCTCCTCAGTCAGGGAGGGGGAGAGGATCACTCCCTCCACTGACCCATCTTTTTCTCCTGCAGACAGGAGGTCAGGAAGAGGCTCACTCTCCTCCTCTACCCCATCATCTGTCGCAAGGAGCATGGACAGTTCAGTACGCTCAAAGTGAGGTTTGAGGCGGTTGACATGCAGGACCCTTAAAGGGTTCCTTGGAGACCGCAAGTCCACCAGGTAGGTGACTTCACTCTTGCACACCACCACCGCAAATGGCCCAGTCCACTTATCCTGGAGCGCCCTAGGCTCCACTGGTGCCATCACCCACACTTTTTGACCAGGTTGAAACTCGACCAGAGTGGCATTCTGGTCATACCACCGTTTCATGCCCTCCTGGCTTGCTTTCAGGTTCTCCTGAGCGAGACTCCTGAAGCGGGCAGTCTGGTTTCTCAAAGCCAGCAAGTAACTGAATACATCCTGGGGGGGTTTACTAGGTGCTTTCTCCAAAGCTTCCTTAACCAGACTCAAGGGCCCCCTCACAGGGTGGCCATAAAGCAGCTCAAAGGGACTAAACCCAAGTCCCTTTTGAGGCACCTCCCTGTAGGCAAACAGAAGGCATGGTAAGAGGACGTCTCACTTCCGCCTCAAGGGCTCTGACAGGCCCATGATCATGCCTTTTAAGGTGTGGTTGAATCTCTCAACCATACCATTACTTTGGGGGTGGTAAGGGGTGGTGAACTTGTAGGTTACCCCACACTCCTTCCACAGAGACTTCATATACGTGGATATGAAGTTGGTACCCCTATCAGCTACCACTTCCTTGGGGAACCCCATGCGGGTAATAACCCCCATCAATGCACGACCCACCACAGGGGAAGTGATTGATCTCAAAGGAATGGCTTCTGGGCACCGGGTGGCGTGGTCCACCAAGACCAGGATAAACCTGTTGCCCATGGCTGTCTTGGGATCCAGAGGCCCCACAATGCCCATGCCTACCCTCTCAAAGGGAGTACTAACAACAGGCAAAGGTTGGAGGGGAGCTTTACATTTCCTCCCACTCTTGCCACTTGCCTGACAAGTCTGACAAGACCTGCAATGTGCATCTGAGTGCCTGCGCATTAGGGGCTAGTAAAAGTGGATGACAAGCCTCTCAAAGGTCTTGTCCTGCCCCAAATGTCCAGCTAAAGGCACATCATGAGCCATCCCCAGTAGGAAGGCCCTGAAGCACTGGGGTACCACCAGCACAGGGGCTGACCCAGACTCAGGAACCTTAGGCTCGCTATACAGGAGGTCATCCTCCCAATAAATCAGTTGTGATCCTGGCTCCTTGCCAGCCACCTGGTCTGCCGCCTGCTGCCGCAAACCCTCCAAAGTAGGGCATGACTTCTGTGCTGCACAGAATGCTTGCCTGGTCGCCCCCCCTTCCTGCTGCCACTGTGACAGCTCAGGGACCTCCCCCAGTTCAGCCACCTGTTCCCCTGTAGGCTCCGGGGCGTCACCCTTAGGCTCCGCCTCCTCCCAGACAGTGGGAACTTCTGGGGCCGGTTTCCCACGCCCCCTGCCCTTCCTCTTCTTGGCGGTCCCCTTGGCCACTGTTTCAGGCTCCAGGGGCTCTTGATTACCCTGACGGGCTGCCTTTGACCAGGGTGGATATGCATACCCACCCAGGCAGACCCAACATCTCCAAGCGAGACCTGTGTTCCACCTCCTTTCAAGGGGGAACTTCCAGGTCATTGCCTAGCAAACAATCAACAGGCATGGTTGGACTCACAGCTACCTTCAAGGAACCTGAGACCCCCTCCATTCAAAGGGAACCTGCGCCACTCTGCACAGGCGCTCTGAGTTGTCCACTGCAACTACTTGGTGAAGTACCCAGGGATCAATCTGCTCTTCAGACACCAGCTGACTCCTCACTGTAGTCACACTGGCTCCTGTGTCTCTCAGAGCCTCCACCCTCTGTCCATTAATGGTGACCCACTGCCTGTACAGTAGTGTACACTTAATCACTGTATGTCAAGTACAAATACAAGTCTAAATCCCAACCGCTGATCACCAATGTTAGGAATGGGGTCTTTGGTTGACAGTCAGGTTACCTCCTGTTCAAGCAAGGACCCTCACTCTAATCAGGGTAAAAGAGAATCACCCTCAGCTAACCCCTGCTTACCCCCTTGGTAGCTTGGCAGAGCAGTAGGCTTAACTTCAGAGTGCTAAGTGTAAAGTATTTGTACCAACACACACAGTAACTTAATGAAAACACTACAAAATGACACAACACCAGTTTAGAAAAATAGGAAATATTTATCTAAACAAAACAAGACCACAACGACAAAAATCCAACATACACAAGTCAAGTTATGAATTTTTTAAAGATTAAACTCAAAAATAGCGCTTAGAAACAAAAATACTTCGATGAGAAGTTAACACGGCGTTGTGACGGAGTCATTCCCAACAAGCCGACACCAGTGGCGCCGGACACGGAGTCGCGTAGACCCCCAAGTACAGTACCTTTGGTGAAGAGTGAAAACAAGCCGATGCGCGAAGTCGGGGATCGCAGCATCTGTGCGAAACGTTGAATCCGTGCACTTCGCGCAGCGTCAGTCATGACGTGGTGCGGCGACTTCCACTGAGTTGCAGACTTCCGCGGGGCTGCCGCGGCATCGGGTCTGCGAAGAGCGTTGCGTTCCAGCGAAGGTCACGGCGTCGGGTGCAGGTGGCGTCACCGGATTAAGCAGCGGCGTCGGTCCGAAGTCGTCCGAAGTCGATTTCCTTGGATTTCCACCAGCTTTCCTTTCAAGGGCCCAAGGACTGGATAGGGCACCACTTGGCAGAGCAGGAGTCTCTCCAGAGACTCCAGGTGCTGGCAGAGAGAAGTCTTTGGTGTCCCTGAGACTTCAAACAACAGGAGGCAAGCTCTAAATCAAGCCCTTGGAGATTTCTTCACAAGATGGAAGGCACACAAAGTCCAATCTTTGCCCTCTTACTCTGGCAGAAGCAGCACTGCAGGAAAGCTCCACAAAGCACAGTCACAGGCAGGGCAGCACTTCTTCCTCAGCTATTCAGCTCTTCTCCAGGCAGAGGTTCCTCTTGGTTCCAGAAGTATTTCTAAAGTCTGTGGTTTTGGGTGCCCTTCTTATACCCAATTTCTCCTTTGAAGTAGGCCTACTTCAAAGTAAAGTCTCTTTGGAATGTGAAATCCTGCCTTGCCCAGGCCAGGCCCAAGACACTCACCAGGGGGTTGGAGACTGCATTGTGTGAGGGCAGGCACAGCCCTTTCAGGTGTGAATGACCACTCCTACCCTCCCTCCTAGCACAGATGGCTCATCAGGATATGCAGGCTACACCCCAGCTCCCTTTGTGTCACTGTCTAGTGTGAGGTGCAACCAGCCCAACTGTCAAACTGACCCAGACAGGGAATCCACAAACAGGCAGAGTCACAGAAATGGTATAAGCAAGAAAATGCTCACTTTCCAGAAGTGGCATTTTCAAACGCACAATCTTAAAATCAACTTTACTAAAAGATGTATCTTTAAATTGTGAGCTCAGAGACCCCAAACTCCACATGTCCATCCGCTCCCAAAGGGAATATACACTTTAATCAGATTTAAAGGTTGCCCCCATGTTAACCTATGAGAGGGATAGGCCTTGCAACAGTGAAAAACGAATTTAGCAATATTTCACTGTCAGGACATATAAAACACATTACTATATGTCCTACCTTAACCATACACTGCACCCTGCCCTTGGGGCTACATAGGGCCTACCTTAGGGGTGTCTGACATGTAAGAAAAGGGAAGGTATAGGCCTGGCAAGTGGGTACACTTGCAAAGTCGAATTTACAGGTAAAACTGCACACACAGACACTGCAATGGCAGGTCTGAGTCATGATTACAGAGCTACTTATGTGGGTGGCACAACCAGTGCTGCAGGCCCACTAGTAGCATTTGATTTACAGGCCCTGGCACCTCTAGTGCACTTTACTAGGTACTTACTAGTAAATCAAAGATGCCAATCATGGATACACCAATCACATACACATTTTGGTAAGGAGCACTTGCACTTTAGCACTGGTTAGCAGTGGTAAAGTGCCCAGAGTAACAAAAACAGTAAAATCAGGGTCCAGCACACATCAACAACCTGGGGAACAGAGGCAAAAGGTTAAGGGAGACCACGCCAAGGATGAAAAGTCTAACAGAATATGTTTGTTTTTCACTCCTTAGATAGAAAAAGCTAGAATATCTTTCTGTGTGTTTCTACATGTACTGAGCTACTGCACTTTAAATTTTTTTTACTTGTTTTGAAGTCTTTCTAACATCTGTTTATAACAAACCAGAAGGTTTTTGATGTGTTTAATTTTGCACTAGAGGTTTTACTTTTATTCTTCATGTTTAAACATGCTCTCTATTGTATATGAAATAGCTATGCTCTAAGGTTTTAAGCAGTTTGTGGGAAAGGGGATGGTGTGACCATGAATTATGTGGGATAAAGTATCCCCTGGCGTGCGTGTTTGGCCTTGTTCCTCTGTATGGTTATGGAACTCCTCCGTGACTTGAAATATCCTTAGAATGTACAGTCGGGTGTACTTTATCCCTTAATAAGAAGTTAAAGTTACTTGGTGACAGTGAGAGTGTGCTTACATACAGCATGTGCCATGTCTTCATTCTCTGTGTCTTATTTCTTTTAAGGTTGTGTGGAAAACATTAAGGGCCAGATGTAGGTAGACAGCAAATTGCGACTTGCAATTTGCAAGTCCGAGCGAATCGCAAATTGCAACTCGCAATTTGCTATGCAGAAAGGTGTCTCAGACACCGTCTGCGACTCGCTATGGGGTCGCAAAGACCCACCTCATTAATATTAATGAGGTGGGTCGCAGTTTGCGACCCCATAGCGAGTCTGGGCACTCACGGGGATGGAGGCCTGCTGGGAACAGCAGACCTCCATGTCCGTGACTGCTTTTAAATAAAGCAGTTTTTTTTTTCCAAGTGTAGCTCGTTTTCCTTAAAGGAAAACGGGCTGCACTTAGAAAAACTAACCGAAACCTTTTGTTTCAGATTTTTTCAGGGCAGGCAGTGGACCACTGCCTGCTCTGAAAAAATAATTTTGGGTCCAGTCACAAAGGGGAAGGGGTCCCATGGGGACCCCTTCCCGTTTGCGAGTGGGTTACCATCCACTTCAAGTGGATGGTAACTGCGACTCCATTTGCGACCGCGTACGGAATTGCATACCACTGCGACTCGCAAATAGGAAGGGAACACCCCTTCCTATTTGCGTCTCGGAAATGCATTTTGCCAGTCGGTTCCGACTCGCAAAATGCATTTCTACATAGCAAACACTCATTTGCGACTCGCAAAATTGTTTGCTACATCTGGCCCTAAGCCACAATAAATGTGTATTTTCTACAAGTACTGGTTATCTTGATTGATGGTTTCTTTCTATGGTTTTACTTAATCACAGACTTTGACATTTATCTTAATAGGCCCACATAAACCAAAACAACCTACATTTTTGTTTGCATTTCCCCTGGCAAATTTGGCTTTCTTAGTTTTTGTGCTCTAAAGCCCATATTTATACTTTTTTAGCGCCACATTTGCATCGTTTTTTGACGCAAAATCGGCGCAAACTCACAAAATACAATTGCATTTTGTGAGTTTGCGCCGATTTTGCATCAAAAAACGCTGCAAATGCGGCGCTAAAAAAGTATAAGTATGTGCCTAAATCTTTGAGAACAATTAATGCGGGTGGTTGCAGTGATTAGCTGGTGTTCTTTCTTATTTGTAGCATTGTTTTGAAAAAGTAGGAAACAGACAAACATACAATTTAAAAAACTACCTTGAGAGAATACTTTCATTAGTCTTACACTCTTGGGATTCCTAGCTTCCCAGCGTGCACAGTAAAATGTGAGTAAGATGTGAAGCTATATTTTAGCTTTTGATTTGTCACAGACGGACATGAGTCCCATCCCTCACTTCCTGTTCAAGATTTGGAAATCAGGGAGCCCTCACAAATGGGAACCATACACAGGAAGAGAGGCATACTACAGTAAAAAAGAAAACAAAAGATTTGCAAGTGCTACATCATGTGTTCCATAATGCTCCTTTTCATGCCCCATCAATCCAAATCCCACCAACAGAGTCAACTGTAGAAAAAAGCAAGATTATTTTCCTGAATTTATATTATTAGATGCAATCAGAGTGATTAGAGGTCATTAGTTCATTAATGGCTTTAAAGAGAGGATGACTTTTGGAGTGTGGCCAATATCTTTTTTACTTTATTGCACTTTGGCGCAGAATATCGGTAGCAGAGAGTACTGCAGAAGGATATTTGTCCAGTTCTGAAATCTCGAATGATGGTGAAGATAGTTGTCCAATACCAAAAAAAAAAGAGTAGTCAGGAAGGAAGTGGCCAGGCTATTAGGACAAGGAGGTTGGACAGTGCAGCAAAATACAAAACAAAGTTTCAACCAGCCTGGGGTAAAGAGTACCCTGTCTGTGGAGTGAATAATGATCCGCTTTCATATGAGTGTCTTGCTTGCTTACAAATAATGAAATGTGAACATCAAGGAGTCAGAGACATACAGAAGGTCATGGGAAGTGAGTAAATGCAATTAAATCACAGCAAACACTGCAATTTGGTGTGAGTGTAGCTGCCAATGAACTATATTAAAAAAGTATGTTGGACTGAAGTAAAAGTTGCACAGTTTTTGGTGCAGCATAATTTACCACTTTCAATCGCAGACCATTAGCCCTTTATTTAAATCAATCTTTCCAGAAACAGCAATTGCAAAGAAGTGTGCAACAGAATGGACAAAAACTACCTGTATTTTGAATGGCACCATGGGCCCAGAATGCAAACATTATTTGATAGCTTTGTTTCGTAATGAACCCTTTCCTATGGGGATTGATGGCTCCAATGACACCGGTGTGGAGAAAATGAATGCTGTGGTTTTAAATATGTTAGATATAGAAAGCCCACATGTTGTTACAAACCATTTCTATGCACCTGACATCTGGAGCATGTGGTGCAACTGCTGAATCCATATTTTGTGCATTGAAAGGCACGTTTCAGCATGATCAGATACCATTCACAATCTGTGTCTCTGTGAGTGTTAACACAGCTACTAATATTGGTTGCAAATGCTGGATCTTGGCAAGAAGCTGGCACAGTATATCATACTACCAGAAATACTCAAGACAACTCCTTTGTGGGACATTGATTTAAATGATAAAACATCTACAAGTCACCAGAAGATGTTTTCCTAGTTTTGGTTACAAAAACATTTCTGCTTCAACTATTCAATGATGGAGACATCTTGGGAGGAAAGTATAAGCATGTTTTTAATGCAGCACAATTGTACTTTAGGTCTAGTACTTTAGGTCTATTTCCACCTAATAATCCTCTAATTGTCAATGCCAAATGGGTTAATGTTACAAACCATGCTAATGCAGCTTGATCAAATGTTGAGTACTTTGCAATAAGGGTTTCCAGCCCTCTCATATTTTCGGAAGAAGAGGTTCTGCAGCTTTTTGTAAATTCTCAGATTATTATAGCATTTCCAATGAGGAAATATGACAATTTGCTTTCGCAGAAGCCTTTATGAATGATGTAGATGGCAGGTGTCATCACCGGATGGATATTTTATGGTACCGCTTGAAGTGTATGATTGTAACTGGCAAAAGTAATGAAAAGCGATTCAAACTGCTTTTTAAGTTTGCAAAGTTGGTACTTTTAATACCTCATTCAAATGCAGAACTTGAAAGAGTGTTTAGCATTGTTAGAAAAAATGAAAGTGTCTCAAGAGCATTGTTAAAACTTGGTGGGACACTGTCCAATATTTTATCTGTTAAATATGCCTACCCAGCAAGTAGTGATGCGTGTTATGGTCAGAAACCAGAAAATAAATTACTTCATAAAGACAAGTCGGCAACTAAGTCATATAATAGGGAACCTTACTCAAAGTGGGCTCTGGGCAGGTTCATTTTGCACCAGTAATTGTTGATAATATCTGTTTTTTCTGTTAGGCAGGTCTTATGCCAAAAATGTAATAATGGATTGTTCATTCCCATTATAGAAAATCAGCAACACAGATCGGAAAGCCTAGGCTGGGGTTGGACAGGGAAATTAACTGTCACTTTATTTACCAGGATTGACTAGCAGAGGAAACATGCAGAGCTGCTAATGTATATACTGATATGTTTACAAAAAAATAATGATTTAAAGCAGTGGTTCCCAACCTGTGGTCTGGGGACCCCCGGGGCTCCATGAAGCCTCCTCAGAGGATCCGCAACTACTTAGAAAATTAAATAATATTAACAGATTAGGTCCCCAGCTTTCAGTAATGACTCAGTTGGGGGTGTCCATGGATTCCAATAAAGACTCAGTAGAGTCCCCGGGCTCCAGTAATGATAAAGTGTGGGTCCACAGAAGTCAAAAGGTTGGGAACCACTGATTTAAAGCATAGTCAATGCACATGAAGCAATTAATAAACTACCTGGTAATTCTCAGAATAAACATGTCATGTTTCATGTTTCAAGTCTCACAACGCATCCCTGCACTCGCTTCTATGCCCACTCCCGCGAATTAGCTGAAGGATCACACTGTGGAAATGTTTCCAAGGCTGGCACGTCTAGGCTATATTATGAGTTAGGGAATTTTGCACATATTTTCCAAGTGGCCCCTTAGGTGTCCATGTCATGCATAAGGATTTGCATGCAAGGTCAGTTGCATACCCATAATGGGGCAACTAGACATGTCATAATGCAATGTGCACTGGCTGAAGGTGTCATACAACTGCTTAGCACTTGTGATGGTGCTTCAGCTGCAGGAAGGTGGGTGTGTCAGGGTAGGGATTTCATCTGGAGTGGCTGACGATTGGAATCAACAGACTGAGACCAAAAGTAGGTCCAGGCAGTAAAAAATACTGGTCCGCATTTGGTTGCTCACATTGACGGGCTATAAAGAGGAAAGGGGAAATTAGAGCAGTAAAAAAGAGCAGCAAAATAGAGTAAAAGTGTAACCAAAAAAGATACAGAGCATTGATGAGCATGCAGAGCATGGCTAGGATCATTCAGAGCATGGCTGGAAGTTTGCAGAGTAGGGCATGGCTATGAGTGTACAGAGCATGACTGAAAGAGTGAAGAGCATGGCTGAGTGAACAGAGCATTGCTGGGTGCATGAAACACACATCTGGGACCGTGTAGAGCATGGATAAGTGTGCAGGGCATGGCTGGGAGTGTGCAGAGCATGGCTGGGAGTGTGCAATCCAAAGCACAGCTGGAAGCATACAGAGCAAGACTGGAAGTGTGCAGTGCATGGCTAGGAGCGTGCCGAGCATGGATTGGAGCACGCAGAGCATGGCTAGTGTGCAGAGCATGGCTGAGTGTGCAGAGCATGGCTGGGTGTGTGCAGAGCATGGTTGACAATGCAGAGCATGGCTGGAAACCTGCAGAGCATGGCCGGGAGCATGCAGAGCACTTCCAGGAGTGTGCAGAGCATGGCTGAATGTGCAGAGCGTGGCTGGGACCATACAGAGAATGGCTGGGAATGTACAGTGCAGAGCACTGCTGAGTGTGTAGAGCATGGCTGGGAGTATGAAGAGTGTTAGAAAAGGGGTAAAAGGTATCTGGAGGGGACACCCACAAAGGTGGTCAGGGTCCATAACAGAAGAAAGAGGGGTGGGAGAAAAATAAGGAGTTCTCAAAAGGCCCCTAAAATAATTCTCAAGGGAATAGTGGTAACCAGTCCCAGTCTGATTCTAAAAAGAAAGGGATCTTTGACCATAAGACAGGAAGGTTTGTACCCCAATGCATAGAGTGCACTAAGTATGGTCACTCTAAGGGTGACTCCAGATGTCCAAAGAGGACACAGCCCCCCAATGGATACCAGAGCATGGACGAGAGCATACAGAGCATGGTTGGAAGTGTGCAGAGCACGGCTGGGAGCATGCACAGCATGGCTGAGTAGGCAGAGCATGGCTGGGAGCATGCAAAGCAAGGCTGGAAGTGTGCAGAGCATGGCTAAGTCTCCAGAGCAAGGCAGGAGGGTGCTAAGCATGACTGAGTGTGCAGAACAAGGCCAAGAGCGTGCAGAGCATGGCTGGGAGCATACACAGCATGACTGGGAATATGCAGAGCATGGTTGAGTGTACAGAGCATGGCTGGAAATGTGCGGATCATGGCTGGGAGTGTGCACTGCACAGCAGCGCTGGAAATATGCAGAGCAAGGCTGAGTGGGCAGAGCATGGCTTGGAGCATGGAGACCATGACTGAGTGTGCAGAGCATGGCTGAGTGTGTAGAGAATGACTGGGAGCATCCAGAGCATGGTTTGGAGCATGCAGACCAAGGCTGAGTGTGAAGAACATGGCTGGGAACTTTCAGAAGATGGCTGGAAGCATGCAGAGTATGGGTGGAAGAGTGCAGACCATGACTGAGTTTGCAAAGCAGGGCTGGAAGTATGCATTGCATGGCTGGGAGTGTGCAGAGCATTCTGGAACTCTGAAGTGCAGATCATGGCTGAAAGTGTGCAGAGCATGACTGAGTGTGCAGAGCATGGCTGGGAGTGTGCAAAGCATGGCTGGGAGTGTGCAGTGCAGAGAATGGCTGAGTGTTCAGACCATGGCTGGGAGTGTGTAAAGCATGGCTTAGAGTGTGCAGAGCATGGCTGGGAGTGTGCAGAGCAGAGCAGAGCTGGGAGTGTGTAGACCATGACTGAATATGGAGAGCATGGCTGGGAGTGTGCAGAGCATTTCTGGGAGCTTGCAGAGCATGACTGGAAGCATGAAGAGCATGGCAGCTGGAAGCATGCAGAGCATGGCTGAGTGTGGAGAGCATGGCTGGGCGTTAGCAGTGCAGGGCATGGTTGAGAGCATGCAGACCATGGCTGAGAGTGTGCAGAGCATGACCAGGAGTGTGCAGACTATGACTGAGTGTGCAGAACATGGCTGGGAGTGTGCAGAGCATGGCTGGGAACTTGCAGAAGATGGCTGGAAGCATGCAGAGTATGGGTGGGAGAGTGCAGACCATGACTGAGTTTGCAAAGCAGGGCTGGAAGCGTGCAGAGAATGGCTGGGAGTGTGTAGAGCATGGCTAGGAGTCTGCAGTGCAGAGCATGGCTGGGAGTGTGCAGAGCATTGCTGTTAATGTGCTGAACATGTTGACTGTGCAGAAGTTGGTTGGGAGTGTGAATAGCGTGGCTGAGTGTGGAGAGCGTGGCTGGGAGTGTGCAGAGCATGGCTAGGAGTGTGCAGAGCATTGCTGTTAATGTGCTGAACATGTTGACTGTGCAGAAGTTGGTTGGGAGTGTGAATAGCATGGCTGAGTGTGGAGAGCGTGGCTGGGAGTGTGCAGAGCATGGCTAGTGTGCAGAGCGTAACAGTGTGCAGAGCACGGCTGAGGATGTGCAGAGCACGGTAGTGAGCATAGCATGGCTAGTGAGCAGAGCATGACAATGTGCAGTGCATGGCTGAGGATGTGCACAGAATGTCTGGGAGCATGCAGAACATGCCTAGGACTGTGCCAAGCATTGTTGGGAGTGTGCAGTGCAGAGCATGGTTGGAAGCATACAGAGCATGGGTGGGAGCATGCAGAGAACGGCTTGGAGCATGCAGAGCATGGCTGAGTGTGCAGAGCAAGGCTGGAAGCGTGCAGAGCATTGTTGAGTGGGCAGACCGTGGTTGAGTGTGCAGCGCATTGCTGGGAGCATGCAGAGCATAGCTAGCTGAGTGTGCAGAGCATGGCTCGGAGCATGCAGAGCATGGCTGGGAGTGTACACAGCATGGCATGGAGAGTGCAGAGCATGTTCTGAGGGTGCAGAGCATGGCTGGGAGTGTGCAGTGCATTACAGGAGCATGGGTCGGAATGGGCAGAGCAAAGCTGAGTGTGCAGAGATTGACTGGGAGCGTGCAGAGCATGAATGAGTGTGCAGAGCATGGTTGGGAGCATGCAGAGCATGGTTGGGAGTGTGCAGTACATGGCTGACTGTGCACTGCATGGCTGGGAGCATGCGTGCAGAGCATGAATGAGTGTGCAGAGCATGGTTGGGAGCATGCAGAGCATGGTTGGGAGTGTGCAGTACATGGCTGACTGTGCACTGCATGGCTGGGCGCATGAAAAGCATGGCTGGGAGCGTACATACTGAGTGTGCAGAACATGGCTGGGTGTGAGTAGAGCATGATTAAGTGTGCAGAGCATGGGGGGAGCATACACAGAATGGCCGGGAATATGCGGAGCAAGGCTCAATGTGCAGAGGAAGGCTAAATGTGCAAAGCACAGCTGAGTGTGCAGAGCATGGCTGGGAACGTGCAGAGCATGTCTGCAGTCTGCACTGCACAGCACGGCTGGGAACATGCGGAGCAAGGCTGAGTGGGCAGAGCATGGCTTGGAGCATGCAGACCATGACTGAGTGTGCAGAGCATGGCTGAGTGTGCAGAGCATGCCTGAGCGTGTAGAGAATGACTGGGAGCATCCAGGGCATGTCTTGGAGCGTGCAGACCATGGCTGAGTGAGCATGGCTGGGAACTTGCAGAAGATGGCTGGAAGCGTGTAGAGTATAGGTGGGAGAGTGCAGACCACGACTGAGTTTGTAAAATGGGGCTGGAGGCATGCAGAGCGTGGCTGGGAGTGTGCAGAGAATGACCCGGGCGTGCAGAGCATGGCTGGGAGTGTGCAGCGCAGAGAATGGCTGAGTGTGCAGAGCATGGCTTGGAGTGTACAGAGCATAGTTCAGAGTGTGCAGCATGGCTGGGATTGTGCAGAGGAGGGCTGGGAGTGTGCAGACCATGACTGAATGTGCAGAGCATGGCTGGGGGTGTGCAGAGCATTGGCCAGGAGTGTGCAGTGCAGGGCATGGTTGGGAGCATGCAGAGCTTGGCTGAAAGTGTGCAGAGCATGGCCTGGAGTGTGCAGACTATGACTAAGTGTGCAGAACATGGCTGGGAGTGTGCATAGCATGACTGAGTGCGCAGAACATGGCTGGGAGTGTGCACAGCATGACTGAGTGTGCAGAGCATGGCTGGGAAATGGCAAAAGATGGCTGGAAGCGTGCAGAGGATGGGTGGGAGAGTGTAGACCATGACTGAGTTTGCAAAGCAGAGCTGGAAGCGTGCAGAGCATGGCTGGGAATGTGCAGAGCAGGGCTAGGAGTCTGCAGTGCAGAACACGGCTGAGAGAGTGCAGAGCATGACTGAGTGTGCAGAGCGTTGCTGTTAATATGCTGAGCATGGTTGAGTGTGCAGAAGATAGCTGGGAGTGTGCATAGCATGGCTGAGTGTCCAGAGCATGGCTGGGAGTGTGGAGAGCACGGCTGGGAGTGTGCAAAGCACGGCTAATGTGCAAAGCATGACAGTGTGCAGAGCATGGCTGAGAATGTGTGGAGCAAGGCTAGTGAGTAGAGCATGAAAGTGTGCCGTGCAGGGCTGAGGATGTGCAGAGCATGGCTGGGAGAGCACACAGTATGGCTGGGACTGTGCAGAGCATGGCTGGAAGTGTACAGAGGATGACAGGAAGTGTGCAGTGCATGACTGCAAGCATGCAGAGCATGGTTAGGGACGTGCAGAGCAAGGCTGAGTGTGCAGAGCATGGCTGGGAGCATGGTTGGGAGCATGCAGGACATGGGTGGAAGAATGCAGAGCATGACTGGGAGCATGCAGAGCGTGGCTGAGTGTGCAGAACATGGCTGAGTGTGGAGAGCATGGCTGAGAGTGTGCAGAGCATGGCTAAGAGTGTGCAGTGCAGAGCATGGCTGTGTGTGCAGAGCATAGCAAGGAGTGGGCAGGGCAAAGCAGAGTGCGCAGAGATTGGCTGGGAGCATGGCTGAGTGTGTAGAGAATGGCTGGGAGCATCCAGAGCATGTCTTGGAGCGTGCAGAGCATGGCTGAGTGTGCAGAGCATGGCAGGGAACTTGCACAAGATGGCTGGAAGCATGTAGAGTATGGGTGGGAGAGTGCAGACCATGACTGAGTTTGCAAAACGGGTCTGGAAGCATGCAGAGCGTGGCTGGGAGTGTGCAGAGAATGATCCGGGCGTGCAGAGCATGGCTGGAAGTGTGCAGCGCAGAGAATGGCTGAGTGTGCAGAGCATGGCTAGGAGTGTGCAGAGCATGGCTGATTGTGCAGAGCATAGCTGGGAGTGTGCAGCATATAGTGTGCAGAGCATGGCTGGGTGTGCAGAACATAGTTGAGAGTGTGCACCATGGCTGAGATTGTGGAGAGCATGGCTGGGAGTGTGCAGAGCATGGCTAGTGTGCAGAGCACGGCTAGTGTGCAGAGCATGACAGTGTGCAGAGCATGGCTGAGGATGTGTAGAGCAAGGCAAGTGAGCAGAGCATGACAGTGTGCCGTGCAGGGCTGAGGATGTGCAGAGCATGGCAGGGAGAGCACACAGTATGGCTGGGACTGTGCAGAGCATGGCTGGGAGTGGGGAGTGCAGAGAATGGCTGGAAGTGTACAGAGGATGGCAGGAAGTGTGCAGTGCATGACTGCGAGCATGCAGAGAATGGTTGGGAACGTGCAGAGCCAGGCTGAGTGTGCAGAGCATGGCTGGGAGCATGCAGAGCATGGTTGGGAGCATGCAGGACATGGGTGGAAGAATGCAGAGCATGACTGGGAGCATGCAGAGCGTGGCTGAGTGTGCAGAACGTGGCTGAGTGTGGAGAGCATGGCTGGAAGTGCGCAGAGCATGGCTGAGTGTGAGCAGCATAGTTGGGAGTGTACAGCATGGCTGGGAGCGTGCAGAGCCTGGCTGAGTGTGCAGAGCATGGCTGGGAGCACGCGGAGCATGGTTGGGGACGCGCAGAGCAAGGCTGAGTGTGCAGAGCATGGCTGGGAGCGTGCAGAGGATGGTTGGAAGCATGCAGGACATGGGTGGAAGAATGCAGAGCATGCCCGGGAGCATACAGACCGTGGCAGAGTGTGCAGAACATGCCTGAGTGTGGAGAGCATGGCTGGGAGTGCGCAGAACATGGCTGGGAGTGTGCAGTGCAGAGCATGGCTGAGTGTGCAGAGCAGAGCAAGGAGTGGGCAGGGCAAAGCTGAGTGTGCAGAGATTGGCTGGGATCATGGAGAGCATGGCTGAGTGTGCAGAGCATGGCTGGGAGAGTGCAGAGAATGGCTTAGTGTGCAGTGCAGAGAATGGCTAAGTGTGCAGAGCATAGCAAGGAGTGTGCAGTGCATTGCTGGGAGTGTGTAGAGCATGGCTTAGAGTTTGCAGAGCATGGCTGAGTGTGAGGAGCATAGTTGGGAGTGTACAGCATGGCTGGGAGCGTGCAGAGCATGGCTGGGAACGTCCAGAGCATGGCTGAGTGTGTGCAGTGCAGAGAATTTCTGAGTGTGCAGAGCGTAGCAAGGAGTGTGCAGACCATAGCTAGGATTGTGTAGAGCATGGCAGAGAGTGTGCAGAGCATGGCTGAGTGTGCGGAGCATAGTTGAGAGGGTGCAGCATGGCTGGGGATATGCAGAGTATGGCTGGGAGTGTGCAGAGCATGGCTTGGAGGGAGCAGACTATGACTGAATGTGCAGAGCATGTCTGGGAGTGTGCAGAGCATTGCTGGGAATTTGCAGAGCATGACTGGAAGCATGAAGAGCATGTCTGGGAGCAAGCAGAGTATGGCTGACTGTGGAGAACATGGCTGGGAGTGAGCAGTGCAGGGCATGCTTGGTGTGTGCAGAGCATTGCCTGGAGCGTGCAGAGTATGGCTGAGTGTGCTGAGCATGGCTGGGAGCATGCAAAGATATGCTAGGAGCATGCAGACTATGAGTGTGCAGAACATGGCTGGGAGTGTGCAGAGCATGACTGAATGTGCAGAATATGGGTGGGAGCATACACAGCATATGCAGAGCAAGGTTAAGTGGGCAGAGCATGGCTTGGAACGTTCAGACCATGACTGCATGTGCAGAGCATGACTCGGAATGTGCAGAGCATGGCTGAGTGTGCAGAGCATGGCTTGGAGCATGCAGACCTTGACCGAGTGTGCGGATCATGGCTGGGAACGTGCAGACCATGGCTGATAGTGTGCAGTGCAGAGCATGGCTGAATGTGCAGAGCATGGCTCGGAGTGTGCAATGCAGAGCATGGCTGGGAACATGCAGAGCAAGGTTGAGTGGGCAGAGCATGGCTTGGAGCATGCAGACCGTGACTGAGTGTGCAGAGAATGGCTGGGAGTGTGCAGAGCATGGCTGAGTGTGTAGAGAATGGCTGAGGGTGTCTAGAGCCTGGCTTGGAGTATGCAGACCATGGCTGGGAACTTTCAGAAGATGGCTGGAAGAGTGAAGAGTAGAGAGTGCAGACCATTGCTGTGTTTGCAAAGCAGGGCTGGAAGCGTGCAGAACATGGCAGGGAGTGTGCAGAGCATGCTAGGAGTCTACATTGAACAGCATGGCTGAGTGTGCAGAGCATGGCCTGGAGCATGCAGACCATGACCGAGTATGTGGATCATTGCTGGGAATGTGCAGACCATAGCTGATAGTGTGCAGTTCAGTGCATGGCTGAGTGTGCAGAGCATGGCTGGGGATGTGCAGAGCATTTCTGGGAGTGTGCACTGCAGAGCATGGCTGGGAACATGCAGAGCAAAGTTTGGTGGGCAGATCATGGCTTGGAGCATGCAGACCATGACTGAGTGTGCAGAACATGGCTGAGTGTGTAGAGAATGGTTGGGAGTGTCCAGAGCATGGCTTGGAGTATGCAGACCATGGCTGAGTGTGCAGCATGGCTGGGAACGTTCAGCAGATTGCTGGAAGAGTGCAGACCATTGCTGTGTTTGCAAAGCAGGGCTGGAAGCGTGCAGAACATGGCTGGGAGTGTGCAGAGCATCCTAGGAGTCTGAAGTGCAGAGCATGGCTGAGTGTGCCAAGCATAGCTGAGTGTGCAGAGCATGACTGAGAGCGTGCAGAGCATGGCTGGGAGTGTGCAGAGCATGGCTGGGAGTGTGCAGAGCATGGCTTGGAGCATGCAGACCATGACAGAGTGTGCAGATCAGCGTTGGGATTGTGCAGACCATGGCTGGCAGTGTGCAGTGCAGAGAATGGCTGATAATGTGCAGAGCATGGCTGGGAGTTTGCACTGCAGAGAAGGCTGGGAACATGCAGAGCAAGGTTGATTGGGCAGAGCACAGCTTTCGAGCATGCAGACTGTGACTGAGTGTGCAGAGCATGGCTGAGTTTGTAGAGAATAGCTGAGGGCGTCCAGAGCATTGGCTTGGAGCGTTCAGACCATGGCTGAGTGTGCAGAGCATGGCTGGGAGTGTGCAGAGCATTGCTGGGAACTTGCAGAGCATGACTGGAAGCATAAAGAGCATGTCTGGGAGCAAGCAGAGTATGGCTGAGTGTGCAGAGCATGGCTGGGGATGTGCAGAGCATTTCTGGGAGTGTGCACTGCAGAGCATGGCTGGGAACATGCAGAGCAAAGTTTGGTGGGCAGATCATGGCTTGGAGCATGCAGACCATGACTGAGTGTGCAGAACATGGCTGAGTGTGTAGAGAATGGCTGGGAGTGTCCATAGCATGGCTTGGAGTATGCAGACCATGGCTGAGTGTGCAGCATGGCTGGGAACGTTCAGCAGATGGCTGGAAGAGTGCAGACCATTGCTGTGTTTGCAAAGCAGGGCTGGAAGCGTGCAGAACATGGCTGGGAGTGTGCAGAGCATCCTAGGAGTCTGAAGTGCAGAGCATGGCTGAGTGTGCCAAGCATAGCTGAGTGTGCAGAGCATGACTGAGAGCGTGCAGAGCATGGCTGGGAGTGTGCAGAGCATGGCTTGGAGCATGCAGACCATGACAGAGTGTGCAGATCAGCGCTGGGATTGTGCAGACCATGGCTGGCAGTGTGCAGTGCAGAGAATGGCTGAGAATGTGCAGAGCATGGCTGGGAGTTTGCACTGCAGAGAAGGCTGGGAACATGCAGAGCAAGGTTGATTGGGCAGAGCACAGCTTTCGAGCATGCAGACTGTGACTGAGTGTGCAGAGCATGGCTGAGTTTGTAGAGAATAGCTGAGGGCGTCCAGAGCATTGGCTTGGAGCGTTCAGACCATGGCTGAGTGTGCAGAGCATGGCTGGGAGTGTGCAGAGCATTGCTGGGAACTTGCAGAGCATGACTGGAAGCATAAAGAGCATGTCTGGGAGCAAGCAGAGTATGGCTGAGTGTGGAGAACATGGCTGGGAGTGTGCAGTGCAGGGAATGCTTGGTGTGTGCAGAGCATTGCCTGGAGCGTGCAGACCATTGCCTGGAGCGTGCAGAGTATGGCTGAGTGTGCTGAGCATGGCTGGGAGCATGCAAAGCTAGGCTGGGAGCATGCAGACTATGAGTGTGCAGAACATGGCAGGGAGTGTGCTGAGCATGATTAAGTGTGCAGAGCATGGCGGGAGCGTGCTGAGCATGACTGAATGTGCAGAATATAGGTGGGAGCATACACAGCATATGCAGAGCAAGGTTAAGTGGGCAGAGCATGGCTTGGAACGTTCAGACCATGACTGAGTGTGCAGAGCATGGCGGGAGCGTGCTGAGCATGACTGAATGTGCAGAATATAGGTGGGAGCATACACAGCATATGCAGAGCAAGGTTAAGTGGGCAGAGCATGGCTTGGAACGTTCAGACCATGACTGAGTGTGCAGAGCATGACGCGGAGTGTGCAGAGCATGGCTGAGTGTGCAGAGCATGGCTTGGAGCATGCAGACCTTGACCGAGTGTGCGGATCATGGCTGGGAACGTGCAGACCATGGCTGATAGTGTGCAGTGCAGAGCATGGCTGAATGTGCAGAGCATGGCTGGGAGTGTGCACTGCAGAGCATGGCTGTGAACATGCAGACCGTGACTGAGTGTGCAGAGCATGGCTGGGAGTGTGCAGGGCATTGCTGAGTGTGTAGAGAATGGCTGAGCGTGTCTAGAGCCTGGCTTGGAGTATGCAGACCATGGCTGGGAACTTTCAGAAGATGGCTGGAAGAGTGAAGAGTAGAGAGTGCAGACCACTGCTGTGTTTGCAAAGCAGGGCTGGAACCGTGCAGAACATGGCAGGGAGTGTGCAGAGCATCCTAGGAGTCTACATTGCACAGCATGGCTGAGTGTGCAGAGCATGACTTGGTGTGTGCAGAGCATGGGCTGGAGCATGCAGACCATGACCGAGTGTGTGGATCATTGCTGGGAACGTGCAGACCATAGCTGATAGTGTGTAGTTCAGTGCATGGCTGAGTGTGCAGAGCATGGCTGGGGATGTGCAGAGCATTTCTGGGAGTGTGCACTGCAGAGCATGGCTGGGAACATGCAGAGCAAGGTTTGGTGGGCGGATCATGGCTTGGAGCATGCAGACCATGACTGAGTGTGCAGAACACGGCTGAGTGTGTAGAGAATGGCTGGGAGTGTCCAGAGCATGGCTTGGAGTATGCAGACCATGGCTGAGTGTGCAGCATGGCTTGGAACGTTCAGAAGATGGCTGGAAGAGTGCAGACCATTGCTGTGTTTGCAAAGCAGGGCTGGAAGCGTGCAGAACATGGCTGGGAGTGTGCAGAGCATCCTAGGAGTCTGAAGTGCAGAGCATGGCTGAGTGTGCAGAGCATGACTGAGAGCGTGCAGAGTATGGCTGGGAGTGTGCAGAGCATGGCTTGGAGCATGCAGACCATGACGGAGTGTGCAGATCAGGGCTGGGAACGTGCAGACCATGGCTGGCAGTGTGCAGTGCAGAGCATGACTGAGAATGTGCAGAGCATGGCTGGGAGTTTGCACTGCAGAGAAGGCTGGGAACATGCAGAGCAAGGTTGATTGGACAGAGCACAGCTTTCGAGCATGCAGACTGTGACTGAGTGTGCAGAGCATGGCTGAGTGTGTAGAGAATCGCTGAGGGCATCCAGAGCATGGCTTGGAGCGTTCAGACCATGGCTGAGTGTGCAGAGCATGGCTGGGAACTTGCAGAAGATGGCTGAAAGCGTGCATAGTATGGGTGGGTGAGTGCAGACCATGACTTAGTTTGCAAAGCATGGCTGGGAGTGTGTAGAGCATGGCTGAGAGTGTGCAGAGCATGATTGAGTATGCAGAGCATGGCTGAGTGTGCAGCGCATGGCTAAGGATGTGCAGAGCATCACAGTGTGCAGAGCATGGCTGAGGATGTGCAGAGCATGGCTGAGTGTGCAGAGAATGGCTAAGGATTTGCAGAGCATGGCTGATGATATGTAGAGCGTGGCTGGGACTGTGCAGAGTATGGCTGTGTATGCATAGCATGGCTGGGAGTGTGCAGAGCATGGCTGAGGACATTGTTAGTGTGCAGAGCATGACAGTGTGCGGAGCATGACTGAGGATGTGCAGAGCATGGCTGTGGGGTGTGCAGAGCATGGCTGAGTGAGCAGAGCATGGCTGAGGATGTGCAGAACATGACTAGTGTGCAGAACATGACAGTGTGCAGAGCATGGCTGGGAGTGTGCAGAGCATGGCTGGGAGTGTGCAGAGCATGGCTGAGTGTGTAGAGAATGGCTGAGAGCGTCCAGGGCATGGCTTGGAGCGTGCAGACCATGGCTGAGTGTGCAGAGCATGGCTGGGAACTTGCAGAATATGGCTGGAAGTGTGAATAGGATGGGTGGGTGAGTGCAGACCATGACTGAGTTTGCAAAGCAGGGCTGGGAGTGTGTAGAGCATGGCTGAGAGTGTACAGAGCATGATTGAGTATGCAGAGCATGGCTGAGTGTGCAGCGCATGGCTAAGGATGTGCAGAGCATCACAGTGTGCAGAGCATGGCTGAGGATGTGCAGAGCGTGGCTGAGTGTGCAGAGAATGGCTAAGGATTTGCAGAGCATGGCTGATGATATGTAGAGCGTGGCTGGGACTGTGCAGAGTATGGCTGTGTATGCATAGCATGGCTGGGAGTGTGCAGAGCATGGCTGAGGACATTGTTAGTGTGCAGAGCATGACAGTGTGCGGAGCATGACTGAGGATGTGCAGAGCATGGCTGTGGGGTGTGCAGAGCATGGCTGAGTGAGCAGAGCATGGCTGAGGATGTGCAGAACATCGCTAGTGTGCAGAGCATGACAGTGTGCAGAGCATGGCTGGGAGTGTGCAGAGCATGGCTGGGAGTGTGCAGAGTATGGCTGAGTGTGTAGAGAATGGCTGAGAGCGTCCAGAGCATGGCTTGGAGCGTGCAGACCATGGCTGAGTGTGCAGAGCATGGCTGGGAACTTGCAGAATATGGCTGGAAGTGTGCATAGGATGGGTGGGTGAGTGCAGACCATGACTGAGTTTGCAAAGCAGGGCTGGAAGCGTGCAGAGCATTGCTAGGAGTGTGTAGAGCATGGCTGAGAGTGTGCAGAGCATGACTGAGTGTGCAAAGCATGGCTGGCAGTGTGCAGAGCATTGCTGTTAATGTGCTGAGCAAGACTGAGTGTGCAGAAGATGGCTGGGCGTGTGCATAGCATGGCTGAGTGTGCAGAGCATTGCTCAGAGTGTGTTCGGAGCATGGCTGGGAGTGTGGAGAGCATGGCTGGGAGTGTGGAGAGCATGGCTACTGTGCAGAGCATGACAGTGTGCAGAGCATGGCTGAGGATGTGCAGACCATGGCTGAGGATGTGTAGAGCACGTCTGGTGAGCAGAGCATGACAGTGTGCAGTGTAGGGATGAGGTTGTGTAGAGCATGGCTGGCACTGTGCAGAGCACGGATGAGTGTGTGCAGGCCATGACTGAGTGTGCGCAGAGCATGGCTGAGTGTGCAGAGCATGGCTGAGGATGTGCGGAGCATGGCTGGTGTGAAGAGCATGACAGTGTGCTGAGCATGACTGAGTGTGCAGAGCACGGCCAAGGATGTGCAGAGCATGACAGTGTGCAGAACATGGCTGAGGATGTGCAGAGCATGGCTGAGTGTGCAGAGAATAGCTAAGGGCGTGCAGAGTATGGCTGCGTGTGCAGAGTATGGCTGGGAGCGTGAAGAGCATGGCTGAGGGCATTGTTAGTGTGCAGAGCATGAGAGTGTGCGGGCATGGCTGAGGATGTGCAGAGCATGGCTATGGGATGTGCAGAGCATGGCTGAGTGAGCAGAGCATGGCTGAGGATGTGCAGAACATGGCTAGTGTGGAGAGCATGGCTGGTAGAGTGCAGAGCTAACCTGGGGCCGTGTAAAGTATAGCAGAGGTTGTGCAGCACGTGAGTGAGGTAACAGAGAGTAAATGAGGTTGCTGATGTGGATCAGATTTCAAAATCCTGAGTGGATTAGTAGAGTAACCATTTGAAAAAATCCAGTTTAAATACAAATAACCTCATTCAGACACTATAGCTAACAGAACAACCCAACAATGCATTTAACTTACACTGAACCCTTGAAGGGGGTCACTCGCAATTAGGAGGAGTCTGTTTGTGAAGTTAGGTACAGAACACTCCGCTCCTTGTAAGTGAATATATTTCAGAAGACAGAACTTCCTCTACCATCATCCTGGTTTAACGCCACAGCTCCAGCCTACATCAAGAATACATACCCCTCTTCCTCGCTGCTCTTGGTATGTTCCAATCTGCTACATGATCCTTAGGTTTACAAATGTTTAATGCAGGTCCTCCTCTTATATTGCTGGTCATACCTAAGCTTTCCATTGACATTTTTAAGACTGGAGGGATAACTTAGTTGGTCTCAACAACGAAATGGCCATTTTGTTCTAAAACAAAATGAGCGTTAAATGCTAGCAGACCTTACATTTACACACGATGGACTGTTTTCTAGCTCAGACCCTTCAAATGGTCACTTTAATGAGGGTAAAGTGGCTGTCAGACCCTATGCATCCACATTCCTTTGCGTTTGAAAAGGTACTTCCCAATCACCACAGTACCTGTCGCTCGCTTCTCGCTTGTGCCGAAGGGATCAGAAGAGGAAGAGGGGCAGCTGACTTGGTAGGCACTCAGCACTACTACTAAGTAGTCTCGTCCACCACCCCACCCCTTACCAGGGACTATGGCTCAACTCAGCCAGAAGTAGGGCTGTGCTGACGAGTCTTGTACTTGTTTAGATCCAGCAGGCATGAGACTCAACAGAATGTGGATTGGAATGTGGAGAGGACAGGGAGACGGTTGGAGGGAGCCCGGCAAGTAAGACCTGTTATCTGTATCGTCCTGACACTTCAATAAACCTACTTGGAAAAAGCAGAGACTTTGTATTGGCGACGAGTGGCACTTGTCAGGACGATACCCTCACCCATGCGTGCAGCTTTAAAATGGTGAGACGCTTTGGTTTGCGGCACGCTTCCTTGGGCCATTGGTGTACCGGTGTAACGTACACTTGTTCTTGGCTCTGACGCGGTGTTTTGTCCGCAGACTCTCTGTCCCGAAGTTTAGGAGGAAGGGCTCAAATTTTGGAGTGCGCGCGTCAGAGCTGCAGACTGCGCACGTTTTTGAGCACGGTTTTTGCTGTGGAAACCTACAGGTTGTTTACAACGTCCGGGCGATCCTTATCCATCCATTACGCAACACGGTGTCAACGCGTATACGGTGTCTCTCAGCGTTTCCGCAAGGATCAGTGGAATGCTTCGGAGGTTACCAGGCAACGCGCTTCGTACAAATTGAATGCACTAGAGAGTAAACGGTGGCACGCACACCACATTGCATAAAGCATGCGCTTCGTACAAGTTGAATGCAATAGAGAGTAAACGGTGATACGCACACCACTTTGCATAAAGCGTGTCATTTACATTTACACAAACTTTGTGTAATTTGAGTATTACATTGCATGATTTTGGATCATTTTGCCATCAATTAAATGGTGACACGCACATTTCATAATATTCGGTGTGTCACATTGGAATTACTGATTCTTACCCCATGCAACACTCCATTATACCACCTCCTGTTTTTACTCTGGACCCTGCTTCTTCGGAATCAGACTGGGAATTGTGCAAAGAGGGATTTGAGGCTTATCTTGATGCACTGGATGGCGATTCTTTTACTCACAAGAAAAAAATTGCCATTCTTCGACATTGTTTAGGATCAGAAGTCCATAAAATTTTGAAACACGTTCTCCAAGAAGTTGTACCTTTAGCAGAAGGAGAGGGAAATGGAGGAATTGATGAATATTCTTCAGCTATTAAGTCTCTTGATGCTAGGTTCAAAGCATGTAAGAATGTCATTATGGAGAGACACACGTTTTACAAAAGAGTTCAATTTTCTGGTGAATCTGTCGCTGGTTTTGTGGGTGCCTTGAGAATTTTAGCTGTATTATGCGATTATAAGGCATGTGAGGATGAAATGTTATGAGATCAAAAATGAACAATAGGAAGGTGCAAGAAACTCTATTATCAACACCAAATTTATCATTAGAAAAAGCAGTGGAAATTGCTACTAAAATACAAAACTTATATGGAACAAATGAACATATCTGATGACAAAGGATCACATCAGAGTGTATCTTTGGTTAAACAGAAGGCTAAGGAAAGTCACGCCAGAAACATCTTGTAAAAAAGAGAATTTTATAAAATCTGAATGCTATAGGTGCGGTAGCATGTTCCATTTAGGAAATGCGAGTGTGTGTCCGGCTTTGGATAAAACAAATCCCAAGTGCCTTAAAAAGGGTCATTTCGCTAGAGTATGCAAGGCAAAAGGTAAATTGGCATCTAACACAAGTGGCAAAGTTCTCAGGGTACTTAATGATAATGTTAGTGGTATTGAGTCAACCACCAGTGAGGAGGATGAAATATTAACCATTACTAACATATCTGGATTGAGTGAGGAAAATATATGTGGTGTATTTTCTAAATTGTCTATGAGACCTTTTTGCAACTTGTTTATTAATAGGAACGGAGTAAGAGTAATGGCTGATTCAGGTTTACCATATACTCTCTTGAGTGAAAGGAAATGGAAGGAGTGTTTTGATCACATTAAACTTAAGGAGTCTAACATAAGACTGGTGGGTTATGGAGGGAAACCTATAGAGGTGTTGGATGAGTATGAAGTCAAATTCAATTTTCAAGGAAGTAGGTCAAAGGGAACTGTGTATGTTGCAAAGGATGATATATGTTTGTTGGGGTGGAACGATCAAAAGAAATTGGGAATTTTACTTGATCCAAACAGTCCTGACCAAGTAATCTTGAGCAGAAACTACAAACATGTACTTTCAGTCAAAGATAACGCTTGGCAAGATGAATTTCCTGGTGTATTCAGGGAGGCACTTGGGATGTTCAAGGGTTTCACACACAAAATTAAGGTGGCAGATAATGCTGTTCCTCAGGTGCATAAGGTTCGGAGAGTATCTCTAGCTTTACGAGCGGAGTTAAAGAAGAAGCTCGACAAGTTATGCGAACAGGATATCATTGAAAGAATAGAAGCTTCTGATTGGGTTGCTTCAATTGTAATTCCTCGCAAAGCAAATTGATCAATGCGTATGTGTGTGGACTTGCGAGATCTTAATGCACAAATTTGGGTAGATCTTCACCCCTTACCTAACATCACTGAAATGTTGTCCACACTTAAGAATGCTAGTAGGTTTAGTTTGTTGGATATGGCTTCTGCATACCACCAGATCAATTTAGACCCTGAGTCAAGACATTTAACAGCATTTATTACACCTAAAGGTTTGTTTCAACTCAAGCGCATGCCATTTGGTTTGGCGTTGGCTTCAGCCGTATTTCAGAGGGTTGTGGATAATTTGTTAAAAAATCTGGAGGGAATCATTGCATTTCAGGATGATATCTTAATTTTTAGGAAGGATCAAAGTCAACATGATGAAAGGATGAGACAAGCCTTGTCAATTTTAAAAGACAAGGGGATCACTCTCAAGGCACACAAATGTAAATTTAACACAACATGTATTGACTACTTAGGTTACAAAATATATGAAGGGGGAGTAGAACCAAAGGCAAGTTTAGTTAAAGCTATTGAGGATTTTCAATCCCCATGCAATAAGGATCAAGTTAGGTCTCTTATGGGATTGATTGAATTCTATGCCAGATTTATTCCTACCTCTGGTGCAGTTGCTTTCCACTAGTGGTGCACAACATGCTTCTCCCAGAATAGCAAAATGGCAGTACAGATTACAAATGTATGATTACCACATTGAATCTGTGCCTGGAGCTACAAATTTACTTGCAGATTGTCTTTCTCGTCTTCCTAGTGAGTGTAAAAATAAGGAGGATGAAGAAGGGATTGATGAGGATGATGAGTTGGTTTGCTCCCTAGATTGTCACCTGGATGGTTCTGTGACTGAAGCTGAGTGGATGGAAGCGTGTTACAAAGATGAACAATTAAGTGAAGTTAAACAAGGAATTCTCCAAGGGTGGCCTGAGTGTAAACCTAGTCAAAAAGTAAGTGAGGCTTACAAACACATTTTTGGTGAATTATCAGTCGTTAATCAAATTTGAATGCAATCTGATATTCTGGTTGTATCGGAGAGTATGAGGAACAAGGTACTAACCCTGTGCCATGAAGGTCATGTAGAAATGCAGGCTATGAAGAGGAGAATTCGCAAGACCTTTTGGTGGCCAGGGCTGGATAAAAGTGTAGAACACTTTGTGAGAGATTGTTTAATGTGTGCAATAAGTGACAAGTCTCAAGTCACTTTGCCTACCCCTATTGAGGCAATAAAGGTACCTAATAAACCCTAGATCAAAATTGCTTTAGACATTATTGGTCCTGTTGTGTTGCCCAGTGGAATGGTGGAATATGGTGTGGTATTAATTGATTTTTACAGTCGTTGGCCCAAGCATAGATTTGTAAAGGGGACGAATTCTAAAAAAAATCATAGAATTCTTAAAATCTGTTTTTGATATGGAGGGAATCCCTGATGAAATATTGATTGATAATGGCTGTGAGTTCACTTTAAATCAATTTGCCAGTTTTCTGGTGAACATGGGCATTAAGCATGTCAAAACATCGCTGTATCATCCTAGAAGTAATAGTCTTGTGGAACGATTCAATAGAGTGATTAAAGAGAATGTGTGATTATCTAAGGCCAGTGGTTTGAATTGCAAAGTAGAACTGAAGAAATTGTTGTGGGTGGTGCATACTACCCCCAACGCAGATACAGGGGTATCTCCTTTTGCAGTATTGAGAGGTAGAGTTCCAGCAACCAAATTAACAAGACAGTGGATGGGTGAGTTTGCCATTGATGGGAGCTTGATTGAGAAGATTAGGAGAGGAGAGAGCAGGCTCATAATAAGTATAAGGAGGAACCAAGAAAGACAATTAGCGTGAAGGTGGGAGATTATGTAAAGGTTAAGAGTTCACGTATCATTCAGAAAGGAGAGTCATGATTTTCTGCGCCCAAAAGAGTTGAAAACGTTTGCACAAAATGCAGTTAGATTGAGTGATGGGAATTGGTGGAATAAGGAAAAATTGTCCATAGCTCGTGAAGTGGAACTTAAGAATAAAGGAAAATGTGTGGGTACTGGCAAGGGCAAGGTTGTGGAAGTCAAGATGGAAGATCTAAAACTGAGAGCATATTCAAGGGATAAGAAGTTGCCTAGCAAATATCGAGATTATGAGTTATTTATTTAACTAGATGCGTTATGCGGCATCGTTGTTTTTATTCATTGTTTCTTTTCAAAATATTCAGTGTTATTTTCCTAGAAGGATGTGTTACTACTCATATGCATTTTCTTATGTAGTTTTTAAGGTTAATGTAAATATTATGTAATTATTTAGTCTTATAATTATCACATTGTATTTGTTGTTATGTTAAGGGGGAAGATGTGTTGGGTCTTGCCTTATGCCTTTGTCCTTGTGCTGTCTAGACTCATGCTTGTTGTCGAACCAGCAGGCACGAGAGTCAACAGAATGTGGATTGGAATGTGGAGAGGATGGGGGACCGTCGGAGGAAGCCTGGCGAGTAAGACCTATTATCTGTATCGCCCTGACACTTCAGTAAACCTACTTGGAAATAGCGGAGACTTTGGCCCTCATTACAACATTGGTGGTAACTGCCGCCTACCACCACAGCGACAGCCACCAACATGCCGTGGCTACCAGCCTCCAACCGCATTATGACTGTAGACGGAATACTGCCAGAAGGCTGGCAGAATTCTGTCGACAGTCAAGGCAGCGCCACACCAGCAAAACACCGCCTGGCCGTATCATGTTCCACGATAAGGCCTGGCGGTGTTTTTCTAGCAGACGCTGCTGCTGGAAGCACTGCTGCATCCCGTCTCCTGACAGAGGACCCCCTGCAAGCAGGTAAGTCGGGTTCTCCGACAGGAGAAGGGGTGAGGGATGTTGTGTGTGTGGTGGTGTGGGGGTCTGTTTTTGTATGCGTGCACGAGGGTGTGAGTCGCGTGGAATGCGTGCGTGAATGAATGTGAGTGTACGTGTCTGTTGTTCATGTGTGTGTGATGCAATGTATGTTAGTGTGTGTTGCAGTGTGTGGGTATGTATGTGTGCATGCATGGGTGGATGTGGGTATGCATGTGTGTATGAGTGTGTAAGTGTGCACGTGTGGGTGTGTAAATGTGCGGGGGTCGGGAGAGGGAGGAGGACACTGTGGACGGGGAGAGGGGCAGGGGAGACCCCTATTAGTGCCAGGGAAGAAATTCCCTGGCACTGATAGTGCCTACCGCCATGGTTTTTGTGGCGGTAGGATTGCCACAAAAACCATGGCGGTAGGCGGAGTCATAATCCTGAGGGTGGGATTGTGACGGCCGCCGGGCTGGAGACTGAAGTCTCCAGCCTGGTGGTTGTTACCACCCTGGCGGTCGGAATGGTACATTGGCGGTTTGGCTCAAGCCAAAACAGCCAATGTCATAATTTGGTGAAGGTACCGCCAGCCTGTTGGCAGAACCTTTCACCAATATACCGCCGTCCGCCTGGGTCGTAATGACCCCTTTGTAGTTACCTGGGATAATTGCTGGTAGAAGCGTCACCAACCTTACTTAAGGCAGAGACAGGAGTATAAACACCGCTGTTATGAACAAGTGAAAGCCCTTTATAGCACTGGACATGTGTGACACACACACACTCACTCTCTCTCCTCTACCCCTCTTGAGCAGCACTGTAAATAGTTGGTGTTCCAACCCATTTCTCTTTTCAGGGATGAAAAGCTGAGAATACCACGATAAAACTGAAGCGTGGGTCCTTCAACTTGACACACATTACTATGATGGAAATCTAAACTCGTTGATCTAACTAAACACTTAGGGCCCGATTTATACTTTTTGACACAAAACTGAGCTAACGCAGTTTTGCATCAAAAAGGTTAGGGCTGACTATCGCCATTTTTAACTCCACCTGGGCATCATATGTATACTATGACGCTGGGTGGCGGAAAAAATTGGTTAGAGTAATTTTTTCCAATGTTAATCATTGCGCCTTGTCGTAAGGCAAAATGACGTTAATTGAGGAAAAATGACTCTGATCCGGTTTACGACATGTACATATGTCACAAAACGGAAATGCACCATTTCTATCTGCAATAGAGTCAAAACCAGACGCTAACGGAGAGAACAGTGCAAAGGAGAGCCAAAATGGAGCCAGGAAGCCAGGAGAGACCCCAGGGAGACCCCATTCAACCAGGAACCAGCCAGGAGGACACAGACAAGACCCAGGGAAGGGCGAAGATAAAGAGGAAGTGTTGTTTCAGCGTAGAGGAGCATGAAATACTGGTGAGAGAGGTGACGGAGCATCAACTCTTCATCACCTCTAAATTGCCAATTGGAAGGAGAGAGGCAATCTGGCAGCAGACTGTGGATAAGATCAACAGTGTGGCAGAGGTCAGGAGAACTGTAAATGAGTGCAAGAAACGCTGGCATGACTGCAAGCGAAGGACAAAGGAAAAACTGGCATGAAACAGGAAGGCAGCACTGCAAACTGGAGGTGGGAGTCCAGCACCACAAGAGTACTTGGACGAGATGGAGGAGATGGTTGCAGCGGTCATCCCAGAGGAAATCATCACAGGAATACAAGGACAGAACAGCACAGACTACCAGGAAACACCACAAATGCAGGGTAAGTTGCATGGGGGAAATGAATGCTAAAATGTCAAGTGCAAGAAGGGGGAGGCACATAGGACTTACACGATGCATGTCAAAGGAGCGCCGAGGGACACAATGCACATTGAGCAAGTTGCACCATACCAACATAAGCTACATATGCACCTACGCCTTGGCAGTGCCATGCACCATGACACATACACAAACTGGACATATTTTGTACAGCAGGCCTAAATACCTACGTGTACATATGCAGCACATGGAATGGATGGCACGTATAATCACTGTGCCACTGGTTGTGACATCACAATATCCCTTAAATCAACACTACCAAAACCTCAGAGACCAGGTAGTCAGTCAATACCATTCCTGGGGTTACGTCATAGTGGTGTCCCTCGCAGTAACACCTTGCAATTGCCTTGCATCATTGCCCAAACGCATGTGTGCTGCATCTCACAGCACACAAGTCATTGCAACTGTCCCAACAGTACTCAGGCATGTGCCGGCAGCACCACCACACCACACATAGACAACACATCCACATGAGGCAGCAATCCCTACATCATGAAGTCAGGGTGTCCCCTGGGTGCATAGAACAATGAACTGAACAGGCACTGGGGGAATAGCAGGCTGGACCTGTATCATTGGTAACATGCCACTACCCAGACCAACTAAACTGAAGTAGTGTTGAACCACAAATCTTGATGCTGAACTGAAATGTGCCACTACAGAAAATATGTACCACAGATAGCAAACAGCAGGTCACAACATTCACAGGATGAGCCCACAACTACTCTGAAACGACCATGTCAGACACATGGGAATGGGGAAATAAACACACACATACAACACATGAGGTATGCCTGTGAACATAATGGCGGATAATTTCACTTCAAAGTGCAGGGGACGGTGCATGGGCAAGTCCGGTGTTGGTAAGACTGCCAGTGCAGTGTACCCTTTGCACTTGGCAGTATGAGTCACCCGTTGGGATGGCGGCTGGAAATCTTTCTGCTCATAGTAGCTCTGTGGGGCACTTAGTAAACATTGTTGATGGATCAAATAGAGTCAGTGCCAGTTTTGGGGTGCGTTGGGTGTAACAGGACATGCTGCACTCAGCCCTGCAAATCAGGCAGTGGAAAGGGCAAAGGACCAGGGTATTGGACCCCCTGCACTGCTCATGCCAAGTGCATGGACTGTGCAAGGGCACCCAGGGGCACACCACACCACATCAACAACAACCATTTCATTGGGCTTACACCACCATGCAAAGGCTGGTCGAAATGTGGAAACAGACCTGGAGGGTAGTGTTGAACGTAACACTGGTCTGGTGTCACAGGACAGATGACATAGCCAGTCTGTAAGCTGCTGGAAACCTGCCATGTCCAGGCCATTGGCCCATGGGACATTCCACATTGACAACAGTTGCCACTACCACCTGTGCTGTTGGGGGTGGTCAAATACACAATGGCAGTCAGGTGCCCCTTGGACTGATGCACTTGAAATGAGGGACCAGTATGACTACCTGCAGAATAACATCTAACTTCCTTCAGGCCCTGACCTAAGTACAACTCCTGTGAAATGACTATGTCCATAGACTCATTTACCATCGGGCACTGTCACATACACAATGATGTACACAGCAGAAATTTCATAGCCATACTGCCTATCCCTGGGTTCAACTCTGTGCTTGTGTCCCAAGCATATGACACATGAAGTAAGTGAGTACCCAAAAATTTTAGTTCGATTTTAACAAAACTAAAAAGAATTAAGAACACCTATCTTAACCCAACCTATCCTAACTATACATAACCAACAACAGACCCTAATGTTTCTATGCTACACTTACCTAACACATTTAATGACACACTCTAAACATTGCCCCTCCTATACCCCCTTATATTACAAGACACATGCAGGACAACATATACTAAACTACACATATACTACCTATTACTAAAGAAATATATATTTTTTGGGTATATTTTATTTTAATTGTTTTTTTTATAACACATAAAAGCCCCAACATCACCCCCACACCCCCCACATAGTAAAATGTAAAAAGTAGAAAACCCACCCCCCAAACCTACTTATACTAACTAAACCACTAACCTACAACTCACCCTCTAATACCCACTAAGAAACATTACAACAAATAAGGAGGGAGGGGACTGAACTGGGGATGTGAGATATTATGCCATTCACAGGTTGGCCCTCTTGAGTTTCTGCTTTATGAATTTCAGTCTTTTTGTGTTCTTCTCAACCTCCTTCTCAATACAGTCCAACTTCTTGAGGACCTGTGTGACTTCCCTCTGTAGTTCCCTGGTGGCACTCATGTCCATGGCAGCAGGTGTGGTTGGCTGTGGCACGGATGTTGAAGGTGCAGCACCTGGGGCAATTGTGATGGTGGCAGCTGTGGCCCCCTGCACGGCTGTGGTGCTTGGTCCTCTCCGTGTGGGCAGTGTGGGTCCCCCTTGTGTGAATGCCTGCCACTCACCGGTGAATCGCTCCTGGCGATAGCGGCATGCCATCCCCTGAGACCAGATTTCACTGCCAGTATGTGCCGATAGCGTAATGCCCTCTTCTGAAAGGCACGCAGTTTCTCGCTGTTCATGTTGGAAGCTGTTAAAATGAGACAGGCAACCATCAGTGTCAGCATTGTGTGGAATATGTACAGATTATTAGCTTACACTCTACATCGAATTGCACATGCACTCCAACTCACATTCCGGATAATCCAATGGCCCTGATAGCATAATTTCCTTGACACCACAGCCACCCACAACAAGATTAGGAAGCAAAAATATTAGATGTGCATTGATTTTGTGCCATGTGTAATAATGCAAAGGCAGCGTCAATTTCACATAGATCAGGGCCACTATTCCGCAGCATCTGTGTCAAATTTCAACCATACATCAGCAGTAACTTGAATCTCATATTGGGAGTTTGGGATGCAGCTGGCAACCATAAGGGGTCAGTGTTGATAGGTACACATGCAAGCCTGATCAAAATGACTGTCACCTACACTGTGAGCAACACATCTACCTACAAATGTGATTTTCCACCCCCTGTGCCTCAGGGGGATGGCCATGCAATTAATCATCTCAACTGACCAGGTCATCCACCAAGGCATGCCCACTCAGACATGGTGTCAGGGAGTGGACCATATGTTAGGAGGGCTCACAATTAGGAAGCTGGTATGCATAGGTCTATCACATCTACATTCATGTGTCCAGGTGTAGACACCCATCAATACCTGATCGGCCAATACCATTCCTCACACACCCATATCCATTCTAGCACACGTTTGGACTTGACCTGCATGCATGCCTATTACATTCCATATAAGTGTCACGTAAGTGGAGTACAATATTTGTGGCACCAAGCTGGGGGACAATTGCCCACCCAGTCCTACATGTACATTACAATACAGGGATGCACCAATTTGTCTACAAAATTGTGCATCACTGTGTTGTGAGAATGATGGTGTGTCCCAGGGCCAATATTTTCACAACGGTGCACATCTAAGTCACATATGAGCCTACGTGTGGCTTGTCATCACCTTGTTTACACGATGCTGCCCATTGAGCGCCACAAGCCTCACAAGATATGAATCTCTGCACATGCATGGGGAACCCTTAAATCTGAGACAGTGTCACCATCCAGCCTACTTTGATAGCTGATCATTTGAGAGCTCATTACTTCTAGCATTGGGTGCGACACACATGACTCACTCACACAAAAGCCGTAATAGACAGGGCAGAGATAATCACACTTACTGGATACATCTGGGTCCTCAAATCTTGCCACTTCACCTATGGTGTAGGGGGCAGGTCAACCTGAAAGATATGGATGGAAAACCATGGTTAGTATCATATCACTGTCACTACTAGTGGACAACATATTACAGTGTGTACTATTTCAGAGGAGTGAGCTAATTATCCAGGTTGAGGACAGTGCAACAGACACGCCACTGCAAACTCGCAATGAGACTGACAATCAGGTGAGTGAAAGCCACACATCTGCACTCTTACACTGGGCTTGAGACTCATGTAGTGCTACACTCTGCAACAACCATAAGTGGCCAATCTGTAGAAGATGGAACTCCATGGAATGAGGGGGAGTTGGGTGCCAGATACATGACACTATCCTAGTGCTCTTCAAGACAACTGACTCTGGTATTCTGGCTTGTCCTGCAAGTCACACAGAGGCACTTTGTGAAGGAAAAGCGGCTCAATTTTTTGTCTGCAATTTCCATGCATTGAGTAATCTATGACTGATGTGTCACAGTTGTCTGATGGTATCAACTGCCCCATTGTCAGTGCTCCCTAAAGTGGGTATGCCCCCTTTACAAACATAATGGCAGGGATAATGTATGTGAAATTATGGCAATGTAGCGCCATACATGGATTGCCCTCCTTTGTAATCACAATCCAGTTGCATATGGTATGCTGGTGGTGTCTTGGCCTATCATACATGACACAATGCTGGGGCACAGATGTTGCCATGGCTCCTGATATGTGTGACTTAGTGATGGTTGTGCATGACTCACCTAACATCTGACTTGCATTGGTAAAATGGTAGGACATGTGAACCTCATGTTTATACTGGCACAGTGACACTTCATTCTGGTTGCATGCAACCTGTCCACAAGCATTGGATGTAGCACACCAACACATCTGCTACTGTCATTCAAGTGCGGTGAACAGTAAATAGTTTGCCAATGGGAGACTCACCAACGGGTCCACCAATCACCACACCAAGATGGTCTGGCAGATCCTTCTCTCTGGCCACCAGATCTGCCCAGCGATGCTTCAGCTGGTGGTCGTTGCGGCTGCTACGGTACACCCTCTTCAGGTGGTGGAGCACCTTGCCTCACCACAGCCACCTTGCCTCCGTCCAGTAGCCCTGTATCACACGGCCCCCCATTTGCAACATTAATGGGAGGTAGTGGGCTACCAGACACACAAAGCCTCCCAGCTCCTCCTCCCCATCCTAGTCTGCCTCCCCCTACCAGACATATCACTGGGGTACAGGTTGACAAAAATAATGATTGTAAGAAAAAATTAAGTAAAGGAAACTTAACGCCCAAAAATAACAATCCCAACAAACCCAACTTCACAACTAACCCGGACAGAGACCCACAGTACAGGTACAAGGAAAAATACAAATAACACAGAAATCCACTAACACTGGGACAAAGTATAGTCAAATACTACAGAAAACACAACAGGGGGGACACCACAAGATACAAAACAGAGCAATAACACACCACTAACTCCAATACACACCCACAGTCAAAAGAGGCACAGACTGTAAAGAGAAAGTGAAAGTACACCCACTGTACCATGCCTGTACAGAGGATTTCCTATTACATCACTTCCTTCCCCCATCCGTCACATTTTTTGTAATGCGTGTATTTATTTGATGCGTTTGATATATTACTTTTTTAACTGACGCATTACCTTTATGCGTCGATTTAACAGTAAATCAGCATTGAGATGAGTGCGAATGTGGGAATCACACTAATGGCCCATGGGTCATATACTTTGTGTTTTCGAAGCATTTGCGTAATTTTTTTTTACTTTATTACTGATTGCGTGATTTTTTCCATTGTCAATGGATGCACCCTGTATCAACATACAAATAGAATGGACGGGGAAGCAGTGTGGCACTTTGTGTATGGGCACATGTGGTAGTCCATACAACAATGTGATTTGGGTGTGATTGATCTGTTACACCAATGTGTGTGTTACAGAATCAACAGCATGCAAATGTATTCACATCATACATATATGTGTATGTGTGACAACAGTGTATCCACATGTGTATGGCAGTCAGTACTATGCAAGAGTAATAATTTGTGATTGTGAATTGTGTTCACTTATGTGCTGTATGTAGTTGTCTTGCAGAGCATCACATTTCAGACGACATACACAGCTTGGGCATTGTTGATGATGGCTGATGAATGCTATCTAGCAAATGTTACCCGACAACTGACTGCATATGTTGATCTTGAATATATGGTGACTTGTGTGTGAACCCCACATATGTCTGACATGTGTTCATATTTGGTACATACTGTGATTGACACACTCTGCCTACATTCCGACCATATCATGTACTGAATACAATAGTAAGTTCAAAGTCATTACATTTAGCATTGTAATAATAATTTTTGTGTGGTGGACCTGCAGCCCTAGCTGCATATGTTCTCATCCATTCTGATGTACATTCCACAAACATGTCCGTCCAAAGAGTGAGGTCATGTGTACCCTGTGACAGGATTGGGCCCCATGGCAGTGGCAGGACTGATTTCCATGGATATACTGCACAGGCTCCATTTCTCCCATTGCTTGTCATACCTGGCCTAATCATGGTGACCATTGTCACCAATGATGCCCCCCCCGTCACACATGCTTCATGCAGCCACTGCAACTCTCACACTGAGTTGTGTCAGTGGTCTGTTCAAAAATTACAGTCTCACCTTGATTTGACATCCACTGCCTCACGTGTGAGCCCCATGTTTATCTCCTATTTGGACATGTTGTAGTTGTGTGTGGTGAGCTATTGCTGTACAAGTTGTCAACATGGATGTAAATAATATGTTATGGTCCATAGATTGTGTCCTACAGTTGTCACCTTCAAGTGATGAGGCTATTTGTGAAATGAGTGATGGTAGCAGTTCAATCTTATGCATCAGATGTGATGTTGCTTCTGTACTAACAGAATAGTGTTTGTGACATGCTCCCTGAGGTTAGACTCACAATTCTGTGGTATATGTTGTGTAGATTGAAGAGACCAAAGCTGGATTTTGTGAATAAGTGAGGTATTGATTGGCAAAATCTACAAGGTGAGTTACATGATTATCAAGTGAAGACGTTTTCAACGATGTGCAGTCTGTGGCGTATCCCAGCAGCTGTGTTGTGCTGTTCCCCCTCATATTCTTCTCCACCATCCTCCTCCTCCTCCTCAGGCAGGTATCAACCTGCTCATAAAAGGGGACGTTCATCTGCACATGTATGTTGTGCAGGATGGCACATGTCAAGAGTATCTTGTAGACGATGTGTGGGGCATATAAAAGGCTGCTTCCTGTGATGTCCAGGCACCTGAATCTGGACTTCAGGGTGTCAAATGTCCTCTACACAATAGTCTGTGTCCTACGATGTCCCTCATTATATGCACGCTCTGCTTCTGTGCTTGTGTTGGGAAACGGGGTCATTATCCATGGCTGTATGCCATAACCCTGATCCGTTGCAAAATATTAAAGTAAGTTGCTGTTAGGGCTTGCAACAGATATGTTATGTAGCATAAAAGTTGATATTTAGAGCTGGTTGTGGCTCATATGTATTTGTGGTGTGAGTTCCAATCCTTGTGTAATGTTTCCACAGCACTAGGTTGTTGGACATGACAATCTTGTGTTTGGCTCTAGGACCTGGGACATATGATTTGGATTCCACACTGATTGTCATTATGTAGGTACTATGCGTTGTGTAGTGCACCTGTGTCCCAGTGTGCTTTCACTAGAGGGGACATGACACATCCTCACAACACAATGGGGTCAGATGTAGTGGCAACATGGTAGCACTACAGAGCCTGGACATCCCATCCCTTTTGACGTGTCTTTGCAGATGATGTGTGACACTTAGGGCCTCATTCCGACCCTGGCGGCCGGGGGCAACGGAAGCACCGCCAACAGGCTGGCGGTGCTTCATTGCCCATTCTAACTGCGGCGTTAAAGCCGCGGTCAGAAAAGGGAATCCGGCGGTTTCCCGCCGGATTTCCCCTGCTTGGGCAGAACCTCCATGGCGGCGCTGCAAGCAGCGCCGCCATGGAGATTCCGACCCCCTTTCCGCCATCCTGTTCCTGGCGGTTTCTACCGCCAGGAACAGGATGGCGGGAACGGCATGGGCAGTGCAGGGGCCCCCTAACAGGGCCCCAGAGAGATTTTCACTGTCTGCATTGCAGACAGTGAAAATCGCGACGGGTGCAACTGCACCCGTCGCACCCCTGCAACACCGCCGGCTCCATTCGGAGCCGGCTTCAATGTTGCAGGGCCTTTCCCGCTGGGCCGGCGGGCGCTCCTTTGGCGGGCGCCCGCCGACCCAGCGGGAAAGCCAGAATGGCCTCCGCGGTCTTTTGACCGCGGAGCGGCCAAGTGGCGGTTCCCGTTTGGCTGGCGGCGGTTGAAACTCAGAATGAGGGCCTTAGAGCCTTTGAAATTGGCAAGTGAGAATGCACAACAGGTCTCCAGAATTGGCTGCACTGTCCTGCAACAATGGTTTGTAATTTCAAATGAACTTTTATACAATTCTGAAATATTTCTTCACCTCTCAAATAAAAGCAGAGAAGTTTGGCAGAATGAGACAGTGTTAGCGCGTCGGACCTTATTTGGTTTCTTATCTTTAATTTATAAGGGGACGCGTTCGAGGTTCAATGGATCTTTTGACTACGCTTAGAGTGGTTCCCACCATGAACTCCAAATTTAACACAATTTCATCAAGAACTTTGATAAACCACATCAAATATATTTGGAGTCAGTAATCTTCACACACCATGACCCATTTGGCCACAAATAACCACACCTTGATTTAAAAGTTAGAATGTTTATTTCCTTAAATTAACAATGCTATTGTCAGGTAAATTAATCTCAAAACTATATGAAAAACATATCAAAAAAGCACTGGTTGACCAAATCTTCTAACGAATCTCAATTTCGCAAGGGCATTAATCACTAAACATTCAACATTCACAGTACCAATTAGGAGCAAGAAAAACTGCATAACACAGATTTCAAACATTTAGATTCAGAACATCAATTGTTACTGATAAATTAGCAACCATTCTATGTGGGTCTCCCTAACTAACCTTCTGATTAGAATAGCATGTTTGGGCTTCATGCAAAAATAGTTTTAGTCAAAGTTAATTTGGAAAACGTCTAACAATGGCTCTATCAAAACAGCAATTGGTATCTAGAGAAAGAGAACATAATCTACAACAAATACATTAACATGTTGTTATACTTCTCCTTAAATTGGATCAGCAATCTGCGATTCTCTTCATCAGTCGGACATCAGCTGGATCAGCATCAGCAATCCGGCAGTGAAAGGGGAATGGTTCAGAATTGGGGACTCTATGCTCTCCGAACCATTTAGCATCAAAGTTAAACCATGAAGTTAAAGACTGAAACTATCATCAGAAACTTGTCCAGATCCTCAGACAGAATAAAAACACCTCTCAGGATAAAGTCAAAGTAGGAAAGTCAGTAATGATAGTAGCAGTAATGATGTCTTCTCTTAGTGCAGTCGGGTTAAGTTAGAATCGCCTAAAAGGTTTCTCACGTTTCCATTGGTCCAAGAATCGTACGTTTACCTTTAGTCCAATAGAAATGAAGCCTCATATCTAAGATATAACTAAACTATCTTTCATGTCGATGATTGGCTGCTCTTCTCCTGTTCTCATCCTCAGACTTGTCAGGTAACACTTTTTTTATCCATCCGTACTGCAGTCAGTGCATCCATTTTCAGTTCCAGGGAACATCGCTGTCTCATGCTTCAAACTATGCATTGTTTCTATTACTTGGACAAGATTTTCTAGCAAGCATTTCTCATGAGAAAGTTAAAGACAACTGCTAACGTTTGGTCAACTCAGCGCAAACAATACATGTATTGATTTCTTCAGGCGTACATATCTCATGATACTAGACAGTGCAGCTTAACATGAGGTTGTGCAAGTAGGCCCAAACCTCGCTAATTTAAGGACTACAATTAATAAAGCAAGGTACATAACACATAATCATTAGTATACCACATTACTACATTTGTCTTAATACGAACACTTCAATTAAAATGAAGATGCATTGAATAATGACATTTCTTGATCACTGATGGCCACTCAAGTGGGCACATTTTCGAAGTCGCACATTATTTTCTATGATAAGCAAATTAATATTTATTAGTGATAAACTCAGTGCTCACAGCAGTCCTCTGATAGTTCACACTCAAAAAACTATAGCATCTAAAATAAACTAGCACTATCAACTGACAGTCATTGGGTCTACCATGCTTTAGTGTGGGCAAAGCCCTATGCAAAATATGGACTCAGTGTTAAAGTGTATGGTTTGGCCCTAGGCAATGATAGATATTTAGGCCAATACTTATACTTTTTAGCGCCACATTTGCGCCGCTTTTTGACGCAAAAGCGCTGCAAACTTACAAAATACAATTGTATTTTATAAGTTTGTGCCACTTTTGCGTCAAAAAGCAGCGCAAATGCATCGCTAAAAAAGTATAATTATGGGCCTTAGTACTTAGATATCAACACATAATATAACATAAATATGTTTGCCCACATAATTAGTATCGGTATAAGTTATAGATATTTTTAAGACTCTTCGACAATTTAAAAGAAGAGCTGGTTCTTTTATTCTTCTTTGCTACTTCTGGACATTTTGGTATTGTTCTTACTAGTATTCTGAAAGTCCATGGTAATTTAGCGAGTTAGAAGTCCTCTTGTGTACAGCCAATACGTTTCGCCACATGTTGCCATGATGCTTAAGTATACACTCTGGAATAAAAAGAACGTAAACAGAGAAAATCAGAACGAAACAGTTATATCTTATTTGATTATTATTAGGTAAGCCTAATCAAATTGCAACCAATATCAATGACCGTACCAAGCTGGCAAGTCACTGCAAACTAGAGAACACTTAGGGGCATATTTATACTCCGTTTGCGCCGAATTTGCGTCGTTTTTTTCGACACAAATTCGACGCAAAACTAACTCCATATTTATACTTTGGCGTTAGACGCGTCTAGCGCCAAAGTTCATGGAGTTAGCGTCATTTTTTTGCGTGAACACCTTCCTTGCGTTAATGAGATGCAAGGTAGGCGTTCCCGTCTTAAAAAATGACTCCCAGGCATGTGCGTGGTATGTATACTCCCGGGCAAAAATGACGCCCGGGAGTGGGCGGGGCAAAAAAACCCGCATTTGCGCCTCTTTTTAACGCCTGGGTTAGGGCAGGCGTTAAGGGACCTGTGGGCTCAGAATGAGCCCAGAGGTGCCCTCCCCTGCCCCAGGGACACCCCCTGCCACCCTTGCCCACCCCAGGAGGACACCCAAGGATGGAGGGACCCATCCCAGGGAAGAAAAGGTAAGTTGTGGTAAGTATTTTTTGTAATTTTTTTTTGTGGCATAGGGGGGCCTGATTTGTGCCCCCCTACATGCCACTATGCCCAATGACCATGCCCAGGGGACATAAGTCACCTGGGCATGGCCATTGGGCAAGGGGGCATGACTCCTGTCTTTGCTAAGACAGGAGTCATGTTAATGGCGTCTGGGCGCCCAAATAAAATGGCGCAAATCGGGTTAAGACGATTTTTTTGCCTCAGCCTGACTTGCCCCATTTTGGGACGCCCAAACGCCATTTTTCCCTACGCCGGCGTGTACGTCGGTTTTTTTCACGCACACCTGGCAGCGCAGGTCGGCTAACGCCATTCAATAAATACGGCGCCCGCATGGCGCTTCAGAATGGCGTTAGCCAGCGCTAATTTTTTTGGCGCAAAACTGCGTTAGCGCAGTTTTGCGTCAGAAAGTATAAATATGGCCCTTATAGTCACAAATGGAAAGTTATAATAGAGCTAGTGTGGGCTCAAGCCTTGTGTGTTTATGGTTGTGTGCGTAGGTGGTGGTGCTATCTAGGGAAAGGTTGTGTGGGTGTGATGTGTGATTACATAGACTAGTAATTATTTTTTCAAAAACAAACTAATAAATTCAGCAGCCGAAATTCTTTGTTAAGCTCCTGCTGCTGTGGCAGCCGAATGGTAGGGGTGCAGGTTTGATTCCTGGCATGTCAGTTTCTTCCACCACCCTAAACGTACTAGTTCCTGATCTCTCTCTCACGTTTGCAAGTGCTTTTTCATGCTTGAATTCCTACCATTCGTTTCACCCTTTATCCCTTTTCTGCATTTCTCACTTCTGGTCTGGGTCAAAGTCTGATGATTAAAAAGTAGATGCTGGTTCTCAAAAATGACTACTGATACTGATGCCCGCTACCTGCAACCACCAGCACAAGTTGAGCACTTTCATTGATGCTGCCCATGCTTTCGTGTGTATGTGGTAAAATACTGCTACCACACTTGCTGTGTGCATATGTGCGACTGAATCTTTTATAATCGAACCTGAGATGACTTAATTAGCATACCTTCCTAAAATCTCACCTAGATTAAGTTAGTCAAAGTGGTCTAAAAATGTAATTAATCAAATGCAGGATAAAGAGACCACCAATTAAAAAAATCTCCTCTGTAAACCAGTAAGAGGTAGAGAAACTGGAGTAGTCATCTGCTATAATCTAATGCCATGTACAGTAATAGAGTAACCATCGCCTGGGATCTGATCAATGGAAAGCAAAAACTGTAATTTTCTTCTGTAATAGAGTAAAAGCGTAGAGTAAAGTGTGTAATTTTCTTGTCATACAGATGAAACACTCAAGATAATTTGCTGTAGTTTATGTAAGGTTAATTAACCTGAACTATCCCTAAGTAAGCTATGGTTGCAGGGGCATGTATCCTGTCATGTACTGGCTCTGCTTCCAGAGTGTACCTAGGTCTTCTGAGGCCTTGATTACTAGCCTGCGAAGAATTCAAACATGGCAGTCCGGTAAATGTTTAAACTGAGAAAGCAGGATCAAATCCCTGGAGCCCAAAGGGAGCTCCACAGTTGCCATTAACGCGATGGGTTCTTTACAAGGCCCGGTGCATAGTCCATAAAGCCCATCACAAGAATGGGCCGGGTATTTGTCTAACCTGTTGGTCCCACTTGTGTGATCTAAGGCACTTAGATCAGGTCCATGGGATTCCACGCTTAAAGGGAGGCTTGCTGCGAGGGTGAGCTCTTTGAGACTTACCACCAAACTCTGAAATGAGAACCTTCAAACGGGATGATTGAGAGTGGCACAGTTTCAAAAAGATATGAAGGCCCTCCTTTTGTGCTGAGCATCCTTTTATGATATTCCTTCTGTGGCCCTACCCAATGGTTTCTTGCTTTACAATAAATAAATAAAATAAGTACTCACCTTTTAATATCCACTGCATTGTAAAGAAATCAAAGTAATGTCCCTTTTTTAAAGGTAGAGAAAGTGTCGCAATTACCTGCAATCTAATGCAGAGTGGAGTGATAGAGTGATCGTTTTCTGTTATCTAAGGGAAGGTGAATATACCCGAGCATTCTTCTTCTGCAAAATAAATTAGAAAAATCTCCAACTGTAATCTAATACAAGCTAAAGCAGCAAAAGTAATAACGGCAATGTAAAGAAAGCTATTGCCTTCTGTTATCTAGTATGGACTAAAGTAATCTGATTAATGATCTTCTATCGAAATCAGTATAAATTAATTAAAGTAATCTTGTGCCTTATTCTCACGCCTATTAAAGTAATAAAAGTAATTTAGTACTGCAGTTAATTAAAGAGTAATGTAATTGGTGCTAAATACTTTCCATAACTAAATATATGGAAACGTAGTGAGACCACTACTATTGTCTGACATAATGTTGGTTAAAGTAAAGAAAACCACCCTTTCCTGTCATCCAATGCTGAATATAATAGTTAGACCAGGGGTCTCCAACCTTCTCTGTAGTGAGAGCTACTTCTGTTCAATAATGCTCATTGAGAACTACTAATATTAGTATTGTAATAGTGTCCACATCAGGCAGTATTTCATTAGTGGCCACCACATGCATAGTTACTACAAGCAATCACCTCAGTGCATTGGGCATAGTTGCCAGCTGTAATGTATAAACGGCTTTGTCAATATGGAATGCCTCTACATCATGGGTAATACAGAACAGCCAGGGCAGCAGTGTATCTGGGACCAAGGTAATAACATTTGTAAAACATATCCTCAGTGGCACATGATTTATCACTCAGATATCAGCTTTAAATATATTTTAAAGATTCATCCATTTTCCAAGTATCAGCTCATAAGTTCTGAAAATAAACACATTTTCATCTCAAATACACACTCTCGAGTTTGGTATACATATGTTAATTCAACCAAACAAAAACTTCTAATTCAGTGGGGTTGCCTCCACACAGGAGAGCTACTTACAGGTATCTGGTGAGCTACCAGTAGCTCAAGAGCTACTCGTTGGAGAAAGATGAATTAGACCAATCTCCTAGTATTTAATTCTGCTACAATAACCAGTATAATTTTCAGCAATGTGATTAAGGGAATACTTTTATACATGGTAAAGTATTTTGAATGTATAAGTGAATCGGAGTAATCTCCTTCTATAACCTGCTACAGAATGAAGTAACAAGCAATTTTCTGAAGTCAAATGCAGTCATGTAATCAAGGTAATCACACTCTGAAATCCAATGCAAGTTAAAGAGGTGAAGCGTGTTCTGCTTCTTTATGCAATGCTGAGTAAATCGACAACAATCATCCCCTGTGATCTAAAGTAGGGAATACTAAACAGTTTTAATCTAATGCAGGGTAAAGTAATCATGATATCCTCATTTGGCAATCTAACACAGGATGAAGTACTTAATGAAGGACACCTACTTAGAATGTTTACGTTCTGTAATTTAATACAAACTAAACAAATCTAGATAATATTTTGTAGTGCACTTAATTGTAAATTATTAATTGTAAATTAATCCCAGCAGTTCCCTACAATAAACTGCAAGAAATATAGTGACAGCAATTTTATTTTGTAATTGAATGTAGAGTATGATAATCAGAGTACCGTTTCTAATCAGATGCTCATCTTCTGTAATCTAGTACACAGTGAAGTAGTAAGAGTTATCACCCATTATGGAATGCAGGCAGGTATCATCTAAGTGAAAGGTTTCTGTAACTGGGCGCAGTTTGCATCTTAGCTGCACTGTATCTGATGTGCACAGCAGCTGCACATTCTTTTTCTGTTCTTTGTGTTTGACCGTAACTTGCATCCCTGCTGTTCCTGTTTGCTGCAGGAAAGAAGCCTGCATTGCTGCTGCTGTGTTCTATCTGTTTTGTGAATCTAGCAAGGCAGCGGCTTGTGCAGTATCTGTTCTATATTCAAGTGGGAGATTTGAAAATCGAGTTACAGACTGCAACTAATAATAGGGACTTTAGTGTGTCCACTGTATACACCCGTTATAACCCCTCTCAATGTGGGTTCTACTGGAATGCATACCAACAGGTAGGACTTGCCCGAGTAAACACAGTTTGTTGTCACTTCCACTGATAAATCTGGACGTTAAGCCCATTTGAGCCCCTTTTGGCTCTAGGTCAAGGACTTAATGACTCCACAAATGGCATGATTGGGGGCGGGTTATAAAACCTTGGTTATTTCCGCACTCACTGGAAACTTGACTTAAGTAAGAAACTGTCAAGAATCAGTTTGGATGGACATTGGATACTGAGGATGTCTGGGATATGCGTTGCCACGAGACGCTTCTAGGCATTGCCATGTGGTTTGCATAGCTTTTCCCTCAGAACCCTGTCTACATGTCCACCTGATGGCGGTAGTAAGACAGGGATAGGGCTCGGTGGGAGGATGAATTGCCCGCCATGTGCAACAGGAGCCAACAACAGACTTAAGAATGCTGTGTTGTTGCCTCATAAATCCTGCAGGTCTTCAAGCGGCGTGTACAGAATGCCTGTCAAGCAGCACTTTCCAAAGCGTGGCTCGCCAAATTCTGTATTTCTTTTGAGTCTTTCTTTTATTGTAATTAAATGATTATTTTTTCAAAGGCGTTTTCACATTAAACATGCATTACAACAATATATTTGTGTCAATCCTCCGTGAACACTTGTTTGAATAGTATACCAGTCTTTAGGCATTGTGACAAATTTAAAGCATTCATACAACAACATAATATTTTGACAATTGTTTTCCACACCCTTCTATCTAGCCCACTGATCCACACACAATGGATGCTGCTGTGGGCCTGCCAAAGCAACACCCATTGCATTTTGACGCTGCCCCAGATTTACGAGTTTCGTAACCTGAGGCAGCACCAAAATCTAACGCCACCCTAGGGTGCAACGAGGATAAATGTTTTCATTTCTCCTCGTTTTTTGCTCTATGTGTGTTGCATTCTGCAGCACACACAGAAAGAGCAAACCGCCATTTCAGATTGCTTTTTGTGCAGGAAGGTGTTCCTTCCTGCACAAAAACAATCTCCCCCTCAATGCAGCCATCCTTGCACAGTGGTGCTAGGGTTGCTGCGTTGACGCACAGCAGCAAATTCAGCGCCGGCGAAGGGGGAAAGACAAGGTACTCCGTAATTTATTAAATATGTTGCATCCCTGCGTTGTGAAAATTACGGTGCGCAACGCTGCCAAATTTGGTGCAGCGACGCGCACCATTTTCCCTTAAATCTGGCCCTAAAGTCTCTCAAAACCCTCTGAATCAATTGCAACAATATTCAGTGCTTAATTTGCAAAAATATTATAAAAAGACACATAAATAAAAATAAGTGCAGCAACTCGAAGGTTTCTGTAAGCCTGTGTTGCAGAATGATGGAGAGATCGAATACCCTGATTAGTCTTGATTCCTCTTTCTTCCTTCACCCTACACTTCCTATTTCTTAACCTTGCTTTTTCTGGTTCTTTTTTGTTCCTGCACATTCCCTTTGTCACTGTAACGTGCCTCGTCCTCCTTTCTTTCTTTATTACCTTTTTTTCCTCTCTCTTGCTGTCACGCACCGTCTGATGAAAAAACATAACTCCCGGCACAAATTAAGCACCGACAATACGTACTTGTCACTAAACAGCATCAGATCGTATTTTGTTTGTGATCTCACAATCTAGCAGTTTCCCACCTGTACACAGATTTTTCAACTTGCCCAATGTTTTTACAGTCAAATTTCATGGAAATGCATACACACAGTGGGACTCGTATAGTAGTTTGTTGTTTATAAAGGATAGGCGAAAATGCAAGTCCAAGAATTCGAAGTGATGTTGGTTAATCGATCGGATCCCCTATGGGCATCTGCCGACATGCAGCAAGTGGACAACTATGTGAATAAATGTGGTAGCCACTGGATTTGTGGGGCTAGTGGGGCTATGGATTTGATACATGGCTCTTCGTAGCCCAACTCAAAGTTTAATAAAATACTTGTGTCAATTCCCTCAAAGGGGAAGCGTGACCAGCATTTCATCCCAAATAATCTGCAGAACGCACTTCTCTCATTTTGACGACTAGCCGCAGTGCAGGGTCCCCAGCCCTAATGAATACAAAGCATTCCAGGCTGGGTCTAGGAAAGCGCCAGGCTGATTAGCATAACATAATCAGGTAACGCGGCCAGACGTGGCGAGACGTACACAGTAACAACAGAGCGGCAGGCGAACCCTACACACAGGCAGAGACATTGTTTGTGGCAGCTCACTTAATAATAACCCCGCGTGCTGCCAAGAAATGGAACGACCTCGCTGATTGGACCGCTCCGTTAAAATGCCGACGAGGCCCCGGCGCTTGAAGTAATGTGGGAAGGCGGGAAGGCAAGCTCTCGGGGACAGGGTCGTGCAAGGCCGTGTTCTTTCTACCCTTTTGTTCGAACGGTCGGTCTGCAGCAAAAGGTGTTGTGCAATTAGTCAGCAAGCCATACAAGAGTTGCAAGCTCACACCGCAGTACCGTGCTGCCCCAGCTTCCGAGACGCGGAATAACACAGCGATGGGAAATCCATAATACATGAACCAGATCAGGGTCCCGGGGTCCCCCCACATCAAACATTCATCACCCCGCCTACCCAGAAGCCACCTGGCTGGTGCTTGCTGCCTTCTCTGAGCAGCGGGTAGGTGGAATGTGCCATGCTGAAAATGTTTGCAAGGAAAAACAATCTGTTTTTATGCCCGGCACAGATTGAACTGCGCCCTTCTGGATCAATCTTATTTTATTTGCCAGAACCATTCGGTGCACCTATTACTCAGGTAGGTTGTCTGCTTCCGAGAGTGAATGAAATTCAGGAGCACAAAAAGTGAACGACAAGTGACAAGACACCTATAGATCTAAACTGATGTTTGCCCAGCTCTTTACACAGTGCTTTAAATGGGAAAAAATAAGTGCCGGTACTCATTAGCATGAACTAGTAGGGTGGTGGGCGGGGCTTAGAGCAAGACATGAGGGTACTTTATGACTTATATACCAGTTGCAGCACATCCCAAAGGCCCATGAGAAATGTATTTAAATAAACAAAACAAGTTAACTCGTTACACAAAACGAAAGCTAAACAATATTTTAACATTTCTTTTGTTTTGTAATATTTGCAGCTTCTTAATACCATACTGTTATTTGCTGTTTGTAGGAGGCTGGACTGGCTTGTAGTGAGTACCAAGGGGTACTTGCACCTTGCACCAGGCCCAGTTATCCCTTATTAGTGTATAGGGTGTCTAGCAGCTTAGGCTGATAGATAATGGTAGCTTAGCAGAGCAGCTTAGGCTGAACTAGGAGACGTGTGAAGCTACTACAGTACCACTTAGTGTCATATGCACAATATCATAAGAAAACACAATACACAGTTATACTAAAAATAAAGGTACTTTATTTTTATGACAATATGCCAAAGTATCTTAGAGTGTACCCTCAGTGAGAGGATAGGAAATATACACAAGATATATATACACAATAGCAAAAATATGCAGTATAGTCTTAGAAAACAGTGCAAACAATGTATAGTTACAATAGGATGCAATGGGGAAACATAGGGATAGGGGCAACACAAACCATATACTCCAAAAGTGGAATGTGAACCACGAATGGACCCCAAACCTATGTGACCTTGTAGAGGGTCGCTGGGACTATTAGAAAATAGTGAGAGTTAGAAAAATAACCCTCCCCAAGACCCTGAAAAGTGAGTGCAAAGTGCACTAAAGTTCCCCTAAGGACAAAATAGTCGTGTTAGAGGGAAAATGCAAGGAAAACACAAATCAGCAATGCAACAACGATGGATTCCTGACTGCGGGTACCTGTGGAACAAGGGGACCAAGTCCAAAAGTCACAAGCAACTCGGAGATGGGCAGATGCCCAAGAAATGCCAGCGGTTGGTGCAAAGAAGCTCTTACTAGGCTGAAGAACTGTGAATACTGCAGGAACGACAAGGGCTAGAGACTTCCCCTTTGGAGGATGGATCCCCCACGCCTTGGAGAGTCGTGCAGAAGTGTTTTCCCGCCGGATGGATGCCAACAAGCCTTGCTACACGCAAATCGTGCGTTTGGCGTTTTTGGACGCTGCTGGGGCCCAGGAGGGACCAGGAGGTCGCAAATTGGACCTGCAGAGAGAGGGGACGTCGAGCAAGACAAGGAGCCCTCACTGAAGCAGGTAGCACCCGGAGAAGTGCCAGAAACAGGCACTACGAGGATGCGTGAAACGGTGCTCGCCGAAGTTGCACAAAGGAGTCCCACGTCGCCGGAGACCAACTTAGAAAGTCGTGCAATGCAGGTTAGAGTGCCGTGGACCCAGGCTTGGCTGTGCACGAAGGATTTCCGCCGGAAGTGCACAGGGGCCGGAGTAGCTTGCAAAGTCGCGGTTCCCAGCAATGCAGCCCAGCGAGGTGAGGCAAGGACTTACCTCCACCAAACTTGGGCTGAAGAGTCACTGGACTGTGGGGGTCACTTGGACGGTGTCGCTGGATTCGAGGGACCTCGCTCGTCGTGCTGAGAGGAGACCCAAGGGACCGGTAATGCAGCTTTTTGGTGCCTGCGGTTGCAGGGGGAAGATTCCGTCGACCCACGGGAGATTTCTTCGGAGCTTCTGGTGCAGAGAGGAGGCAGACTACCCCCACAGCATGCACAAGCAGGAAAACAGTCGAGAAGGCGGCAGGATCAGCGTTACAGAGTTGCAGTAGTCGTCTTTGCTACTATGTTGCAGGTTTGCAGGCTTCCAGCGCGGTCAGCGGTCGATTCCTTATCAGAAGGTGAAGAGGGAGATGCAGAGGAACTCGGCTGAGCTCATGCATTCGTTATCTAAAGTTTCCCCAGAGACAGAGACCCTAAATAGCCAGAAAAGAGGGTTTGGCTACCTAGGAGAGAGGAAAGGCTACTAACACCTGAAGGAGCCTATCAGCAGGAGTCTCTGACGTCACCTGGTGGCACTGGCCACTCAGAGCAGTCCAGTGTGCCAGCAGCACCTCTGTTTCCAAGATGGCAGAGGTCTGGAGCACACTGGAGGAGCTCTGGACACCTCCCAGGGGAGGTGCAGGTCAGGGGAGTGGTCACTCCCCTTTCCTTTGTCCAGTTTCGCGCCAGAGCAGGGGCTAAGGGGTCCCTGAACCGGTGTAGACTGGCTTATGCAGAATTGGGCACATCTGTGCCCAACAAAGCATTTCCAGAGGCTGGGGGAGGCTACTCCTCCCCTGCCTTCACACCATTTTCCAAAGGGAGAGGGTGTCACACCCTCTCTCAGAGGAAGTTCTTTGTTCTGCCATCCTGGGCCAGGCCTGGCTGGACCCCAGGAGGGCAGCTGCCTGTCTGAGGGGTTGGCAGCAGCAGCAGCTGCAGAGAAACCCCAGGAAGGGCAGTCTGGCAGTACCAGGGTCTGTGCTACAGACCACTGGGATCATGGAATTGTACCAACAATGCCAGGATGGCATAGAGGGGGCAATTCCATGATCATAGACATGTTACATGGCCATATTCGGAGTTACCATGGTGAAGCTACATATAGGTAGTGACCTATATGTAGTGCACGCGTGTAATGGTGTCCCCGCACTCACAAAGTTCAGTGAATTGGCTCTGAACAATGTGGGGGCACCTTGGCTAGTGCCAGGGCGCCCTCACACTAAGTAACTTTGCACCTAACCTTTACCAGGTAAAGGTTAGACATATAGGTGACTTATAAGTTACTTAAGTGCAGTGTAAAATGGCTGTGAAATAACGTGGACGTTATTTCACCCAGGCTGCAGTGGCAGGCCTGTGTAAGAATTGTCAGAGCTCCCTATGGGTGGCAAAAGAAATGCTGCAGCCCATAGGGATCTCCTGGAACCCCAATACCCTGGGTACCTCAGTACCATATACTAGGGAATTATAAGGGTGTTCCAGTAAGCCAATGTAAATTGGTAAAATTGGTCACTAGCCTGTTAGTGACAATTTAGAAAGAAATGAGAGAGCATAACCACTGAGGTTCTGATTAGCAGAGCCTCAGTGAGACAGTTAGTCACTACACAGGTAACACATTCAGGCACACTTATGAGCACTGGGGCCCTGGGTTACCAGGGTCCCAGTGACACATACAACTAAAACAACATATATACAGTGAAAAATGGGGGTAACATGCCAGGCAAGATGGTACTTTCCTACACTGTTGTTTTTCAAAATACTATGGGCCCTATTTATACTTTTTTTAGCGCCGCATTTGTGCCGCTTTTTGACGCAAAACGGCGCAAACCTACAAAATACAATGGTATTTTGCAAGTTTGCGCCGTTTTTGCGTCAAAAAACGACGCAAATGCGGCGCAAAAAAAGTATAAATACGGGCCTATATATTCTTGAACGTGCACACAAGGAAAGAAACAAGCAGACACGCACACACAAAGCATTCCACACAGTCCTCCTTAAAGTCTTCCGATTCTCTCCCTCTTTCATTCGCTTTTCTCTCACACAAAAACACGCACATACAAGCAGGCAAACACACATACATAAGCAGACCCTTGTTCAAAAGACTCAGGTGGGATTAAATGCCATTGTAAACTGCTTTCCTCCCATGGCTTTCTTAGTTGTCACTTTCAGCTGGGCTGCCTCTATTCCTGTGTTTGCACAAATGCATACGATAGTGTAAATGTGATTGACAGCACAGGGCCTGAATGGACCCTGTTTTGTCAAACACAGCGTGATGGTGAATACATTAGGCACTTAATGCCTGCTGAATAGCTCAGCGGGGGTCAGTTTAGGGCTACAGAAGCACCTTAGCTGTCAGAGGTAGGTTCAACTCTGACAGCCTAGTGCTCTCCAGCACTAGCAGCTAATGAGCCTACCGTTCATGAGTACCGGTACTCTCCTTGGCAGCAGAGAAGTGCCGGTACTCAGAGTGGAAAAAATAAGAAGTGCCGGTACTCACTACCTGTGAGTACCGGCCCATTTAAAACACTGTCTTTACATAAACTCTACTAACAAGTTCTGTTGGACAAACGCTGAGGTAAACCTCCCACCCCTGCCACCAAAGTGTTTTGTAAACTCATTTTAGGCCGTGACCATTGAGGCGATGTGAAGGGTAGTTAGCGTCAGTGCGCTTTATAGGGTAAAGAAAGAGAAAGAAAAGCAGGGAGCAAGAACAGGAAAAAAGCTAGGGGTTGAGTTTCCTTCCCAGTACTTGGGCCCATGTTTATACTTTTTTAGCGCCGCTTTTGCGTCATTTTTTGACACAAAAGCGGCGCAAACTTACAAAATATAGGGACGTATTTTTAGTGACGCTCCTGTGGCGCTAAGCACAGTGCTGTATTTACAAGGTGGTGTTAAGACACTTTTTGTGGTTTAACACCACCTTGTAAATACGGCCCATCCCACCCAGCACTGTGCGTGGAAGGGGCATGCAATGGGTGTTGCTGTGGGTGTGCCACAGCAACACCCATTGCATTTTGACGCTGCCTCAGATTTATGAAATCTCATAAACCTGAGGCAGTGCCAAAAGGGTGGCGTTAGCAGGGCGCAACGAGGAGGAATACATTTATTCCTCCTCGTTGTTTGCTTTTTCTATGTGTGCTGCATTCTGCCGCACACATAGAAAAAGCAAAATGCCAGAAATGGTTGTTTATGTGCGGGAAGGTGTCCCTTCCTGCACATAAACAATCATTTGAAAATTACGCTTTGGCACTTCTTGCCAAAGCGCCATTAGTGATTGTTTGTGTGTAGGAAGGGACACCTTCCCGCACATAAACAATCACACCCCTCAACACAGACACCCTTGCACGATGGTGAAAGGAGGCCTGCATTGGCACTGGCAGCTAAATTTAGCACCAGCACAGGGGGAAACACAGGGGTGTGCCGTATTCCCTTAAATATGGCGCATCCCGTTTCTAAAGTGACGCAGCGCGGCACTGCCAATTTTGGCACAGCACCGCGCTGCGCCACTTTTCTTTAAATCTGGTCCTTAATCGTATTTTGTAAATTTGCGTCACTTTTGCACCAAGCAATGATGCAAATGCGGGGCTAAAAAAGTGTAAATATGGGCCTTGATCTGTTCAAGCCACGTCAGCAGAATGACTAGATTAATGTACCACAGGCCAGTGCGTGGAACAGGTACTGCTTGCAATGGTTGGTGAAAGTGACAGATAAGTTGATCGAGTGTCACTTGCCCTACAAGTGTAACCTTGTTTTCTTTTATTTTGGGTTGTCCCTAGGGTCTATCCTGACCACTGCTGTCCTGGCAGGGAGGGGCTCTGAGTAAAAGTGAAATGTTGACACCTCGTCTCATACAATTTGCCTGTTCGTGTTATTTGAGAGAACCAGCTGGTGCTATCAGAGTACTCACCAACATCTTCGGTTCAGCAACCCCAAATTATAGTAGCGCATTGGCCCACTTTAATGTAACCGGAAGTGCCGACCCCAAAAGCTGTGTCATGTTGGTGAGTGGACTTGCCACCCATTGCAGCAGTCAGTGTGTAACTGCAGTGTGCCTCGAGCGGCAGCCCAGCTCTCCATCTATTCCACAGCTGAAAGGGAAACAAGAACGTTTCTTGCCCTTAGTTTGCCTATCAGTCGTACTCCGACTCGCGGAAGCCGTGCCCGAGCCTTGGAGGCGGTAATGTCTCGCTGGGTGATACCCACCGCCCCGGGCGCTAGCAGCTGCAGGTTGTGTGTACACGGGGTCGGAGCATGTGCGCCAGCATCGGTCCCGAATATGGTGAACAGCTCGAACGAGGCAGATCACAATCAGTTAGATCTTACATCAAGCAAGATGGTCTTTTAGCCGGAGGCCCTTGTAAGGAACATGTTGGCATCTTGTTTCCATGAACCAGCAGAAGTACCCACAGCTTTACCATAGCTACAGCTGCATGTAAGCTTGTAATGAGTCTCAGTGGAATGGCTATGTAGTTTCTTTCCTTAGCAGTGGCTTCGCCCTTGTCTGAACTTTCTGTATATAAGCAGCACGGTGTGGCACGAGCAGCTCCCGATTACTGCAAAGTATCAAGAGTGTGAGAGTCGCTGACAGTCTTTTCATGATGAAACATTTCTGAAAGGTTTCCGAAAAAGTAATCAGTAGAATAAACATTACTGTCCTACAAGGTGAGCATCTTCTATAGAAAGACACTAAGAAAGTTCTATATTGCCCCCTGATTTGTGGTTATTGGGCCTCAACACATTCCTATGCACATCACTACCCAAATCCCACATCCTCAGAACCTTGGGTTCTTCTGCCATATGGCTCCTGCTCCACCGCCCGCCCGACTGCACTTCAGGTGGCTTCTGGTTGTATTTTGTAAACAGGAAAAATAGCATAAGCGATGCTTTAACTGGGATGAAAAAGGTGGTAAAGGTGTGGCCAAAGAAGCATAACTAGGATTACTTGCCAAGAGATGTGACCTATGCATGATCCAAAACATATGGACTACAACCCTGCGCATCTCAGACGTGCCACCTGGTCAGTACTTGGATGCCTCTCTGAGAGTTTCCTGTTACTGTATCCAGACATATCACACAACCAACATATCCCTAAATCAAGCCAGTCCTATCGGTTTTGCCAATGCTTATTTAGTAGTATCAGATACATTATTGACAACAATGGTTTTGTTGTGAATAATTAGAGTGGAAAATATTTCAAGTCTGAAAATATGATATTGTGAAGTAAAATTGCCAAGGTCTAATGAACGGGTAGTGGTCGTCTAAGTAACTCAGTCACTCCCTTTATCCCCTCTACAGCACTTTCCTCAGCATTTTACTAAAAATGTCCTTTTTCTCCCCACATCTTTCTGAAAGCCTTTGCATATTTCATGCATCATCTCCTTTCTCTTCATCACTGTTGTTTCACTCTGTCCTTCTGCATACACTTCCTTACGTCCTCTATTCATCATACCCGCTTTCTCTTTAACAAACACAAGCACACACATTTTACGCTCTCGGCCGTAAGCACAATAATTGTTTTCTTTTGGTGATATTAATATTTCATAAGCAGAGTGTACCTCCTTCACACAGTTCCCCATAATATTGTTATGACAAATGGCATACCTGTGATTATCGCTCCATGCACAGGAGCAAGGAGTAGATGAACACACAACCTGAACACAATTACAACACATAGAAGGCCCTATAAAAAAAACTCGCACTGCCTTCAGCCCTATAAAAAAACTCGCACTGCCTTTAAACAATTCCTGGGCTCTCACTTGTGGCCTGCCATGAACACCCACCCACAACTTGAACTCACATGGCGGTGTCTCAGTTTGAAGTAAGCACTTTACAAGAGTTTTATGTGGCATAAAAAGCAGAAACAACTTCTGGAAAAAGCAAATACTCTTACATTATGCAAGATGAAGAAAAAAACATATGGAATGCAAAAAGGGAGTGCTTCAAAGGCGTGGATTACCTTAATGGTTTTTACACTCATTGTTGAGACTCTAACATTAAGGACATGCTTATACTGCCTGGTATGCACTTGTTTAAAAGTCGGGTTTTAACCACTGTCAGGTTTGCGATCTAGTAGGACATGCCACAATTAAAGTCCTCCGTGTAGCAATAAAATCATAGTAGCAATGTCCATGTGAGCCGCCAAATATATGGCTGAAGGATAAAGTTATCATTTCGGTCGCCTTGTTACTTTAAATCGATAGGGACTTTCCTAATATCAGCTTTGGGGTATCTCTGACACCTAGTGGCGAGGCCAGAAACCTTTTCTAGAGCTGCTTTATGTAGGTGCTTCATATACATGCTTACATCAATAACCCCGCACCTCTTACAGTTTGTGCGCCCTTGACCGCTTCCTCTGATTTAAAAATAAGCTAGTGTTTTCTTTTCGATGCAGAGGAGTCAGCGGAAAGACATTTATAAAGATAAATAGTGTATGGGCAAACACTAATGTTCTCACTCTTTTCCATTCTCTACACTTGGTTGATTTCCACAGCAATTAAGGATGAGAAAGGGAGAAGTTAACCAGCATAAGGCAGCTTAGGCATAGAAAAAAAGAGTTTCATAGAACCAAACGCCAAACTTCCCGTCTTTCTTAGTGGAAACCTCAAAAGCATAATTTCTGCGTATGGGAGCACCCCAGATAGCCACCCAGCATGCATCACTTCTGGGACTCTGCAGGAAGAATGCCGCAGACAGTGCTTTGGTCCCAATGGGGTGTATTCTGACACTGGATTTAGGTTGGACTCCATACGTAATGTAGCAGTTGGTGATGGATGACATTTTGTATATGGCAAAGGTGGCCTTAGCAGCTTTTGGATAGCACAATTGGCATCAAATGCCACCTAAGTCTGGTCAAAGCAGATCCCTGGTAGAGGCCAGAAAAAAAGGGTACGACTCCACCTCAGCTGAGGAGTCAAGGGATGCGGGGAGAAAGTGTAATCCACAGTCTCCTCATTCTCATTAAATTCCAATGACATGTTCAGTTTAAAGGTTGGCTAAATGTGGAGAATCACCCTGATCGTGTGGAACATCATGAGGCAGAAAGGGCTCGGTTTGCCTTACATTGTTATCAAGAAGGCAGTCTTCCACGAAAGAAGCTTCAGCATTGCCGGTGTGATGGGATCAAATGACTTATTCATCAGTCTGCATAAGAAAGATTATAGACACATGGGGTGGTGGGGAGCCATAGCAGTGAAACAAGTGGTATAGGCCTGTAAGATGCGCCTACCCAGTCTGCCTCTCGCTGCAAGAGAGGCCTTGCAGGTATCCACTTTCATCCCTATTTAATCAGGTGATGCAGAAAACAAATTACATTATCAACTCCTCAAATAAGTGGGTTTATCTTTCCTAATGCCCTGTGACTGAACTACAGCCGTTTGCTGGTATATTGCGTTCTAGTGTAAGTCATCAGCCGCCATAACCTCCAGATTTTCTGAGGATAGGCATAGAAGTTGACAGGCCAATTCCTCAGAATCCAAAGTTTAAGTGATAGACTAGAAATGCCACTTTTCTTTGGATTGTGTGTTGTTACATTACTGTTATTCTCATTGTTTCAGTTATATGAACCTTTTCATTTTTTTGATGTATACCTAGATGCTTTTTAGACACAGATAGTGTATATGGTCAACTAGATCACTTAGGGGCATATTTATACTCCATTTGCGCCGAATGTGCGTCAAAAATTTTGCCGCACATTTGACGCAAACCGTGCACCATATTTATACTATGACACCCGACCCCGGGGACGTCAAAATTCCTCCGTGTGCGTCATTTTTTGGATGCGGGAAACGGCCTTGCGTTAATGAAGTGCTTACTTATACTCCTGCATCATTTTGACGCACAGAACAGAGCACACCCTGATGTGCGCTGTTTTTTAACGCCTGGGTCAGGGCAGGTGTTAAGGGACCTGTGGGCTCACTTCTATGGTCTCTGACCATGGAAGCAGTCCAGAGGTGCCCTTCGCTGCCCCCAGGGACACCCCCTGCCATCCCCACCCACCCCTAGAGGATACCCATGGATGGAGGGACCCATCCCAGGTAAGCACAGGTAAGTTGAGGTAAGTATTTTTTTTTTTTAATGGCATGGAGGGCCTAATTTGTGCCCCCCTACATGCCACTGTGCCCAATGGCCATGCCCAGGGGACAGAAGTCCCCTGGGCATGGCCATTGGGCAGGCGGGCATGACTCCTGTCTTTGCTAAGACAGGAGTCATTTCAGTGGGGGTTGTGCGTCAAAAAATGGAGCAAGTCCGGTTTGAGCCATGATTTTTTACTCAAACCTGACTTGCACCATTTTTTTGACGCACAACCCCCATTTTCCGCTACGCCGGCGCTGCCGGGTTTGAGTCATTTTTTTTTACTCTGACCAGTCCACAGCGCCGGCTAACGTCAATCCTTAAATAAGGCGCCCGCATGGTGCGTAGGAATGGCGTTAGCGAGCGGTAAATTTTTTGACGCAAACCAGCGCCGGCGCTGGTTTGTGTCAAAAAGTATAAATATGGGCCTTAGTTTTAAGACCACAAGTTGTTGGACAGCAGAACATCTTTCACATATTTACATATAGCGAAGATGTGGTTAGTATCCACAAACAAATGTTTTGCTAACATCGTTAAACTCGATTAATTGAATTCATGCCACATATCCAATATGGTCCAATATCGTTACAGATAGGACAATGCAGCCTTAAGGATCACTGCCACATTATAAGAAGGACTTGATTATACAACGTCGACGAAAAACATGCATTTCACTATGGAAGCAGTAAAGATCCCCTTTTAGCTACACCTAAGATGGTGTAAACCTTGTTTAGCTGCTACAATAGAAGATGACCCTGATTATGCCACATGCTTAAGTTACATGCATTTCAACATAACGCCCACCAAGGAAGTCAACTAAGAAATAGCATTACCTTGCGTCAGCATAAAAGATGATCAGGAAACTAAAGTACATATTGTAGGTACATGCTTTTAATATTTGTGTACGGTAAAATTTTATACCTTTTGTTGACATAGATCAGTGTTCTTCTTTTGTCTTTATTGTTTTTTTATAGGATGATACATATAATCATTTAGTTATAGGATTGTCTCAAGTAACTATCTGATCCAAAATGCATTAGGGGTTGATTAGTGTTGCTCCAGGACATAATACTATAACATATGTGCATTAGCAGTGTAATACGTGAAATTAAGTTGTAGTGATTTAACCCTAAACACTAAATACATTTATGCACAGAAGTGGATTAAGAACAAAGCCTTACATTAGACAACAGTTGGGTAATAATAGGGCTGATAAATATTTACAATCGTGGAGTCAATGTCTTTATTCAGTAGACCTACCAATCACAAGGCAGTGCATGAACTGCCACCATCCTCGTTTGAAAGGTGCATAGGAATTAGGCATCTGAATTGTGTCACGAGGCACTGATGAAGAGTTTCTCATGATGTGCCCCTCACTGGTACTCTGAGGAGTCAGAAGTGAATGTGGGCATCCCACAAAGTAATTGAAATATGACACCACCATTCTAATGACGAAAGCAAGGATGGGTGGATCGGAATAGGCATTGATTGGTCTTCTCACAGCGGTTCCCAGGGCTTTACAGATAGGGTTGCAGGGAGCTCAAGTGGAGGTTGGTGTGGGCCATGCCCACTACACTGTACTTCTGTAGTCTCAGAAGCCCCTTGACCCACCATGCGGTCACTGCCTTGTTAGTTTGGAAGTAACCCATTGTATAGCTGATGGCCGTTACTCTGTCATAAGGTGGTGGAAAAGGTCTTTGTCATGCTGAGTCCACAGTAACTAGCAAGAACTGACTCCGTTTGAATGAACCTGACAGGATTTAGGTTACATCACCTTGTATAGCACTGAACCCAAACAGCAGTGTCTTCTACAGGTGATCCAGGGACCAGTAGTTCTTCTTGTATTCCTCAGGACAGAAGAGGTGATTTAGGCATATTCACATGGGTTAAAGTTAGCATTTTGAACGCCTTTTGGGGAGACGTTTGTTTAGATCACAAAAGCATAACAGAGGGTGCAGCCCATCCTCCATCTTCCTTACAAGAAGAAGAGGGAGTTGTTCCCCAGCCCTCTTTCTGTGAGTGGGAACATCTTAATCACTCCCACTAGGCAGAATCTCTCTACTTTATTAGAGATTTTTTGAATGTCAGCTACCCAGATGCAACTTGGGTCATGGTAACTAGTCTGAGCTGAAGGAATCCCAGACGTAAATATTGAAAATCTTTGTGGCTCCCTATTTGGTTTCTAAATACTTTGAGATAGTAGGTTCAGAGAAAGGATTCTTGCCAATTTATGGTGCCTGATTGAGAATCTCTAGTATCATGGCCAGGGCAGGCCTTGGAAAGCAAGCTATAAATGCCCACTTTCTTTGGTGGGGGTGGCTGTGTAGATGTCAGAATGGTCAGTGCCTTCAAAGCATTGGCCATGATAGCATGATAGCATATGGTTAAATGCATGTCCGTGTGGCCACCAGTGAGAGGCATACTGTATTTATATACTTTTAATCAGCAATGCCATGGGAGAGCAAACTTAACTTATCATACTATAACTCAATTCATTGGAATTAATCCACAAAGAAGGTAGATGCCACAAGGAAACTTTGCTTCTTAGTGTCCTTTATTGTCATGTTGATCATAAAACCACCCACACAAATGCCCGGCCAAGTGTTTCATCCATCAACCGTGGACTTCCTTAGTCCTGTGTTTCATCCCATCACTGTTGTTCTGTTATCATTTGCGTAGTATCCCACAGTATTATTGCATCATTGTGAGAGTTTTATCATCCGCTCAAGTGTGTGAGCACCATCCCGTTTCACGCCAACAGCAACGAAGCCTGATAACAGAATAACAGTGATTAGAAGGAAGGAATGATAACAGAAAAACAGTGATTGGATGAAACGCGTTTAGCCCTGATGAAGTCCACAGTTGATGGACGAAACGCGTTGGCCATGCCTTTGTTATGGATGGTTTATGATCAACGTACAAAAAAGGACACTCACAAGCAAAATTTCCTTGTGGCATCAACCATCTTTTTGGATTAATTCCCATGAATGAATTTATGGTATGATAAGTTAAATTTACTCTCCCTTGGAATTGCGGATTGGAAGTATATAGATACAGTCCTCCTTTCATTGATGATTGTTTTGTCTATGATTGGTTCTGGAGACAGTCAGAACTATATGAGATTGTGCAGAAATGTATGAATAATTGGTGTACAGGAGTTGAGCGGTATGCAACACCACTACTGCCATTTTGCTTCATTCAACAAGTATGATGTTTCCGCCAGGGAGTCCACAATCCCTTAAGGAGGGACATCCAGGGGAGGGTCTAGTGGGAAGAGTTTCCTAAGAGAAAGACCTCTGGTACCAGGAAAGACTCTGACAGGCCCAGTGGTAGACGAGGTAACTAGTACCTAGGCCTGCTCCTGTGGGAAATAAACCAGCAAAGCAGATGGTATTGTCATTCACTGCTTTGTACGGTGTGTCTTCAGAGCTAGGGTAAAACCAGTAGTACTGGGGTAGTTGGAAGTCTGCTTCTGCCTATTATTATGCCTCATATTCTGGCCGGAAGTCAGTGTGTATCCTGATTCTAGGGGGTGACTGTCTCTTGCACCATTCTCTGTGCGAAGGCTCTGCACTCACTGATTGGGTGGTGCTCCCGTTCTGAAAAGCAACCAGTGCGGTGTGGGTGCTCAGCCTAACCGCAGGGGCATGGGTAGGACAGGGGCTTCCCCTTTCAAGCTGAGACTGCAACTAGGAGCTGCTCTCTTGGTGTTTTAAGACATTCAGAAAATGTGTATGTTTTTCTGTAGACCTTTTCAAGCGTGTATACATTCATCCATAAAACTACAAAGTCCAACAGCTTGTGAACAGTAACACTCTGACGACGCCTGTTTTACTGTGATCACACTACAGTGCCGCTTCAACTGGTACAGTTGACACTTCCTAAGCACTCCAGCTGGAAGATTTCCTCTGAAGTACCACTTTTTCAAAAGCCCTTTACAGACACAGTATGTCAGAGATTCTCCTGTGCAGGATGTGAAGGCAGGAGATCTGCAGAATATGGAACTTGAGGGGAGGAATTCCCTCATAAACATATGTTCTCCACGGTAACGTTCTAAAATGTATTTTTAACAGTGAATCAGGGCATCCACAATTTTCTATCTACAGTAGGATACACTGACCGTGCGGGCCATCCTCAACCAAAAAACCCACGTGCTCACTATACACAATAGCGTCTCAATCATTGACTATTGCCTCCCTTCCAAAAGATGCAAGCCCCTATTTCAAAACATGGAGTGGATTCAAATACATGGTCAAATATTACGTTTCTCGAATTAAAATGGTGTGATAGTGTACTCGAAATAATGTGGAAAAGGTCCAAATCCGTCACCGAAAATATAAGCCGATATGCAGTCCTGCACAAAAGAACCAGAAACTCATAAATAAATACATTCTCTAACGTTTTCTAGTTGCTGAAAATGCCCTTCCGTCCCTCCCGTGACAGCTTTACCCTGGCTACCTTGAAACAAGTGTAAGGCGATCTGAAGCATGCCTGCCTCTTATGCACTAGCCCACCTGATGGATCTACCTAGTGCATTTCTAACTCTAGGGAAATACTGTCCAAAAGCTAGAGAAGTCCACCAAATCCTCATCACATTCTCATCACATCTGCCAATCTAGAGAGAGATCAAACTGTGGCATGATTATGGGTTGCGAGGAATTCGAAGTGGAGATTCCCAGCAGCCAGAATTACCTTTATCAGCAGCTATTTCCACATAGAATTCTGCCTTTTATGTGTTATACCCATCTGAATAGAGACACGAAATTATCGTGTGGAATTCTGCATGAATATAAAACATTCCTTATTACCACCTGCTCTGAGCAAGTCTTAAATGGTAGAAGTGGCTTCCTTGAGAGTGTGGAGGTGATAGGGGGATTGGGAGGGAAAGAGGACAATAGTTAAAGCAGTGACCAAGAGGCTTGCTATTTTTCAGCAAAGGCCTCATACTATTCCACCAGCTGGAATATCCGGCCGGTCCAGTGTTCCTGTACCTGGGAAAACAGTGTGCTGGAACACCGGGCCACTGGTGACCAGAGTGGCATCCCAACCAGGGATACTGCGCTGCCTGACTCACAATCAGGTCCTATGTGGTGGGTGATATGTTTGTGACATGGAATGGTTCAAGTGAGAGGGGATTCCGCCCCACTCCATGTCGTGTTTCCCCCTGCCCCTGGAAATGAAAGTGGAATGCACATGACATAAGGGGTGAGCAAATAAAAGGTCTGTGGTTCTGCGCCAAAGCCAGTTAACAACTTGGCCTGTGTCCTGTAGTTATTACTGTGAGTTGCCGTGCGCCACGCTGGGCCAGCAACCCAACAAATTGGACTCTACCTCCTTGTCGTGTGGGCCATGCATACTTCGCGGCAGTGGTGCTGTGCCAGTCCCCCACCTGGGTGCACCCTCGTACAGTGCATTCCGCGCAGCGGTGATTGGGAGTCTGAGGTCCTGGTCTGCTCTGTGGTTGGGCCCTGGAACAGCGCTCTTGGCAGCTGAACGGAGCGCACGCTGCCGGTAGGATCAGTCAACACGCCCCCCCCAACGCTCATCATGTATGTCAGGAAGGAGGCCTACAGGCCAGCACACAGCCAGCCCACCCTGCTGCAGTGTGAAGATAACGGGAGTCTGCAGCTCCCCCATGCTGGGATGTCAGCATCTCTGCCAGACCTCTGCTGTGGAGGTGGTGTAAGAAAGACAATCCATTACTAAGGCACCTCAGCCACATGCTGTCAGTGTATCACCCAGGTGGAAGGGAGGCTGAGTCCACACAGGATATTGGCAAGGCATCCAGGTACCCAAGGGCCACTTCCCCAGTTAACAGTTACTCTTCACCAACTGAAGGACATCTGGAGGAAGGGCCTGCTGGAATAAAAAATAAATAAAATTAATTAACACAGACAGGAGAACAGAAGTCTCCCTACTGGAAGTGGCCTGACGCCTGTCACCAGACGGCTCACCGGAAGGGCGCCCACATCGCCCGTGACACGCAATGCCATCTATATCTGCGCTGGAACCCTTCATAATCGACGGCCCAACATCAGCACAGGCGGCCAAGTGGAAAGAATGGGTAGAGAGACTGGAAACATACTTTGCGGCCATAGCCTTAGACAACGACCAACACCGTCCCATGCTCTTACATCTGGGAGGGGCAGACATCCACAAAATCAGTATATCTCTCATAGAGGAAGGGCCACCTTTCAAGTATCAATCACTAAAAAGAGTCCTCACAGCCTACTTTGAACCATTAGCCAACCAGGACTATGAAAGGTTCCTCCTGCGTCAGGCTAGACAGCTTCCAGAGGGGTCAGTGGACACCTTCTACACAAGGCTCTGGGAATTTGCGAGCACATGCACATGTGGAGGACGAGATTCGAGCACAATTCATCCAAGGCCGTCACTCAGTAAAGCTGAGGGATAACATTCTACAGGTACCCAGGATGTCAATGGCAAACATGCTCATGCTGGGGATACCCAAGGAACTCTCAAAGGTACACGCAGCCCATATGGAGGCTGCCCTGCAGAGACCGGTGAAAACTGAACCGATGAACGATGTCACCACAGCCCACTCAGACCAAAAGAAAGCACGCCCAAAGTGAAGCGCAGAAGCCTGAGCCTGCTACATATGTGGAGGGTCCTACCCTCATCAAGGACAGTGCCCTGCGCCCAAGGGAAACTGTGCACAAACTGTAATAAACCAAATCCTTTTGCCAACGTCTGCCGGCCCGCCTCCTCCAAGAAGCCAAGTCAACCCAAGGCAGTTCATGCCGCACAAATCTGCAAATCGGATGAAGGCGAGAGCATGGCTTGGCTTGCACAGAGAAAAGTGTGTGTTTCTACAGACTCATAATGCTTTCTTCGGATATTACTTCTCTGATCAAGGAGTCATGCCAGATCCTGAGAAGATGCAAGACATTCAGACAGCGCCTGCACCTACATCTGTCACAGGTGTCAATAGCTTTCTCATTATGGTCATGTATTTTGGCTGGTTCATTCAGAACCTGGTGTCTTTCACTGCCCCTCTTAGAGAACTGACAAAGACCAACACTCTGGGAGTGGGGACCTGCCCAGGAAAGTGCATTCCGTGCCACCAAGAATGCACTGTCAGCTCATACCACATTGAGGTATTTCGATCCGGCCAAAGAGTCTGAACCGTCTGTTGATACGAGTCTAGTGGGGCTAGGTGCCATTCCGTCTCAACATAGTGACAAAGGGGAGTGGGAAACAGTGACCTGTGCCAGTCCAGCCCTAACGGAGACTGAACAACGATACTCCCATATTGAAAAAAAGACAATTGCTGTCCATTGGGGATGTTGCCATTTTCACCTCTATTTTCATGAGGCTCAGCACTCCTATGTGTTCCATATTAAGGTAATTGATTCGACAAAGTCTATTTCTAGAGTAGTAAATGGCACAGATTTCCAACACTTCTTTCTTAATGGAACAAATCTTTATTAAAAAAAATTAATGATGATAATTCTCTTCTATGCTTCATCATAATGTAATTTTTTTTTTTTCCCAATTCATAGTAATCATAGTAGTCAACGCGTTTCATCCATAAGGACTTCTTCAAGGCTACAATCTTACAAAAAACAAACCATAAATATATACACACACATATAAATATATATAAAAATCATTTTTACAAATATAAAATGTACCATTCTATTTGTAGTGTTCATATTGAATATTATCTTCCGACAAAAAACCTGATTAGAAACCATATATTTACTAACGGCCTGTTTGTTGGGAGCTTCAAAAACATATTGATTCATATTGCTCATTTACTGTGTCAAACCATTATCTCATTTTAGGTTTTCAAATCGCTGATCAAGAGGCAGGCTCAATGTTTCATTCTGTAGATCTGTTTGACATTTTATTGTCTCATAATCGTAATTCCACATTTCCTTATCCAAACAAGAAGGTTCTAAAAGATTCAAGAACAAACAATGATATGAGTATATTTTACATTTATGTATCACATCAAACCAAACCCAGTTTAATTATATTAAATTGTTTACTTCAGACTCTACTAAATATTTAGAGAAGCATTCTAAAGCAAACTATTTCACACTGAGGGAAAGAAAGATTATATAATCTAAAGCAATTTACATCAACCCCAGGCTCACTTGTGAACATGGGAGCCAGGGGTTGATGTAAAGCAATCCAAGAGGATGATTCCGTGGTCTGCAACTGGTGGTTTCCAGGTCTTTGCAGTCACGCATACTGGATTTGGCATATGCGGCCCACCAAGACATGGTCAAAACGAAAGCCAGACTTCGCTGTAAAGCGTGGTTTCCTGGACTGGATCATCATGTGGAAAGAGTGATGCAACACTGTCACATCTGTCAGGCCGTGGGCCCCTCTGAGCCTTCAGCACCTATAATCCCAGAACCCATACCCCCAAGACCCAGTGCTGACTTGGGTGTTTTACCTGACGGCCGGCACATGCTGTTGGTCATTGATGATTTTTCCAAGTTTCCAGAGGTGGAAGTAGTGGATACAACCACGGCTGGACAAGTCATTCCTCGGTTTGAAAAAATCATGGCTACACATGGCATCATTCAGGAACTCAGAATGGACAATGGCTCACTTTTTTCCAGTCAGGAATTTGCAGACTATCTCGCTCTCCATGGCATCGCTCATCGTAAAATCACGCCATGTTGGCCTCAAGCTAACGGTGAAGCTGAGCGTTTCATGCAAACTCTAAATAAAGTCCTGAGGATTGCAGTGGCCAAGGCACGCAATATTGACTGTGAGCTGTATGCGTTTCTGCAGGAGTATGGACTTACACCCCACACTACTACGAAAATGCATGTGCCCCCGGCAGTGAAAGTGGAATGCCCCTGACGTAAGTGGCAAGCAAATTAAAGGTCTGCGGTTCTGGCCGCAAGGCCAGTTAACAACTAAGCCTGTGTCCTGTAGTTATTACTGTGAGTTGTCATGCACCTCGCTAGGCCGGCAACACAACATTGGGTATGTTTCCAAATTGCTCAACTAACCCATCACCATTTTTCTCCTACAGAAACGCTGGGAGAAAGGGTGAGGAGGTGCTGGAGCACCCCCAAAATAACTATGATGGAGTTCAGAAGGTGAATTAGCAGGTCTGAAATATACTGGGACTGGAGGGGACATTTTAACATCTAGAGAAGTTCTAAACATTTTAAACTTGGGCACTATGTATTGTGATTTATGTGAAAAACAAAAATTATCTGTTTGCGTACACTGTTTCCACTCACTGGCCACCATTTTTGAGAGGCAACATGGTAGTGTTTGGGGCAGGAAGTGGGGGCTAAGAAAGATGCAAGTTTAAGGTGTACTTGGATCGCGGGGGACATTGTAACGTTCTGAGAGCTACATTTTTAATCTTGGGTACCATGTACCTCTTTGCGTTTTTGCAGCCACTGTTCCCGCACACTGGCTGCCATTTTTGAGAGGCAGCATGCAAGTGTTTTTGGCAGATGGGGTAATGGGGGGGGCTAAGCATGTAGATATTCTATTTATTCATGGCCGTGGCACAGATGCACCTTACACTGCAGGTCTGACATATATTGGGGCCGCAGGGGACTTTTTAACATCCTGAAAACTTTTTAATTTTTTTTTAATCTCGGGCACTGGGTATTGTTGTTGTGATGTATGCAATAAACTAAAAATTATCTGTTTGAGTGTTTGCACACACTTTTGCCACTCACTGGCCGCCATTTTTGAAATGCAGCATGCTAGTATTTGTGGCAGGAGCAGGGGGCTAAGAATGTAGGTGGCCTATTTATTCAGGCCGTGGTGCGGATGCGCCTTACACTGCAGGTCTGAGATATACTGGGGCCACCGGAGACTTTTTAACATCCAGAGAACTTCTAAAACAATTTTATTCTTGGGCACTGGGTATCGTTGTTGTGATTTATGTGGAAAACTAAAAATTATCTGTTTGTACACACTGTTTCCACTCACTGGCCGCCACTGTTGAGAGGCAGCATTGTAGTGTTTGGGGCAGGAGGCAGGGCTAAGAAGGCAGACGGTCTATATACAGAGTGGGTAGCTGGCTAGCCGCTGGTGCACCAAAGGCACACAAAATGCAAACCCATCTGTGCCCGCTACAGGCCCAAGGCACAACATGCTGCCCTTCACAGTACAAGTCCACCACATGCTTACACAAGAGAGCCACTGTTGCTCATGAAAAGAGTGCAAGCAAACAACAATCCACCTATGGGCTTCTTCAAAGGACCACAAGTAAAAGATTATATCACACACCATTACAGGGAACTCACCATGGACAAACCTGAAAATGTGGTAAAACAAGTGCACTTTAACTCCTCGGGTGCCTGGGATGAGCTGGTCTCACCCTCAGCCACGGTTGCCATGTGCCAAGGACGAGACCAGCTCGTCCTGCACCCGGCCCACACCCCCCACTTAGGGATGGAAGGGGAATCGCCTCCCCTTCCACCCTGACCTCCGACTCGGCGATCTGATGATGTTGGCGCGCTCACAACGCGCCGACATCATCAAATGCTGCAAGGGACGCCCTGGAAGCCATTTGGTCCCAACGCATGGAGAGAGAGGATCCTCTTTTGGTGAGTCCTTCTCTTTAGGGGGTTTGAAGGGGGGAAAACATGTTTTCGGCCATTCTGGAGTGACCCTATTTTTTTGTAGGCCCATCTGCCCCTAAGGAGGACGGAAACCACTAGACACCAGGGAACATTTCTAAATGTTTGGTGCAGGGTGTTTGTGAACTGGTGAAGTATTTGCATTTGTGATTATAACAGTTTATTTCTCCTTTTTGTTCTAGTTCAAAGCTTTTGCTTCCTTTGCTGTGGGTCCTTGCGGTTTTGGCAGTGGCTGGCCTGCAGTTTGGGTTGTTGCATGTTTTAGGTAAGAAAAAACAAATTTACTCCAAAAGAGTGTTGTTGCCATGCATGAATGACATGTTTGTAGGTGGTGTACTAGTTGCAGGATTGTGTGTGAAACTGTCCTTAGATTTGTGCACAATGATATTTGTGTTGTCCTATGTCTAATTTTCTTTTCTTTTTTTCTTTTTAGTGGGATATCATTGGTGATTGCTGTGTCTGTGCAGAGTAGTTGCTGGTATGTCTAGCTTTTTCAGGCAAGGGAGTGGTATAGTTTTGAGTTTATAACTCTTAGTGATAAAGCCACACTTATTTTAGACACTGCTGGTTGTTGTTGGCGCATTTGTCAAGTTACACTCCTTAGAAAGGATAATGGCTAGCCGCGGAGTGACTGCTCAGCAGGTTGTTGGTATGCTTTTTGAGTTGTCTTCTGATCATGAGACTTATGAGACTGACTATGCATCTGAGGCAGAGGAGTAAGTGAGAGATTCTGGCAGTGAATTTTCTGTCTGAGAGGAATCTTCTGATGAGGAAGCTACTCTTAGTGCAAATGAAGGGCCTGTTTTAGAGGAGGACACTGATGTGCCAATAGTGCAGCAACCCGGGGCTGGAAGGTTCCTCATTGGAAAACCAGAACTCTGGGTTGCCGCAAACATGGAGCAGCTAGAGTTGCCTGCCTTTACAGGTTTCCCCGGGGTAGAGTAAATACGGAAAACCTTTTGCGTATCAATTTCTTTCAGTTTATGAACGATGTATTTTTGGAAGAGATTGTTGAGCAGACTAATTTGTATGCGCAGCAGTATTTGAGGGACAACGCTGCCAGGCTTAGGGCACAGTCTAGAGCTACTCAGTGGATTCCCACAAATCTGGAAGAGTTGAAAAAGTTATTGGGTTTGACTTCTTTGATGGGGTTGATAAGGAAGCTGTCACTGGCTTCTGATTGGTCTACTAGTCTCTTGATGGCAATGGCTATATTTCCTGCAACCATGACCCATAATCAGTATTTGCTTCTTCTTCGGATGCTGCATTTTGTTGACAATGCTTTAGCCTTGCCACGAGATCACCCTGATTATGACTATCTCTTTAAAATGAGCCTTTCCTTGATCATTTTGTAGATCAGTTTTCAGAGGTCTATGTTCCAGGGAAAGAAACATCTGTATAGTTTTCGGTCCTGTTCAAGGGGAGTTTGTTTTTTAAGCAGTACATTACTAGCAAGAGGGCACGGAATGGAATTAAGATGTATATGCTGTTTGAAAGTAGTACAGCTTATGTGTATAATTGCCGGGTCTACACTGGTAGGTATTCCAGTATTGACCCCCCCTGGTTGTCCGCCCACTTTTGGAGTTAGTTAGAAAATTTTGTGAGAACTTGGTAGAAAACTGTTTAGCAAAGGTCACCATTTGTATGTAGAAAACTTCTACACTTAGGGGCATATTTATACTCTGTTTGCGCCGGACTTGCGTCGTTTTTTTTTACGCAAAGCTAACTCCATATTTATACTTTGGCGTTACACCCGTCTAGCGCCAAAGATCTTGGAGTTTGCGTCATTTTTTAACGTGGACACCTACCTTGCGTTAATGATATGCAAGGTAGGCGTTCCCGTCTAAAAAATGACTCCAAGGCATGTGTGCCTTATTTAAACTCCCGTGCAAAAATGGCGCACGGGAGTGGACGGGTCAAAAAAAAATTACGTCCAGCCGCTTTTGCGTAATTTCTTAACGCCTGGTCAGGGCAGGCGTTAAGGCAGCAGTGGGCTCGGAAGGAGCCCAGAGGTGCCCTCCCATGCCCCCAGGGACACCCCCTGCCACCCTTGCCCACCCCAGGAGGACGCCCAAGGATGGAGGGACCCATCCCAGGGAATTTAAGGTAAGTTCAGGTAAGTATTTTTTTAAAATTTTTATTGTGGCATAGGGGGGCCTGATTTGTGCCCCCCTACATGCCACTATGCCCAATGACCATGCCCAGGGGATAGAAGTCCCCTGGGCTTGGGCAAGGGGGCATGACTCCTGTCTTTGCTAAGACAGGAGTCATGTAAATGGAGGGTGGGAGTAAAAAAAAATGGCGCTAATCGGGTTGAGGCAGATTTTTTGCCTCAGACCGACTTGCCCCATTTTTTGACGCCCAAGCTCCATTTTCCCCTACGCCGGCGCAGCCTGGTGTGGGTCATTTTTTTTGACGCACACCAGTCAGCTCCGCCGGCTAACGTCATTCCATAAATAAGGCGCCCGCATGGCGCTTTGGAATGGCGTTAGCCGGCGTTAACATTTTTGACGCACAACTGCGTTGGCGCAGTTGTGCGTCAAAAAGTATAAATATGGCCCTAAGAGTGCAGTTGTTCAGGGAATTGTTCAGAGTGGACACTGTTGCTTGTGGCACAATCCCTCTAACCGGAAAGGCTATCCAAGGGAGCATGTCTGTAAAAAACGTGAGAGGGGACAGTGCAGTGCCTTGCATAATAATGAGCTGCTAGCTCTTAAATTTGACGACAGGAGGGATGTGTACATGCTGACTACCATCCATAGTAAGCGTAATTCCCCTGTGACTGTTTGGGGTCAGGTTGCCGAAGTGCGCATATCTGTATGCATTTTTGACTACAATAAGCACATGGGAGGTGTTGACAGAGTAGATCAGAGGTTGGACCCTTACACTGCTTTTCGTAAGTCTTGCATGTGGTATAAAAGGTTGGCTATACATCTCTTCCATTTAGCACCTTTTAATGCTTTTATTGTGTTCAAGGATTATTCCCCTGAGTCAAGGATGTAATTTGTTAAATTTCAGGAGTCAGTGATAGAGAGTCTTATTGTGGTGGTACAGGCAAAAGTTCCTAGAGAAGCAGTGGTGGAGGATGTGGCTAGATTGAAAGATCGCCACTTTCCTGATCACATTCCTCCCATTCCCAAAAAAGACTTGTCCACTAAAAAATGTAGAGTCTGTGCACGAAGAGGTATCCCAGAGGGAGAGTCGGATGTACTGCCCTGATCGTCCTTCAAAGCCTGGGCTGTGTATGGCTGGCTGTTTCAGGAGTTACCACACCCAAAATAATTTTTGGGAACTACTGTGAGCGTAAACTGCCTGTTTTATATTTTCATATGTAAAGTTTCACGGTTGGCATTACTGTCATGTATTTAATTAGAGCTTTTGTGCCTGTAGTTTTGTACTTATTTATAATTAGTTAGTGGTTTCTTTGTTGTTTAAAAAAAAAGTGATAGCGGTGTGCATGGAGTGGCGCTTGGCTGGCAGTGTGCATGGAGTAGCACTTGGCTAGCGGTGTTCATGGAGTGGCGCTTGGCTGGTGGTGTGCGTGGAGTGGCACCTGCAATGGCGGTGTGTGTGTAGGGGCGCTTGGCTGGCGGTGTGCGTGGAGTGGCACTTTGCTTGCGGTGTGAGTGGTGTGGCGCTTGGCTTGCGGTGTAATTAATGACTTGGTGTTGGCCACTACAACACAATAAGAGCCAAACGCAAGTCCACAGACTGCCATCAGCTGGTGTGATTGCTGTATCAGGCATGTGGGCGTATGAAAGTGATGGGCCCTGGAATGGTGCTGTCTGTTGATGCGGGTGTTGTAATGTGCTGGGATGGTTTTGTGCACGTCATGTATGAAAGGTGTGTGAATGGACTGTAAAGCGGTTGGTGCCTTGACACACCTTTACAGCTCATGAGCTGTGAGTCATTGGTTCAGTTTTTTGGCCTTTTGGGTATTAACAGTGCTTTTCATTTTTGGAAAATCTCTTGTTAATAACGTTTTATCTAGTGAACCATCACGCACCCCCGTGCCAAATCCAACCAGTATGTGTGGTAAAAATGAAAAAACCTGTAATAAGGCGTCAAAGCACACCTGTGACAGCATATGTGTCTCGGGTGGGACCCCGATGATGAAGCATGCCACCTACTTGGTTGGGTGAGGGGTCTTTTTAACATAACCTAAGTATGTTTCTTTAAATAATTTTAGTTTTGGAACATCACAGAAGGACGTGGACACATCAAAATGATCTATTACAAAACGGAGGGGAAACCTACCAAACCCAGACATTTTTGAAAACTAGACACCCGGTGGAGTCCAGGTAGGTATGGCGTGCGTAAATCCCCCAACACTTTCTTACCCATACTCCCTACAAACCTCAAATGTTGCTTAAAAAAGCAGATTTTTCTCACTTTTCTTTGTAGGATCACCGCACCAGCACAAATTTCCTACCACCCAGTGTTCCCCTCAGTCTCCCAAGTAAAATTCTACCTCACTTAAGTAGAGTCAGCCTAAAAGTGTATAAAAAAAAATTGTGCTGTCCCCTCAATCGCTACACGTTTTGGGCATTTTCCTGTTGCAGGCACCTGGGTCACCCACACAAGTGAGGTATCACTTTTATCGGCAGACCGAAGGGAACGTTGGGTGGTAGGAAATTTGTACAGGCACAGTGATCCTACAAAGAAAAGTGTGGAAAATGTGATTTTTCTTTAGCTATATTTGAGGTTTGCATAGGAGCCTGGGTAAGAAAATGTTGGGGGATCCACACAAGCCACACCTCCCTGGACTCCTCCGGGAGTCTAGTTTTAAAACATGCCTTGGTTTGGTAGGTTACCCTAGATGACCGCCGCACCCGGGACCAAAAATGCAGGTGCCCCCCCCTGCAAAAACAGGTAGTTTTGTAATAGATCATTTTGATGTGTCCATGTTGTGTTTTGAGGCATTTCCTGTCGCGGGCACTAGGCCTACCCAAACAAGTGAGGTTCCATTTTTATTGGGAGACTTGGGGGAATGCTGGGTGGAAGGAAATTTGTGGCTCCTCTCAGATTCCAGAACTTTGAATCACCGAAATGTGAGAAAAAAGGTGTTTTTTTGCCAAATTTTGAGGTTTGCAAAAGATTCTGGGTAACAGAACCTGGCAAGAGCCCCACAAGTCACCCCATTCTGAATACCCAACAGGTGACTAGTTTTTAAAAAATATAAGTTTGCTAGATTTCCCTAGGTACCAGCTGAGCTAGAGGCCAAAATCCACAGCTAGGCACTTTGCAAAAAACATGTCCGTTTTCTTTGGGAAAATGTGATGTGTCCAAGTTGTGTTTTGGGGCATTTTCTGTCACAGGCACTAGGCGTACCCACACAAGTGAGGTGCCATTTTTATCAGGAGACTTGGGCGGGAATGCTGGGTGGAAGGAAATTCGTGGCTCCTGTCCTGAACTTTCTATCACCAAAATGTGAAGAAAAGGTGTTTTTTGCCAAATTTGGAGGTTTGCAAAGAATTCTGGCTAACAGAACTTGAAGTAAGCCCCACATCCTGGATTCCCCTAGGTGTCTAGATTTACAAAATGCACAGGTTTGGTAGGTTTCCCTTGGTGCTGGCTGAGCTAGAGGCCAAAATCCGCAGCTAGGCACTTTCCAAAAAACACGGCAGATTTCAATGTAAAAAGTTGATGTGTCCATGTTGCGTTTCCTGTTGCGGGCATTATGCATACCCACAGAAGTGAGGTCCCATTTTTATCGGGAGACTTGGGGGAACACAGAATTGAAGAACAAGTGTTACTGCCCCTTGTTTTTCTCTACATTTTTTCCTTCCAAATGTAAGACAGTGTGTAAAAAAGACGTGTGTTTAAGAAATGCCCTGTAATTCACAAGCTAGTATGGGGACTCCGGAATTCAGAGATGTGCAAATAACCACTGCTTCTCAACATCTTATCTTGTGCCCATTCTGGAAATACAAAGGTTTCCTTGATATCTATTTTTGACTCTTTATATTTTACCAAATAAATTGCTGTATACCAGTATACAACGAAAACCCATTGCAAGGTGCAGCTCATTTATTGGCTCTGGGTACCTAGGGTTCTTGATGAACCTACAAGCCGTATATATCCCTGCAACCAGAAGAGTCCAGCAGACGTAACAGTTTATTGCTTTTGCAAATCTGACATCGCAGGAAAAAGTTACAGAGTAAAATGTGGAGAGAAATGGCTGTTTTTATCATCTCGATTTCAATATCAATATTTGTTTTATTTCAGCTGTTATGTTCTGTAGGAAAATCTTGTAGCATCTACACAAATGACCCCTTGCTGAATTCAGAATTTTGTCTACTTTTCAGAAATGTGTAGCTGTCCGGGATCCAGCACTGGTTTCACACCCATTTCTGTCACTATCTGGTAGGAGGTTAAAAGCACAAATGACAGTACAAATGGGGTATGTCCCAGTAAAATGCCAAAATTGTGTTGAAAAATGTGGTTTTCTGATTTAAGTCTGTCTGTTCCTGAAAGCAGGGACGATGGTGATTGTAGCACAGAAAACCCTTTGTTGATGTCAATTTCAGGGACAAAAACACATGCTTTCTTTTGCAGCACCTTTTTCCCGTTTTAAAAACAATAACAACATTTTAGCAGTATTTTGGCTAATTTCTTGGTCACCTCCAGGGGAACCCACAAACTCTGGGTACCTCTAGAATCCCTAGGATGTTGAAAAAGACAGGACACAATTTTGGCGTGCGTAGCTTATGTGGACAAAAAGTTATGAGGGCCTAAGCGCAAACCGCCCCAAATAGCCAAAAAAAGGCCTTGCACCTGACGGGGAAAAGTTCTAGTTTGAACACATAATGGGCCACCCTAAAGACAGCTTACTACATATGATGTGGATATAATAATATGATTTAAGTACAATTACAGATATCTCTCAAGCTCTTTGTACAAATGTCCTATTGTAGTCTCCACATCTATGGATTTGATCATTAGATTATAATTTCACATAGTTATATAAACACAATAAAAAAAATTGATACACCAAAAACAAAAAGGAGGAGAGAACCAAAAATACCCTCTGCACTATCAAATCGGGCTCACCACGGGACAATATGTTGGCCAAACATTGCAGATTAATTGCTGAATCTATTGCTCCCATGATGACTATAGTGTGTGATTAGTCCTTAAGATGGTCCAGGTGACTGTTCTGTAAGGAGACTGCAACTTTCAGCACCATCTCCCATAGAATCCTATTTGGTCACGTCCAAGACTCAGGAGTGAAGGGATAAGTGCTCAGATGGTTTACGTCATTTCTTACAGACAGGAACTAAGTAATTGCCCAGGTCAATTCCAATCAGAAGCAGTGCTCGAACCATATGGAGTTCCCCAAGAATCATCCCTGAACCCAACCCTTTTCAACCCCTATGTGACACCTCTTGCAAAATTAATTGATTCATTTGGACTGAATTTTTACACCCATGCAAAAGGCCCTCAACTAATTTTAAGACTGTATGAGACGGGGAACTCCAAATAATGTTTTAAGTCATGGCTTATGAGTGTGTCCTTCTGGATGAATGCCAACCCTTTGTGACTGAACTCTGATAAAACAGAGGTGGTAGTTTTTGGTAACCCCTCAGCTTGGGCAGACTCATGGTGGCCACAATCTTTAGGAACACCCCCTACAACTGTTAAAAAAATCCCATAATCTGGATTTTGTCTTAGACAGCAAAATTACTTTCACGCCACAAGTACCCAAAGTCTTTGCTGCCTGCTGTTATACCATGAAGATGCTGAGAAAGATTCTTCCCCTCTTTCCAATGAAGCATAAACAAGAACTTGTTCAAGCCCTGGTCATTAGCCTGCTCAGCTACTCCAGTGCACTATATCTGGAGCTTCTAATATACGCTCAAAGGAAGCTGTAGGTCATTCAGAATGCAATAGCTAAGCTAATCCTCAATTTTCCAAAAAGAGAGCACCAAACTCAACATCTGAGATCACTTTACTAGCTCACAATAGAGAAAAGATGCACTTTCAAAGCTCTTTGCTACTGTCACAAAGCTATGTCCTTAGAGAAGCATGCTAAGCATTACATCTTGGCTCTCTTTCAGATATGCCCCAATCAGAGCACTAAGGCCCATATTTATACTTTTTTAGCGCCACATTTGTGCTGCTTTTTGACGCAAAAGTGGTGCAAACTTACAAAATACAATTGTATTTTGTAAGTTTGTGCCGCTTTTGCATCAAAAAATGAGGAAAAGCAGTGCTAAAAAAGTATAAATATGGGCTTAAGTTCTCCACCTCAGCTTCTCTAGTTAAAGTGCTTACATTTTGGAAAGCCAGAATGGGAGGAAGAGCATTCACAGATGTGACAGTGAAACCAGGGAATTATCTGCACTTCTCACTCAGAGCAAATAACCGCATGATGCCTTTCAGAAAAACTCTCAAAGGTTTTTATTTTAACAGTTCCGGCTCAGATGTATCCACATCTCAGTACCAGCACCAGAAAACCTATGAGTATTTGCACACTCTATAAAACCTAAACTAAAGATGCCTTTAAATTTCGTGTTTTTCTTGTTACGTTTGCTGTGCATATGAAACTTGGGTTTACTTTTCTTTCTCCATCTACAAAGTGAGTTGATTATGTAAAGCTGGCCTAGGTGACAATTTTGCATACCTGTGCAAATTTACTGGCCATTTCAGGGAAAACTGTGCTGTCACAATCCCTGTGACTTCAGTGATATAACATTAATGGCAAAACCCCACTCTGGAAATTGTGCGGGAACCCAATGTGGATTAGAGACCCATTGCAGATCTCCAGTGTGCAGCAAGGACCATAGAATGCAGCAAAACATAGTTGCTGCTCAGCTCTCCATTTGCTTCAAATTTAACAGCCTCCTGAGTTAGCTTAGAAGAAGAGATCAGGTTCACTTTAGGATTTTCTGTGGGGAAACGTGAAGAGAATATTTGTTCTAGCACAAACTAGCAGAAATAAGACAGGTCTCCCTCCTGAATCACAAAGCCAAGAGGCCAGGATCTTTGGCCTCACATGGTGCGGAATGATCAGACAGACGTCTTATGCCTTGCCATACTCCACCTACACCAGACGTGTAGTACCTGCTTCCTCTGCACAAATGGAATACATTTTGTGAAGGCTCAAAGATCTCCTTGTTGGCCAACAGCTCGATTATGTAATCCACCTCTTCTCCAACATTTTGAGGGAAAGATACACTTTGAGAGAAAACAGCAGTACAACGAATCACCGAGTTCTAAATTAATACTTAATACTCTTTTGACCCTGGATAGAAAGTCAAGGCAATTATTATAATGTTTGCTTAAATGTGACTTTAAAAGAATGTTCTGAAATGCAACAGATAAATGTAGTCCAAATGGGTGACTGAGAGATTCTGTGTGAGTGGACTCGGTGAGAACCATTCCTGTGTTTAAATGATTATGTGGAAGGATCAGAGAAAAAAACAAGCATCCTGTTGAAAATAGTGGGAAAACAGGGAATGAGGTAAGAGAAACACACTGGAGTTTTAACTCCTTTTGGTGGATTTGTCTTATGCACAGGTCCTCGGATAAGTATTGAGGCCACAATTATCACAAGACTGGCTGTCAATTAAGTATTAACCCAGATAATGATCACAAAGTACTATCAAGAGTGAAAACTTTACTATGGCAGGTCAAATAAGGATTACAGTTCTATTCAGTCCAGTTTGCTATGATGAACATCCAGGATACAAGCTGAGGACTCGAGGCCCCATAGCAGACAACCCACACTGGAGATGAGAAGACACATGGTAAGCCTGGAAATACCAGATACAAACAAAAATGTGCAGTGTGGGAAGCAGAGGGGAGTCTTAACTGTACTGAAATGATGGAAACAAAATCACAAAGGGGACTGCAAAGGGTGGGGGAAAAATGTAATGAGGCAGAGTGCCACAACAATACATCGTGAGGAGCCAGCTCCATGTTGATTTGGCCCTAAATACCAGCTCTACTTATTTTTCCCCAGTGCACTATCACAGAAGTGAGTCAGTGTATTTTTGTGTATTTCAGGAGGCATAGTGTTTCTGTGTTGTCAATCTCCACTGCTCATTCCCTCATAGTTTGCACGCCCTTCCGGCTCAGTTGTGTATAAATCCTGACAGCAACTTGTGTCATGCACTCACCTGGTTCCGACCGCGGTGGCAATGCTAGACCTCTTATCCCCCTGGAGAGCAGCACACAATCAAGGAACCCAAAATCCTTATGTCATACAGTGCCCTCAAAGGGAAAGGAGACAGGACAAAAATAAGAAAAGATAAACTTGCGGCGCCGGTCCTACTCTGCTGCCTTGCCACACTGCGTAGGAGGTTCCGCACTCCATGGGCCTTATATGATGGTGTGGATATAGTACACAACATTTCTCAGCATGCAAAGATTATGTAGTTATCCACAATATTGTTCACTTACAGGCATTACCATAAGTACTGCATGAGAGCAGATACAAATCAGGATTTAAGGCTGGAGTTTCTTGCACTCCCAAGAATCATTTTGCCCTCAGTTCTCTGTACAAGTTTGTATACATACATAGTGCACTCTAATAAGTCCTTTCTCGTTTTTATTACAACAATTTGTCAAGAATTACTGGTGGATGGATTTCAGTACTGATATAATTCAAGTCCAAAGCGCCCACTCTGTAAAGGAGTTCAGAGCGTTAAAGCTATCAAAACAACAGGTAGTGCCTGATTTCCGGAAAGCAAGCTTTCTCTAGTCAGACCTCAGTATTATAATAGTTTTAGGCTTAATCTAAGAATTAGTGCATGCTAACCTCTCATCAGGTATTTAGCTTTGTCTCTCCTACTTAAAACTGGAACCTGGAGGAAGTCTTTGTAGCTGTAGCGAGACGAAGAGGAAGGTGACTAAGACTCACCACACTTGAAGCAAAGACGACAGAAGCATGGATGGCATCAGTCAACAAAAGATGGAGTCAATAGCTCATGGCAGTTGGAAACAATAAAAAGAAGCAGGTGGAGTCCATCAACATTAGCAGGTGGAGTCAATAGGTCATTGCAGTTGGGACCAGTAAACAGGAAACACATGTCTATTCCTCACAAGTGTGCAAACCAAAAAACAAATTGAACAATGGTACCAGAATGTTCCAATGGGTTCAGGTGCTCTGGAAAGCAGCCTGCCAAGGTGTCAAGTGTAGTTGGGACCATGGGGTGTTTATCTTGGCGTCGCAGGAGGCCATGAAGTGCCACAGGGGAAACACAACATGAGCCCTGTGCTCCAGACCCACTGTACAGAGGGTGCAAGAGGGGGTTGGGACATCTTCTGACAACCAACCTATAAATCAGAACTCAATAGAAGAACTTAGCAACATTTCCAGATGAAGCAGAATCTCTTGTGATCAGTCTCTACTTATCAGATTAGGGAACTGATGCTAAATCAACTTTCATTGCAAATTTAAGTGTACGTTTAAAGTGTTTATGGAAAAGTAATACTTACGTAGAGATAGTTGATGATCAGTCCCAGTTGTTTGACATAGGCACTGGGGAGGGAGGGAGGTGGTGGTTGACTGTTTATTTCCAGATTCATGCAATTTAGTCATAAAGTGAAACCAATAGAAATCAAATGAATCGCTAGATCCCTTCTTTGAACAATGACAAAAACCCGATTGATATAAATCATTGATCTTATCTACAGGTCTACCCAGATGCAACAAATGCTTCATTGATGAATACCTGGATCGTCTCATCACCTTATCCATCAAGATACACCCATATCACCCTCCTAGGTGCCTTCAACCACTCAAACAATAGAAGCAAAAAAACCTGCCCAACACACTCTAAAGGCCAAATCCTTGACTTCGTTTTCTCAATACCACCAAAAATCCAATGTAAATTACACACACCCTTGAACTTGACCAACTATCTCACTAGCCCTATTTCTGTACTCAGCATCCCACCATTAAACCAAGATCAACCCAAAACAGAAAACCAGACATTCAAATGTTTTAAAGATGTCTCTATTTACAACCTAATTCTTGATCTCATCTCTCACCCTGCCATCTCCAGGTGCAGTTCCAGCACCCGTCTAAACAAGTTCAACACTTTTTTTGAAAACTTTGTGAATGTTCACACTTCAGCCAAAACAAGCAGGTGCAAGCCAAAATCCTCAGCACTTTGGTACTCATTGAAAATAAATGCTGCATCCGCAGTCAGGAAAGGAAATGGAAGGAAACAGAATTCCAGATCACCTCATGATACTGATGTCCCTCTGTACAACACATAGATAGCTCATCACATCAGCCAAAGCAAAGTTCTCCACCAGCGGAGTTACCAATAGAAGCACAACACTTTTCAAGACAATCAAGCATTGCATAAACCACCTGGCCTGACTGTCCTGTTACACACTCCACGACAAGTGCATTGCCATCAACATTTTCTTCTAAATACAGAACATCAGAGAGCACATCAACAACACCAAGTCTTTCTTCTTTTTCTGTGACATCCACCTCTTCTCATAGAATCTAGCAATGGTCATCCTTCAAAACCCTATCTCATTCAGATCTTGCCAACATACTCAATTCACTCCAAGCTACTTCCCATGAAGAGCACTTCCAAGTTGACACTCTGTGTCTCCAATTTCAAAACATGTCTGTGGGGCTCGCGTGGAAAGCAGATATCAATAACCACTAACAAACATCCAAAACAACAATAAAGCAGTTAATTTTCAAGGCTGCAGGAGTGCGGCGTTATTCTGAATGAGCAGCATAGCTGATGACCCAGAACACTAGAGAAGGGCCAAGACAGGGGTCACGGTCTAATCATTTCAGACGCCCCTGCATCGGCCTGCCTACCCAGAAAACATGCTAATCATGGTAGGGTGTCTGGAGTACGCCGGCATAAAAGCTGCACTTGAGAAACCAATGTTTTGCCTGTAATACCGGTTCTTAGGGGTACTTACCAGGATCCCGCAGCGTCTTTTAGTTTGCAGGTTCTGTTTAGCTTGGAAGGTCGCATACTTGAAATACTTCTATACTTCAGTGAAGATGATACTTGGAACACGATTCTTCCCTTGTGAGATTGTTTTTGCGCTAAAGGCTTTCCTTTGGATAACAAAATGGGTAAAAAAAGGCATTTAATAACAGCTGACTGATCTTCTACATTACTGTAACGTATGCATGCCATTAATGCTGGATATGAACTCACCATCAAGTGTGGGATGTTGACGAGTCCTCCTATTTGGACTGGAGCATCTCTTAATGAAGAAAAAAGACTGTAAGTGACTACTCTCTTTTTTCTACTGAATTCGTGATTTTGGAACCATTTTTATGGCATTCAAAGAACTGTGTTTTTGTTTGGAAGTGTTCACGAGGAAAGTTAAATGAAACACATACGTCTGTGACTCTAATTTGCGTGATAGCTTGAAAGAATGAAGCAATTCCAATCTACTGTTGTTCTTGCTAAATCCACATTGGTATAAGTGTTACGTAATATTGGGCCTCATGAGGGTGGTGATTCCAACTAGTAGTCACATGTGATATTTTGAGGTAATTCAGTAAATTTGTTGTTTCTTCCAAACAGCATGGTACTGCAGTCTCAGGGGTTCCTGTAGGTTGAAACGAGGGAAAGTGGGAAGGGATAGGTAAAGAGAATATCCATTTATTTAGTCATTATCTTTTTTTGAGTGTAGATGTAGGGGTTCTAAATAGGTTATTCTTTGTTATATTGATAGGTGTAAGATAAGTCTTAAAGAACACTGACAGAACCCTAGCCTCTTGAGTGGCGCAGTCTACATCAAGATACAGTTGAGCCTCCTTTTTATGTTTTGTTATTGTATTTCATTATTTTCTCCACTTCCCCTTTCCCCTGGCTATTTTTGCAACTTGGAGTTCAGTTCAGGTCCCCCATGGTTACAGGGCTCTAGGGAGTATTGGGACTAGACTTCTCATATTGTATCTCTTTCCCACAAGATTGTACAAGGTTACATTCATTTCAACAAATAATGCTGCTCTTGATATCTCAAAAAAGGGGATTTTTGCATCTGTGGTGCTCCAGAAGACACTTATGTTTTGAAAACAGATATATAAACGTCATCTTCTTTATTGGATTCCATCAAAAACAGTTTCTCTTAGAAGAATATTCCCTGCCATCAAACACAGTTCCTCATTGCAGTATATTACCTGCCACCATGTTTCAGGCTCCATAGTGGTGCTTCTTTAGGGGCTTACAGCACTGCCACCAATACACAACATGATCAGTGATATGAAGATTATGCTTTACTCTTGTCCTTCAACAAAGCTCTCTCATCCCTACTCAACCACTGTCAAGATCTCCCTCATTCAAGGCACCTTCCAAAAAGCTTACAGGACAGGACAGATCACCTTATTCTTACATAAACCACTACTACACCCTGATAACCTCACCAGCTACCAGCCAAATACTCACCTACCATTCATCTGCAAGTTATTCAGAAAAGCAGTCTACGCTCAACTCCAAGATCACATTAATGCTAACCACTTCCTGCATGTCTACCAATCTGGCTTCAGAGCGCTGCAGCATGAAAACCATTACCTTACACATAGTAGCCTACACCCCTAACCACTGCTGGACCTCTCTGCTGTCTTCAACACAGTCCACCACCTCTCTCATGCACACTCTGGAGTCTACAATGGGATTCAGTGGCAGTTTCCTTCACTGCCCCACCTACTTTTTCAATTGACACCAGTTTGTTCATATGGGCATCTCTAAATCTCAAATGATCCTTGTTACCTACTGATCCCCACAGGGTCCCTTACTGTGCCATGTCATCTTCAACATCTACATGGAGACCCTTGTGTCTCTACCCACATCTCTGGTGGCGCTCTGCACATCCACGGTCAATCTAGACTGAAGACAAAAAAATTAAAAAACACAAGGCAGCAGCTATTTTGCATCTATGCAACCAGGATCTGGAACAACTTCCCTATTTCCATCAGGACCGCCTCAACACAACTCCAATTTAGGAAAAAGTTGAAGATGCTCCTAGAATGCAGATATCTCTCCTATTACTTGTTGATTATGTATGGTTTGACAATGCATGATGCTTTACTGCTTTTGGGTAGGTTCTCGCTATACAAAAACCACAGATATGCATAAATCATCCCCAACATTGCACTTCAAGAAATCCAGAGGTCCACCAGAGAAAAAGAAGCACACTAGTTTGTTCCCTCAGAATTTAAAATCTTTGTCTCAACTAAAAGGCGTCATTATAAATTGTTGACATAAAAACACTCCGCAAACCGCCACACATGTGGGTAGAGGCTACTGAGTCGTCCTGAAATTTACTTGCAAGGCACTTAAAGACTAGTTTCCATTTTGCTTCACGAACCTGTGAAGTTGTGTTTCAACAAAAGGTGCGTTTTAGCAATCCGATTAAAAGGTCAAACAGGAGTCGAGTAAACCCTAATATTATAAACAGGGTAAAAAAGTTATGTGAGTCTTTTGGAAAAGGTGTTAAGTTGCGAAATCTACTGCAGCTCTGCATGGCCCTTTTTAAGGATCAGCTCTTCATCTTTGCAGCCCCTTCTTGCTTTCGGAAGTAATGCAGTTTTCGGATATGAGAGAAATTTGTTAAAGAGTTTTTTTTATACTGGGATGCCTTCTATTTATCAAATAAGAGATTTCTCAACTTCATTTTTGTTTTATCAACAATCTATATTTTATTTCATTCTTGTCAACGCAACCGCATGTGAAAAACAGACAATGGCATGTGATGTATATGCTCTTTCTGAGTATTGCTTCATTAAGTTATTCAATACATTCAGCAACTTATCAGTTTTAAAAGCTATAGTTTTATCTTCATCGGATCTAAAATGTGTGCATTGTAAAAAAAACTGAATTGAAGGACAATCATGGGTCAGCCAGTCACTATGCAAAAGCACCATGGCCCATATTTATACTTTTTTAGCGCCCCATTTGTGTCATTTTTTGATGCAAAAGCGAAGCAAACTTGCAAAATACAATTGTATTTTGTAAGTTTGCGCCGTTTTTGTATCAAAAAGCAGTGCAATATATAAAAGTATAAATATGGGCCCATATTTCTGTCCACTGTTTTTGCTCATGTGATAGAATCTACCCTATGAGCCACAATACTCACGTCGTGAAATGGTGCAAAAATAAAACACATCAATCTGTAATGGACTATGAAATAGGGAATTAAGCGGGTCTTCCCTGGGAGCGGAAGTGCATTGCTCTCCACACTGCTGTACAGAAAGCGTCTGAAATAAAATGGTAATTTTAATACCATTTATTCTTGATGCTTTCTGGCAGCAAACGGAGTGCGAGGGCAGGGTGGGGCCAGTGCGATTGGCAGCAGTGAGAAGAGGCCACTTAAGATTGAAGTGTGCATGTTGGTTTGGCCCGCTACCTTGCTATGCCCAAACCAACATGAGCAATTCAAACCTCTCCAACCCAGCTGTCTTCGACAGCTGAGTTGGAGAGCAGGCACAGGCCTACAGTGCCTTTTGGAGTGTGGAGCTGGCCCGCTCCAGCTAATCAAGAATGAAACAGCATGAAAAAAGTGTCTTGCTTGGATGAGGAAGTCGGCTGTGGGCTTTTTGCTCAGAGGGGAAATGGCCTGTACAACGCGGCCGGAACCATGCAGACTGTAAGCATGCAGGGGGAACAACGCTTGCCTGAACAACAACTGCCTTTTCCTCTGCCTTAACCACGCTTGTGCCAAACCATGCATATGTGTGGTTAAGGCAGAGAAAAGGCAGAGATCAGTCTAGTGGATCGGGAGAGAATGCGGTGAGGTCAGTGGGGCTAGGGTTGGGGGGTAGTTTTGAGGGTTGCAGGGTGGATTAAGGGCTTTTGTGTGTGGGGGGGTCAGGGTAGTTTATTTGTTATGGACAGGGGTTTGTGGGGTTCTCGTGGTAGCTTATTTTTTAAGACAGAGTGGATGGGGGTCGGGTCATTTACTTTTTGAGGTTGGGAAGATTTTAGGGTTCAGGGTTCATGGGGGGGTCTCAGGGTAGTTTATTTTTTAGGGGCAGGGGTGGGGGAGGTATCTTTAGGGCTTAGGGTGGGATCTGGGGTCAGGATAGTTTATTTATTATGGGTGGGGGAAGGTTTTAGAGCTCAGGGCAGGTGGTTGGTGTCAGGGTAGTTTAGTTTAAGGGGCATGGGTGGGGTGGATGGAGTGTTTTTTTTTAAGGGCTTATTCGGGTAGTTTAGGTATTAGGGGTGGGGGAAGGTTTTAGGCTCAGGGCGGGTGGGGGGCATCTGGGTAGGTTACTTATTAGCGATGTGAGTGGTTTTGAGCCTCAGGTGGGTGAGGGGGTTGAGGTAGTTTTTTGGGTTACAAGGGGTGGTTGTATGACAAAACCACACATGCCGTTTCCACATATGCCTTTACTAAGCAAGCTTTTACAACGAAATTCGTTATAAAGGCATGCATAGTAAAGGCATGGGTGGAAAAGATGCAGTTGTGGTACCGACTGTTGTTAAGGCATGCATGGTTGTGTCATACAACAGCTCGGAGGACGTGCTGCAGAACAACGGGTACGTGCTGCTCGAGTAAGGTAAGTGATTTTTTTATATTTATATTGGTGTGTATGCTACGTGTAGTTTTTTGTGTATGTGTTTTGCGCCCCTCTAATGTAATATGTCACCAACCACCACTGATAGTATTCCATATTACATATAATGCAGTCTTGTGTATAACGATTTATGCACCTAGTATAAAATTGAGGCACGGCATTATAAAATCATTGCAAAAACAATTTGACACACCTGCTGTAAATAAACCATTCTCCAGGTTTAGTAATGAAGTTAATATAGACATCCAGAGCTACAAATAAACTGTCACAAAAGACAAGTACATTTTGATTCTACACTACTTGCCGCTAACCCAATAAGAAATTGATATATTGATGCTGCCTCACACTAAGTTTACATTTGAAAATGTATTTCTTATACAATGCAAAATCATTTTGCTCCTTTTTTGACTTAATGCAATCATTTCTTTGTAGTTATTCCTATTTGTCCTTTTTTGTATTATGCAAGAAGCAAAAAAGTTATAGAAAATGTTTTCATCTGTTTTTTTAATTGGTTAAAAACTTTCAACATCACTACTTCGCCAAAATTCAGTAGGGTTTTTTCTTATTGGCACAGGCACTAATGTGAATTTAAAACCATTCGCCAAGCAAACTGTCCTTCACTAACAGAAACAATAGGCAATTTCAAAACATGTGTACATTGACTCGTTCAGAAATGCTAATAAAATAATGAATACATATTGCGCCTGTCCCTTTTTGCAGGGCTATCCCCAAAGTTTTTACCTTCTTTCTCCTATTGTTTCTGACCTGTTTTTGTTGGCTTTATGACTCTGGGCACTTTACCACTGCTAACCAGTGCTGAAGTGCATATGTTCTCTGAGTATAATGTATTGGTGATTGGTCTCTCCATGACTAGCATATTTAATTTACGACTAAATCCCTAGAACGGTGTGCAGTGTGTGCCCAGGGCCTGTAACTCGAATGCTACTAGTGGGCCTGCAGCACTGATTGTGCCACCCACATGAGTAGCCCTGTAAATATGGCTCAGGCCTGCCATTTCAGTGTCTGTAAGTGCAGTTTTAAACTGCCATGTTGACCTGGCAAATGAACCCACTTGCCAAGTCCAAACCTTCCCTTTTATTACCTGTACGTCGCCCCTAAGGTAGGCACAAGGCAGCCCTATGGGCAGGGGGCTGTGTATTTAAAAGGTAGAACATGTACTGATGTGTTTGACATATCCTGATAGTGAAATACCACTAGTTTTGTTTTTCACTAATGCAAGACCTATCCCTCCCATAGAGTAACATGAGGATTGCTTTAAAATATCTGTTAAGTATAATTTGCCATTGGGAGCAGATAGAGATGTGGACTTTGGGGTCTCTGAAATCACAGGATTTTGAATTATAAGTTTGAAAATGCTACTTTTAGAAAGTGGGCATTTTCTTGCTTAACCATTCTGTGCCTCTGCCTGTCAGCTGAATATGTGCCTAGGAGATGATTATATTTTATCTGTTTGTGATTCACTATAGACAGTCACACAAAGGGTGCAGAGGTGTGCCCTGCATATGCTGATGGCTCATCAACAGGCTGATGGGTCTTCCTGAGCTAGAGTTATGGGAGGAGCTCACACTTGTACCTGATTAGGGCTGTGCCCATCCTCACACAAAGCAGTCTTCAACCCCCTGGAGTGTATCTGGGGCCAGGGTAGGGAAAGACAGGGTCTTGTGCACCACAAAGACTTCTCTTTGAAGTTTGCCTACTTTAAAGACAGAAATGGGTATAACTACTGGATCTCTGACACCACATAGTTAGAATCCTTCTGCACTGAGGAAATTCTGCCTGGAAGAAGAACTGGATACCGTAGGAGGGACTGCCATTCTGCCTGCTGCTTTGTTGTGCTGTCCTGGGAGTGAAAGGATTGGACTTGGCTTTCTACATCCTGCTTCTAAAGGTTCTCCAAGGGCATGGACTGAGCTTGCCTCCTGTTAGGAAGTCTCAGTGACATCAAAGACCTCACCTGCCAGAGTCTGGTGAGAGTCCTGACTTGCCAAGTGGTGCCAAGTCCAGATCCTGGGCCACTGGGAGTGAGTTATGGTGTAACAAGGGAGAGAGTGTGAGAGAGGGAGAGAGAACACACACAAATACTTTACACATTGTCTCTGCGATAAGCGAGACTGTTTGTGCCAAGCTACTAAGGGGGTGAGCAGGGGTTATCTTAGCTGTGTGACTCCTTTACCCTGACTGGAGGGAGGGCCCCTACTTGCACAGGGTGCACACCACTGCCAACTAGAGACCCCATTTCTAAAAATAATGCATTTTTAAAATTCTGGGGCATATTTACAACTCCTGTGCACCGCCGATGAATCACATTTTGTGACACACTGGCGGTGCATAGTGCAGGCCTATATGTACAAGACTACGCAAAGCCACCTTGTGTGGCTTTTCAGGGCCTTGTAGATACGGTGTAAGGCAACGAAGCTCAAATTGCTGTGCTGCCTCACAGAGGCATTGCATGGGCTTTGCACTGGGTTTTCCCATCCAAACCCATGGGTTTTGACGCATTCCCAGATTTACAACAATCTGTAAACCTGGGAATGTTTCACAACTGTATGCCTCACCAGGGCAGAAGCAACAAGGAGAAATATCGTTATTTCTCCTCATTGTTTTCTTCTCACTATGTGTGCTGCATTTTGCAGCACACATAGAAAGGGGAAAATGCCTCCCAGGAGGTCTTTGTGCACCATGGTGCAAGGGTGCCTATGTTGCCGCTAGGCAGAAGTATGTGTGCCAGCGCAGGGGGAAAGGACAGAAACACACTGTATCTTGTAAATACAGTGCATTTCTGCCCTTTCCCTGTGGTGCAGGGCAGCGCAGTAAGGTCACTTGCTGTGCTATCCTGTGCCACGGGCTTGTAAATATGCCTCTATGTACACGTTTCATAACACTTTCACAGCAACCTTGGGGGTGCAAATTCAGTATTAATAAGCAGATTGAAATAGCTCCTTGTAGTTAAAGAGCAGAATTTCAAGTATATAGGCAGAGCCACTGGACTTTTGCAGCACAGGAGGACCAAATTATGCTGCAGGATTGAGTAAATTCTGCAGCAACAAAATGCAAATTATGCGGCATAATACAGCACATTTTTTGACTTTATTACTTCATTAATTATGTAAACATGTCAAAACTTTCTGGGCAAAGGTTTCAAGTCATTAGTTCCAGATCAACACCCAGACACAGCAACTGGCATTTTAAAAGTGACCAGTAAATATTCGCGAAGGACTTTCCATTGCGCAATAACATGTATTGCTACCTTTTTAGTAACTTTTGATCCATTCATACTAGAAACAATTTTTTGTTAAAATGTTCAGAGTTTGTAGTAGATAATGGATTATGTAGCAAATGTGGCAGATCCATTACTATCCCGAAAAGGCAGCGGCCACAGAATTGCATAATTCCAGTGGCCCTGCAAATGAGTATTCAGGTAGACTCTTCATGCTTGCAAGCGACTGGGTTAATACCGAAAGGAATGGGAATGTGGAAGTGCATTTGCAAAAAGACATGGAAGTAGCGAGAAAAGGGGTGCTTTAAATCTGTGTGGTGGAGCAACAGGAACAAATGCAGGAATGGAAGACTGTTTGGCTATTTGGGGTAGTTTGTGCTTTACACCTCCATAACATTTTGTCCATGATCATTCCCAGATTTCTTACTTCCTTGGATACTTTAGGAGGTGGTCTCAGATCGTCAGGCCTGACACAGAGTGTCATAATTTTTCCAGTCGCCACGTGTGAGGATTCCAGTTTTGGATGCATTCAGTTTGAGATGGCTTCATGGCATCGACTGATCAATGGCCCTGCTGCAAATAATCACTGAAAGTTTTGTAAATGTCTTTAAAAGTACACAAACAAGCAATTTACAATGATTGATACTATCACCTGAATTTCATTCTTAACCCTTTCTAGTTTATGCTGAGCTGTTGCCCTGGGGACCGGAAAGTTGGGGGAAGGGCACAGCCTGGCATCTACTACTACAATTTCATGCACAGATTTTGTTTTTTATAAGTGACTGCGATAGTTTTGGGTATGTCTTGTCAAATTGATTGGGCGTTATGTCACCTGCGGGTGTGGTCTCTAGTTGGTATTAATGAATGATAGATGGTATGATAACTGTTCAAGATAAGCCCTTATGAGCACATCGTAGGCCCGGACCAGTGCCTCAAGGGGAGTGTACGGGCGGACAACTTTAGAATATTCAGAGGGGTGTAGTGCCCAATGTCGCAACTGTAGATATTGCAATTGGGACATTTCAAGTAAGTGGTATTCTGTCTGAATGTATGTCGGAACAACGCATGCTGGAACAACGCATGCCTGAACAAAGAGGTCGGAACAACAACCGCGTTGTTACCACTAATGCCTTTACCACAAATGCCTTAACAACGATTTTTCATTGTAAAGGCATTCCTGGTAAAGGCATTAGTGATAGGCATGCATGGTTCCAGCATGCGTCTCCTCTGACCCCCCACCCCACCCCTAAAAATTACGCAACCCCCCCACCCCCTCCCCTAAAACCACACAAACCCCCCACCCTTGCCCCTAAAACTACCACAACCCCCACCTCGTCCCTAAAATTACCGCAACCCCCACCCTACCCCCAAAAACCTAAAACAACCCCAACCCCCACCCCATCCCAGAAACCTAAAGTACCCCAACCCCCACCCCTAAAACCTAAAACCACCCTGCCCCCAAAACTACCCCGAGCCCCCCACCCTGCCCCTAAAACATAAACCCCCCACCCCGCCCCTAAAATTAACCGACCCCCAACCCACCCCTAAAACCTAAAACCACCACAACCCACATCCCTAAAACCTAAACTACCCCAATCCCCACCCCTAAAACCAACCCAACACCCCACCCCTAAAACTACCCCGAGCCCCCCACCGCACCCCTAAAACCTAAAACCCCCCCAACACCTGCCCGCCCCTAAAATTACCCGACCGCCCAACCCACCCCTAAAACCACCCCAACCCCCACCACTTAAATTACCGCAACCCCTCACCCCGCCACTAAAACCTGAAAACCACCCCAACCCCTAAAACCTAAACCACCCCAGTCCCCCACCCCTAAAAACTTAAACCACCTGACCCCCCACCCCCAAATACTAAAAATACCTGACCCCCCACCCTGCCCCTAAAACAAAAAATACCCTTCCCCAAATCTAAACCGCCCCACCCCCCACCCCTAAAACTAAAAATACCCTGACCCCCCACCCTCGCCCCTAAATCTAAAAATACCCCTCCTCACCCTCCCTGCCCTAAACTGCCCCCTCCCCTAAAGCTAAAGCCCCAACCCCCCACCCTCGCCCCTAACACTAAAACCCCCCCGACCCCCACCCCTGCCCCTAAAACTAAAACCCCAACCCCGCCCCTAAAACTAAAAATACACTGATCACCCACCCAGCCCCTAAAACTAAAACCCCACCCCTGCCCCCGCCCCTAAAACTAAAAATACCTGAGCCCCTAAAACTAAAACCCCAAACGCCCACCCCCGCCCCACTTACCTGACTCGTTGCATCGTCCTCCTCAGCCGACTCCCTTGTTTTGTGCCTAAACCACGCATGTGCGTTGTTCAGCACATGCGTGATTAAGGCACAAAACAACGAAGTTGTGGTTAACTAAAGCGTTGTTCTGCTTTCGTTGCCCACAATTTCGTTGTTCCGGAGTCGGCATTCAGGGCGTTTACCATTCTGTCTTGCACTGGTCAAATGTCTTTATGTTATTCCCCTGCAAAAGATGAAGCAGTGTTCTACTGTCTTTGTTCATCCAGTTGTTAAAGGCAAGTGGAGACTTTGCTGGTGCAAAGGCGGGGTTGCAGGCTATTTGAGTATTTGGTGAACGGAAGGTAGTTAAACCCTTTGTCAGTCCCAACCTATCCCATATATCCAAGTCCGTCTTGGTCGGCGGGGTAAGCACTACATGGCCTAGCGTGGTGGGAGAGCCAGGCCAGATCCCACAGGGGACGAGATGCCACTACCCTGTCCCTATGGAACCAGTGGCATTCACTCTGCCTCGCAACCCATGCCAAAATATACCTTAAGTGTATGGCCCAGCAATATTCCAAGAGGTTGGGGCATCCCACGCCACCCCTGTCTTGGGCTGCATTGGAACAGTGGTAGAGAGGCGAGGTATTTTTCCATTCCAAATGAAGGCTCGGAGATACTGTTGTAGCCGAACAATATCATTCTGCGGGATCAGTGTAGGGAGGGACTGAAACAGGTAAAGAACTTGCAGAAGGATATTTATCTTGATTACATTTATCCGTCCCAGCTGTGATATGTGAAGCAGTCTCCAACCCTGTATGTATTCTAGGAATGCATGCCGGAGTGCTGACCAAGTCGCAGTTGTGCAGGTTTCTAGTGTGGGTGTGAGATTAAGGCCCAAGTATGTGATGCCTTCAGGGGCCCAGTGGAAGGGTGCCAGGGCCTGTAGGACAGGGACTTCAGACATTGGTATCGAAATATTAAGGATCCTGGATGGAGGTAGGGAGATGTGTCAAAGTTAGGAGCAGGTCATCACTGAACAGGTTGATTTTGTGGGTCTGGCCTCTAAAGGGTATGCCTTGGTGCAGCGAACAGTGATGGCCAGTGGCTCCACTGCCAGGGCAAATAAAAGAGGTGATGGGTTAGTCCTGTCTCGTACCACTGCTAATGGTAATAGAATTTGTGAGACATCTATTAACCCAGACAGAGGCCACAGGGCCATTATTTTAGATGTCATTTTGGGGCCTATCTCTATCCTGTCAAACTCCTTGTCCACATCTAATGAGAGAAGACATGCCAGAATGTTCAAACGGTGGACCTTTTCAATCAGGTGAGCTACCCTGCGTATATTATCGACTCCCTGTTGATTACGAATAAATCCCACTTGGTCCAGGTCTATGAGGCCCCAAAGTTAGTAGTCGAGCTTGGGCACCAGTAGTTTGATGTAGATCTTAGCATCAGTAATCAGCAGGGTGATGAGGTGGTAGGCGGAAAAGAGGGTTGGGTCTTTGCCCAATTTGAGGATGAGGGCGATTTCAGCTGTCGCCATTGATGGAGTTAGACCAGTAGTATTGGTGTAAGAGTTGAAAAGGTTGAGCAAGTGGATACCCAACTCAGGGAGATATGTCGGTAGAAGCCAACCGGAAGGCCATCCAGCCCAGGTTTCATGCCAAGAGGGAGTGCGCAAATTGCAAGGTGGATTTCATTGAAACAGATGGGTGACTCTTCCCTGTGAGAGAGCAGCAGCGGGGCCCATTCCCAGGCATTTAGATGCATCAATGATTGCTTGTAAGGTCTCTTCACACCTATAGAGAGCCTGATAATAGGCATGGAATTCCATCTGCTTGTCACATTCTTTGATCTCCCAGGACCCATCTGACCTCTGGATCCTGTCGGTGTGTGCCTTAGCCTGTAGCTGGCACAGTCTACAAGCCAGTAGAATGCATACCTTATTTCCTCCCTCTTTAACTGCGCCGACATGGCCCCTGTTCCCTGATATGTGGAAGTGTGCCTATATAAAGCAGAGTCCCAGACCAAGTCCAAGTCTCCCCCCACTATGACGTTCCCTTCAATTCCCTCCATTTCGTCCCTCAGTGTGCCGTGGAGGTATACATCCTGTGCGTTATTAGGGGCATAAAGATTAAGCAGGGTGAGACGGTGCTTGCCACTCTGCAGGTGGAGAGCCAGATATCTTTCCTCTCTTTCTTTAGCCACCCTGGAAATGTGTGGGCCAATCGTGGTTTGCACAGTATTACCACCCCTAGTGTTTTGGGGTCAGTGTAAGCCCAATTTTGTATGGGGTAGTGTGGGTGAGACATCCTATGCCTATCTACCCTGCAGAGGTGGGTGCCTTGAAGAAACATGAATTTGGGGTCATGGCGTATAATTTATCACCAAACTTGTTTTCATTTATTTGGAGAGTTAAGGCCCCAAACTTTAAGGGTAAGCAGTTTCATTCCTCCATGCAAAATCATTGGTGTGCGTGTGTAGTAAGATCTCGTACGTATTGCTCTGTCTGGCTTTGGTGAGAATTAAGGCCGCCATCCCAAATTCACAAATAGCAGTTCTGTTATTACTGTCCATTTGTGACAGTTACAGGCCAACAGGGTCAAATTTGTGTGTTCATCATCTTCAGAGATTGGCATTGAAACACTTGCAACTCAGCGGATGAAACACGCTCCCAAAGGACGCAATGCAGGGGCCAGGTCAGCAGGTGTGATCAAGGTTGCATCCTCAAACAAGTTCAGCAGACCCCCTGAGCCCCTCGTCATTGCCAAGACAGGCATCATCTGATTGAGTCACAGTGTTATAGCAGAAATGAGCAGAGTCGTTGTGATATCAATCATTGCAAGTGGAGCCAGTGGTGGACGGTGCCAGTGATATGCGTTTATCTATATTATGAAGGTGTTGAATAATGTCTCGCTTTGTCTCCTGGGGTGATGTTGTAGCCAAAGTTTTATCAGGGTGGGTGCAAGTGAGTTTCAGAGCGGCCGGGGTGGGGGGGGCTACTAGGCAAAGAGGAAGTCTCAGGCTTGTTAGATGCAGGGAAGTCTAGCAGTCATTTTGCTTTGGTCAGAGAGCATAGCGAATGCCGTCTACCGTCTCAGTGAAATAACAGGACAAATGGGTGCCCCCCAACTTGTATTTAATGTCCCTTGTATACAGCTTATGCGTTATTAGTTGGAATTTGCTTCTTCGTCTCAGAGTGGTTACCAAGAGATCTTCATATAGCTGGATCTTGTGTTCCTGGAAGGCTATGTCAACTTTCATTCGCGCTGCCCGGAGGATACTTCCCTTCTTCGTGAAGAAATGGACACAAGTCAAGATGTCTAGATCTGCATTCGGGTGGCCAGGGGCTGATGTTACTTGGTGTGCCCTGTCAAGGAATGGTGGTGTTTAATTTATAATGGACTAATGGACTGTAGAAGTGTAGCAGTAAAGGTCATAATATCATTATCTTCCGCTCCCCTGGGGACCCTCCCAAATTCAAATGTTATTTTGGCGGCTCTGATTTTCAAGGTCTTCCTGCTTGATTTGGAGTTTGATATGTTGTTCTTCCAGAGCTGCCATCTGTCTCCATAGCATTTCCTGGTCCTCCAACATTGCATCAACAGTACGCTCCAGATCATCCACCCGCTCACCAATTTCAGTTACCTCTTTCTGGGCGTCCCATTTGCAGGTCTTAAGATCCGTTTTGAGGGAGTTAAGTTCAGTACATATTTCTTGGAGGAAATGGTTCATGTAGTTCTGTGTAATAGGGACGGAGGGGCTTGCATCCTTTGGTTGTTGTTGGGGCTGTCCATTATCTTACCAGGTGATTTGGCCCACAGGGAGGATACTGTGGCCTCCTTTAAGGATATGTTGCGTGGCATAGCCGAAGTGGGGGTCAGAAGGCAGTGCCTGGCCCCTTTGCTGGAGTCAAAATTCCCTCGGGTTTTATTATTGTTGGCTAACTGTTATCTAGCGGCCTAATGGAGTTCCTCAGCAAGGTCTATAGGGTGCAGGGCACTGTGTCAGGAGGTCGCAGGGGAGCCTCCAATTGTGACCAATGGCTGGTATCGCCGGTTGATGTGACTAGGTGGAGAGTGAGGGCCAACACAGTCTGCTCCAGTAGAGGCAAGTATTTTTCAAAGTTGTCATCAGACAGGAGGCAACTTGTTATATGCAGGACCTCAGTAAAGGCAGGCAAGGAGCAAAGTCATTCAGAGCGTCCAACAGCGACTAAAGAATGTCAGTATGGTCTGGGAGCGCCAGTCCTCACAGTGTGCTCTTCCAGGCAGCAAATAGCCAGCTGTCCCGTGAGATACATTCTGCAGACAATGGGGGTCATTACAACATTGGCGGTAAAAGCCGCGTACCGCCGTGCAGAAGACCGCCAATACACCGCCGTGGCGGCGGGAGACCGCCACAGCTATTATGACACACATCACGGATTCCGCCGAAATTCAGACACCCACACAAGTCCGCCACACCAAAGGTCAGCGATAAATATGCGGAAACAAATCCTCCACCTCCACACCAACAGAAACACGCCCATGCTATTACGACCCACGAATCCACGCGGCGGTCTTTCAACCGCGGTATTCCATTGGCGGTACACACCGCCGCGCTCAAAATACACACACAGCTCCAAAACACTGCCACATTGGATAATTACAAATACACACACCTGATACACATACACACACCACTCCCACACACCCAACACAATATAAAACACACACCCACATCACCCACAAACCCCTACGACCACAAATTAGAGACGAAGGCCAGAGAGAGACAGAATAGATAACACCATCACACAGAGGCACACTACACCATCACCCACACAACATCCACGCACAAAACACCACATACCACTACACTCACCACACTCATCAACACATACACCACCCCACACATCACACACACCACCCCATGGCACGCCAAAGACACCCCCGCTTCTCTGAGGAGGAGCTCAGGGTCATGGTCGAGGAAATCATCAGGGTAGAGCCACAGCTATTTGGCTCACAGGTACAGTACACATCCATAGCCAGGAAGATGGAGCTATGGCAAAGAATAGTCGACAGGGTCAACGCTGTGGGACAGCACCCAAGAAATAGGGAGGACATCAGGAAGAGGTGGAACGACCTACGAGGGAAGATGCGTTCCACGGTATCCAGGCTCCACATCGCGGTACAGCGGACTGGCGGCGGACCCCCACCTCCTCCCCCACAACTAACAACATGGGAGGAGCAAGTCTTGTCCATCTTGCATCCTGAGGGCCTCGCAGGAGTCGTTGGAGGAACGGACACTGGTAAGTTAAATCTTCACTATCATATCCCCCACCCTACCTGCATGCTATCACACACCCCCACCCTCACACCCTCCCCTATCACCCTAACTCCTCACTAATCTACCCATAACACCAACCACCCATCCCAACCCCAAGACCTGCATGACACAACTAAGCATGGACACCCATCACTAAAGCATGCCCACTGCACAGACCCACAACACCCCCCAACCATCACCACACAAGCCCCCACACAGGAATGCCTGCACTGGGGTTCACGCACACACAACCATTGCACACCATGAAACACACACATGCAATAATCATGTACTTATACCCCCGCAGGAACCCGAAGGAACGTCACCACACCAGAGGGTCCAGACAACACCACTCCACCCCCAGAAGAGGCCCACAGTGACGACAGCAGCTCTGCCCTACTGGATCTTGATGACCAGCCCGGACCATCGTGGGCCTCAGGACAGTCAGTTCCCCTTGCTCAGCCACAGCCCAACACCGAGCTTACACCCTCTGGTAACCCCAGCACAGCACCCACCCAGCGGGCCCATACCTCCCGACCCAGGACAGGTCAATCAGCAGTGTGTCCACCACTACAGGGCACCCAGGCTAACCCACCACCCCAACAACAACAGGGACCTGGGGGCAGTGATAGTGGGCACACGGTCCAGGGGATGGAGGCACAGGAACACCGGGGAACTGGGAGGGCTGCTGTGCGAAAGAGGGAGGACAGGGCAAGGGAACCTACTCTCAACGAGGCCCTATCCAATGGCAACGGTCCTGGACAAGTTGCAGGAGACCCTGCGTCTGCAGGAGGAGCAGTATTTGGGGTTCAGGGAGGAGCTCAGGACCATCGCCTCCACCCTGGGCACCATCGTAGGGGTGCTGACGGACATTCAAAAGACCTTGAGGGACACCGTGGCACTCCAAGGGGCCCCTGACACTAGCCAGGACGATGAAATGCCCACCACCTCTGCCGGCGCTAGTGGACAGGACGCCCCGCCACAGGACCACCACACCAGCACCCCACCCCCTGCAGACGGACAACCACCACGAAAGCAGGCCCTAAGATCCAGGAACAGGACAGAGCACGATGGCAAGACCCCCGCCAGGAAATAAGACCACCCTGATTGTGCCCCCACTGTCCCACTTTGTTACCCTGTCCCGATTGGAACTGCCCCAGCTCCACTTCCAATGGCCAGATGAGCAATGTACCTGTGAGACTAATAGACAGGACTCTGCCATGGACATTCTTCCACCATGACCTCTCCCCATTTCACAACCCCCCTACATTTTTATGCACTTCAATAAACACCCTTGAAACCTCAATAATATTGGAGTCAGTCAATGATTGTGAACTTTGTATTGTCAATTACAGTCTTAAAAAAGGTTACCCATTGGAAGGTCAACATACCAATGTCACACATCACAAGCCTTTCAAGGGTGCAAGCTGTTGACACGTAGGTTACCACATTACTGAAACTGAAATGGAAGGGGACAACTCAGTTACCAAATAGGGAGTGAAATGTAGGTACAGGATAGAGGTAGACGTGTGAAATGTAATATAATGTGAAACATGAAATTGTACTCACCTGTGTCTCATTGAAAATATTGCTGTATGGATGACTCCCTGTTGTCGTTTTCATCTTTATCAGCTTCATCCTCATCACTGTCCACAGGCTCCACAGGCTCAACTGCTGCAACAACACCGTCATCTGGATCATCCTCCTGCAGAAAAGGCACCTAGCGTCGCAATGCCAAGTTATGGAGCATGGAGCAGGTGATGATGATGTCGCACACCTTCTTCGGTGAGTAGAATAGTGACCCACCTGCCATATGGAGGCACCTGAACCTGGCCTTCAGGAGGCCGAAGGTCCGCTCGATCACCCTCCTAGTCCGCCCATGGGCCTCATTGTAGTGTTCCTCTGCCCTGGTCCTGGGATTCCTCACTGGGGTCAGTAGCCAGGACAGGTTGGGGTAACTAGAGTCCCCCAATAGCCATAAACGGTGCCTCTGGAGTTCACCCATCATATCAGGGATGCTGCTATTCCGCAGGATGTAGGCGTCATGCACAGAGCCAGGGAACATAGCACTTACCTGCGAGATGTACTGGTCTGCCAAATAGACCATCTGGACATTCATGGAATGATAACTCTTCCTGTTCCTGTACACCTGTTCATTCCTGCGGGCGGACCAGAGCTACATGGGTCCCATCAATGGCACCTATGACGTTGGGGATATGTCCAAGGACATAGAAGTCACCTTTCACTGTAGGCAAATCCGCCACCTCAGGGAAAATGATGTATCTCCTTACGTGTTTCAGCAGGGCAGACAACACTCTGGACAACACATTGGAAAACATAGGCTGGGACATCCCTGATGCCATGGCCACTGTTGTCTGAAAAGACCCACTTGCAAGGAAATGGAGCACTGACAGCACCTGCACGTCAGGGGGGATTCCAGTCGGATGACGGATTGGTGACATCAGGTCTGGCTCCAACTGGGTACATAGTTCCTGGATTGTGGCACGGTCAAACCGGTAGGTCACGATGACATGTCGCTCTTCCATTGTCAACAGGTCCACCAGCGGTCGGTACACCGGCGGATTCCGCCATCTTCCAATATGTCCCAACTGATGGTGCCTAAGAAGGACAACAGCGAAGAAACTGTCAGCATTCCTTCAGGTATGTACCCACAGTCACACACAAGACTACACCAGACAATTAACCCATCCGGGAAAGGTTTTGAGTGTAGGCCTCGGTATGTGTGACGCAGTAGTAATTGAAGCCATGTGGGCCCCTGAAATGGCGGCTGCCTGACCTCTAAACTGGGACAATGGAATTGTGGGGTAACTGCGCTGGCGTTGGACACCATCGCGGTAGGCGGTCGTAGAGCGTGGCGCAATGCTGCATTGGTTAACATTGGACCGTATGGGTACCAGGAGCCAATGAACAGGTGCGCTGGCGGTGATGATGTGCACCGATGCGGACGTCACCGCTGCGGACGTCACCACCATTTTCTATCTCTTCAATGACTAGGGGCCATATTTATACTTTTCGACGCACAACTGCGCCAACGCAGTTGTGCGTCAAAAAAGTTAATGCCGGCTAACGCCATTCTGAAGCGCCATGCGGGCGCTGTATTTATTCAATGACGTTAGCCGGCATTAGCCGGCGGAGCTGCCTGGTGTGCGTGAAAAAAAATTACTTACACCAGGCAGCGCCGGTGTATGGGAAAATGGAGCTTGGGCGTCAAAAAATGGGGCAAGTCAGGCTGAGGCAAAATTTTCGCCTCAACCCGATTTGCGCCATTTTTTTTAGCCTCCCAACCCCCATTGAAATGACTCCTGTCTTAGCAAAGACAGGAGTCATGCCCCCTAGCCCAATGGCCATGCCCAGGGGACTTATGTCCCCTGGGCATGGTCATTGGGCATAGTGGCATGTAGGGGGGCACAAATCAGGCCCCCCTATGCCACAAAAAAAAAACCCAAAAAATACTTACCAGCACTTACCTTAATGTCCCAGGGGTGGGTCCCTCCATCCTTGGGCGTCCTCCTGGGGTGGGCAAGGGTGGCAGGGGGTGTCCCTGGGGGCATGGGAGGGCACCTCTGGGCTCCTTCCGAGCTCACAGGTCCCTTAACGCCTGCCCTGACCAGGCGCTAAAAAACGACGCAAAAGCGGCTGGACGTCATTTTTTTTTACCCGCCCACTCCCGGGCGTCATTTTTGCCCGGGAGTATAAATACGGCGCACATGCCTCGGAGTCATTTTTTAGACAGGAACGCCTACCTTGCATATCATTAACGCAAGGAACGTGTCCACGCAAAAAAATGACGCAAACTCCATGAACTTTGGTGCTAGATGCGTCTAACGCCAAAGTATAAATATGGAGTTCGTTTTGCGTCGAATTTGCGTTAAAAAAAACGACGCAAATCCGGCGCAAACAGAGTATAAATATGGCCCTAGATACCTGACCTTCGACAGGAGAGGACCTACACTGCTAGTGCTGCTGTGACCTCGGTCTGGAAGCGACGATGGCTGCTGCGTCTGGGCAAAGGGCCCCTGCCTTCACTGCACAGGAGTTGGAGAAACTTGTGGATGGGGTCCTCCCCCAGTATACGCTACTCTACGGTCCTCCAGACCAACAGGTTAGTACACAGGGAGCACGTTATATGGGCTAGGCCTGGGTGGAGAGGGCAGGGTGGATGAGGTAAGGGGCAGAGTACATAGAACAGTCATGCATGAGGATGAATGGGCCACAGGGATAGAGTTGGGAGGGGGCCAATTACAATGACGGTGCTGTAGGTAATGACTGTTCCTCTTTCCTTGTGCATGTCATGTATGTCAGCGCCCACCAGAAGAGGGACATTTGGCGTGCCATCGCCAAGGAAGTCCAGACCCTGGGGGCCCACCAGAGACGGGGCACCCACTGCCGGAAGAGATGGGAGGACATTCGCCGCTGCAGCAAGAAGACAGCGGAGGCTCAGCTGGGGATGGCCTCCCAACGTGGGAGGGGTGCCCGTCGCACCATGACCCCCCTGATGTTCCGGATCCTGGTGGTGGCCTACCCGGAGTTGGATGGGCGCTTAAGGACATCACAGCAGACACAAGGGGGTGAGTACAACCTCATCCTATGGACTTTGCGTGCAGTGGAGCTGTCTGGGTGGGGGTGGTGGGCTGTGGGTGTCCCTAGGCCAGGGCGAGTTAGGTAGGCAAGGCCCCTCCGTTATGTAGGCCATGTGGCACTCTACCCCAGTTAAAAAAAAGGCAAATTGATGTATAGTTGCCCCTTTGCCATCCATTTGGGCAGATTTCTACCATTGCCATGTAGGCCATATCCCAGAAATTGCATGTGCAGAGGGCAGGAGCACGGCGTAATGCAGGGGGCTGCTGCGTTTGTCTTGTCCACCAACGGTAACGGTATGCCATGCACTAAAACTCTCTTTCTTCTGTCTCCACACTCTTTCTGCTCTCCCTGTCCTTCTGTACATCAGCATCAACAGGCGGAGGTACAGTGGCACCGGAGCACGAGGGAGCTGCATCCCACATGGCCATGGAGGGCCACACCACAGACTCTGAATTCACCAGTGGGACGGAGGGCGAGGGGAGCTTCACGTTGGCCACAGGATCACCAAACAGCGACACGGACTCGTCCGCCGATGTGAGCTCCCCTGTGGTGGCGGCACCATCTGTGCGCCCCACTTCTACAGGTACAGCCGCCACCTCCCCTACCAGCACCGCCCTCCCAGCAGCCCGTCCCTCAGCGTTCGCCCCATGCCCGCTCACCCAGGAGGGAGGGCATCACCTTCGCCACAGGCACCTCAGGCCCTGCCCTAGTCACCCCTGCTGCCCTCATTGAGGAGGCCATTGACCTCCTCAGGTCACTCACTGTTGGGCAGTCTACCATTGTGAATGCCATCCTGGGTGTAGATCGAGAGTTGAAACACGTTAATGCATTCCTGGAAGGCATTCATTCTGGTCAGGCTGTCCTTCAGCGAACCCTGCAATCTCTGGCCTCAGCACTGATGGCAGCCATTGTCCCTGTGTCCAGCCTCCCCCCTCCAACTTCCTCCACCCAGACCCAATCCCCTGTACCCCAGCCCATCCCAAGCACACCTACAGACCAGCATGCACACAAGTCAACACACACAAGTAGCTCAAGCAAACATAGGCACTACGCACACCAAAGGCACTCACACAAGCATCACACCCATACAGACATAGCAACATCCACTGTCTCCACTGTGTCCCCCTCCTCCTCTTCTCCCTCCTCCCTCCCAGTCTCGTCTACACACACACCTGCATGCACCACATCTACAGGCAATAGGACTCGCACCAGGACACCCAGCACCACAAGCCGCTCGCCTGCACTCACCACCTCCACTGCCATTTACACGTCCCCTGTGTCCTCTCCCAGTGTGTCTGTGACGCCCCCTCCCAAAGCACACAAACGCCGGCAATCACTCACCCAACATCCATCCACCTCACGACAGCCTCCAGTACCTGCACCTGCACCTGCACCCAAAACAGCTAAAGTGACACCTCCTACAACCACCTCCTCTTCCTCCACTCCCAGAGCCCCTCCAGCTACCCATCCCAGTGTACGTCAGAAACTGTCCCTATGTCAAATTGAACTTTTTGCCCCCACCCCCCCTCCAATTCATCAGTCCCGTCGTAGCGCCTCAGCCAAAAAGCCTCCAGTACCAGTGGTGCGTGTACCAGGTTTTTGGAGTGCCCCGTCCACCAGGGCAGGCAGTAGGACCCGGAGCCAAGCCACTGTCAGCCCACCCCCTGTAAAGGCTCCGAAATTGGAGAGTGGACGACGGGACCGTGTCAAGACTCCTGGTGGGACAAACAGTGAAATGGGATCCAAGGCGATTGGTGAGTCATCTGTAACTTAAAAGAAGGTGGGGAAGGTCCCGAGGAAGTCTCCCCAACCTGTTGTGAGTGTCACGGCGGAGAAGTGCGCCATCATTTCCGGCGGTCCAGACACAACCGCCAGCACCGTCGTTACTGGTCAGGAGACCACCGCCAGAGTCACAGCCCAGGAGGGCCCAAGTATCGAAAGTGGTCCAGAGACCACCGCCAGAGTCACAGCCCAGGAGGGCCCAAGTATCGTTACTGGTCCAGAGACCACCGCCAGAGTCATAGCCCAGGAGGGCCCAAGTATCGTTACTGGTCAGGATCCACCGCCACCGCCGGAGTCACAGCCCAGGAGGGCCCAAGTATCGTAACTGGTCAGGGGACCACCGCCAGAGTCATAGCCCAGGAGGGCCCAAGTATCGTCACTGGTCCAGAGACCACCGCCAGAGTCATAGCCCAGGAGGGCCCAAGTATCGATACTGGTCAGGAGACCACCGCCACCGCCGGAGTCACAGCCCAGGAGGGCTCAAGTATCGTAACTGGTCAGGAGACCACCGCCAGAGTCATAGCCCAGGAGGGCCCAAGTATCGTTACTGGTCAGGAGACCACTGCCACCGCCGGAGTCACAGCCCAGGAGGGCTCAAGTATCGTAACTGGTCAGGAGACCACCACCAGAATCATAGCCCAGGAGGGCCCAAGTATCGTTACTGGTCAGGAGACCACCGCCACCGCCGGAGTCACAGCCCAGGAGGGCTCAAGTATCGTAACTGGTCAGGAGACCACCGCCAGAGTCATAGCCCAGGAGGGCCCAAGTATCGTTACTGGTCAGGAGACCACTGCCACCGCCGGAGTCACAGCCCATGAGGGTCCAGAATCCCACAGCCCCGCTGGGCAATGATGGAACGTCAAGCCACACACCAACGTCCAGTTTGGAGTTCGTCATGCCACACACCAATGTCCATTGTGGAGATCGTCATACCACACACCAATGTCCAGTGTGGAGTTCGTCATGCCACACACCAACGTCCAGTGTGGAGTTCGTCATGCCACCCACCAATGTCCAGTGTGGAGATCGTCATGCCACACACCAACGTCCAGTGTGGAGTTCGTCATGCCACACACCAATGTCCAGTGTGGAGATCGTCATGCCACACACCAATGTCCATTGTGGAGATCGTAATGCCACACACCAATATCCGTACCAGAACTGCCATGGCAAAGCACCGCTGAACAGGGCAAAGACCGCCATGGTGAAGACCGCTGAACAGGGCAAAGACTGCCATGGCAAAGCACCGCTGAACAGTCCATAGCCAGCCATGGCAAAGCACCGCTGAACAAGGCCAAGACCGCCATGGTGAAGACCGCTGAACAGGGCAAAGACCGCCATGGTGAAGACCGCTGAACAGGGCAAAGACCGCCATGGTGAAGACCGCTGAACAGGGCAAAGACTGCCATGGCAAAGCACCGCTGAACAGTCCATAGCCAGCCAGAGCAAAGCACCGCTGAACAAGGCCAAGACCGCCATGGTGAAGACCGCTGAACAGGGCAAAGAACGCCATGGTGAAGACCGCTGAACAGGGCAAAGACCGCCATGGCAAAGCACCGCTGAACAAGGCCAAGACTGCCATGGTGAAGACCGCTGAACAGGGCAAAGACCGCCATGGCAAAGCACCGCTGAACAGTCCATAGCCAGCCATGGCAAAGCACCGCTGAACAAGGCCAAGACTGCCATGGTGAAGACCGCTGAACAGGGCAAAGACTGCCATGGTGAAGACCGCTGAACAGGGCAAAGACCGCCATGGCAAAGCACCGCTGAACAGTCCATAGCCAGCCATGGCAAAGCACCGCTGAACAAGGCCAAGACTGCCATGGTGAAGACCGCTGAACAGGGCAAAGACCGCCATGGCAAAGCACCGCTGAACAGTCCATAGCCAGCCATGGCAAAGCACCGCTGAACAAGGCCAAGACTGCCATGGTGAAGACCGCTGAACAGGGCAAAGACTGCCATGGTGAAGACCGCTGAACAGGGCAAAGACTGCCATGGCAAAGCACCGCTGAACAGTCCATAGCCAGCCATGGCAAAGCACCGCTGAACAAGGCCAAGACTGCCATGGTGAAGACCGCTGAACAAGGCCAAGACCGCCATGGTGAAGACCGCTGAACAGGGCAAAGACTGCCATGGCAAAGCACCGCTGAACAGGGCAAAGACCGTGTGGGTATGAATAGTCCGGCACATCAGGCATCGTTCTCCCATATGCAGCTGTGACTGTGACAGGACATGTACTTTCACTGGGAGACTCATCCAGTCTGGGCACCAGTCCCACCCAGTACCAGTAGAGAACTGCATCTACTTGCGAAGATGTGTCTTTGCACTCCCCAGGATGGCACAGTGGGCAACCCACCCACTGTAGAGACTTGAGAGACTGTGGCTTTGCACTCCCCAGGATGGCACAGTGGGCAACCCACCCACTGAAGTGACTTGAGAGACTGTGGCTTTGCACTCCCCAGGATGTAACAGTGGGCAACCCACCCACTTGTTAGACTTGAGAGACTGTGGCTTTGCACTCCCCAGGATGTAACAGTGGGCAAGCCACCCACTGTAGAGACTTGAGAGAGACTGTGGCTTTGCACTCCCCAGGATGGCACAGTGGGCAACCCACCCACTGAAGTGACTTGAGAGACTGTGGCTTTGCACTCCCCAGGATGTAACAGTGGGCAACCCACCCACTTGTTAGACTTGAGAGACTGTGGCTTTGCACTCCCCAGGATGTAACAGTGGGCAAGCCACCCACTGTAGAGACTTGAGAGACTGTGGCTTTGCACTCCCCAGGATGGCACAGTGGGCAACCCACCCACTGAAGTGACTTGAGAGACTGTGGCTTTGCACTCCCCAGGATACATCAATGGGCATGGAGCCCCGTCGTGGATCTGGCTTCGCATTCATCTGGCTGAGGTGCCCCCCCTTCCCTTCCCCCTGAGGTGCCTGTATTGTTTCTATCTGATGCCCCGGCAGTGTTCTCTCGGATTTTGGTCAGGTATCTATTGTGGGCGTCGCCCATGCATTTTTGGACTGTTGGTGCACGGACATTGTTGTGTACATATCTGCACTACTTCTTGTATTGTACATTTATTTTTGACAGATTTCGTGATATATATATCTGTATATTTTTTTATGAGTAGTATATTGGCACAATACAAAGTTTGACCGCTATTCGCTTTGTCGTTGCATTCTTTCGGGGGGATTGTGGGTTGTTACTGTGATTTTTGTGAATGCATTGGTGTGTATGTTGTAATATGCGAGGGTGGGGGTGTTTGGTGGGTGTCCCCGTAACTTTTGCCTCCCCCCTCCCCCGTGTCGTAGGTGCTGTACTCACCGGTATGTTCTGCGCCTACGTCGCTGTTGGTCGTAGATGAGCAGGAATGCAAGGGCAGGGAGTATTTGCAGTTCGGGCTCCATGGTGTCCTCGATCCTCGTGGGATGTGTTCAGGTGAGCGTTTTCCCATAGCACAAGCTGTTTCCGCCGTGTTTTTATCCACTGTGAATCCACCCCGGAAAAGGTGGCGGATTGGTGTGTTGTGATAGTGTGGGCGGTACATTGTCTTCCGCCTGTCTGTTGGCGGTAACCACCGCGCTGTTCGTCTGTACCGCCGTGGCGGGCGGTATGTTAAAGTGGCTGTCTTAGTTGGCGGTTTCCGCCAGGGTCGTAATTCCCTTTTTTTGTCCGCCGGCCTGTTTGCGGTATTACCGCAGCTTTAACACCATCCGCCAGGGTTGTAATGACCACCATTGTGTTAAAGTGCAATTCCAGTTCAGAATCCTTCACAGTAAGGATGCATAGAAAAGCAGATGAAGTTCAAGTCCCTTTCTTGTTTTTAATATATAGTTGATGTGTAATGAGTACTTCTTTTAGGATATTGTAATTCTTTTCAGCTGCTTCAGGTATGTTTGACCCCTAATTTCTTTCTCTAAATTGGTAATCTCTAGTAAGAGTGAGTCCCTTTTCCTCTCGGCGTGTTTGATAAGTGAACCTGAAAACCAACTGAAAAGAATTACAGTATGCTAAAAGAAGTACTCAATACACATCAAATATAAATTAAAGTCAAGAAAAGGACTTGAATTTCATCTGCTTTTCTACGCGTTCTTTCTGTGAAGGAATTCTGAACAGGAATTGTAGTTTAACACAATGTGTGCGTAGGGTATGTCTTGTAAAACAAGTTGCAGTGGTTCCCTATAGTACCACTGACCATTTAGCTCTGGGTAGTTGGGCTTTTATACCTGACTAGCACCAAACAGACTCTATGTATTGCAATCTACTATAACCACTACTACTATTACTTATCCTAGTGGAGGTTCGGTAAACATACCACTACTACCTATATATATCTCCTTTTGTCTTTTGTGGTTACTTGCACTCCTTTTCTCTCTTTGTGGGTTACACTTGTTACTTCATAATTCCAAACGCCAGTTTCCTGCAACGTCCATAGGGGGTTTCTCCACTCCCAGGCCCCTACTTCAATCCTCTGTGTATGCTTAATAGATATTAAGAATGAAGTGAAGGGGGAGAAGAAAGCTGGGTCCCCCAGGGCCACACTTAGTCTCAAGAGGCCCCCGGGGGGGGTCAAAGGTGGGCCTGGCAAAACACCCCAGCCCTGCTGTAGTGTTGGGTATTATTTGAAGGGGCCCCCAAGTAAAGCACACGAAAGAATAGGTGGGGGTGCCACTGCCCAAGAGCTCGTGTATAGCAACAATCTCAGTGTAGGCCCCACGAGCGCCCTGCTCACCTCAACAATGGGCCTGCTCAGCAGCCTCCACCCCGCTCCATCCTTCCAGCCCGCGATAGGCTGAGGCAAGATCTCGAGGTCAGGGGTTGCGCAGTGAGTGGCAGCAGTTGGTGGGAGTAGAGGCACTTACCCCAATGTCAGTGTCTGGAAGAAGGCGCAGCCCCCGCTGGCAGTCCAGGCTCAGTCTGCATGAAGGCCACAGTGGGAGGTGAGAGCGCTTATGATGGCCCGGCCACGGTGGTGAAACACCATGGTTCATCCGGTGGTATAGCGGGCCCAGTTGGAAAGCAGCAGAAATGTCAGCAGTAGTCTTAGTGATAGCCCCGGGAGTGCCCCGCTCACCTCAGCGAGGGGCCTCTCCTAGTAGCACTGCTGCACTCTGTCATTGTGACCAATGTACTCTTCTGAGCCGCAGTAGGCCCAGGCAAGATCTCCTCTGGCCAGGGGTTTGCAGCAGGCGGTGGAGGCAGAGGGGCTTCCACTGGCGTCATCGTCTGGGAGCAGGCGCAGCCCCTGCAGGAAGCCCAGGCTCAGCTGCAGAGAGGCCGCAGTGGGAGAGGACAGCGATAAGATGGCGGCTCTGGGTGGCCCAGGCCATGGCGGTAAAACACCGCTGTTCACCCAGTATTGCAGCAGGGCCCCAGCTGGGAAGCGGCACAGATGCTGCGGGATAAGTCTCTGGGCCACTGTAGGTCCTGGCTCCTATGTGTTGGATGGCGCCAGGATATATGCCAGAGGACCGGAGCTCGCCCGGGACTCAGCTTACTCCATGCTTGTGCTAGCCACTCCCCCCCAGACATACTGTTTTACTGATAAAACTAAACAGCGTACAAACGATAATATGTGGAAATCGGGTTTTGTGAATATTAGCATTTGTGCAAGTACCAAGGGTCTTACCTTGTTTTGTTCCCAGTAAAATACCTGTTTCCGGCGCACTTCAAAATTACAACAAAAAAAACGTGCTTCGTTTTTGCTTTATTTAAGTGCTATGAATAAAGGTATTTACAGGTATCTATATTTTGTTGTGCGTTGCAAAAAAACAACATTGTACTTGCCTTTGCTCCAGAAAGATTGTCACATAGCTTACTTTAAAAACTCCTCTCACTTTGCATTCTGTGAAAGAAAAGTAAACTAATCCCATAAGCAGCAATTTGTCAGAAGACATAAAGCCTGTCATTTGACCTCTGTCTTTAAGAACCAGAAGCCAAATTTAAGGGAAAATGACAGTGTCCCGTCGCTGCGCCAAATTTGGCACCGTCGCGCACCGTCATTTTCACAACACAAAGATGCACCCTATTTAATAGAATACGGCACACCCCTGTGTTTCCTCCTGCGCTGGCACTGAATTTACTGCTGTGCGCCAACTCAGCAACCCTTGCACCATTGTGCAAGGATGGCTGCATTGAGGGGAAGATTGTTTATGTGCAGGAAGGAACACCTTCTTGCACAAAAACAATCTTAAATGGCGATTTGCTCTTTCTATGTGTGCTGCAAAATGCAGCAGACATAGAAAGGGCAAAAAATGACGAGAAATGAAAGCATTTCTCCTTGTTGCGCCCTGCTAATGCCACCCTGGGGGGGAGGCGCTTTGATTTTGGTGCTGCCTCAGGTTTACGAAAATTTGTAAGTCTGGGGCAGCATCAAAATGCAATGGGTGTTTATTTGGCACGCCCACAGCAACACCCATTGCTTGCCCCTTCCACACAAAGTGCTGCGTGTGAAGGGGCTGTATTTACAAGGTGGCATTAAGCCACAAAAAGTGGCTTAACGCCACCTTGTAAATACAGTGCAGTGCGTAGCGCCACCGGAGCGGCACTAAAAGTGACGTTCCGGTGGTGCTAGGGGCTCTTAATAATGCCCCTAAATGTGAAAGATAACAACTGAATTTAAAAGGCATCTTTATTTATTGCTTGGATTTTCGTGACCCACCAGAAATCAGCTGGTGACCCACCAGTGGGTCGCATCCCACAGGTTGGGAAATACTGGAGCAGAGCATAGATGAACACGTGAATGGAAAGATACAGAGAGGAGCAGCTAGAAGAATGGGGGGGAACAGGAAGTAAGGAAAAGATGGGAAGGTGGGTAGACAACTGGGAATTGAAAGGTACAGGGGAGAGAAAATGCAGTTTAGAGATGTAGGACGAATGGCATAGACAAGAGTGGAGAGAAACAGAACAGAAAGAGGAGGAAATAGTAAGAGAGGAAGAAGAGTTGTGAGGTACAGGGGGGAGGGAGGATGAAAGAGAGAAAGTAACGACATGCAGAGAAAGCGAGAAGCAGAGAGTGTAGTGATATACTAGCAAGGGTGTAGACACACAGGGAGGATGATAAAAGAAGAACCTAGAGATATAGTGGAAGCTTGGTGAGGAGTTAAAGGTGGAAGGTAACTAGCTGCAGACGGGTGCGGAGATGCCGGAGAGAATGTGAGAAGTAGGAGAGAGTGAAGAGACGGGAAGAAAGAAGAGGAAATAAAAGGACTAGGATGACTCAGGAAAAGAAGCAGAGAGGAAGGGCTAACCACAGCGTAGAAGTGGAACATCAGTGTAGAATAGAGGGGGGAGAAAGTGGGGAGAGTGAAAGGAAGACCTTTGCGAGTTACAGTGAAGCTAGATACAAGGAAGGGTGTAGACAAATGGGAAGAACTAGGAACAACAGGGGATAGTAAATAATTACAGGGCAGAGGAGTGAGCAGGAAAGAGTCGGAGGAGAAAAGGGAAAGCTGACTAGGGAAAGATACCATGCGGAATAGCAATATCAGTTGAGAATGGAGAGGGAAGAGGAAGCGGAGAAGAGTGAACGGTGGAAGGCAGCTTGCTATGGAGGAAAAGGAAGAGAAACACGGAAGCAGGGGCTATAGCTGTGATTAGTGCAGCATGTGGAAACTGGCATAATGAAACTTGAGGGGGCCCCTCTGCAAAGTACAGGGAGGGCGGGACCCTGCAAAGTAGATGAGAAGGCCACCCTCCTCAGCTCACCACCTGCCAATTTTACTGAGGGGACCCCGTGGAGGTCGGCGCCCCGGGGGCTGAGGTGGCTTATGTTACACCACTGTGTGGAAAGGTTCATATGAAGAGCCCACTGCACCCCAAAAACGGGTGTGTTTACTCCCTAAATAAGGCAGCATCTGATCCATTTTCTTTAGTTGCATCAGGGCCCATGGAACTCTTGCTACACCACTGATAGGTGAAGTTGGACAGCCTATGAATTACAGCCCATTTGACCAGGTCTACAATTAGAACTCTTTGAGCAGCAAACAGTCTGCCTGTCGCTGAACCCAAAGCCGTACCTGTTCACGGTTCACGGAATGGACTAATCAGTGCTTAATTTGTATACGAATTCCATTTCCCAAAACTCTGCTCAGAAACCCGTGGCCGGTGCAATTATATTTCAATGTGCCCTATACCAAGGAAGTGAACTCTTGGATCCGCCTCATGACTCTTTAATCCACTACCAGACATCCCATGCCTTTTTTATCTCACATTTGTGGGACCCTTTTCTCCCTTTGTGAAGGGTTTTCCGTTTTTCGCTTCCCTAGTCCATCTGCTTTGTGTGTTTTTTCTCCCTTGCTATCAGTGAATGTCTGATGCAGAAAATAAGTGCTGATCCCCAAAAAGTAGTGCCAGTGGCCCCCGCCAGCAATCACCGGCTTAAATTAAGTACTGGGACTAATGCTCTGAAGTGGCTGCAAAGGAAACATTGTGGCATTTCACAAAGCACCAATAATAAAAAAATATGAATTAGGTATTAATAAGTATGGGATGTGTCCCAAGTGAAAGAGGAAGATTTTCCTGGAGTCATTCTGAAGTCATCTAATGACTTCAGCTCTGCTATTCGTGTAATGATCTAGTGAAATCATCCAAAACCATCCTAAAGTATGTGTATACGGCAAAATATTTAAATGAGATGACTCTAGAGTCATCAGTAAAACTACCCCAGGTTGATGTTCTGATTACTTCAATTGTAAGTGTGTGATGATCCCCTACTACTCTAGGGATATTAAGGGGCATATTTATACTCTGCGGCAGATTTGCGTCATTTTGTTTATGCAAATCCGGCACAAACTTAACTCCATATTTATATTTTGGCGCTAGACATGTCTAGTGCCAAAATATTGGAGTTAAAGTCATTTTTTGCCTGCGGAAAACTACCTTGCGTCAATGAGATGCAATCCCGTGCAAAAATCACGCACGGGGTGGGGGGAGAGGGGTTAAAAAATGGTGCAAAGCTGGCTTTGCACCATTTTTTAACACCTGGGTCAGGGCAGGCGTTAGGGGACCAGTAGGCCTATTTCTATGGTTGAACACCATGGAATAAGCCCACAGGTGCCCTCCCCAAGCCCCAGGGACACCCCCACCCACACCAGAGGGACAGCGGAGGATGGGGGACCCCATCCCAGTTTTTTTAAAAGTGACATTGGGGCTCTGAAATGCCCCCCCCCCTCCCACATGGCACTGGGTGCAGTGGCCATGCCCAGGAGACCCTGGCCCTCTGTGCTGGCTATTGGGGTGGTGGGCATGACTCCTGTCTTTTTTAAGACAGGAGTCATGTGGTATGGATGGTTTTGCACCAAAAAATGACGCTAGGCAGGTTAGAGGCATTTTTTTTTTTTACTTTAACCTGCCTAACGTCATTTTTTGGTGCAAAACCCCATTCTTCCTTACTGCCAGCCCCACTCGACTAACGTAATTTTTTTTGATGCTAGCCTACCCTTTGCACCGGCTTGCACCATTCCATAAATATGGTGCCCAGCTGGTGCACAGAAATGGTGCAAGCCGGTGCTAAACTTTTTGGTGCAAAACTGAGTTAGTGCAGTTTTGCACCAAAAAGTATAAATCAGGCCCTAAGTGACAGCTTCACAATGAGAGTGGATTACTCATGGATGATTCCAGGACAGCTTTAGGATGAGTGATGATTACTCTAGGATGGTTTCATGATAACTTTTTGATGAGTGCAAATGAGTTCTGGATGATTTCAAGACAACTTTAAAAGGAGTATGGATTACTTTAGGATGATTTCATGACAACTTCAGGACAAGCCTGAATTACTTAGGAAGATTTTGTGACAACTGCACAATAAGTGTAGCTTACTCCAGGAGCTGCTGGGGATTATTCCTGAAAGATTAAATCTCAGCAAATATTTAATTAATTTTTTGAAGTTTGTGGTATACAAGAGCACACTCTGCAAATGTCACTTCCTATTCATGGTTCCTCAAGCATGCACTTTTGCGCGTAAGTAAATACTAGGGAGGTTACTGGCTCCCTACCAAGAAGGGAATTGTGGTGTGATGCAACGATCAGGCACTGGTTTAAAATGTATCTGCAATACAATTAGGTTCAGGCAAAACAGACAAATATTCTGCATTTAAAAGACACCTGACCGCATGCATCATCATACCATGCTCCTTGGGTATTTCCTTCATTGGAGGTGCAAGGTATTAACTGGAGATTTTTGTTTTCAAATATGGTGACTTTCTCTGGAAAAGAATGAGACAACTGATTAAAATGAAAAAGATCTTCAATGATGTGTGAACATTAGATTTATATAGCTACTTGGCCCCGAAACAACCCATGACACTGCAAAAATAATACCATTAACAATCTGACATTTCATTAGGACTCTTTTAGCATTGTAGATTTTTGAGGCATGTTTCTTCCTCATGTTCTCCAAGAAGGACAAGCTGTTGGCCTTGCACAAAGATTTCACATATCTGAAAAATAACAAATGCATACATAGTAGCTTATGCCATACACTTTATTTTACATTTTTATATAAGCAGCCCACTTTCAAAAAGAGCAAAGGAACCCCTTACATTGGACAGTGTTTAGCTTGAGATAATAAGGTTATAGTACAATCTACAGAAGTGCTCCTTTTTATGCTTCAAACTGTTTTTCTACATAAATAAACAAGAAAGGAGAGGTTTCAAACTTTGCCAAGTATGGACCCATAGTTTCAGCTTTAAAATGTAAAGTTCAAGGGAGAAAGGAAGACGTGGGCTAAATTACAGATGAAGAGAAGATGAGACATAAAGCAACTCATTCGGTTCCCAGAGTTACAAGCATTATTGGACACCAGGGGCACCCCAGAGACACAAAGGGCACTTACAGCCACTTCTCATGCCCATGTGGGCATTTTAGAATGAAAAAAGGAGCAGAGACAGTTGTTCAGCTACTTCTGTAATATTGGCCCTGCCAGTGCTGTCTCAAGGTGGCATTCCCTCATTTGAATCAGGTTATAACATCATGCAGTGAGGAAAATAAATTGCCTCTGTCCCCAAACTGCATTATGGCTGTCAGTGCAGAAGCAAAGAGGCCATCAGCAGGCATATTTGACTGTGCCTCCATCTGAAAGTTCTTCCCAATGGATACCCCAGGTATCCCCCTGCAAGCGGTTGCAGCCGTCCACTTCACCTGCACGCAGGAGGATCTCTGTTCCCTGCTTTCACTGGGAAAAAACAAAGCAGCTGTTTCAAACTGCTGCTCTGCCTGCTGGGCATTAAATGTTATAGGGTGTACTGTATCCATTTACGCCTGGCACACCTCATTAAAGGTGTCTAATGCTGCCCCCAAGAAGCTTTGGCCATTTATGTATGTTGTTGTGTTTCATCAACAATATACATGTTTGGTCTAAAATAGTTTCACATGGAGCATTTAGTTTTTTAGCAAATAAAGCATCAACCCAGTGTACATCAGAAGAAGCTATTCTGAGGCCAAATCCTAATTACCTCTTCTCATAGATGCAGGCTCTTTTGGTTAAAAGGAGGTTTATCAGGAGAAAATCTTCATCTTGTTGGGCAGCCTTCAAACACCCAATCGTTTTACTTCACATATACTGTAAAAATAAAAGTGGTGGTTTGTGAGTAATGATTTATTAACAGCTATACACAACACAAGTAACGATGCTTAATAGATTATGAGCCACTTACCTTTCAAAGAATTACTCCGCTTATAAAGCTCTCACTTCTGCCAGTAAGAATATGCATTCATTCATTCGTGGAACCAGCAAAGCAATCAGTTAAAAAGCAGTAATTTCCATTAATAAAGGGCAGTGATTTCTTTGAGGGATAAAGCAAATTATTACTAGGGACATATATATATATATATATATATATATATATATATATATACACAACCTACTGGCAGTCGCCAATAGGTAGTTATCGTTAGGACCTAGTTTCCATAGGAAGAGCGTTTTTTTGACTTGCCTATATCTTTGTTGCTGTTTGAGGTATCTTAACAAAATTTCCCCAAAAAAGTGTGCCGGAGAATCTTGTTGGGCGTGGGAAGTTTTGGGGTGATCTGTCAAGTGAGGGCTGAGAAAAAGGGGGTGTCAAACACTGCATTTTCCTTGTTAATTCCCAAAGGACCTTTGAACACCACTACGGCCCGAACTGCTGGACGGATTTGCACCAAATTTGGCAGAAGGGCAGCTTTCGGTATGTAGATTACGCTTTTGTAGTTTGCTGTAAATTCATTCAGTACTTTGATAGATATTAAATGAAAACCAAATTTGTAAATCTAGAGGCACAGATCCAGAGGAAAAGCAAGGTCCTGGTTGACTGGACGCAACCTGACAGAAAAGTTGTGTCTGCCATTTTTTTCTTGCATTGGCTGTGGGATGAGAAGAGTGCAGAAACATAAGGGGCCAGGATACAGGTATCCTGACCCCAGAGGACACATAGATGGGCCCGTGGTGGGCAAAAAATTGCACAATATTTTTTTTCTGTTGAATCCGTGGATCCACCTGCAGATCTGCTGTGGGGCTCAGGGAGGCCCTCTATGTAAATTTGCGGCAGATCTGCGGATCCAGAGAAAAATGAAAAAAAGAAAGAAAAAAAAACACCGACCTGCACCAACCCTAAGCTGTGTATGGCCAAAGGATGGTGGTTGTACTAGTGGATGATGTTGGCTGTGTTGGAGTATTATGGTGGGTGTGGTGTAAGAATATGGGTTGTGTGGCCATAGGATGGTGGGGGTTCCAGCCTATGGTGGTGTGTGGACATATGGTAGATTTGCTGGCCTGGTGTCAATGTATGGATGTATGAGGGTGAGTGTGTGGCAATATGAAGTTGCTTGTGTTGACATAGGCTGCTGCCTGTGTGGTGGTTTGATGGTGGATAGCATCACATATGATGTTGGTTGTATATACCTATAATGGAGGATGCGTTGGAGAAGGACGGAGAATGTGTGAACTTATGATAGTGGGTGAATCTGACAGAGGTAGGTGCTTTTGACGTAAGATGATGGCTGTGTGCAAATATAGAAGCGGCAGTGTTGGTGTACTCTAGTGGTTGATGGATTACATAATCAGAGCAAATGTGGAGAGTGTTGATGGCGGCAGACTGTTGCAAAGAGAAGGAAAATAGGCTGAACAGGTGGGCCAGTATAAGAAACACGCACACACCCATGCTTTAGTACACAAAACATAGTTTTACTCAGGGCAAAGATCCACTTCTGAAACAAATTTAGCTAGAATCATTGATACAAATAGTGACAGTGGTCAAGAAAAAGCAGGGCCTCAAAGGTCAGAAGATTTGGAAATGAACATTTCAGGCAGGTTCCGGTCCAAAGAATGGGCAGCAGGCACAATGGGGCTCAGATACATGGTCTGCTTCTGGAACTTGCATCAAATGGCAGGGGGAATGGGGGTGATGCACAGTCTCCTTCCTAAAAACCTGTGCTGATCCAGAACTCCCCTGGAAGGGACAACGAGCCTTTCAGATCAAAATTCAAGGCTCCCATGGGTGAAAAAGGGTTGGGGGACTAGTTCCTCGGCACAAACCAGCCCTTTCATGCGGAAAACGGTTGTGGAAAACAAGAGTTGTATGCACACCACCACAAGCATAACCAGAAGGCCAGTTGCCAAGAGTGCGCAGAAAAATAAAGGTATTACTTTGAAAATCTTAACCAAAAGCCAGAACATCTAGGACGGTGTTTCTTAGAAGGAGTTGCCACTGAGAGCTGAAGACAGCTGGAGCGCATTGTGACCGCTTTTAGTTTGCTCTTTATCTCTTACACGTTAAGTAAAGTTTACGCTGCCCAAAATATCAGCAGAGCCATAGATCTGCTTCGTTTTTTTGGCTGCATTCCTTGAAATTCGTAACACAAGTCAGTCAGAATAGCATGCTCCACAATCATTAACTGATGCTTCCCGCTAGAATAAACAAAATCTCCAATTACTTCATTTGTAAAGACTCTTACCAACAGTCAGGGAGACCGGGTCCTAGGAATCACAACGTTTGCAAAACATGGCTCTACAACTGATGTACTTCCGGCCACAGGGGCCGGCAGTGTATGAGTAAAGAATTCTGACTACTCCTCAATCTATTGTAGCTTCTCATATCCTCCTTCTTCATATAGTATTATGGGACATGTAATTTCAATTGTAGGAACGCGTCACCCCAATAAAGATCAATTAAAAAACGGGTCAGGTAACGCGCAGATGAAAATGACACAATTAGTCACTTGCTAAATGTTTTGATTTATTCTTATAGCAGACATTGACTTCACCTTGACATTTTTTCAGGTATGCTCAAGATTTTATTTATTTAGCGAAAACCCTGCTGTACTTGCAAAGGAAATTACATTACACAAGGTGAGACTTTATTTAGGCCGGGAGAAGCGATTTGTTCAGAATCACAGAACGTAAGATGGCGCCGGGATTCAAACCGTGTCAGGGTTGGTGGTCCCGGCGCAACAATCTTTCTTGGTACCAAACACCAATGTCGCCTCCATGGTTTCCCTCATTATTATCCACTCGGGGATTCATGTTTTGAAAGTGGCAAATGCAGATTCTAGGAGACAAGGCCTGTCAGCCTCTGAATGTAGCAAGTGGGTCTTATTGCCACTGCAACAGCTCTCTCAGCTCTGCACCTGTAATTTTATTTAGCGCACTTGCCTGATAAAATTATATAATTATAAAGAATATAAAAATAACGTAAGCTGTTGGGGAAAACAAAGGGAGATGGGTATTCTGTTTGGTAACCTGATTCGAACTACCACGTTTCCGCGTTTAGCCAAATTGTGGATCCTATGACTATGAAAATATTTTTTATTTCACAGTTTTTATAAAGAGGGGACTTTTATATAGCGCTTTACACGAGCACCAGTTACATTACATAAGGCAAATCTATTTTATTTTCCGGCACAGAGGATTGGGCCAGTTGCTCACACTGGTGAGACGAGATACTCGAACAGGGTTCCCTATTTCCAAAACCCTCAGTTCTGGCCATTACGCCACATCCTATCACCTTTATTTTATTCTGACTCATTTAATTGGCCAACTCTGAACAACCCCCTGAAGAAAGTTGGTTATAGTACAAAAACACAAGTATGATTTAATAGACAACAGTGTTACTGCATATACAAAAACACTACTGGTTGTGTCTACAGTGCACATGACAAATTAATATCGCTTGATGTACCGCAATCTGTGTTCTCATGGTATTGTAGCCGGGGAAAATAGCTCATGTTAAAAGGTACCTTCAACAGTTGTCAAAGCAAGGCTATTTAGTGCACTAAAGTGAAACATAAGCAATCATGAAATAATCACTTTTTATTCAGAAAGACTTTTACTTGCGTATTTAATTAACTTTCTTTTTTTTATTTGTTTGCAGGTTTATATTTCCGAAAGTCAACTCAAACTTATCAGAGCCCTTTACAGGAACACTAGTTACATTAAACGAGGACACGTTAATTTTTTATAGGCAGAGGTAGAATATGTAACTCACTCCGAATCACAGTTTGTTAAACCGACACAGTGACCTGAACCAGGTTCCCCCAGCTCCAAAATCAGCAACTTTGGTTGTAGCCACATCCTTTTAGGTCCTACTGCCTTTTGATAGCTTAGCTGATGCCTTGGCTTTTAGAGACAAGCCAGACCACTGACTCAGCTCTGGTTCAGCTCTCTACGATTCCTGGCTTTCATATTTTTTTATTAAATTGGTGCAACGTCATTCATATTTACATATCCCATCCTGCCACCTGAATGCATTACAATTATCTGGAAGAGACTAAAACCATACCTGTAATGCGCACTGTTCATTTTTGGTATATCCGCTAATGAATTCTCTACATTGTGCCTTCACTGGAAGCCAGCCAGAACGTTTTCCAAATCCCTTTGCCTACTCCATGTCTCTTTCAAAGCACATACAATGTTGCCATGGTTCTTGTGGGCGATGCCTTTCGGGAATCAATCCATTGGTCCCAGTGTTATCCCAGCTATTCTTCCAGACTCCCTTGAAAGTGTCTCCAGCATCCCTCGGTGAATGTTAAAAAAGCACTGATTCTGTCTGCACAAAGGAAAGCAAGGCACATTCAGATACATTAAATCTCTGAATAAGTTGATTTTGTACCCTGTTCGAATGCTTTTAACCAGGGCAATACATACTTTTATGTCTGCTGCTGATAAAGAATAGCATCTTTTAAAAACCTAGTTCTGCTTGCTTACCCCAAATGTTGGTGTCTATATATGAGTAAATAAACTGTAAGTAAAATGGAATTGGCAGAGGCACGTTCGCTAGTACTGACCTGCCATGAGCACTTTGGGTTTGGCAGAATGTGCTCCCTCTGTCAGAGAAATTTAGAAGAGAACCTCTGCCATTCTGAAAGCTTTTAGTGACTTAGTGGTGGTCTCTCCTAAAACCGAATACTACACAGATTGAAATCATATGCTCCAATTATTTGTTATAAGAATATCTAACCAAACTACATAAATGGGGAAATAACTACCTTACCCTTCGTCCAGGCCTGAGGACTCCTAAGAAAATGACTAAAAGACACACTGGTCCTGAGAGCTGGGGGCTTGAACGAGCATGTGCAAACTGGTTTCGGTCACCAGGAGAAACCCTGTCTGCCTAACCACTACTGGGTGTGGAATTGCAAAAATAAAGTAAAAGTATTATTTTAGGTTTGAAGGGTGGGTATGTAATTGGGGTGTAAGGGTTTGTTAGGGATACCTAAAAAGATTATTTAAAAACACAAAAGTTTATAAAGTTATGGTAATTTATTGATATTTAGATGTTACATATTTTTAAGATTAGTATAAAGGTACTAATAAGTTAAATTGATCTTAATAATGTAATAATAAAATATATACACATAGATATATATTATCTCTCTCTCCCCCTCTATATGTACATATATATATACACACACACACACACACATATATATATATTTTCATGTTTGAACACATATCCTTGTGCTAGGTAGCAGGTGAAAATAAATATGTAAAATTATTTAAAATAAATTGACAGAATTAGTTAAAGACATCTATATATAGTTCTATATTACTGTTCACATATAGAGATAATTGAAAAAAAGGACTTATATTCAAGGATACAAAGTAAAGGCATCCGCTGTAAAAAAACAAAAAACTGTGATATCAATATACTCCTGATATACTTACTATGACTCATAATGTACTGCGCACAAATTCTTATTTCCCTCTTAGTAGCAAAATTGTACAATCAGATATTAATAATCAATTCAACAGAAACAATGTTATTTGCTGGAGTGATCAGAAATTCATTTTGAAATCATCCTCAAGTCCTCAGAAACAATCCCACCTTGTGAAGTAATCGGGTGGTCATTTTCAAATCATCCTCAGATCATCAGGCCACATTTCTAAAGGTTGCTGATGACTTCAGGAGGCTGATGACATTGGATTACATGAAAATGACTTCTACAGTAGTTGGATCATCATCCAATGACTCTGGGAAGGTTTTTAAAGTAATTCTGTTTTTTAACCTGGGTCCTCACCCCTACTCAGAGCTAGCCATAAATACAAGACCCCACTGAGGTTGGCTTTAAGGGGTCATGTTTATTTCTTACATTCAAAATTAGTGCAAAATATATTCAAGTGTTTGGAGTTTCCTGGTAATACTACAGTTGTTAAGAATCATTTGAGGGATTCAAGTAGGAATCTGTTCAAATACTCCTCACATCCTTCAGCACAGGGAAAACCACTTGTACCCCCTATTTTGGAAGAACCGCCATCCTCCAGGATGCAGGTTATGCTCCACTCCAGGTATTGCAGTTTCCCTCTCAGAGTAGCTAGAGACTAAAGACCCAGGCTCACCCATAACGTGAGATAAATGGCCCTGCTATTGAAAGAAAACAGACAGCCAAATTCCCCAAGAATCCCTCAGGAGACTTTTCGGCAGTTGCTCTGTCAAAAACGTTCATAATCCGGGAAGGCACAACAAATTAAGTCAAAATCACCTGGTATTAAGTACCTTCCTCAACTCCAGTGGTGCAGACTTCCCTGGAATCACCAGTCCTGCAACGCTGCTTCCAGGCCTCTCACGCGAAAACAGAAGTGGCTCACAATGAGAACCCAGTTTGTGGCAGGTTTGAGTCAGCCTCAAACTCGATGCTAGGCCCCAGTGCGGGAGACATATTTGCACAATAAATACATGCACACAATTATGAACTGTATCGCAGAAGTAGCTAGAATGACCACTCCTGCACTTTTATTTATGCCCCTCAGACCGAGCCCCCCCCTCCTCGGGGTGTGATAAGGAAAACAATGTATCCTAGAGGCCGGGTGGTACTCTACATCCCACCCAACTTTTATTTAGGTGAGATTCTCAGCAGTGGCATAATGAAACTTTGTTACGCCACTGATTGACAGTTCATGTTCGCCTACTGACTTGGAGTGGGGTTGGAGCGAAGTCCCTACCTCTGACTCTGGACCCGTTCTTCCCCCAGCTGATTGGGATGCTGCTTCCGCCATCCTTCCACGTTGGGCCGCCTGTTGGTGGACTGGACATTGCTCCTGTCAGTACTTGGCTGAAGCTCGGGACATTCTGGCGGTTGACCCATGTCGTAGTACTCTGGTTGGAAGTGTATGGTGTTGCCACTCCTTCCCCCCATTTTCTCCATCATCTTCACTGTGTCACTGTTTAGTTCACCAATAGGAGCAGGCACTGTCTTGAACCATGATATATTTCCGGCTATCGTGGTGAGAGCTTTCCGGACATTGTTTCTTGAATCTCTACCACCTTCCAAGCCTCTCTTTCAAAAGGAGTGCAGAATTTTCAGCTGGGGTGTCAGTCCTGCATGATAACATGGTCCCCCACTCAGGTTTGGCATCGTTGCTGTCGATCCAAACTTGCATGCTGGTTGGTTGCTCATCACTTCTCTTCTCTTGGGCTGCCACAATATCCAGTGTCCTAGATTGCCAACTTGGGCCTACGGGGATGCTGTCACAAGTCGGTCTCTGGAATAGAAGATCCACTGCAGTGCAATTAGTGGTGAAATGATGAGGGGTTTGCCTGTAGACCCTGAGGAACCTTTGGAGGCAGCATTCAGCATCCTCGCCTTGCTCTACTCCTATGCAGAGGAATCAATTCATTGTAGGCATAAAACGTTCCACTTCGCCGTTGGCCTGAAGCCATTTCAGGGTCACTCTCTGGTGTTTAATGGCGAGGGAAGCAAGATAGTCTTGAAACTCTTGTTCTTTTAATGGCGGACCCCTGCACTTTTATTTATGCACTTAGGCTGAGCCCAACCCTCCGGTAGTGATAAGAAAAACAACACTGTCTGTTTTGATCTCCTCTGGAAAGCCAAACAGGGAGAAAACCTTCTCTAGGATTGGATTCACTTTCAAAAAGGCTGTTGAGTTAACAGTTTTGACAATTGGGAATTTTGTGTGTGAATCCAACAGCACTGAGGTGAGGTGGCCATCAGGGAAACACCCAAAGTCCATACTAACTTTCTACCAGGTTTTCAAACTAAGGCCTATATTTATACTTTTTGACGCAAATCAGCACTTTGGCAGATTTGCGTCAAAACGTTTACCGCTGGCTAACGCCATTCCAAAACACCAGCCGGGTGCCTTATTTATGGAATGACGTTAGCCGGCGCTACGGCCTGGTTAGCGTCAAAATAAATGACGGTAACCGGGCAGCAGAGGCGAAGGGAAGACTGGGGGTTGTGCGCCAAAGAACGGTGCAAGTCAGGGTAGAGTCAAAAATATTGTCTCTAACCTGACTTGCGCCATTTATTGACGCACAACCCCCATGGAAATGACTCCTGTCTTTGCTAAGACAGGAGTCATGCCCCTCTGCCCAATGGCCATGCCCAGGGAGCTTATGTCAGGGGCCCAAGTAAGGCCCCCCATGCCACTTAAAAAACAAACAAATTATACTTACTTGCACTCACCATGGATGGGTCCCCCATCCATGGGTATCCTCCAGAGGTGGGCTAGGGTGGCAGGGGGTGTCCCTGGGTGCAGGGAAGGGCACCTGTTGACTGCTTCTATGGTCTCAGACCATGAAAATGAGCCCACAGGTCCCTTAACGCCTGCCCTGTCCCAGGCATAAAAAAACGGCACAAATCCGGCTGGGCGCCATGTTTTAAGGCCCGACTCCTCCTGTACGTCATTTTGACGTCGGAGGATAAATAAGGCGCACATGCCTTAGAGTCATTTTTTGCACAGGAACGCCTACCTTGCATGTCATTAGCGCAAGGTAGGTTTTCACATACAAAAAATGACTCAAACTCCATTCATTTGGCGCTAGACGGGTCAAAGTATAAATATGGAGTTAAGTGTGCGCCTAATTTGCGTTAAAAAAAATACGCAGTTCCGGCGCAGAGTATAAATATGGGCCTAAGTTCTAAGTTCTAAGTGCAGGAAGAGGTCCTCCGCTGGTAATGCCGCATGAGTGACAGCTGCGTACTTTCTCTTCCACCTGGGTATTCATCCAGGGGAACCACACCTTATCTCTCAGTCTCGCTTTGGTCTTGACTAGATCCTGGTGACCCTGATAAGCTAGGTTGACCACCCTGGCCGACAGACTTTTGAGAACCGTGATCTGCCGACCCTGGAGCAGCAGCCCTTCTTTGCCAGTCCTTAGTTCATCTACGACTGTCCATAGCTGGCTCCTTGTATTTCACCCGGAGGGCATCAGTGACCTCGAGATGTCAAGGAAGTTGCGTCACTGCTTTTGGGGGAGAGTACCTCCTTTGCTTTTCCTATATTTTCATCCATCGGTGTCCTTAATCTCCGGTGCGCCACTCTCCAACAGGTCCTCTGTCTATCTCTTGTTCATAAAGAGAGAGTTGCCATAGTGCAACTCTTGTACTTCCCGGGGGTCCTGACTGGGATAGGGAGCGGGTGGCGGTCGAGCCTGGTTCTGTTGCTGGTCTGTTATGTTTTGTGGGTGTAATGAATCAGGGCCTTCCTCTGCGCACTGATCTTGTGCTGCCACGTGCCGTCCTTGATGTGGGGAATTTGATGGCATGCCCTTAAGGCCACTCGTGGGGTAGGTCTGTGCTGTCCACTTTTCTTTTCTCAGGCTACCTCAGATGGACCACCCAGGGCACCTCACTGACCAGTGCCTGGCGCAGAAGTGCCTTGGAGCAGAGATGGGCACATCCTCTTGGGGCTGAGGGGGCGAGCTAACCACTCCCTGAGCTTTCAGAGACTTTGGCAAGCCCATTCAACAATAAGCAGGACAGAGCCACGAGCCAAGTGGTTTCCTGCCACAGCAATGGCATCAACAACTCACTGTCACACGTGCAGGCCTGGTCACTGCGTAATGAGCGGCATCAGCAATTTGCACCCACACATGCAGGCCTGATCCGGGCCTACTGCAGTTATCTGTCGGCCGGTTTTAATGCAGCCACGCTCCTCACATGGTGGGCTGTACCCAGGCTGCACTCTCCTCAAAGTGCCGAGGACCATGAGGGCTCAGACAGACCTTTTTATAGCTCCATGCACTTGCCTTGAGACAGGCACACACACTGGCGTCGTGCTGGGTTGAGGGTGGGGCACCCTCACCACGGCAGTCTGTGCGGGCCGTCCACAGGCAGCAGATGTGAGGGGCACCAGGATCACACAACAGGGGCTGCCACGTGCTGCACCACGCACTCAGACTCAATGCTAGGCCCCAGTGCAGGAGACGTATTGGCACAACGAATACTCACACACAATTATGAATTGTATTGCAGGATTAGCCCTGAGCAACCGCCCTGCATCTTTATTTATGCCCTCAGGCCGAGCCCGGCCCTTGGTGTGCGATCAGGGAAGCAATGTATAGAAGAGGCCTGGTGGCACTCCACAGCAGGCAAGAATGGGGAGCATGTCCAACCCCGACTACTTCCATTGCTAACCACGTGGGAGTTTATTCTCCTATTAAAGCCAAATATAGTTTCTGAGCATACAGAATTTTTTTCTGCTTATCTGTCAGGGCTGTCCCCATGGGCCTTCGTGCATCTCAGCTCCCCTTCATGTGTGCTGTGAGATTTGTGATGAAAAAAACTAAATCTGCCGGCTGCTGTGAACATGTTAGTTGCAGAACTTAGCTTTCTGTGCTTTCAATAACAATGGCAGACAGCTAGAGTTAAATAAGTATAGATATTCTGGGTCATTAAATAAACGTGAATACTTACATTTTAGAATAAATTAAAATGTGTACGAAGTTAAATGTAAAATATGAAATCAGCGATAGCAAAAATGAAATACACAGAATATACAAGGACTGACATACCTTCATTCCTCAACACTGACATTTAATTGTTTCATTTCATGCTTCTCCTCTTGATAGAGAGAACCAGCTCTAAACAGCTTCAGCTTTCTCATGGATTCAGAAAAAACAGATTTCTTTCAATTCACTCACAGGTTCATGTATGGTTTCTGAGCCAGTCCACATTTTATCATGAGCTTCACCTTTTTCTAGATCATCCATAGGAGTTGGGATGTAGGGTATTCAGACAAAGGAATAAGACGTTGCAGGCATCGTCCTTGTTTGGTTCTGTTAGGTGAGGAAGGGCTGTGGACCAGAACTCTTGCACATTTGCCACACCAGAACCATCAGTCACTTCCCCCTCATACGTATCCTCTGATTTACACCTTAATCTGAACTCAGTTCTTCTAGAGATGTCAAGCAAACCAGCAGTCCATCTCTACTGCTTTGAGTGCAATATAGACCTCTGCTAAGGTGCTTACTTTAAGCCTTTTGCCCATTATTGTGGGGTCAGCTTTACCTTCCTGGGTTGCATCTGCACTACTTCCAAGTCCAACCTACAAGCTTAATATGGCTGGCTTGTTTTGACTCTCCTCGATGTAGCTCCCACACTTCCAAGTTTAGATGCATGTTAAAAATGGGGTTTGAGATTCCCAGCCGTATGCACCCTGAGCAAACAGGAACCACAGTCTTAGTCAGGGTAAGTCACAAATACACCCTCAATTAACCTGTGCTCACTCTCTTGTAGCTTGACTTGATAGTCAAGATTAACTTAAGAGGCTTTGTGTGTCGAATGTGATGAAGGCTGGGGCAGGTACCGGGACCCAGATGGGCCAGTTGAACCTGAACCAAAGAACCTTAAAATCCTAGTGAGAGAGTGTTGCGTTGGGCCTGGACCAAGCTGTCAAGGAGATGCATCAAATTTTCCCACACAGTCGAGCAGATGTGTCAAAGAACCCCACACAGCAGTGATGATGTGTTGGAGCTGAGATGTAATGGAGTTCTGGTGCAGGAGCCCGGCTGCATCGATGTCGAGGTGATGTGCTGATTCCAATGACGGCAGTGGCTGCGATGCAGAGTTCGACATCGGTGTCAAGGCTGTCATCAATGGGGAAGCAGGAGCCTTGTGCTGAAAGAAACGCTGCTGTGCTAGTTCCGAAAGCGATGCACCAGTTTTTATCTATGTAACACCGGAGATGCTCTGGTTCTGTTCGCGTAACAGCAGAGATGATGTGGCTCTGCTGGAGCAGCACCTGAAGGTCTACCTGTAAGGGTCCAGGACTGGGGTGGCACCACTTGGCAGGTCAGGCTCACAGCTGGAAGAGTCCAGTTGGGCTGGTTGGAAGTCTTTTATGCCCCTGAGGTTTTAAATCAGTAGACTAGTCAACTGGCCCTTGGAGTGGTTTGGAGAGATGCCGGTCCAGTCCTGTTACCCAGGCAAGAAAGGCAGCAGGTCAGCACAACTAGGCAGCAGTTCTTCTAGAGCAGCCGTCCAGCAGAGTGGCAGTCCCTGTAGCAGCACAGCAGTTCTTCCTGGTAGGGTTTCCACAGGACCAAAACTGGACTGAAGTAATAGGGTCTGAGGTCCAGTTCTTATACCCAGTGGAACCTTTGATGTGGAGGAGACTTCAAAGAAGTCTTTGAAATGCACAAAGGCTTTCACTTCCTGCCCTGGCTCCAGACTCACTCCAGAGTGGTATACAGCCCTTTGTATGGGGACAGGACAAGCCTATTCATGTGTGTGAGGCTGTGGCCAGCTCCTTCCGCCCCATCCTGTCCCGATTGCCCACTAGGGGCCATCAAGTCACAACTAAGTTCCTATTGAGTGTGGCTGTCCAGAGGGAATACACAAAGCCCAGAAAAGTGATTAGAGACAGCCTGCAAGCACACAGGGCTAAGGGCCAGATGTACAGAATGATTTTGCATTTCTTAACGGACCAAGGCCCATATTTATACTTTTTTAGCACCGTATTTGCATCATTGTTTGACACAAAAGCAGAGCAACCTTACAAAATACAATTATATTTTGTAAGTTTGCGCCTCTTTTGCATCAAAAAGCGGTGCAAATGCGGTGCTAAAAAAGTATAAATATGGGCCAAAATCACTATTTTGGGCCGTTAAACACTGCAAAATTGGCATTCTGTATGTACGAATGCCAAAAAGGCAGTCGCAAAATGTGATTTATACCCTGTAGAAATTTCATTTTGGAAATCGGTAAAATAAGAAATCACAACTAGCGTTTTCCTGTTTGTGAATCGCAACCGCCTGTACGAAGGATTTCCTAATTGCGACTAGTAACAAAATGGCCCTTTAAGAAATTATGGGCCAGATGTATCAAAGCTTTTTGCATTCGCAAACGGTGCGAATGCCCGATCAAAGGCATTCTGAATGCAATGTTAAGGAATCGCAAAATTAGCGATTCCTTAAAATTGCGACCCTGTTTAGAGAGTGGCAAATTGCGACTCTCTAAATAAGAAATCTCAAAGAAAAATGCGAATTGGGCATTAAGGAATCGCTATTACCACCAAGTTGAACTTGGTGGTAACCATGTGCAAATTTAAAAAATGCATTTTTAAAATTTACATGTAAAGCACACATGCCCTTTTGGCATGTGTGCACCTTACATATTGTTAAAAAGTGTTTTGGGGTGCAGTAGAGGGGGCCTTAGGCCCCCAGGACACTGGACTTTGCATTTCCCAAAATTGCGAATTCCAGTTAGGAATGCAAAATATTCGCAAATATGGGCTGACAGGCCCATAGATGCGAATGGGGGTTGTATCGCAATTTGCGATTCGGTAATAGCATTTGCGATTTTCAAGAAATCGCTATTACCGAATCGCAAATATGATACATTGCATTTTGCGAATCAGAAATAACGATTTCTTAAAAATCGCTATTTCCGATTCGCAAAAGGCCTTTTTCATACATCTGGCCCGAAATTACCACTGACTCAGTGTAGGTGATAACCATATGCAAACTTAAAAAATACCCCCAAAATGTATTTGGTACATTCACAATAACGACATTATACATCCTGGTGAGGAGGATGAGGATTCTGACAGTGAGGGACAGGGGGAGAATGAAGCAGAAATGGATATTCAGTGTGAGGGTCACCCTGGTTAGTCAGACAAAGGAGGAAATCATAAACAGGTACAGACTGAGGAGTTAGGTCATACTCGATTTGATAGCTGAACTGCGATCCCATTTACAGTTCCCAAGACTTAGGAGCAACGCTATACCTCTCCATTTGCAGGTACTGTGTTGGCTACACCTCCTAGCATCAGGGGGTTACCAGAGAGACAGAGCAGTGGCAGGGGTGCCACAAAGTGCCTTTTCCAGGTTCTTCCACAAGTTCCTGGACGTAATGGTTGGAAAGCGAAACCAATACATGTATTTCCCCAATACCCCCAATCATTGCATCAAACAAAATTAAATTTCTAGAAGGAGTTCCCAAATTTCCTTGGCTGTGTCGATGCCACACATATTGCCATATGCCCCCCTTCAACTGCAGAATATATCTATAGGAACAGGAACAGCACACGCTCACTGAATATGCAGGTGGTGTGTGATGCTTCCTGTGTTATCACCAACCTTGTGGCCAGATACTCAGGCAGCACCCACGACTCCTTCATGTTCCACCACAGTGGAATACACAACTGACTGGCACAGGGGGAATTTGGAGATGGGTTCCTGCTACATAAGAGAATCTCAAACTCAATAAATGAACTGGCCAGGAGTGTATTATGATGTGACCTAATGGTTTCCCCTCTCATGCTGTTAAAGTGAAATTGCATATGCCTTCCGGCCCTGGCTCCTCACACCATACCTGACCCTGAGACACAATACAACACGACACACAAGACAACACGCTCACTCACTGAGCTGAAATTTGACATTCTAAAGTCCTGCCTCCACATCATCCACAAGACAAGCAGGGCACTTCTCTATAGGCCGGACACATGCTGGACAGGATGGGAAGGAGGAGCTGGCCACAGCCTAAAACTTATTCCTCAACAGGCTTGTCCCATCCCCATACAAAGGGCTGCATGCCACAAATCATAGAGACCTGTGCTATCCTGCACAACACTCCACTGAGGCAGGAACTGCATAACATAATATAGACATTGAGTCTGACTGTGACGATGTCTCAGACAATGACTTACTGCCACTACAAGGCAGCAAGAGGGAAACCGCGTGGCTAAGGGATGTGCACAATGGCCAGAGATAACCAACAACCATTACTGAGGTAAGGGATAACGTGACATCATAGAAGTGAAACATCACACATCAGGTAGTGCTTGGTGCACAACTGAGTGACCACCTTTTATTCAAGTGGCTGCCACAACAGAAGAAACATAAATGTTACAGGGCAAAATATGTGCCACACAAACAAAGGCAACTCATAAAACTGAGTTGTGAGGGAGTCACTTTTTTTTGTCCCTTCAGGTTGGGTTGTTTTTCCGCCGCACTGGGTTGTGGGACAGATACCATGGCAGACCAAAGGGATGGAGGCATGTACGCCTAGTTGTGCAAGGCTCCTGTACAGACACACCACTGGTGCTGGATCCCTCCTCACTCTCAGGTGGTGGGGGGATGGTGGGGAGGCACAGGTTGTGCATTTGAATGATTTCCAGGGCAGTTGTGGCCTTCACCAGCCTATGAGGAACATCCTGGTGACAGTGGGACATGCATTCTGAATATTGACTGGCCAGGCTTGCTGTGGGCTTTGCCAGGCAGTTTATGGACCTGGTGAAGGTGTGTATGTGGGAAATGTACTGCCTGTGGTACATCTGCTGCGCCTGGTGCTATCGCTCCACAGCTGATTCCCAGTGCTCCTGCCCCTTTTTAACTGTCTTTGTCAAGCACTGCAGCTTCCTACTAACAGCACCAATCTTCTTACGCTGCATGTGCTGTCCTCAGAATAGACCTCTCCAGGTTACTCTAGGTGGACTTCTGGCATGGTCTCAGTGTGCCTTCTCACTGACCTGGACACTGCTGTGGTGGGGTCTCTCACATTTGACTGATCGCCAACAGTCCTACAAAGTGGGCAGTGGAGAGGTGGTGGCTCTCCTGCCTGTTGGTATTGATGTGCAGGGTGGAGGTGATGGTGTTGTTGGGGGTTCATGGACACTTCCAGGCTGTGATCTGTGGAACATATAGGTACCTAGTTATTGCCATTAAATGGTTAATGTTTTGGTACTATAATGTTGTGACTGCTGCCTGTGTGTATGGCAAGTTAGTGATGTGCACAGATGTTTGGTGTGGTCATCAGCATGCAGCACAACATGCTAATGAAGTGTACTACAACTCCCATGATGCATTGCCTGGGTGGGCTAAGCACCTTAATGGCGTATGCTGTGATGTGTGAATGGAGATTGCCTAACATCATGGTCTGTAAGGTACATAAGGGGAGATGTCTTACCATGGATGGTGCCTACTGGGATGGAGCTGTCAATTTTCCCAACTCCGTTGACACTCTCTGGTTCGAGGGTACCCTCAATCAGTGTCTCCATAGTAGTCAGTGGGGAATGTTTCAGTGGTCCTCCTCAAGTCCCATGTCCCTCTACCATCCTGCTGGCAAGTTTCTCCTTGGTTTGGAAGTGCAGGTCATACCACTGCTTCCGTATCTTGGAGATGGTCCTCTGTGTCACCCCCACGGAGTTGACCTTCTCAAGTATCCCCTTCCAGATGGTGGTCTTCTGGGCCCCAATGACTGAGAAGGTGGCCTTCCGAAATAGCTGGTCCATGTTCTCACACTCCTCTCTTAGGACCTCCAACCCCCTCTCCGAGAACCTAACTTTCCTCTTCCTACTGCTACCAGCTTCTTTCCCATCCTCTGCAGCCATGGTGTAGTGTGCGGACCACTCCTGGGCTGGCAGCAGTATTTCAGGGCCACTCCCTACTTCCAGAAGGTGTTAGGCCTCTGCCTGGGGGCCACACTCTGTAATTATCCTTCACCTGGGCTCTGACCTCATGAAACTGCTCCCAGCTGCATTTGGACCTCCTTTTTCTAAACTGCAATTTCATTTTAGGAAATCGCAGTTTCGGGATTTCTTAGACAGCGATTGTGAATCCGTAGAAATCACTGTTAGGAAATTACAGTGTACATACATACCAATTTGCGACTCGCAAATAGCGACTTCTATGGAATCGCTATTTAGGAGTCGCATATTATGAATTTCGTACATCTGGACCTAAGAGCAGGAAAATGCCAACTTTCTGAAAGTGGCACTTTTAAAATTGTAACCATAAATCATATTTTACCATTAAAGAGGATTTATCATTACAATTCCACAGGTACTACACATGAAAGATGGGTGATAGGTGCACTTCAATGCACTTCTACAAATTCTGTTTCTCGCAAGAATGCCGAAAACCTTCTTGTAGTGTCACTACACAGCCACTCACAGATTGACGTAGGGGCATAGATTCGGTAGGGGGGGGGGATGTTTGGGATGTTACCCCCACCTCCCTCCCAATAAATTTATTTTCTAGTAAATAGTTGGGTGTAGTGGCTTTCAGTCAGTGTGGTGAGGTGTCTGCCCGATTTCACCTGAGATTTTTACATGTACGCACAGAAAAAAGATACATACATTCTCTCTCCTCTCTGAAGTTTTAAAAAAAAGTTGTTTATTTTACAAAATATTTTGTTTTAAGTACCCCTGACAATCTACACTGCTCTTTCTCCCCACTGACCATTAAGCTCCCTCCTGCTTCGCTTCTCATGCATGTATTTTGCTGAGATATGCCAGAGTGATTGTTCGGAAAATCTGAAGCTCACACCCCCCAATCCCCAATCTTACTGACCAAGCTACGCCCCTGCTTAGAAATCATCTATCCAGGCTTATTAGTAATGTTGCTCCAGCGTAGGCTCTATTTGGCAGGGCTGCCTGCCTCCAGAGCATCCATCTATATTGCTTGTCTCTCACTCCTGTGTATACCTGATAGGGCATTTAACAAGGTTGCCTATCACCAGTGCAGGCCTTTAGGATGCTCCTATGCGTACCATGGGTTGCTCTTCTGTTATTCTTGGATGGGCCAATAGGGTGTTCTTCTACGCGGTCTTTGGGCTCTCTTGAACATTTACCATGGTTGCTAGTCTCAAGTGCATGCATATGGATTATTCATGGATGGACCCTATACAAAATGTATTGTGGCTGCAGGTAACGAGTGCATGTGCCATGGGTTGCTCCTTGGTCTCACTTGGATAGACCCAATATAAGTGCTTACCTTTGCTTGCTCTACACAATTAACACCTTTGCACTTCGGTGGGCACAACAGAGCTTTTACCATGGCTGGTTGTTGGTAGTGCATACAAGTTGGCTGCTTGTTTGTCGTTCATGTGTGGACTTTGTAGAGCATTTACTATGGCTGCCTATTTCTAGCACATGCCCATTTGTTGCTCCTCTGTTCCTCCAGGCTCGACCCTGTAAGGCACTCATCAAGGCTGCCTATAACCAGTGCATGAAGTTGATCACTCCTCTGTCTCCTAGCCTGGCTGCCTGCATACACCCCCATATTTGTCAACATTTGGCGCAATGCAAAAAGACAGGTTGTTGCACTGTGTTGTGTAAAATGGAAAGAGTAGTAACACGCCATATTTAGTAATATATGGTGCACACCTGCTCTGACTCTGCGCTTGTGCTCTTGTGTCTGCCAAGAGCTAAAGCAGGCACCCATGTGCCATGGTGCAGTGATGCCTACTTTAGAGGCAGGATTGTTTTTTTGTAGGAAGGGACGTGTTCCTGCACAAAAACAATCATCAGAGGCATCTTCCTCTTTCTACGTGTGTTGCAGAATAGCAGTTATAGAAAGAGGAAATAACAGGCAGAAATAAACATATCTCTCTTCCTTATGCCTCACCTAGGAAGGCATAGCATTTTGACGCATTCCCAGATTTACTAGTCTTAGTAAATCTGAGAATGCACCAAAACCCATAGGTGGGTGCATGGGAACACCCACACTCCACCCATGAAACACCTTCCCAACTCAAAATAACAAAAGGCATCCACTTATGCTGCATTGAGTAACTCCAGATTTACTAAGCCACGCAGAGCGACACAAGGTGGCTCTGCGTGGATTAGTAAATCTGACTTTAGGGCTTGCGATGTCTTGCGTGATGCAAGGACAATGCAAGCCCTTGATAAATCTAGCCCTCAGTACCTCTGAGGTGCTACTTTATTTTTGTCTAGATTGTCACCAAAGAGGATTTACTGTGGTCGCCTGTCCCAGTGTATGCTGTGGGTTGCTCCTCTTTCACTTCTCCAGGGTACACCCAATCACAGTCTGAAATATACTTGACATTCCTAATATCTCAATAACATAGGTTATGATTAATACTTATTCAGCTGGCTATTAGGCCATAACTTTGATCTGTGAATTGTAACCTAAGACAGGACACTAGAACTATTCTTCCATCTGAAGAACTCGTCCATTGTATAGCATGCTACCTGTCCACCAACATGTTTGGTGCCTCATCAGGTGTATGTGTGTCTGTGTAAATGCAATTACAACACATTCGAAAGTTTTGAGATTGCTGCCAGTTTCAAGGTGTCACTAGTTCCCTCTCATGTCCTTCCTTTAAAAACTATTCTATAGGTAATATCAGGCTGTTGTAAATATCATGTCTTCCAGGGCAGAGACCCCTTTCCATTTCAGTATGAAGATGTGTTATTGAATATGAAACAACTGAAGAATTACAACTTTATCAAATGCACATTTAAAGTTTTGTTAAGCTAGGTGATGCAAAAACAACATTCAGTGATTATTTAATTTAGAAATTGTTCCATAATTCTATTATTGTGTCTATTTTAATCACTTGCTTTAGGCCTCTTTATTTTAGATGTAGGTCCTTGAACACATAAATGCAGACTCCATTTTGTGCAGGCCAGGACTCAATTTTGTCGAAGGCCTGTGTAGAAAATGGCGGTCTTTAACTTCCTAGGTCTAAAACATGGTGTCCTTTGTCCTCCTGAGGAACTGCAAATGTGGCATATCTTTTGTCATCCTTTGTCATAACCTCCCGTCAATGACAGATGAAAACACCCAGTGCAACATCAGTATGGGGCAGGTGTTTTTTTCAAGGTCAAATAACAACCATAACCCAGACAATGTAGTATGTATTGACATATTTTTACCTTATTAGCACATCTACTGATGTATATGATTATGTCAAAACATTCCTTAAAACAGTGGTTCCCAACCTCTGGTCTGGGGACCCCTGGGGATCTGCGAAGCCTCCTTAGGGGGTCTGTGACTGCTTAGAATATTAAATGATACTAACATATTAGGTCCCCAGCTTCCAGTAATGACTAAGTGGGGGCTTCTCGGATTCCAGTAATGATAAAGTGGGGGTGGATGAGAGTAAAAAGGTTGGGAACCACTGCCTTAAGAGATATAAGATAGATCGGTAATACTACAAAAACCCTGTGAAGTCTCTTTCAAATTGAAGAGGAAAACTTCAGCCAGGCTGCAGATTGAAAATCCAGATGAGCACAGCAGCAGGTTCCACCTTGACTGAAGAAGCCTTCAGTACAACTCTCTGAGGCTCTGTAAAGCATTTCATGCTGCCTTTTTGGAATCCATTTTACTTCAGGTTCCATTTTGTGACACTCAATAGGAGCAAGCCTGCAGAAAGTGCAGAGCCGTTGGCCTCTAAGTGAACTTGAACCATCAGTACTTTTGCTGTGACCGCAGAGCCTTGAGAAATGGACCAAGTCACAAGTGTCTTCGACTAGCTATTGCTATGCTTCTCTTGCTTATTTCAAAAGTTAATGGCCATGTATAGCTAAGGACCTAATCATGGTTAATGGATGGATAAATGAGTGGAGCCCCCCCCCTGTTTTGTCGAGCAACGAGCTCTCATTGGCTTATTTGTGCAAACATCTCTTTTACATCTCTATAATCTATAAAAATCCTGTGCTACTTCTCTATTGCGAGTTTGGGTACACACTTGCCACTTGCACCTGGCTCCTCGCAGCTGATGATTAATAAGATATGTTAGAAATATAACTGCCTAATGTGTTTATTGATTTTAGACTTCCACATATTTGTTGAAGAATGTGGACTTGACTTGTGCTGTGCTGGAGAAACCTAGTAGTCGAACAAGACTTTGTGTAACGCTGCGCAGACCCGCGGCGCCCCATTCGCGGGCCGCGGTCAGCTCGGCGGTCCGCATCTCGGACACCAGTTTCTGCCATTGGGCTGCTTTTCAGTTCGCAACCTGTTTTTCGGGCTACAGCGCGACCTGAGACCTTTTCTTTTGGCTCTGGTTCTCACTGCATCTACTTTTTTTCCCCATCATTTTTCTTATCTGTTTGTTGCTGTTTTTCTTCTTCTCTTCTTTTTTTCCCTTTTTTTCTTTTTGTTTCTTCTTTAGCCATGTTTTCTCTTTCCCAGAAGTCTGTATTCTTTCCCCGCATGCTTTGCTTCCTATCTTATCCTATGGTTATTTTTCCATTTACCTTTATGTGGCTCTTCCCAATCCAAGATGGTGTCTTCATTACTTCCTGCATGTCACTTCCTGTCTTGTCTGTATATAAGCACAGTTTGTCTTCTGTTCTTTGCATTGCAAACACTTCTGTTCCGGTTGTGCTCCTGGCTCCTGTATCCCGTGATTTGGATTCTACCTTTTTTCAGTTTTTGTTCCAGTCCTTTTTGTGCCTCAATATTTTTTCATTTCTTATTTTTCAGGAGTTCCTTGATTAGAGGTTTTTCCTTGCTGTTTTTTTTTCGTCTGGAGGTTAGGGCCTGCTCGTTGTTTTATTATCAGCAGCACCGTGGCCACTGGAAAGGGTCACCCCTACCTTGGTCAATCTAAAACATGCAAGAAACCAGGTGGTGCGCAGAGACTGGCAGATTACTGCGGTAAGAAGCGTTGAAGTCGTGACACTTTGCATTAGTGAGAGTGGGTGGCAGGTGGCTCTCTATGGTCCACACTGAAAGACTTGGTTTCCTCAGTGCACAGATTTCTACCTGCTCTCCAACTCGCCATAGGATAGTTTCACCCAGCCTCATGCTTTCATTGTTTCCCGCTGTCTAAAATGGCAATTTGATTCTGACTGTAACTTTACATAAAGATTCTTTCTTTTCAGTTACTGTTTTGCTCGGTGTAAACATTGCAGTGGTTGATTTATAGAAGTGGTAATGGGATCACACTAAGCCTCTCCTAGTGTTTTGCGCACCCCTGAAATAGGATGCTGCTGTAGATATATGAAGTGGCTACAAAGCCGCTATTGTCTATATGCTCCTACTTTAGGCTGCCCCCTTTAATAGTTTGTCACCACATAGAGGATTGCAGGCATGTCTTTTTAAATAGGGCACCAGGTTGTGTGTGTGTGTATATATATATATATATATATATATATATATATATATATATATATATGAATATTTGTATGTGATGCACGGCATAGACTTTAGCAAGCAGAAGGGCATCCAGTTGTAAATAAGTTATGTGGTCACATTAAAGTGCGGGCCCAATTCAAAGTCGCTTGCATTACCCACAAAGCACTGCACTCCTCCTCACACTCCTATCTAAATGGGGAAACTGAAAATCACCGGAGCAAATAGGTGTTCCAGAAATGCTTAATCCCTGCTCCTGGAACCCCCCACCTTCAGGTGAGAACAATACATGAACCAGTCCTTCTCTGGCAGCACCACTAGAATGTGGAACTCTCTGCCTCTATCACTCAGTCTAACCACCTGCCTAGAAACCTTCAAAAAGGACCTCAAGCTCCTCCTATTTGATAGCTATTTTGGTTAATTCACCATCAACCACACTTTTACTTTCTCCACTGCGCCCTGATCTGCCTTCATTTAACTGTTCATGTCCACTTACCTATTGTTGTAGCTGTCTCTTATGGTAACTCCTGTAAACATACACTGATGTAAAAGTCTGAGTGTACCTACTATTAATGCAACTCCCTGTAACACTGTATCCTGTGTGTTGTAAAGTGCTCTGATGCCTTTAGGTAATGTCCGGGCTATATAAAATTGCAAAAATAAATAATTACTTAAAGCATGAGGGGGTGTAAAACAATAACATGTTTTGATGGAAAACCATGTTTTATGAATATGATGTAGAAACGTTTTATGTGAGTAGCACAGGGCAGAAAGTGCTCCACTGAAACAGAGGAGGGCAAGAGGGCAAGAGGCTCCACTGGCAGTGCACTGACTAAGGCTGTCATGGTACCCAGGTGTAGAAAAATGTGTTTTGCGAGCAGTGTGCAAAAGGGTTTTGTGGTAGGGGTACCAAGATGTAAATATGGTTTAAGTTAGACACAGATAAGTTTTGATAATTCAGGAGTTAAAGAAATCAGATTGGCCAACAAAAGAATGTGCTTGTACGTATGGCCAATACACAGTTAAATATGGATTGACTGTTATGCAGTTATTGATTTGTGACTGTCTATTGTATGGACTGATTTTATACATTTATTAAACAAGTGGAGGTAGTGCTTGGGTAGGATAAGAGCACCAGTGAAGGAACAGATTTCGAATATATGTGTATGAAAGAGTGAAGTGAAAGGAGGTCCACCATTCTAAGTGTTGGTTGCTGATGTATCAGAGTAATTCTTGGATGTTTCTAAGGGTGTGTTCAGCAATAGAACTAAGGGAGGCTGTGTCCCTGACTCTATAAACTGTCTTTACAACCTGTTTTCTGTTGTCCTACTTTATTTTTGGGTGCCAAGGATGTGGCTCCCACTTTGAGATACACACCTCATGCACCTACCTTTCCTTTTCGGCGGCAAGACTAAACACCCCTAGCGCCTGTTTTTTACATCTATATTTCCTACTTGTGAAGAATGAATGTATGTCCCCTGGTGGACTAGTAGTAAGTCATTGCTATGCAATGTCATACTGTTTTTATCGACTGGGCGAGCCTAGCGTTTCTTCATCCCTGTAACTTTATTTTGTGTACTTTGTATCGCTCCCTCTTTTGTCCAATTGTTTTGACCTTTGGGAATGAGCCTCAGACATAGTTCAGAGGACTGTCTAGCACCTTGATGCGAGTGTAAGCTGCAGGATGAGTTATCTGCTGGTCAAATATTATTGGTTCATTTTCTTGCAACATTGCACACTGTTCATATAATTAACAGACCATTACAAAACTGTAAAGAAATGTGGCAAAAAAGGGGCATTGCTACACTGATCTATTCTTCTCTCGCAATTTCAGATGCACAGAAGTCAGAAGACAAGAACAGAGGTGATTTGGTGGCACCAAGGAGACCACCACCCTGTGGTAGGGTGCCAGAATTAAATCCAGCAAATGTGTTTTCTCAATTAGTGCATAAACAGCTTGCAGCCTTTGATTTCTAGCTTATAGTCCATAAATGTACGTAGTACAACATATTTCAGGCTGCTTATCGTGATAAATACTCGTCAAGCTCTTTACAATATTATTCATCAGTGTTCCCAAGAAGGTGTAGGGGTTCCCTCCTGTGTGACACATTGTCTTGTCTGGCCTCAGAAATATGATGATCCTTATTTCCTATCTACCACGATGGCCTTTGCACTTAATTGTCTTGTTTTAGATATGGCTACTAAAGTGCAAGAGTGGTGTACGCATCAGTATAATTTATTCAAGGAGTTGAAGGAGGCTTGCCATAGTAAAAGAGACCAGATTGAGAGTACAAAACCTCTTCCCACACAAATTCTCACCAGCAAAGCCACAAATGAACATGCAGAACTGTAAGATAAATTAACTGATTTAAATTTAAAATTTTGCAATCGCCCTGCCCCTTTCCCCTACTCCATCTGTGGGTTCCCAGGACCAGCTAGCAGAATTGTTGCTCCTTCCATGTGACTGTTCAGAAGAAGACTCTTGTCTTTTCTATGGTGTCTATGACCACTACATTAGAGTCTCAGTCGTGTTGTTAGAGGTAGCGTTTTAAATCAAAACATGCCTCATAAGTATCATTGTCTTCTAATGTGTTTCATTTTACTGCACGTCAATTGTACACAGAGGATCCATCAAAAATACTGTCTCACTTTCAACAGGTTGTAGCTCTAATATGAATGTTTAGGAAAGCTATTCAAGACCTTAATGGTCAAATACTTCATTAACAAATACAAGAAACACCTCATGGCACATTAGTATCAGATTTGAAAGATTTAAAAAAGAAAGTGAACTCACATGCCCAAAGTGCTTTCCTTGCATCAGTTCTTAATGAAGAAGAGTGCTATTTTCCATTCTGAGGACGTTAGGACACTTAAGATTTGTATAATCCGTTTTAATTCATGTTAAATTTCTACAAAGTAAATTGTTGTAATGTGCTTCAAGCTTCAGCTGCCTTTGTGGTGTTTGCGCTATTTTGTTTTCTCCTGCTGAGCTACAAAGCATGAGGAAGGAGTAAATGTCATGATATGTGGCACTTGTGATCCTTGGCACAGACTTTAAGAACTATACATTATTTAAAAAAGATTAAATAAAATAGTGGTTCCTACTTCAAGATGTGGAAATGGGGTACTATAGTTAAGCACTAATTCACCTACTGCTAAAAGTAAATGTGCCAAGTGTGAGTTCCCCTTGACCCCGCCAGTTTTCCGTTCTCAAGGTATGCAAGAGTCTAACCACATGACAAGCACAGACTCTGGGGAAAGAGCCAGCACTGGTGCCCCCTGCCCTGCCCATACCTTTCTTAAAAGAACATCTGGGTTTCACAACATCATGCTTGCAGAAAAGGGGAAGTGGCATCCAACCCTAGTGATGCTGGCTACACCCCAGCCCCTCCAGCCTTGCTGCGACTATTCAGTCTGTGGCACAGTCAGCAATAGCAAGAAGAAAGTACATGAGAGGAAACAAAGATATTGAAAAGGAGGGCAACCGGACGGTGAGATAATCTCACTGAGCAAGTGAGGTTCAGAAGAACATAAGATACAATCATGTGTTCCAACCGTACTTACTATATACATTAATTACATTTGTTTTCTTCTAACATTTGGAGTTACCATTTGTTTAATGGTGTTGTGTTTCAGTGCTGGGAGTTCTCTAATGCTATATGGAATGGAAGTTATCAGGAATTCAATAGGAAAACTGTGCCTTTGATTATGCTGTGTTTGTTTAGTTCACTATGGTATATAAGTAAACATTTCCAAATGTTTTCCCTTAAGTTCCTAGTAATTACACAGATGTATTACACATGAAGTACTATTTAGGGAATGGCACACAGGGTAAACTTGTGCAGGATATATTTCACAGCGTTGTCTCACAAGACCAACAGGCTTGTATCTCCAAGACAAAAAGAGAATGAGAGTCAGGCAGGTGATGTTTAGGATTTCGGGTTGAAGTATGTGAAAGAGCTGTGGATCTCTGACCTGACAGTTTAGCAACACACAGCGAATGTCAATAGCAGGTGAAGAGCGCTGGAGCAGTGTTGAAGAGGGAGTTGTGTGTGTGGGACACAAGGCTAGCGACAAGAGCTGTGATTGCTGACCATTTACCAGTGCAGTCACTTAAAAGTAATTTTTCCAGCTCAAAAGTATGTTCTCTACCACAGAGTGTTCTTGTCTCTTTATTTTTTTCCAATGTTTTCAAAATTAACAGATTAAAATAATTATATATGCTCACTAAATTCATAATGATGATGATTCCCTTTTTAAGATGGATCTGGCCTGCGTGATGGGCAGGTTAATTGCACATTTGATTTACTTTGTTCTAGGAAACAAAGCAACTGCTCTGTGATAAAGTTGCTGCTTTAATTTCTTGATACAAATTATGCATTGGTCACATCATGAAAGATGACTTGGGGCACAGGAACATTATTGAAAATATTTGTATAAATTATAATTATTTACATATATTATCAGGGGATTTTCAAGAGGCATTCCTGAATGTATTTCCTATGTCAAACATACACTATAAGAGGAGAGTTTGGTGATTGTTTAGATTCTTTCCCCATAAATACCTTTTGTTGCACATCTTAAGCTCCATCTCAAACTTACTGAGTTTTACAGGCCCCTGATGTACTGTTAATGTAGTTCAAAGCCAAAAAAATACTGCATTTTTATCAATTTTCAGTTTCAAAATTGTTGTTTTGCAGTGTTTAAAAAAAAAAAAAAAAAGGCTAACCAACTTGAATGTTATTACTATTAGCCCACTGTTGAAGATGATTTTGAAATGTGTTTCATCACGTTGAACATTACCTGATGTGCACAAATTGTAGCATGCACAACTATTTATGACCTTCTGCACTGTTTGGTACTGCCATACAAACGGTCCCACTAAAGTGCACAACTCACATTGTCTACAGCTTTTACCTATTAACTAACTGTGTTACGATAACACACCGGACAGCACAAAGAGTTAAGATCTTTATTCCACCAACAGAGACACAGTCCATCTGCTTCCTTCAAATTCAACAGCTGTCCCCCAACTCCCTCAACATTCCACTCTGTTGCCTAGGTGTCCTTGGAGCATCACTAGTGGAACACCTGCTCAGTGACATTCCAAGGACAGGCCACAGCACATTGCTCTATAGTTAGGAAAATACTATTTCCACACTCTACATTTCAGGGTGTTAGTACCCCACATCGACAATTTCGGTGGTATAAGGAGAAATACTGCAAAATATAGATAGGTTTCACCGTATGAGATACACCATTGATTCTAAAGTGGATATGTGCAAACAGAGGAGGGGATAGGTAGAACTAGGTTTACCAATGACTATTTCCAGCAAGGACTAATTTGTTAAGGACTCATTTATTCCCCTCCTGAATTGAAAGGCTGTGCAAGAGAAAGGAGATGCATACGCTCTTGTCAAATGCTTCTTTAAAGAACTGATTCAACTTTCACAACAGATGCTACAATTGTTTCCCATCTGCAGAGGGTTGTGGTGATGCAGAAGCTCCACTGTGCCTTTCACCAAGGCCACTGGAATTATGCGATAATGGGGCCATGGCAATTTTCCCTTCCTTGTAGATTTTTCACATTTTCCACATAATCCATCATCTTCTGCATAATCTGCAGGTTTTAACAAAAACAATTGTTTCTAGCACAAAAGGTAGTAACAAAACGCAGTGGCACGTATTGCTGTATAGTGGAAGGCCCTTTGCAAAGGTTTACTGATCACTTTTCTGTAGTTTATTGTTACATTTGAGTGTTAAACTGGTACTTATAAGGTGGAACTAATTAATGCCCAGTGTTAACAAGTTTAAAAATGACGAAATAATGAAGTAATACTGAAAGGTACGTGGTCGCACACACGTTGAGTTAACAGGTTCTTTATTCAGGATACATCAATACAGCCTTCCCCTCCAACCATCTGCTCCAATCCCCGGTTCCAACTGCCCAACACCACCCGACCAACATTCTACTCCCTACATTCTACATTCACCTTTGTCCTCGCGCGAACGCACAAAGGACACAAACCCAACACATCCTCTTCCCTTACAAAAATGTAAGGTAATAACCACAAATATTTCCTAAAACAAGTAATAATTCTTACATGAATAACTGTTGTCACTTAATAACGTAATGAGATCATGACACTAAAGATTTCCACAATGGAAATCTACTTAACGTTGCATCAATACATAGTCATCAAATTTCTTTGGCACTTTGACAGATCTAGGAGTACGCATACTATGCCGTACTGTTGGAATGGATGTTCTGGAAACATTATTATTCTCACACACGTCCTGCTTCACACTTTGTGCATTTTTGTTTTTACATACAACCTTCGATACAGATATCTTGCACTTGTTCCACCACTTGCCGTCATCCAATTTAACGGCACTGTCACCCACTTGCATTATTCTCTTCCAATCACTAAATTTGGATAAACCCTTGATCATGACTCTTGGGGATTTCACTCTCACCAAGTCACCTTCTTTCCACTCGCACGTGCGTTCACGCATTTCCTGAGAATTTGTCGTGTATCTCTGTTGAGCAGTAGTACGTTTATCTATCACGCTATCAACCTTGTACCACAGTACACTAAAATGTCCCATCCATTCTCTAGATAATTTTGAGGACGGAATGCGACCACGTAACAACACAAACGGTGAGATCTGTGTATCAGAATTGTTCGTGGTGCGAATTGCCCACAATAACTTTGCCAATTCAGATTTGCAATGTAAACCGCTAGCCTTGGATAACTGAATGTTGTCCTTAAGGACTCTATTGAACCTCTCTACGAGGCCATTACTCCTTGGATGGTACAATGAAGTTTTTAAATGTTTGATTCCCAACAACTGCATGAACCTCACAAATTGCGTAGAAGTAAACTGGGGACCATTGTCGGTCAAAATTTCATCAGGAATCCCCTCTCTAGCAAAAATACCTTCTAACCATTGGATCACACTACTAGAATCAGGAACTTTCACAAATTTCACTTCGGGCCACCGGCTGTAATAGTCAATTAATACCAACCCATATTCTTGTATCCCATGGGATAACCTCATAGGTCCAATGATATCAATTGCAAGTTTACTCCACGGTTTGTCCGGAACACACACCGCTTCTATTGGGCTCGGTACAGTAACTTGGGACTTATCACTGGTAGCGCAATATACACAATCTCTTACAAAATGTTCTATACACTTGTCAACCCCAGGCCACCAAAAACCTTCTCTTATCCGCCGCTTCATAGCACGCATTCCGATGTGACCCTCATGTGCCAAACAAAGAACTTTATTCCTCATTCCACTTGGCACAACTAATTGCTTGGACCTAAATAATAAATCTCTAATAAATGACAATTCATCAAAGACATGTTTATACTTATTTCTTAGTTCATCATCTGAGGACCATTGTGACCACCCAGTGACCACCGCATTCATGACCGATTTCATTTCGTGATCATCTTCACATGCATTTCTCCACTCTTGTTCACACAACGCACCATCCAATTGCTCATTAACAGAACATACAACAATATCATCGTCATCATTCTTAGGACCACATTCAGCACTAGACACACCAGACGGATCAGTGCTGGGCAATCTAGACAAACAATCTGCCAAGACATTTTTTTTACCCGGCACATACTCTATTTTGAAATTATGTTCACATAAACTATATTGCCACCTGGCAATCCTAGGAGTGGCCTTCTCAGCCCCCTTGGTAGTGAACAATTGAACCAAAGGTTTGTGATCTGTCCTCACTGTGAATCTTGAACCCCAAACAAATTGTTTGAAGTGATTAATGCTCCACCAACAAGCCAAAGCCTCGCGTTCAATTACTGAATACGTCGCTTCAGCACCCTTCAAACTCCTAGAACCAAATGCAACCACCTCTTCCCTACCGTCCCTTCTTTGTAACAGCACAGCTCCCAACCCTTTTAGACTGGCGTCAGTCATGATGATAGTATGATCCATAGTGTCAAATGGTTTCAAAGGAATTGCCTGAGCTATTTCATTTTTGATGTGTTCAAACTCACGTTTACAATGTTCGTCCCACACAAACTTGACATTCTTTTTTAGGAGGTACCTTAAATTATGCATCTTCTCCGAACAATTTGGAACAAATCGAGCGTAAAACTCTACCAAACCCATGAAAGACCTCAATTGATCTTTGTTTTCTGGGCTCCCAAAATTTTGTATAGCTTCCACTAAACTTACTTTGGGTTTAATACCTTCAGCCAACAATTCGAAACCTAAATAGTTAACGACAGATACTCCGAAACGACATTTAGTAGGACTTAATGTTACACCTTTCAACTTTAACGTGTCTAATACACAACCCAATCTCTCATCATGCTCCTGCATGTCCTTCCCATAAACTAAAATGTCATCCTGGAAAGCCATCACACCTCTCAGCTCTCTAAACATACTGTCTACAGTCCTCTGAAAGACTGCAGAAGCAGACGCAAGTCCGAATGGCATACGTTTAAATTGGAACAAACCAAACGGTGTAATAAAAGCGGTGTAGTGTCTAGAATTAGGATGTAGATTAATTTGATGGTACGCCGACGTCATGTCAAGCAAGGAAAATACCTTAGCACCCTTCATAGAAGATAACATTTCGGTTATGTTCGGTAAGGGAAATTGGTCAACCCAAATTTGATCATTAAGATCACGCAAGTCAACACACATACGCAACTGACCATTCGCTTTACGAGCCAGAACTACAGGTGCGACCCAATCAGAAGACTCAATTGGTTCTATTATATCCTGAGAACACAATTTATCCAGTTCTAACTTAAAATCGTTTTTTAGGGTAAGAGGGACTTTCCGTACTTTATGAACTTTAGGTTGAGCATCCTTGTTAATTTTAATTTTACGAGCAAATCCCTTGAATAGACCAAAACCACCATTGAAGATTTCGGGATAACACACTTCCCATTTATCACTCATTACAGTAGCAACTCGCACAAACTCGCTTCTCAGTATAACCTGTTGCGGATCGTTAGGATCTAATATTAATTCTAATTTACTCTGATCAAACCATCCTAACAAACATGCTTCATCTTTGGCAACGTAAATGGTTGATTGTATGACATTACTCTTAAATTTGAGTTCCGCTTGAAATTCTCCAAGCACATCAATTGAACTACCTCCATAGCCTATCGGCCGAATATGAGACTGATTCAGAATAGTTCCCTGACTTTTGAACAAATTGTTCCACTTGTTCTCACTCAAAAGTGTGAATGGCGATCCAGAATCAGCCATCATCTGAACTTGGATACCATTTATTTCCACTGAACAAAATGGTCTTTTCTTATGAGGATTCTCATTCTCACGCACTAAAAACACTTCCTCCTCATCGCTGCCTGAAGAAACACAACTATTGGTAACTACGCTGTTAACTCGGTTGGAATTCGATCTTTCAGCGTTATTGACTTTGTTAGCTCTACACACACTCGCAAAATGACCTTTTTTGTAACACTTGGCACACATTTTGTCAACGGCCGGACAAAATTTAGCATTGCCCAAATGAGAAGTGCTACCACATCTGTAACACTCTAAAGGTTTGGAAAGTTTTTTCTCGGTTTTCCCACCAGTAATTTGTAAAGTACCATCACTTTTCTTGTTGTTTTTTTTATGTACTTAGATTTTACAGTAAATATGTCAGAACGAGAGATTTGATTCCTGGTCTCAGAAACCGACATTTGTTCCATGAAAGAAACAGTACTTTCTATTCTGGTGGCAATTTCCAATGCCTTTTGTAAGGTTAAATTTGGCGTAGATAATAAGGCTTCTTGTACTTTCTTGTTGTTAGTTTTTTCCACTAGCTGATCCTTAATCATTTCCTCCTCAAATTCTCTATATTTGCACGAAACTGCCAGAAGTCTCAAAGCTCCAACGTAACTGGATGCAGACTCTCCGTCGGCTTGATCTCTCTTGTAAAATTTGTGTCTCTCAAGAGTAACATTTCTACATTTCTTAAATCTTACATCCAGAGACTTAATAGCAGTGCTATACTCATCTTCAACACCATCACCCTCACCTTCAATAGTTAGTACAGACACCTTAGGTATATATTTCAAAATTTTCCGCCCTTCATTGCCCAGGCAATGCCTTAAAATTGCATATTTTCTCTTGTGTGTGAAAGTTTCACCCTCAAGAGCGTCTAAATATGCTTCAAATGCCTCTTTCCACTGTTCCCAATCTGCGTCAGGTGAAGACGGATTAGGAACAAAAGGAGACGGCGGAGAAATAGATTGATTCATAGCAGGACAAAGAAAAAATTCTAAAATAATAAATTAACCTTAAGGTATAACACAGTTCTTTCTATATTCCTAAATTCTTCAAAAGCGTTAATATAGAAAAACCAGCAAATACAGTTCAAAAGTGCACTAACCATTCACAGGCAAATTCTAGACACATGCTGATAAAAGCGTGCGCATTATTCCTTGTACCTTTAAAATTGAAAAGAAAGGTGTGCGCATCACCGTGATGCGCAGTATAGTAGAATTTAATTGCACTATAAAATATAGGAGGAAGGTGTGCGCATCACCGTGACACACCGTAGATCGGAAATGGAAGAATCGCGCTCTCTAGTCTCCACAATATGGCGGACAAGGTGTGCGTGTCACCGTGGCACGCTGTAATGTGGCTGCCAAGATGTCCGCCGCGGACGCACAGAGACGCGCTCTAGACGCGCGATGTTGCACCTGTAATATGGCTGCCAAGGTCCACCGCGGACGCACAGAGACGCGCTCTAGACGCGCGATGACACAAAAGTGGGAGAGGGAGTTCCCTAAATGTTACCCTCTCCCAGCGGCAGGTACATCGACGGGGAAATCTCCCGCGGAGGTACACGGCCCAAGAAGCAATACTTCAGCAGATCAGGCCCATCGTCAGTGAAATCTCCCGCGACGGCGCTCGGCCCAGAAATCAATACATCAGCAGAAGGGCCAACAGAAGGGAAAGGCTGACTTCAGAAGATAGACAAATGGATCCTCGTCGCCACTGAAAGGTACGTGGTCGCACACACGTTGAGTTAACAGGTTCTTTATTCAGGATACATCAATACAGCCTTCCCCTCCAACCGTCTGCTCCAATCCCCGGTTCCAACTGCCCAACACCACCCGACCAACATTCTACTCCCTACATTCTACATTCACCTTTGTCCTCGCGCGAACGCACAAAGGACACAAACCCAACAAATACTATCAGGAAATCTGCTGCAAAATGCAGCACTATTTGCCTTTTCTTGCTGCATAATTTACTAAATTCTGCTGCATAATTTGACCCTCCCCTGCTGCATAATTCCAGTGGCCCTGTCTACCACCTACCAGTACTGGGTGCAGTGGCAAGGTGAAGGCCTAATCAGTTATGAATTCATGCTCTGTCATTGGCTTTGCTGGCAATAAGACATATCCTGATTGAATTATTAAACTGAGTCTCCATTACCATTGGTGATGATTGATGCTCCGCTGCCACAGTACTGCAAGCAACTAACAAAGGTGCTGCATTGCCTTCATCGCCAGGTGTTGCAGGCCCTGTCCGGCTGCTTGGGTGCACTGGTACAGCAACAACAGACAGACAATTTCAAGGAACAGCTGCCTACTCCTTTAGACACAAAACATTATAACAAGGTCATATGAAAAGCCTACTCTTTTGCATTCAGTGATTGGATAAGATTGCCATAGAGTGTGTGTACAAGTGCTGGAAAACTCTGGCTGAGACCTCCACAAGACATGCCTGGAAGTGGCTCTGGGCAGTGGCAGTCTTATGCACTCTTTTGCCAGCCATAATAACAGTACTGCTCATCATGTTCCTAGATCATATAAAGAGCCCGGAGACGTGTGACAGCGGAGTTATTTTGAGGGCCTCTGAAATATCATATGAAATTTCGCAGGAATGGGCTCAGTTGAAGAAAAAATATGATGGAAATAAGTATGTTAGAATGTTAGAAAAATATGTTGCAGTCCTCAATGTTTCAAAATCTTTTGTTTGCATACATCTCTCTTTGTATACTGAAGATGAGATGGCATATAGTGTGGCATCTTTAACAAAAAGTTTGAGTTCAGGTTTTTTTTTTTCACAGGAAATATTTTCCAGTCTATGGCAATATAAAAGTGAAAACATATCAGGAAAATACTGCAAGGGGAGCAAGTAAGCAAATAAATATTGTCTTGTTCATAACAAAGGATACCAAACCAGAAGAAGTATCACTAATAAAACAATATGATAGAATTCCTCAGATAGGATTGAGAAACAGTAGCCTGGGGGTGTTAGAGACACTAGAGAACAAATATGAGACTCCCAAGTTGAAACTAGCACAGGGACAAGTAGTGCCATTGTGTATCCAAGCTACCCCATTCATCCTCCACCCCCCTTGTAAATTCTTCGTCAAATCGTCAGAGTATGAAGAGGAGAAATGCAATGTTATTGATTATTTAATGTGCCTAACTCAAAAGAAACCTCTGGATAGAAAAAAATACATGGAAAATAGTCCCTGCCAACATTACATACATTTACACACCTCCAGTGGGAAGGAAGGAAAGGTTGAGGGCTTGTTACCAGAGGTAAATGGACATAAAAGGATATACTTTTTATGTTGAATAGAATCTTATATTTATCTGCCCTGGGGTTGGTATGGAAGTCATTACCTATCCTTTGTTATGCCCAGAATGTTCCATGTTCAACATTTGCATGAAGTTGGCCTGGATCAAGCAAAGGAATGATAAGCCATGGGAGAATGGCAAAGTGGGTTAGTAGCATGCTCACAGGCCTAGGAATAATAACACTACCACTAAGGATATCTCATAATAGTCATAGGATCAATGAGGTGGCACGGTTGATTGAGGACTTATCAGATGACACCTCAGCTGCCTTAGGGATTATCACAGATGAACTGATTGCAATGAATACCATACTTATACAGAACAGAATGTCATTAGATATTTTGCTTGCTCAAGAAGGTAGAATATGTCAGCTAGTGGGCCATATGAGCTGAGCCTACATACCGGAGAACAGTGGCAGCATTAGACAGACGATAAATAAGATCCATCAGATATCCACCACTCCACCCCAACGACAGTCCTCTTGGCTGTTAGGTTCTGGTTGGGTATTTGGGCGACAGATGCTTCCAGGGAGGGAGTATGGGGAGGGGGGTGGTTGGGGGGTAAAGAGTTTAAAATGGGCTTAGATAGTAAAATGTTGATTAGTTTTTTCTATTACTCTAACATTTCATTGTTGTGTTTTAAACAGTCGTCCCGGGGTCCACAGACAGGCACTCAAAACCTTGTAACACCCATGCAACCCACGCCCGGCCCTCACTGACCCAGATTATTTCATGGAATGTAAATGGCCTACTAGATAAGATCAAGAGATCCGCAGTATTCAATACTCTCCGCAGATACTCCCCCTCAGTAGTCCTACTACAGGAAACCCACCTCCTTGGGACCAAGTGTCCCATGCTCGCACGAGGAGGGTACGACAGAGTGTTTCATGCGGGCTTCTCTAGAGGATCCAGGGGAGTGGCCATTCTGCTCCACCGCTCACTACCCATGGTGGTTACAGCCACGCAATCCGACCCCCAGGGCAGATTTGTAGTAGTTCAGGGGACTCTTCACGGGTCACCGATAAACCTGGTATGTGCGTACGGGCCTCCGGCAGGACTTGACGCATTCCTGCTTTCGCTCCGCCATGTGGCAACGGGTCTCCCCCAGGGTATCACCCTGCTGGGAGGGGACTTCAACGCCGTTCTCAACCCTAGTCTGGATGTATCCGGCGAAATCACTGCTAGTAGATCCGCCCGGGCCTCGAGTCTTAACAGTTGGGCTGAGAGCCTTGGCCTACGCGAGGTATGGAGAATCTGGCATCCTAGGGAACGCCGCTATACACACACCTCGGCTGCTCACTCGACACAGTCCAGAATAGACCTTGTATTTATGCCCGCCCTAGACATTACCAGCGTTACGGGTGCGGAGTTGCTGCCCCGCGGGGTCTCAGATCATGCACCAGTGCGCGTCCGGTTGGGCGGTACGGACCCCGCTAGACGCCCGATGTGGCGCCTGAACGCATGGTTCCTACAGGACAACGACTATACCCAGGAGATCAGGAAACACCTTACCCAATATTTCGAGCTGAACGTGGGATCGGTCCGATCTCCAGGTACAATATGGGCAGCCTACAAGGCTACTCTCAGAGGACAAGCCAAATACCTCCTGCGTTCACGCGAGCGGGCCAGAGATTCACAACTGGTTGAGTTGGAGGCCAGGGCGCTAACCCTGGAACGCCAACAAACGACCTTAGCTTCGGCCTCTACTTTAAGACAGCTCACTATGGTTAGAGAAGAAATTAAACACATAACACTAGAATCAGCAAAACATATCTGGAGGGCCTCGGCAGCACGAATATATGGCTGGGGGGACAAAAACGGGAAAATCCTACACTGGCTGGCCACCCGCCCTCTGGCCAACAGGGTCATACCTGAAATTGCGGAGGATTCAGGTTCGCTTTCCAAAACACCCATTGAAATCGCGCAAAGGTTCGCCTCCTATTATTCGCGCCTATACGCAGAGCACCCTTGACCTAGTGCCGAGAGAGAGTCCCCCCTCCTAAACGACATAGCTCTTCCAAAAATTCCCGTTGCGATGAGGAACAGACTAGATGAATCTATCGACCTCGCGGAGGTCACAAACGCGATCGCTAACCTGGCGCCGAGCAAGACCCCGGGACCGGATGGATTCCCTGCGGAGCTATACAATAGATGCGGCGACATTCTGGGTCCCCACTTGCTCAATATGTACGAAGAAGCCGAAAGGCAGGGTCGCTTCCCCATTGAGATCGACCAAGCCACAATTGTAGTGATCCCCAAGACCCAACCCCCGTCGCGACATTGCTCGGCATACCGGCCCATTTCACTTTTGAATACAGAGATCAAAGTGCTGTCCACGATCCTTGCATCCAGATTGAGGGAGGTGATGCCCACCCTGGTTCACCCTGACCAATGCGGTTTTATGCCTACCCGTAGTACCCGACATTGCATTAGACGATTACATCTGGCGTTAGCACATCGCAAGACCTTGTCATACACCCCCCTGGCGTTACTCCTGCTCGACTTTGAAAAAGCCTTTGACACAGTAGATTGGTCCTTCCTAGACCAAGTGCTGCATGGAAATGGGTTCGGGCCTAAATTCCGAGGCCTGGTGAAGCTCCTCTATTCTAACCCGACGGCCCGGGTGCAAGTGAATGGAGTGGTCTCCGACCCGTTTCCCATTGGTCGCGGCACCCGACAAGGATGCCCGCTATCCCCACTGCTCTTCGCACTAACAATAGAGCCCCTGGCAATACTGCTACGGGAAGACCCTTTGATCGAGGGCTGGCCCTGGCCCGCCAGCCCAGAGGACCGAATAGCGCTATACGCGGACGACGTCCTACTGTACATTTCCAACCCTGCTAAAAGCGGTCCCCGCGTCCTACAAATTCTGAGCCTCTTTGCAGAGGCCTCGGGTCTGATTCTAAACCCTAATAAATCCCTCTTGGTCCCCTTACATCGTTCCCGGGACTGTGTGGACTGGCAGCACACCATCCCAGTGCGAAGGAACAGTTTTAAGTATTTGGGAATATATATTTCACTACTCCCTGAGCTGACCTGGGAGCTTAACGTGACGCCGCTAACCAAAAGAATTAGATCCGACCTACAACGCTGGAAGACTCTCCCCTTAAATCTGCTTGGCAGAATAGCACTCTACAAGATGATGATCCTCCCCAGAGTCCTTTACTTATTGCAAAACTTCCCTCATCCCATCCCTAAGAGATGGTTTGGTGAGATGGATTCACTGGCACGTCAATTCTTGTGGAACGACACCCGCCCACGCCTAGCGCTGAAAACCTGTCAAAGAGATGTTTACGACGGGGGACTGGGCATGTCCAACATTCATTATTATCTCCTTGCGATGCACCTGCTCGTGATCAATGACTGGGTTGGGGGCGGGTGGTCGGACCCGGCGTATCGGTTGGAACTCCGGTCGCTGGGCTACCTGCGGATCTTTGACACCCTATATGGGGGCCCGATCTCCCGGGACATCCCGGAAGTGACTAGAGTGATTTTGGTGGGTTGGCGGACGGCCCAGAAACTGTCGGGGTGGTGGTGGCGCCTCACCCAGTGGACCCCACTGTGGCACGGGAAGCACCTAAAGGAAGCAGCGAACCTGGAGGGTTTCCAGAAGTGGGACAGTATAGGAATCTCCACTTTGGGCGATGTTTGGGAAGGGTCCCACATGCGATCATTTGGGGACCTACAGAGACTCTTCTCTTTAAACAGGACACAATTTCATAAGTATCTCCAGCTCCGACACGCCCTACTAGTACACATGCAAGTAGGAGACAACATACCCGAATATAGCCCCATGGAGGCGAAGGTATTGATGGGGAGCCTGGGTAGGGGTGGTGTTTCCCAGGTATACCGTACTTTGATCACTCACACTGCCTGTTCCCTAGGGGGGCTCCGCCAGAGATGGGAGGGATGGGTGGGCCCCATGGAAGAGATGGATTGGAACGAAGCACTGATGGCCCCCCGTACTCTATCAATGGCCTCCCGCTTCCGGTTAGTACAGACTTTTTACCTCCACACAGCATACCTCACTCCCTCCAAACTACACCGGGCGGGCCTCCAACCTACAGCGGAGTGCCCGCGATGCATGAACCCCGCAGCCGACTTCTTTCACATGGTATGGACGTGTCCAGTCATAGTGACCTACTGGGGAACGGTCCTACGGGAGGTCTCGGGAGCCCTACAGGAAAACATAGAAAGGGACCCACTGCCCCTCCTTTTGGGGATCATGGGAGACACCGGACTGAGAAGATCAGACCGAACCTTCCTTGGGGTGGCATGCCTGGTGGCTAAGAGGGATATAATGGCAGATTGGAAATCTAGGGGTGCCCCAGCTCTGGCTAAGTGGAGGCGGGGGATGGACTGGTGTGCACAACGTGAAAAATTGGTATACGAGGCCAGGGGATGCCCGAATAAATATGACAGGATATGGGGGAAGTGGGAGGCAGCATTGGATGCCTAAGTAGTGTTTGATCTTACTTATATTGTGATGCCTGGGAGCTGGGAATCGGGACGGACCAATGTCAGGTGCCACGTTGGCTCCTTGTTAAATTGTTGTATCATTTACCTTTTTCTTTCCCGAAAATTAATAAAATGTCTTTATCAAAAAAGATCCATCAGATAAGTGAATATACAAAAAGGAGGCTTATGGGATTCCATGACTTCCCACTGAGCAGGAGACAAGGTATATGATGACCATTGAACTTAAATAAATGACACTATTGAGTGCCAGAGGAATAAGCAATCCATTTTATTTCAGATTCCATTTTGTGACACTCAATAGGAGTAAGCCAGCAGAAGGTGCACAGCCATTAATCTCTAAGTAAACTTGAACTGTCTAAGCTTTTGCTGTAACTGCATGGCCTTGAGAAACGACCAAGTCACAATTGCGCTTGACAGGCTGTTGCTATGTTTCTCTTGCTTATTTCATAAATTAATACTCACATATAGCTAAGGAACTTGTTCTGATTAATGATTGGATAAATTAGTTGAAAACCCCTACTGTTTCACTGAGCAACTGGCTCTCATTGGCTGTGTATTATTTGTGCAACATCTCTGTAACATCTCCATAGGCTATAAAAAAAAACATGCAACTTCTATAGTGCTGGTCCGGGACCACACTGACACCTGGCTTCTCATAGCTGTTGATTGATAAGATATGTTAGAATATAACTGCCTAATGTCTTTATTGATTATAGGCTTCCACACCTTCACTACCTGGTGCCTGGATTGTGTTCTTGCATAGACGAAACCTCCTTATTTGTGTGCTCGAAATACCTGGCAAGCTATTCCAAAGAGACAACAAATTATGTTGTCCAGGTATGCCCACCATCTCTGAAACTCAGGCTTATCATTTATTCATCTGCTAGAACTGCCATAGCGCTTTCAGACAGCACACTGAGGGTTATAAATTGTGATGTTACCATTTTTTTCTGTTTTCACTGTTATTGAAAAGCTTAACTGTTTTTTATATTTTGTGATGTTACCAATATTGCGTGCACTAGTTAGGTCTGACAGCGGTGAAAGAGATCCATATTCAGCTTACGTCCAAGCTGGTGATGTTAGGTACATGGGGGCAGTAGACCTTTGAGTGGTATGCCCTGCTCTTCTGCAATGTGGCCCTGTTGGTGGCGAGGAGAGACACAGCCCGATGATGGGGAAGACTAGTTCAACAAACGCTGTGAGAGTGGGAATCAAACCTGAAATGGTTCATGAAAGGAGAGGAGCAGGTTTATAGATTTAGGGGCTGTCCCCACAAGTTTGAACAGATCTGGAACCCCTGGCGGAATATGGAGCACTGTGGTTGAGGGGCTACGATCTCCAGAAAGAGGTCCCTAGGGGTCTCCATGTTCTTGATGGCCTGGACAGGGTGGCTGGGCTGATGGTCATAGTCATCATGGAATCTGCTTCTCTAAGTGGAGTAAATGGGCACCTTTTACCTGACAGGTGGCAATGGTTGGAAGTGGACTGACTAGAAACAATGGGTGTTGTAGGATGTTGGGATAAGGGGAAGGGAGTAGGACAGTTGGGAAAGGGGCGGGGGTTGATGGTATGTTTTGTTGTGGTGTCAAATGTTTTTTCAAAATTCCTGATGTATTCTGTGTTTTGTGTTGATAAATGCCAATGAACAAAGTTTAAAAAAATAAAAATATTGCGTGCACTAGATCCCAAAGTTTCAAAATAATTATTTTAAAATAGATATATTGAAATGCATTTCCCATTTCTAGTGATCTTAAGTGTGTAAATCATTAATCAGTGGTCCCACTGATGCCCTTTTAGTAATCCAAAAGCACTGACGCCACTTTAACTATTTACTGGGTCAAGTTCTGTGGGGCTATAAAAACCTTTCACATTCAAGCGTTGGTGCATTGAACTAAGTTCATCCATGTCACCTGTGGGTGTGAAAACAAACCTTGTAGAAGTGAGCCAGAAACTCAGTTTATGGAACAAGGCTACTGGGAGATCACGGACTCCTCTCTCTAGGTCACATGATTTCTTCATTACATGACTTGACTATGTGACTGTACCTAATAAGGAGTTGGGAAGAAGCAGGATAGGCTGGCTTTTTGATTATCAGATTCTCAAACCTTCCTAATCACCTTCATATTTCTAAAAGTGATAACATGAGCACCATCAAGCGGCATACAAAATGGGGATATCTCAAGACTGGACAATTTCATCACAAGGTAAAGCTTTTGACACTTGTAAACAGCTTCAGCACCAGGACACGAGTGAGACACACTTTAGGAAAGCAGAACCTGCAGCATCTAATAATGGAGGCATGAATACAGAGCATATGCTCATACCTTAGAGCACGCAGAGCAATTTTCTTATGATAGGACACCTTTAGAAGAAAAAAGTAAATAATTGCTCAGTACAGGAAGTGTTGATGTGGTTGGCTGTCAATGGTGGATGTCTTGACTTCTCTAAACTTCCTCTCAATTCAGCTACAAAGTAAGCTCAAACAAGGAAGTGTTGAGTTTGGGGTATTGGACAATTGGGGTAGCTTTGTTAGCTATGAAGTGGTTTCGTGGCTCAACACTCTGTGTGCTCAATTGTCATGATGTCCTTCTCCTTAAAGTTCACTAAGACATCTAATTTCCTGAAGATGTCCATCTTAGTGTACTGAAAAGTCCAAAGAGTTTAAGACTAGTTCTCTAGGATCTATGTGACTCAGTGGCAACTAGGGAATCTTTGCAATTGTCCTTGGACACATTTACTACTACACGGTCACTGAATTGCAGAGTAATTCCTCAATAATCTGTGACTTTCGATAGCTGTCAGAGTGTTCCAGTTGGTGGTTTTCAGCCCGACCCCTGCATCTTTTTTCAGTGCCTCTGCAGACCCTCATGAAATGGTTTGATTTATTGCACACTGAGCACATGCGGACGGCTGCTGGACATCTCTCAAGAGGATGGTTTTTCAGGCCACAGTTCTGCATGATGCTTCGAACGTTGTGGATGGTCTTCCTCTGTGGCTCACTGGTCTGCTGCGGATTACATCCACCATCTCAGCCTTGACTGCAGTCTGCCTGCGTGTTGCCCCTCCTTCTGTGCCTTTGTTAAGGGCTACCTCGGTTTCCTCTGCCCTGACGCTCAATAGATCATATGTGCGGCCCAAGATTAGCATGTTCTCCAGTGTGTTTCATGGTTGGGGCAGTATTAAGCTTCTGAGGTGCGCTGACCGACATCCCTATATTATTTGGGCCAGAACTTGCTTGGATTGGTCATCATCTGTGCACGTGCTCGCTAGTGCTCTTAAGCGAGCGTAGAATGTGTCTACAGACTCCTCTTCTTTCTGCCTCTCCTATCATAGTTTAAATCTCTTGAAGTCCAGATTGAGTTGGGGGTCCAAGTGGGCATTAAGAGCTGTGATCCCTGCATTATAGTCACCAACCTCTCCCGTGTTGGGGAGATGCTGAAACAGCTTATAAATCTCATCACCGCCGAAATGTAGCAACAGGGACGTTTGACTTCATCATTAGTTTCCTTTGCTGCCCTCAAATAGTTCTCCAGCCTGCCCACCCAAGTCGTCCATCTGGGGGTGGTAGTGGCAGGGTCTTCCAGTTCACTAAATGGTGCTAGGGTGCCTACAGCAATGTGCGCTGGCACTGGATGTGCACCTTGTGCTCCACCTGATGAAACATTATCTATCATGGTGGTGGTTGGGGGTCCTTTACTGGGTGCTCTTTTCTGTTATATGTGTAGGTGCGTCTGTTTGGTTTTAGCTGTGTTGTGGCAGAGGTTTTCCCACTGAGCTTTGCTCTTCTTTTTTCTGTTCTTTGCCCTTTTGCCTCAGTTTTATTCTTGCTTGTTCAGTATTACTATTTCCTTTTCCTTTTCTCATTTCTTTGCAGGCATTAGTGTGTGACACAATTATGTCACACTTGAGTTAGTTGCCGGCTTACTGCCGTAGCATGATTGCTGGAGGAATGCTGTGTAGTTGGTAGCGGTGAGGTACTGGGCCCACCAGGTATCACTGTGATAACTTTCGTCCGCTGCCTCTATATTTGATCGATGCGGCTCACCAGGCCTTGCATAGACTTCTGGTGCAGACGTGTGGGCGGGTGCATGATGCGAACCAAGGTGGTGTTGCAGGGCTGCCCAGGGTCACAGTGTTCGTCTGTCATATCGTGCTTGGTGTCTCTACCCTCGTTACCAGTGTACCACCCCAGGATCAACCGGGACACAGAAGGCCTAACAGTGTGTGGTGCAGGGCGCATATAATGAAAACACATGCACTCTTGTAAGTATCTTGGGGGACTAACCCCGGGCTAATACAAATAGGTGATGTACCCAAGTAGCTACAAGCTATGACTGTGGTAAGGTTGACATGTTTCGCGTCCAATGGCCGAACAAAAGGATTTGTGGTGCTTCTTCAGGACCAAAAAGCAGAGTGTCACCTTACCTCACACCTAAAACGTGATGCGTACATGTAGGTTTTTCGTTGGAAAAATATAACTGGATCAATTAAATATAAGGATTGACCATCTAACTCTTTGGATCAGTCACATGTGCCTCATAGGTCAAAAAGCAGAGAATAGCGCACAGCTGCTAAAAGGCTTATGTGCGAGAAGCACAAGAGACCTACCCTCCTCTGCTCGCCTGGATCAAGGACGGTCAATAGATTATAGCTCCTTCGGTATGTCACCTACTCATTGTAGCCCCAACCTTTTAATGTTTTTTTTAACCCTGACAAGAGAGCCACCATATTGAAATCTAGTGTGGTATATTTTAGAGAGTTTTAGTTTCCTTTTGTTTTTCCACATACACTCACTTTACCCCACATATTCATGTTGCCCTCATACAGACATCTCTCATTGTACGGCAAACAAGTAAAAAGAACTCTGCAAAATGACCCTTTGGGGGACCCGTAGGGCATTGTAGTGCCAGCCCGAAGAGGAACACACCCTATGATGAAGCTTGACATCCCTCTGGATGTGCGGGGCTTCAAGGAGTACTGTTTGGATTCCCATCTTCCGTCCTCCTTTTTTTCCCTCCTTTGTCTCTTGATAGGAACAGTAACCCCATTACTTGTTATTATGATTGTCAGAGCCTCTGTACTGGACCTTTATTGGCTCCTAGCTCCCTTAACTCTCTTTCTCTATTTTTTTCTTTAGCTTCGTAATTCAAATGCAAGACTTCAAGTACCAGAATGCAAGGGAAAAAACAATTACTTATACCAATGCATTGTTACAACTTGAGCTCTCTGTCGTCAGATGCCTCAAACTTAATTTCAGTTATTTTTGCATATCACTCTTATTCTCACTTCGCTCTCATCTTTTGCTTTCTACTTGTTTCTCTGTCAAGGCAAATGTATTAATCTTCCTTTCCACTCCTCCCTCTCTTTCCCTCCATCCTCCTGCCTCTCTCACCAGGATGTCTGTCCTCCATGATGAGCTCTCACACAGGACTCCAAGGAAGGATTGTGGCTGAAAACAGTATTTTGCAGCGACTACATAATGGAAAAAACACACGTCGGCAAACTGGTATAATAAAAATAGGCTTAGTCTTGTTTAGCAATGTGCAAAAGGCCAAATGACATTGAAGTTAGCTCTTGTCTGGAAGATCTGTTGATACAAATATTCTGTGTGAAGGTTTCACATATCAGACAAAAACAGATTGTATTTGATGTTAAAGTTAAAAGTATTCCGAGACAAATTGTCTCTGTCTGATATAATGATTGACCACAGAATCGTAATGCATGCAAAGAAAATTGTGCATTTTACTGTTCTCCTCAACTAACAACAGTAACTGGGTTCTCATATGTGTTTTTTCACTATCCTTAACTCTACCTGCACTCAGCAATCGTCAAGGACAGGCCAGCAGCAGGTAAGGGACAGAAGAGTGTGGGCTGCCAAGTCTGTGGCTCACTTCGGGGCGAGAATAATTCCCACTACGAACACACGGCAGTTTCCTTCGAGTCTCTGCCTGACGTGCCATTCCAGGCCCGTCCATCAAAGTAAACCACCAGTACTGCAGTATGGATGATCACATGCCTTTATTAACCACCGGTAACAATTCTGATGTTCGGATACAGTGTGCAAGTTTTTCTAAACTGAAGCATGCACACTGTACTCGTTTACAACATGTGATCTGGCGTCAGTGGTGACGCCTCTCACATGAACTCTGACAAACACTCATGCCTTCCCTTCCCCATTTCATCACAGGGTGCGGTGGGCTCAGTAAGGGTGATCCATTCCCCTGTGACGAGCTGGGAAAGGGGCTTCTTTGGTGATTGACACACAGCCCCGGGAAGCACAGGCGAAGCTTGAAGTGCACAGGCTACCTTGAGTCAGCGAGGGTGGAACACATCACGGGAAGGCGTGGCCCTACACTCTGGCATATTACTGAAGCCGGGGCTGAAAGTAGACACGCCCTGTAAAACGTGCGACGTGGCACATGCGCATTCAGTGATGTGGCTCTGCCTGACCCTCGTCCATTGTAAGTCTCAGAGTTCAATGCTGCAAAAAGCAATTGTAGTGGTAGGTTCAGTGTATTTGATCTAAAAGTAAAGAAAGCAAGAACTACGGGCGGGTCAGAGCACAAAGCTCTAATTAAGAAGCTGCTGCTGCCCTCCACGTGTTGGTATTGCCTTTTTCTACTAAAGAAGGGCAGAAGTGTAAACCCTGGGAAGGAGTAAAGAATTTTCTAGCATTCGCGCAAAGAATTTTTCAATTCTATTAAGGACACGGAGGCGAGGATTATGCTTCTCTTGCCATGCTTTATTTTAACAGCAGCCAATGAAAATCATGGAAAGTAAAAAATACATGACCCAACATCAGTCATATCACGTGATCAACCATAGAGGAGGAAGCCTATAAAGTGTTGCTTCACACCTAGCCACCCCTCTTTCTTTGTCCAAAATTCGCAACAGAAAAGTCAAAGTTTTAACATAAATTCGCAAACGAAAATCCTGAAAACAGATGAACTGGCATCCCACTTGACTGGAAGAAGAATGATATCGCAGCAGTCCGCACTACTTCTCATCATTTCCTAGGAAAAATGAAAAAATCCAGGCCATAAAAACTGAATAGCATAATAAATACTTATATCAACTATTCAATAGAGAGGGATAGCACTGGAGTACAGTAACTTGCACATGAAATCAATAACATGAAACTCTACAATCATCTATATAAATACAGTGCGGTGGGATAATCCTTGCCTCCGTGTCCTTAATAGAATTGAAAAATTCTTAGCGCGAATGCTAGAATTTTTTTAATTCTATGTCAGGACCGGAGGCTCAGATTATGCTTGTTCAAAGCTGATTCACCACCACAGATGCTATATCAACAATAGGTTTATGATAAAACGTTTTAAAAGTTGTAGGCGAAGACCAATCTGCTGCCTTTAAAATGTCCTCCAAGCGAGAACCCAAACCTAAAGACTTTGATGCCATAGCCCCTCTGGCCGAATGCGCACCAAACGTAGACACATCAATACCTGCTTCACTCAGCAACCAACGCATCCATCTAGCGAGTGTGGCTGAGGAAACAGGATGATATGGTTTAACTAAGGAAATGAGTAATTGACCCCCCATATCAGAACAAAATTCTTCTGTACTCACCTCGTAAGCTTTAAGACATTGCACCACACAAAGCTTGGGATTTTCCACAAAACAGGGATAAGACACTGACTTCAAATTGCATTTTGTTCTACGTGAAATGGAGAAAGATACTCCTTCAGGAGAAAAAACTCTCCCAGCCAAATCAAGAGCTCTAACATCTGAAACTCTCTTACAAGATATCAAACACAACAACATGGTGAGTTTAGCTGATAACTGTTTCCTAGACAAAAATCTATTAGCAGGCCAGGATTCTAAAAATCGAAGGACAACATTAACATCCCAAAGGGACTAATAACGGGGACGAGGGGGATTAGCTAACCTGATACCCCTCATTAATTTACACACAATAGGAGACACACCGATAGGTTTACCCTCCACTGGTAAATGGGCTGCTGAAATAGCGGATCTATAATTATTAATAGAACGATAAGCTAAACCTGATGCTGCTAGGGAGGAAAGGAAATTCAAGACCAGACAGCTACCTGCTGAAGAAGGATTTGCACTCCTAGAACTACACCAAGCACTCCATCGCTTCCACGCCGAAGCGTATCTCTTGTGAGTGCTGGAGGACCAGGAACCCGCAATGAAGTCGGAAGACTCTTGCGAAAGTCCTGGGATGACCCATCTTTCCCTGAAAGACGCCATGCCATCAGGGATAGCTTGCCTGACAGGATCAACGGATGCGACAGGCCCCGAGGGTCCTAGAGAAGATTCTCCCGGAAGGGAAGAAGGATCGGATGATCGCAACTCAGTTCCATTACTACCGGAAACCAAGCTTGCGATCTCCAAAGGGGCGTCACCAGAACTAACTCCGCTTGCTGGCGTCTGACCTGAGCCAAAACCCTGGGAATCATTAGGAAGGGAGGAAATGCATAACTCAGTTCCTGAGACCAGTCCTGAAGAAACGCATCCGTCCTTGATGCCTCCGGATCTGGCCTCCAACTGAAAAAACGTTTCATCTGCTGATTGAGGCGAGATGCAAACAGATCGATCGAGAAGGGCCCCCACTTCGCAGAGAGAGTTTGGAAAACTCTGGGGTGCAACCTCCAATCGCTGAAGTCCCTCAGGTGACGAGAGTTCCAATCGCCACTAAGTTGCTGGCCCCGGGAAGGTATTCCGCCACCACTGAAATCCTGTGTTGAAGGCAAAAATGCCAGAATTCCTTGGCTATCTCCGCCAGAATGCGGGAACGGGTTCCCCCCAACTTGTTGACATATCTCACTGCCGAGATATTGTCCATGCGAAGCAGAATACAACAGTTCGTTTTGACGGGGGAAAGACTCTTGATTGCAAAAGAGCCTGCTAGGAGTTCCAAACAATTTATGTGGAGACTCAACTCCGAGTTGGACCATCTGCCTCCCGTGGACACTGATCCGCACCGGGCTCCCCAGCCCCACCGACTGGCGTCGGACTCTATCACTACATCCGGGAGAGAGCTGAATATGGCTCTGCCGTTCCAGGCTTCCATATGATCGAGCCACTAATGCATCTCTGCCCGGGCCTCCTCCGACAGGGGAATTTGGTCTGCATAACTAAGTCCCTTCTGAAGGTGAGAAATCTTCAAATGTTGAAGGGCTCGGTAATGCAAGGGACCTGGGAAGATCGCCTGAATCGAAGAAGAAGCAGGCCCACCATGCGAGGAATCGCTCTCAAGGAAACAGTCTGTTTGGATAATAGGCACTTCAATTCTCTCTTGATTGAACGGATCTTCCCGGAAGGAAGAATCAGAAGAGACTGCAACATGTCTATCTGGAATCCCAGAAAATCTATCCAATGAGAGGGGGCTAGAACGGATTTTTGGGCATTTATTATGTAACCCAGACTTTGGAGCAGAGACACTGACCATTCGAGATGATTTAACAGGAGCTCCCGATCTTGGGCCATGATAAGTATGTCGTCTAGGTATACAATCAACCTGACCCCTTGGGATCCAAGGAATTCCACTACTGGGCGCATAACCTTTGTGAAACACCAAGGGGCGGAGGACAGACCAAAGGGGAGCACCTTGTACTCGTAATATTCGGTCTCCCAACAAAACTGAAGAAACCTCAGATGAGGAGGAAAAATAGGAATGGTCAAGTAAGCATCCTTTAGATCTAAGCGGACTAACCAGTCTCCCTCTTGGAGAACATCTCTCAGTAAATGGATACCTTCCATTTTGAAATGACAATATAGCAAAAAACCGTTAGTCTTTTAAGTTTAGAACTAGGCGCGAGCCGCCCCCCTTCTTGTCTACCAGAAATACTGGGCTGACAAACCCTGATGGATGATGAGGAACTCTGATAATGGCACCCTTCTTGAGCAGAGCCAAAATTTCTGCGGAAATAAGACTGTGTTCTTGAAGGGAAAAATATCCCTGCCTGGGAAGGCATGTCTGATAAGGGGATTCGTAAAATTCTAGCTTGAACCCCTGCACGGTCTCTAGGACCCAAGCATCCGAGGAAATCAGACGCCAATTCCTCAAAAACTTCAGAGTTCTGCCCCCCAAAATCACTTCTGAACTCAAGACCAAGCTCACCTGTGGCTCCCGACTCTTGGGAGAAAGATTGTTGACCTTTGGATCTCCCTCTGCGGAATCTGCCTCGACCGTACCTATGACTTGACGGGTAGAAGGTAGATGAGGAGGAATCGTAGCCCTGATAACCCCCTTTTCCTTGTTGGAAGGATCCACGATGGGGGCCTTGTTGATTGAAACGGCCAAAGGCACGCCCTCTGTAGCGTCCGGCCCCTCGAAAAAGTGGACGTAGCACTCTCCAGATGGATCCTTGTGCCTTGTCCAGACTGGCGTAGGTGGATACGAACTTAGACAGTTCCTTCATGAAGGGCGAGCCAAAAAGTAAACCTTGGGCCACGGGGCCTCATTCTGATGCAGCAAGGTCTGCTAGTTTGGGATCCAACTTCATCAAAACCGATCTGCGTCGCTCAGACGAAATGGCGCAATTAGCATTGCCCAAGAAACATAGAGCTCTCTGAGCCCAGCCTACCAGAATATCTGGGTTAATAGGATCACCCGATTCCTTGGCTTGAAAGACTAATTCGAGGATCTTGGTTAGAGGTCCGGAAATGTCTAAGAGTTTATCTTGGCAGCCACGCCATGCGCGATCAATACCCTTCTTAGGATCCTTAGCGGATTTTTTGAGGAAAGTTACTAGGGTAGGATCTAACTCCGGAGTCTCGGTAACCTTGGATGGAAAATCAGGTGTGGGGCACTCAGACCTTAATCTAGAACGAATATCTTTATCAAACCCCTGCCTAATATGGGCTTCTACATAATCCGCCACCTCAGGGGGCGGTAGCCACAGAGAAGATCTGGGGTGCACGATGTCCTCTGGTTCGAAAGTCAACACCTTAGGGGTGGGAACCTCCTGGTGATGAGCCTTCATCTTGCGTTTACGAGGAGGCGCGTCCTCTTGCTCGGAGGAAGGCTCAGTGGAAGAAGAAGAAGAGGGTGGAGCATCCACACCCTTCTTATGTGATCCTGCATTGTAATCATGCTCTCTTGCCATATTCCTTATACAGGATTGGAAATCCGCAGCATGCGGGTTAGAAAGTTGTTTTTCGGGCTGCGGGTTTGCCGCAAAGGAAGGATCCCCCATGGTAGATAAGCTCACTGGAGCTGCCCAAGCCTGTTATCGACCAAGCCCAAAAGGTGATGTTCGATGGGCTGAATGGCCTGAGCCAAGGCCTGATTCACTGAGTGACGCACACCTGCGTCAAGAGCATATACTAAGTCCTGGTCAAACGAGCCAGCAGTATCATCCATATAGTACAATTCTTCGGCTTGGTCATCATAGCCAGCCATACTGAGATACAGCAGAGATGAGCTCCAGGGGAGCAGTATAACAATAAAATAATAAAATAATAAATCAGGGCAGTAATCACAAAATAAATTTTTTAAGGATGTGGAGGGAGCTGCCCTGAAGGGGTTAATACCCTTAAACCAGGCCCATCCTGAATCAAAATTGTTTCAAACCCAGTGTCCAAGCACTGGGGCGTAGATGGGAGCTAAGCCGGTGGAGGAATTTCAATGAGGGTCTTAAGAGCGTTGAAAAACGCTTTGATTTTAAGAGGCAGAACCTCTAACAAAAATCCCCAAGATGAGGATGTTAATGGCGCAGGAGCGCTAAATTCACACGAGGCAGCGCCTCATAAACGCCCTCGTGGGTAAGTAAGCAAATCAAGGCTGCGCTCCGGAGCGAGCGCATAATTCTGACCCCCCAGGGAGAAAAATAAACAAATAGTAGAAGCGCTCCGAGCGAGCGCGAGGGCACACAAAGTTGAAACGCTCCGACCGAGCGTGAATAATTAATCGGCTCGCGAGAGCACACAAAGCTGAAACGCTCTGATCGAACGTGAATAATTAAAAGGCTCAGAAGAGAATGCGGCTCGGGGAGGAAGGCTTCACACGCGCGTCTAAATGCACACGCGGTGAAGCAGGGGGAAGATTAAGGCGTAGATCATAAAACGCGCTCACGCTGAGCGCGGGTCATAAAATAAGAATAGAGCAAAAGGAAAGAAAAACCTCACCAGCATGTAAAAGGACTGCGCTGGAAGCGCGAGTCCACGCTCCCTGCTCCCACTCCACTATATGAGAAAGCGTTCCAAGGGATGCTTAAAAGGGAGGGGAAAGGCCCGCTCCAACACTTTTAAAATATCTACACAGTTAAGCAAAAATAAAATCACACTTATCTGGCTGCAAAGCAGCAAAGAAAGAGGCGTGGCTAGGTGTGATGCAACACTTTATAGGCTTCCTCCTCTATGGTTGATCACGTGATATGACTGATGTTGGGTCATGTAGTTTTTTACTTTCCATGATTTTCATTGGCTGCTGTTAAAATAAAGCATGGAAAGAGAAGCATAATCTCAGCCTCCGGTCCTGACATAGAATTTGTTTCTTCTGTGATTGTCCTTTGGGGCGCGGGGAGGAGGAAGGCTATGTTGTGCTGTGGAGAAAAGTCCATGGATGTTGCATTCGATGCTTAACTGCCAGGGCAGGTGTAGGGAGGAAAGTATGTGGCCCAGTGTCCATCTACAACATGATCCTCGTTTTCACATCCCGCTGACCTGGTATGGTTTCTTTTGCAGGACACCAGAGATTCCTAGTAAGTACTACACAGTAGTTTGATCTGGTGCTCATAAACAGAGTGCTCGACTTAGAAGAGGATACCCAAAGTGGCACTTCCTAACATTGGCAGGTGCTGTTTCCATTACAGTACTAACGGTTGACAGCTGATTGTAGTAGTTGATTGCAGCTCTTTTTTACCTATACCTACTGGCTCTTACTGGTACATCAATGTAGAATGTCATGGCTGGATTGTGTGGAGTCTGCAAGAGTATATGGGCATAGGAGAGGAGCTTCTGTTTGAGTTTGAACTAACATCCCTTCAGTGGCACTGAAGAAGCAAGTGATCTTTGTGTGGCTTGCGCTACTATAGCACCTTAGATTCCTAAACACAGGAGTGAAAAAGTCTGTGGTATCAGTGCCTTGTGTCACTGCTGTACCTGTACATTTCCCAGACAGTCAAGGGAAGAGTATGAGGCCCCCCAAGGGCCATTCACTCGTCATTGCACCTGTGTTTCCCTTTAAGGGGAATCAACAAAGGGTGTGAAGCGTGTGTGCTTGTGGCAGCCACTGCGTACATGCAGCCACCTGAAGTAGCAACAGAGAAGATGTTTCACACCCCTTTTTTTCACAGACCATTGCAACACAGAAGTATTCCACAAATGACAAATCCTGCACTGTTCCTCTTTCTCCAAGCAGCCTTAAAGATAAGTGGGAGGTGTATGTGTGCCCAGCACTGCTACCAGCCTTTATTTTCCCAGAGATGACCTTCAGAAAAGGGTATTACCCTTGAACGGAGTCAGCTCTCTGCAGGGATGACACCACTGACAAGGAACATGTGCTCTCAATGCAAACTAAGGGGCTTATTTATCAAGGGTTGTGTCAGTGCTTGGGCAATGCTACACAGTTTCGCGCTGTGGCAGTGGGCTATTATAATGGTAAGTAAATTGATGCAATGCTTTGCGTGGCTGAGTGCCACATGAACGCAGCAGAAAGAGAGTGAATAACCCACTTAAACTATTGAGCCATGTGACTGTTTAACCCTTTCACTGCCAAGATTTGTATGCAACTCAGTGTTCTGTATGATGCATTTACACGTCATGAGGTCAGGAAAGGACTACAAGACTCCCATGCCATATGTAGCTGGGCCTTTCCAGAGAAGGAATTGTGACTATCTCCTTATTGTGCGCATACACATAACATTTTGAAGCCCTAGAGTGAGACACAAGTAATTGCAATACTTAAGAAATAGAAATTTATGCTAGAAGGCTGTTTGAAGTTAGTAATTATATTTTCATCGTGTAAATAAAGCCTTATATCTTTTATTAATGATAATAATGATTGGGCAATATATTTATTGTGAGAAGTACATGTTGTAGCTGAGCTAGGACGATAAGGATAAGTCTTGACTGTCCACCCTCAACATGACTTTTTCAAGGCTGTAACGTATGTATACAGAAAAGGAAAAAACAAAACAAGGAATTTTTCCATCATTCCAAATATATATATGCGACTGTAAAAAAAAATTAAAAATATCAAACAGGACCAGAGAAAAGAAGAAGAAACCACGAAAAGAACTGGTGATGATGGGAAAGAATGGCGTATGTCCACAATAGACCCAAAATAGAAGAGTGGGCAGGTCGGTGTTTGTAATAGTAATTGCGTGAAATACCGTGAATACTCCATACAAAAATATGTGAGCCAAATACAGAAAATATGAAATGTACACTATAGAGAAAGCTTCACAATTAGTGACCGACGAAGAAAGTCCCAAGAACGCCCCAACCTATAGAGTACACAGAAAGGGGTTAGTCCATATATAAAAAACCGACCAAAGCAAAATCGATACCAAATATCAAGCATGTCAAAGAGCAGAGTTCTGGTGCATCAATATGGGTTATTGATGCAACTCTTACTACCCATAGGTATAAATCAGGTAAGTAGAAAGGAAGGCAGATGTGACCATGATAAGCCTACAAAATAAACAACAATACAGAATATTGTTCAGGAGAAGTATAGGCAACAGATGTATACAGTTTTACAGTTATAGAGTGCAGTTTCTTTTAATATTAGTTGGTATAGAATAGCGAACAGGACTGTGACAATGAAGTTAAGCAAAAAATGGCGAATATTAGCCTGAAATATATAAAAGGACACAATGTGGTGTAAAGTACTTCATTTGGTGACCAAAAAATGAACGGAAACAAATTTGTTTCCCATTTTTTCTAACCTTAGAGAAGGTGACAAAATTTTGCGGGGGTAGGAAATAACCTGCTGAAGGCAGGGGAGAAAAAGGACTGTTGGATACACTCCGCATTAGTCAGATAAAAAGAGCGCGTGGGACATCATAAAGTTATGCGTATTAACAGAGGACAAAAAAATCCATGTAAGCAGTAGTGGTGGTTAGGTATTACAAAAGTGTCTCAAAAGGTTAGCGATGTAATAGGTAAGTATAATGTAGCCAGAAATTGTAAAAAAAAAAGGCACATTTTTGAGCTAAAGACAGGGCATGTGAATGATGTTATGGACGTGACAAGCATTCGTAAAAACCCGTCTCATTGAAAACTTGGGATCTTGAGGTCCCACAAAGAGGTCTACGCAAGGTTACAATACAATAAGAATGTGGTAACGAACAAAAAGCATGACAAAAGAGCCGCAGTCACAAGGACTGTGTTACCTGTCAGTGCCTAGCGAACGTTTCTTCCGTCCCGTCTCTATGGCAAACGGTGCCGCCATCTTGCTTTTTTATAGATCAAATCTGTTTATTGACTTTTCAATTAAAGAACATCGCATACGCAATACATCAAGGTATTACCATTAGATTCATAGACAGCTTTCTCCATACACCCCGTCCACCCTCAAAGTAGGTAAAGGAATTCCCGCCTCTTACCAGGATGATGGACAGCTTTCCAAAACGACCCCCGCGTTTTCCGCCGATTCCGGTGGTGCGTTGTTCGTGCTCAGAAGCACGAGGACATCTCCACAAAGACGTACTAGTAACAATCACATTGCCAAAGGCACACAAGGTTGCTGGAGACGTTTTACCCCGTGGCCCATCACGTACCCTTAGTGTACAATATAAACGGGGCGTATAAAACATGCTAGGTAACGCTTACTGACATACTCGTAGAAAATACCCCGGTTGGGTAGGCCACGATGCTCATTTTACAGAAACTAAACCTCAAAGGAAGCACTTCCAAATATAAACGTAGCAGGTGCTGCAGTTAAAGCTCAGCTTCTGGAAAGGACAAGCCACCATAACTCTTGGGCTTGGCAAAGATAAAGCAAGGCTGTGCGCTCAGAGATCCCATAGCAGAAAAAGATCTAGAATCCTTCCTGGAGGTGAACTGATGATGTACTGGAGCGTAATCTGTTTCTGACTGTGACGCGCAAGTTCTATCTTCCTCTCCTGGAGATACAGAGTAGAAGGTTCTCCCTTCATAAAGCACCTGTAAGCTCCGCCCGCTGAGCCACGCCCATCCACCCTCGAAGTAGGTAAAGGAATTCCCGCCTTTTACCAGGATGATGGACAGCTTTCCAAAACGACCCAATGCGTTTTTAACGCCGATTCCGGTGGTGCGTTGTTGATGCTCAGAAGCACGAGGACATCTCCACAAAGACGCACTAGTAACAATCGCATTGCCAAAGGAAAACAAGGTTTTCTGGAGACGTTTACCCCGTAGCCCATCACGTACCCTTAGTGTACAATATAAACGGGGCGTATGAAACATGCTAGGTAACGCTTATTGACATACTCGTAGAAAATACTCCGGTTGAGTAGGCCACGATGCTCATTTTACAGAAACTAATCCTCAAAGGAAGTACTTACAATTATAATCGTAGCAGGTGCCGCAGTTGAAGCTTAGCTTCTGGAGGTGAACTGATGATGTACTGGAGCGTAATCTGTATCTGACTGTGACGCGCGGGTTCTATCTTCCTCTCCGGGAGACACAGAGTAGAAGGTTCTCCCTTCATAAAGCACCTGTAAGCTCCGCCCGCTGAGCCACGCCCCGTCCACCCTCGAAGTAGGTAAAGGAATTCCCGCCTCTTACCAGGATGATGGTCATCTTTCCAAAACGACCCCACTGCGTTTACCGCCGATTCACGTGGTGCGTTATTGATGCTCAGAAGCACGAGGACATCTCCACAAAGACGCACTAGTAACAATAACATTGCCAAAGGCACACAAGGTTGCTGGAGACGTCTACCCCATGGCCCATCACGTACCCCTAGTGTACAATATAAACACAGCAGATGCCGCAGTTGAAGCTCACCTTCTGGAAAGGACAAGCCACCCTAACTCTTGGACTTGGCAAAGATAAAGCAAGGCTGTGCGCTCAGAGATCCCATAGCAGAAAAGATCTAGAATCCTTCCTGGAGGTGAACTGAGGATGTACTGGAGCGTAATCTGTATATGACTGAGACGCGCGGGTTCTATCTTCCTCTGCTGGAGACACAGAGTAGAAGGGTCTCCCTTTATAAAGCACCTGTAAGCTCCGCCCGCTGAGCCACACCCCGTCCACCCTCGAAGTAGGTAAAGGAATTCCCGCCTTTTACCAGGATGATGGATGGATGACTAAGTATTTTTACCCATGATTCTAATTATGTATTATATGTGCATATGTATGTTGTATTCATATGTGTGTGTGTATAAATATATATATATATATATATATATATATATATATATATATATATATATATATGTGTATGTATGTGTATATGTTGTTTCTGTGCCTGGCATGTTTGTGGATCTTTGCATGGCTCCTGGTTTTTTTGGGTTGTTATACTAGATATCTATGAATTTCTGCTCTCTTTTATCACACTTATCTACTCATCACTCTTATGTCATGTCTCTATCAAACTATCCTCCATTCTCACTCGGACTCATCCCAAATCCCTTCGACCACTTTCATCTCCTAAACATCTCTGCCTAAGCTCTTCCCTCCACCTCCACATCTAACTCACCAAACCTCACTGTACCTCTGTGACCTCCCGCACAACCCTACTAAATTCTCCTGCATTCATCTCACCCTCCTACTATGCTCTCCCTAACCCTTCCACATCCTCTTTCCCCTCCGCTCCCCCTTTTATTCATCTCAAGCCTTTGGATTGAGTAAATGAAGGATAAACTCCCAATTAACACTTCTGGATTTCTTTCCTCCTCCACCCCTCCATTACTCCAGTCAATCTAACTAACAAACTCTCATATCCGCAACTCAAATTAACTCATAATAATACTAAAACTGTACTCCTTATTAAATTATACTAATCCATCACTAATTCTTTTGGGTACCGGAGTAGCGTGCTACTCATCGAAAAGCGCTTCGACGCCTCGTCAGGGGTAGTAAGCGCTATATAAATATGATTACAATACAATACAATACAATACAATACGCAACGATAGAAAAACTTAAAGTACAGAATATAACTTTGTTTCCCCACAGCTGGCTGACAATACAAGAATCAAACAATCCCAGGCTCCTTTACAATATGGTCCTGATCCTATGTATACTTCTCCCTAAGGGGTTGCTCCCATCCACTCAGTTCAAATTAAGAACCCTCAAATAAGTCGGACATGTCAGTTCTGAAAACTCCCCAGATAGAATTCGTAAGTATGGTTGCAAAGTTCTTTAAAGTCCCCGCTCCGGTGCAAAGAGGCCAGGGTGAGCTTTTCCATAGCGAGGATAAACCATAGTTTGTGTAGCCAAGAAACTGTTGTCGGGATTTGTTCAGTCCCCCACACAGATAGCAACAGCTGTATTGCAGCATTTAAAGCTAAGGCCATTTGCCGGCCCTTCAGTGATCTCAAGGGAACAGTGAGAGGGTTGGGAAGGCCCAACAAGATATACTCAGGGAATCTAGGGATCTGAGTGTCAAAGGCCGTGTCAACAGTATCTATTATGTTCTTCCAGTAACAATGTAATTTGGGACAGTCTCATAGTAAATGCACAAGCGGGCCCCCCCTCCCCCACACCCTCTCCAGCAAAGACCAGATTTATCGTGATCCCAAGCATGGATCCTCGCTGGGGTGTAATACCAGGAGGAGGCAACTTTATAGGCTGTCTGTGCCTGTTGCATTGTAAGCTGTGTGGTGCGCCCTGTAAAAAATACTCTCCCACTCATCTTCCGATAACTCTCTCTCCAGTTCCCTCTCCCATCTCAATTGACCCTTAGTCTTGGGTGAGCGGGCCTCCCCCCGCAAGAGAGCATAAAGCTCAGAAACCAAGCGCTTATCACCCTTTTTCATTAGAATCCATTTTTCAAACAGTGTTAACGGCCTGTCTATTAATATCCTATTGGCTGGAAGCAGGGCCCAGTGTCGTATTTGGTAGTACATATCCTGTCCGCTTCAGTTAGGCCATATGTCTCCCTCAGCTGGTCAAAGGGGATAAAACCCCTGCTCATCGAATAAATATCCCACCCTTTTAAAGCCCCTCTCATACCACCGACGCAATGCCTCAGACTGTAGGCCTGGGCCAAAATCAGGGTTCGCGCCCAGAGGAGTCATTGGGGACGGGAAGGTTGTCAAACCCAGCCTGCCGGCCACCCGATCCCAAGCCCTCATCGAGACCTCCGTGACCGGGGATACATACAACCCCGCGTTCTATGACGGCGCCTAAGCCAGGGTTCTTTCCATATGTGAGAGCCAGCCACTGCCTGGTCCATGAAACACCAGTGCTTCTCAGAAGACGGTCGGCTCCACTTCAAGAGGAAACGCAATTGTGCTGCTTGGAAGTATCGAAGGAGGCAGGGGACCGCCAACCCGCCCTCCTGCTTAGGGCGATACAGCACCTGTCACGGTAGCCGCGCCGCCTTCCCTTCCCATATAAATCTTAGAACCGCCGTTTGGAGGGTCGCTATCGTTCGCGGCGGGGGCTCCAGCGGAAGCGCCTGAAACAGATACAGTATACGTGGGAGGATGGTCACCTTTACTGCCACCACCCTGCCCAGCCAAGACAGCTTGAGTCTCCCCCATGTCTCTAAATCACGCTGAACTTCCCGGATTAGTTTCGCCTAGTTCAATGACGCCGTGCAGGTGACTGTAGAGCCCAGCTTGATCCCCAAGTACGGAAGCCCCGAGGAAGACCATATAAAATGGAATCGGGCCTTCAGATCTCTTTCATGTTCAGCACCGATAAACTTGCCCATAGCCTGCGATTTTAGCATGTTCATCCGGAATCCAGAGGCCCGCCCAAATTCCTCTAATTCACCCATTAGCGCCGGCAATGAGGTTATAGGTTCCGCTAAAGTAAGGATGACGTCGTCCGCATATAACGATATGAGATGCTCATCCCCCCCAAACTTCACGCCTGTGACCAGAGGGTTGTCCCGGAGCCTCTGCGCCATAGGCTCCATGTATAGCGCGAACAAGAGGGGCGAAAGTGGGCACCCCTGCCTGGTCCCTCTTTGGACAGCGAATGGTAAAGAGAGTGTCCCATTAACTCGAACCGCCGCCCGAGGCGCCTGATAAATGCAGCGAATCCATGCAATGAAACCCGGTCCCAGCCTGAAGCGTTCTAGCACCTTAAACAGGTAAGGCCAGTAAACCCTATCGAACGCTTTTTCAGCATCGATAGATAAGAAGAGCGATTCCCTACGTGAGCGTTCGGTTTTATCCAATAGATAGAGCAGTCGCTTGGTATTGTCACTACACTGCCTATGCGGTATAAATCCCGCTTGGTCGGGATCCACAAGCCCCGGCATATAGTAGTTGAGACGGTGTGCCAAAATGCCAGTAAATAATTTGGCATCAATATTCAGGAGGGAGATCGGCCTGTATGAGGCGCATTCCTCTGGGTTCTTCCCCGGTTTCGGGATAACTACGATAGTGGCGTCTAACATGCTAGGCGTGAGGGCGCCCGTTTGACGAAAGGAGTTAAAGCGCCGCACTAGAATAGGTACAAGTTCCATACAGAAGGATTTATAAAAAAGTGCAGAAAAACCATCGGGCCAGGTGACTTCCCGATCTGCAGCCGTGCGATTGCTGATATGACCTCCTCTGCCCTAGGTTGATCTAACAATGCTGCCTCCCTTACAGTCAAGGGAGTAATTACTATACCCTCTAAGAAGGATTCCGGACTTGAGGTGTCGGGCTCCTCGGCCCCATATAGACCTCAATAGAATTCCGCAAAAGCCTCCGCTATTTGGTCGCTTGTACGTGCTTCTGCTCCAGAGGGAGAGCGAACCATTTTTATCATCGACACCGCGCGCTGCGCTCTCAGTCTATGTGCAAGTAGCCTCCCGCACTTGTTACTTCCTGCATAGTACTTTTGTTTAAGGCGGACTACCGCATACTCTGCCCTGTCCCAATCCAACTTCCTCAACTGCTTCCTCACTTTCTCAAGCTCTCGCCATATTCTAGGAGCGCCAGTGTGCTTATGTGAACGCTCCAAAACCCTCACTCGCTGCTCTAAGTCCTCCCTGAGTTGACTTCTTGCCTTATTATCCCTAGCAGAAAGTGACATCACCTCGCCCCTCAGCACAGCCTTCAGTGCCTCCCACAGCGTTGCAATGCTTATTGTCCCATCATCGTTAAAGCTGAGGTAATCTATTATTGCCCTTCGGATCGCCTCTAACGTTGCAGCGTTCTGAATCATCGAATCCCTAAAACGCCACCCCGATGCACCAACCCGCTCCATGTTCCTATGAATCTCAACTGTAACCGGGGCGTGATCAGACAAGGCTAGCGGCTCAATCGCTGAATCCCTAACCCGGGGGAGAACCTCCTGTGTTGCTAGAAAAAGGTCCAACCTAGCGTATGTTTTAGTTGCTGCTGAGTAAAAGGAATAGTCACTTAACGTGGGGTGCAAATTCCTCCACACATCCACCAGGCCACACTCACTCAGCCACTGTCAGCCAGCGTCCGACAAAGACCCCGTCTGCCCATATCGATGGCCTGAACGATCCAGGTCCACGTCCATCACCAAATTAAAGTCACCCCCCAATAGGACAGCCCCGTCAGGGGATTGGAGCAGCGGAGTCAAAGCCTGTCTTAGGAAGATTTCCTGATGGGAGTTAGGCGCATATAGGGAAGCAATCGTGAATGAAAAAAACCCCCGTCTAAATCTCATGACTCCCCGATCTCTCTAATGCGGACAGGATGGCTAGCCTCTTGGTAGGGTTATTAATCCCCCAGACATTTAAGCTTATACATTTGATGATCATATCCTATACTGGGGGAACAAGCAAAGAAGAAGGGAGCACAACAGAGGGCCACCTCCCACATAAAGACCTAGAGCACCCAGGCCTGAGGATGTCTCCACTAAGAGCCAGTATCGTAGGGAAACACACCAACAAACAACTAATACGCACAACAGGTGCACAGAACACAAAAGTCCTCGATCGTCCATATTCGCGAGGTGAAGTCTCCACGGGGCAGTATATCCAGATATCGTATCAATGATAATACACCCTGTAATCAGGGACGCATTTCATCTGTGTACACACAGTAAGAGAAATTCTAGGCATCTTCCCTTTTTTTTTTTTTATACTGGTAGAGTAGGCATTGGCTTACGAGTAAGGCTACCTACAGACGTATTGCTGAGTAAGGGGATCCTTGGACTGAGAATGGTATAGTCAGGACTGTTATCTTGAAAGGGATCATTATATATTTCAGTTACAACTTCTGTATTTTGTACTTTTGATTACTGTGTAAAATATATCACGTTTTCAAACAATGCATATCTGCTACTTGCATTATATTTCTTCTTTGTATTCTGCTCTTTCTGTATAACTGTATACAAAATTTCATGTACAGCACTTTTTTCTTTTGTATGCAGGTGCTAACTGCCAATGTGACTAATTTTTGGCATTTGTATATAGTTGTTCATTGCACATGTTTTTCAATGTTTATTTCTCTTGCCTGCTCTTTCTTGAGAAACGTCTCTGCCTCTTTTTTCACCTCTTTTTCACATACTATATAACTACTCCTTCTTTTCGACTTCTCTTTAAACTAACAACTATTCAAATTAAATATGGTGGCACGTTAGCACCATTGGGGCATGGCTTTTTTACTCTAGTGCATTTTAAGTTTTTGTAGATTACGGGTCCCATTGGTATCTTCCGCCCGTCTGTCACGTGGTTTTTTCACTAGTCCCCTTTCTAGTACCAAAGTGTTACACTTTAAAAAAGCAAGATGGCGGCACCGTTTGCCATCGAGACGGGACGGACGAAACGTTCGCTAGGCACTGAGAGGTAACACAGTCCTTGTGACTGCGGCTCTTTTGTCATGCTTTTTGTTCGCTACCGCATTCTTATTGTATTGTAACTTTGCGTGGACCTCTTTGTGGACCTCAAGATCCCGAGTTTTCAATGAGACGGGTTTTTACGAACGCCTGTCACGTCTATAACATAATTCACATGCCCTGTCTCTAGCTCAAACATTTGCCTTTTTTAACAATTTCTGGCTACATTATACTTACCTATTACGTCGCTAACCTGGTCAGTTTGAGACACTTCTGTAATACCTTACCACCACTACTGCTTACATGGATTTTTTGTCCTCTGTTAATACGCATAACTTTATGATGTCCCACGCGCTCTTTTTATCTGACTAATGCGGAGTGTATCCAACACTCCTTTTTCTCTCCTGCCTTCAGCAGGTTATTTCCTACGCCTGCAAAAGTTTGTCACCTTCTCTAAGGTTAGAAAAAATGGGGAAAAAAAATTTCCATTCATTTTTTGGTCACCAAATGAAGTACTTTACACCACATTGTGTCCTTTTATATATTTCAGGCTAATATTTGCCATTTTTTGCTTAACTTCATTGTCACAGTCCTGTTCCCTATTCTATAACAACTAATATTAAAGAAACTGCACTCTATAACTATAAAACTGTATACGTCTGTCACCTATACTTCTCGTGAACAATATTCTTTATTGTTGTTTATTTTGTAGGCCTATCATGGTCACGTCTGCCTTCCTTTCTACTTACCCGATTTATACCTATGGGTAGTAAGAGTTGCATCAATAAGCCATATTGATGCACCAGAACTCTACTCTTCGACATGCTTGATATTTGGTAGCGATTTTGCTTTGCTAGGTTTTTTTACATATGGACTAACCCCTTTCTGTGTACTCTATAGGTTGGGGCATTCTTGGGACTTTCTTCGTCGGTCACTAATTGTGAAGCTTTCTCTAAAGAGTACATTTCATATTTTCTGTATTTGGCTCACATATTTTTGTATGGAGTATTCACGGTATTTCACGCAATTACTATTACAAACACTGACCTTCCTACTCTTCTATTTTGGGTCTATTGTGGAAATACACCATTCTTTCTAATCATCACCAGTTCTTTTTGTGGTTTCTTCTTCTTTTCTCTGGTCCTGTTTCATATTTTTTAAATTTTCTGTGTCTGCTTGTACACGGTTTTTACAGTCGCATATATATATTTGGAATAATGGAAAAATTCATTGTTTTGTTTTTTCCTTTTCTGTATACATACGTTACAGCCTTGGAAAAAGTCATGTTGACGAAACACGTGTTAGCTGTTGTTTCTCGGGATATATGATGGACATTACCATGGCTATTGTTCCTCGTGACGTTTGATAGATATTGCTTTATGGAACACCTTTGGATGAACAATATACGTGTCTCTACACCATTTCTTGCATTGGATTCATCATTGGTATACATCATAACGTATTGGATACATTTGGGGGCATATTTATACTCCGTTTGCACCAAAATTGCGTCGTTTTTTTTTACGCAAAATTAACTCCATATTTATACTTTGGCGTTAGACGCGTCTAGCGCCAAAGTCCATGGAGTTAGCGTCATTTTTTAGCGTGGACACCTACTTTGCGTTAATTATATGCAAGGTAGGCGTTCCCGTCTAAAAAATCGACTCCGAGGCATGTGCGTGGGATTTATACTCCCGGGCAAAAATCACGCCCGGGAGTGGGCGGGTCAAAAAAAATGACGTATGGCCGCTTTTGCGCCGTTTTTTAGCGCCTGCAAAAGGCAGGCGTTAAGGGACCTGTGGGCTCTGAAGGAGCCCAGAGGTGCCCCCCCATGCCCCCAGGGACACCCCCTGTCACCCATGCCCACCCCAGGAGGACACCCAAGGCTGGAGGGACCCATCCCAGGGACATTAAGGTAAGTTCAGGTAAGTGTTTTTTTTAAAAAAAAATTGTGGCATAGGGGGGCCTGATTTGTGCCCCCCTACATGCCACTATGCCCAATGACCATGCCCAGGGGACAGAAGTCCCCTGGGCATGGCCATTGGGCAAGGGGGCATGACTCCTGTCTTTGCTAAGACAGGAGTCATTTCTATGGGGGTTGGGAGTGAAAAAAAATGGCGCAAATCGGGTTGAGGCGAAAAAATTGCCTCAACCTGACTTGCCCCATTTCTTGACGCCCAAGCTCCATATCCCCCTACGCCGGCGCTGCCTGGTGTACGTCGTTTTTTTTAACGCACACCAGACGGCGCCGGTGGCTAACGCCGGCTAACGTCATTCAATAAATACGGCGCCCGCATGGTGCTTCAGAATGGCGTTAGCCGGCGCTAATTTTTTTGACGCAAAACTGCGTTGGCGCAGTTTTGCGTCAAAAAGTATAAATATGGGCCTTGGTGTGCCCTGGTGTCTGTTTCTGAACTTTCAAGCACCATATGTTTTACATATGAAACTACCTGCATTCTTTGTGGCTGGATGCTCACCAGTTGGACACTGTTTTGTAGTACCAGCAGAATAATGATGTCGATGTTGTCTTGACTATAATACATACATTGCTAGGAGGTGCGAACATCTTACATAGTCACTCTTTTTTCTGTATGCAAGGAGCTATGGAGGTGCTGGTACAACATGGTGACAGAGAAGTATAGGCACGTTTTCACGTCACTAAAAAAGGGGAATGCAAATTGATTGGATCCCACACATCAGAAGACTTAGGCCTCATATTCTTCGCAAAGGAAATACACACCCTGCAGTGAATGACATACTCAAGCAATATCCAGAACTTTTTGCCAGACTAGTGTGTCGAAAGGACCCACCTGTCAAGCTGCACATAAACAAGACAATCCAACCAACTGCACTAAGGCACCAGAGCATACCATTTCACTTGCGCCACCAAGCAGAATCTGAGCTGGAAAAACTGGACATGATTGAAAGAGTGTCGAGACCCACCCCACTGTTGTCCCCATTGTGATCACCAAGCTAAGAAACCCAAACAGCCAGGGACCACCAGGCTGTGCCTGGATATGAGGCCACCCAATAAGGCAATCCCCCAGGATCGCCACATCACACCAATGATGGACGACGACACTGCAGAACTCAATAGGGCCAAATGGTTCTCTAAGCTGGACCTCAATGCAGGGTATCATCAATTGATACTCCACCTGGACAGTATATACACTATCACCTTTTTGACACACTTAGGCATATGCCACTACGAAAGACTGAACTTTGGTTTCTTTTCGGCAGCTGACATGTTTCAGAATACGATAAAGGAGTCTCTCTCTAGCCTTGAGGGAGTGTTAAACATCAGTGATGATATTCTAATCTTCTCATCCACCTGGAAGATCACCATAAGCAATTGAGGGTGACTCTACAAAGGCTGAAGGAAAGCGGTTTGACCCTAAACAAAGGAAAGTGCTCTTTCTGTCAGCCAAAGGTGGGTTTCATTGGATTAGTGTTCTCCTGGGAAGGCTTACATGTAGACCATCGAAAGTCACTGACAATCAAGGAAACCCTTAGCCCTGAAGAACTCAACTGAGGACCGCAATTTATTTGGGCATGGCAACCTACTGTACCCAATTCCAACCAAACTGTGCAAGCTTATGGGAGTCTCTCAGGGCACTCACTGAGACGGGCGTCAAATGGTTGTGCGGCTAGGTGGAGCAGGAAACCTTTGACAGCATCAAGAACACTCTCCTAACCAATGTCAAGATGGCATACTTTGATCCGGAAAAGGCTACTAAAGTAACAGTGGATGCCAGTCTACACGCTGTCCTAACACAAGAACCAGAAATCTGGGCCCCCATCACATTTGAAAGCCATGTTCTCACAGACACTGAAGGTCGCTATGCACAAATTGAGAGTGAGGTGCTGGCCATAAAGTGGGTAGGCCACCATTTCCATTTGTATGTGTGTCAGTGAATTCAAAGTGATTACTGACCACAAGCCACTGGTGAGCCTATTCGCGGGGACCGCCCCTCACTCTTCCCCACGGATTGAACGCTGGGTGGTACAACTGCTACCCTAGCGCTTCACTGTAGTCTACAGGACAGGAGCGGGAAACCCCACAGACTTTCTAACAAGACGCTTGTCATCAGCAAGGGAAGGTGCAGTGGGCAAAGATGTTGGGGTGGAAGCGTTTGTTCACATGATGACCCACGCAGCTTGCCCAAAAGCACTGATGATAGAAGAAATCAAGCAAGCAGTGTCCAGGGATGACAGACTAAAATGTGTAGAAGAAGCCATCACAAACAATGCCTGCCGACTATTCCTAAACAATGGAAATCAGTGGCACCCATATGAAAAGGCCAGGCTCTCCAAGTTCAGGAAGGTAAGAGACGAGCTCAGTCTGATGTCGAAAAGGATCATCATGAGAGGCCTGCGCATTATAATTCCAAGTGAAATGGGGGATCGCACATTCACCTTAGCCCATGAAGGACATCATGGAGTAGAGAAAACCAAAGCCCGAATCTGGAGCAAAGTCTGGTTTACCCGTATGGACAACAAGATAGAGGAAGCTGTGCCCACCTGCCCAACATGCCAGCTCTTCAGAAACCCAGCAGCCCCGGCCCCCTAACGGAAGCAGCACTGAGGACCACATGAGAGAGAGTGAGCATGGACTTTGGCAGCTTTCCGAACAAGAGGCTGACCATGGTGATCGTTGATGACCGCTCCAAGTATCCCATAGCGGAGTTGGTGGCCACCACTGCGTTCGCACATTCCAAGCCATTACTTGAAAAGACTTTTACAGCATATGGGCTCAGAGAGGTCAAGAAGTGGTGACAAGAAATATGTTGTGGTTCTGTCATGCACAAGGCATGAGCCAGCGAGAGGACCCAAGAGAAGATGGAGAGATGGACGAATCCATCGTGTCATCAAACCTATGAAGAGGAGAGCACGGCCCTGCCAGAAACAAGGAGTGAAGAGGGCCAATCACTCAGCCAAGAAATAGACCAGGTGTCTGGAGAACCTTCACCTCAAGGGGAACACAGTGACAGAACAATCATATCTCATCTGAACACTGGACAGAGATTTGGACTGAGACCCAACCCAACACCCAGCAAGAGGCTGCCTGACTTTGCATGTGCATAGCTGAAAATTTCAGCAAGCATCTAAGGTTGAATGGGATGTAGTGAGACACCAGGCTCCTGGCAATGATGTCACACAACAACTCAGCCGGGTAAGGCCGAGCTGATAAATATAAAAGGATCTAAGCGCTCAGGGTTAGTCCCGCAATATACTTCGGAGGGTGTGTGTTTTAATTATATGCGTCCTGAGCCACGCACTCCCTATTCAGCCGCCCCGTGTTTGGGATAATCCTGGGACAGTACACTACGTAAAGCACAGTGCATGGGTATCGCCCGGAGGAAGTGACGGCGGTGCGCTCCTGGGCCACATCACTATTGCTCCTTCTTAGTAAATATTGTCATTGCATTTGCTTTTAATTTCACTTCATGGGATGCCCTGTAACACCACGGTTGGGGTTTGCTTTAATGTTTTCTATGGGAAAGTACATGGGGTGGATCACAAAAGATTAGGCTCCTCTCTTCTGTCTTTGCAAACGTAATGAGGTGCTGTCCCACCTCCAGCTATGTGCAGATCTCGTGAAATCCGTCTCAGCCACATGCAATGAATTGTGATACTTACCTGATGCCCTTTAGGGGTATTAATACAAATGCCCTTTGCCATTACTGTTGTCACATGTGTGCCTCCATCCCTAAACAATATTTTCTAGAGATGTTCCCACTAAGGATACAAGCTGACATGTTTCCCAGTGGCACACTCCTTGTCTCCCAAGTACAGATGTCCTCGCAGAGAGTAAAGGATGTGTGTAGCCCCAAGCACCACGTATACTACACAGTGGCCGTCGCTGAAAATCTCAAGGGGGGGGGCTGTGGGGGCAACAGGGGAAACTGTTTTTTTTAAACGTACCTGTCCTGCCACACCTGGCCGCCTCGCTCCTCTTCTCGCTCCTGATGGTGTCCCAGCAGTTCCTGGGACACCAGCCCAGGATCCCCACGCAATCCTGGACTGCTCTCATGCTATACTTAGCATGAGAGCAGCGCCACTATTGGTCTGAGTGGCTTGGTCTGCCGCTCAGACCGTACATTAGGGGCTATGCTGTTTCTCCAACCCGCCTGTGCAACACAGCCAGGTTGGAGAAACCTAAGTGCGCATGTCTGTTTGGCTGGCATAAGACGGCCAGCCAAACTGACATGAGCAAATAAGTGCACTCCACTCCTCCTCCCACCTCCCATGGCTCAGCCCCGCCCCTCCCTGCATATGCTGGGTCAGCCAGCAGCTGAAAGATAAAACAATAATAAAATATTGTTTTATTTTTCAGCTGCTGGCTCTCAGCCAGTGGTGCGACGCTCCTTCGCCATTGCGTAGGAGCCAATGCTGATACTACACTGCACACAGTTCAACCATTTCATCGCTGATGCTGTCAGCAGCCAAGAACTAGAGTAAAGGGAAACACACTCCAGGCACACCCCGGGCAGTGCCCAGAACTAATGTTGCATTTGGATAGTGTTCACAGCGCCTATACTGGGCGTTTAAGCACTGAGTAAGGGTGTATGGTTTTGTTTTGAGCCCCCTGGGAAAAGTCTCATGTCATGTGCGATGACCACCGAGCAGACCCATAGCCAGGAGTATATGTTTTTGGGGTCTGTGCCTCCCCCCCACCCCACCCAGATAATGAGTACAAGGCAAAAGGCATGTTGGCCATAAAGAAATAGGTCAGTAAAGCATTTGGAAAAAAGGCTTGTGTGTGGAAAAATTGTAACAAATGCAATTCAATATATTTTGTATTTTTTTTATTAGGGTATTAAGTTTTACTTCTCTCTGGATAAATATTCATCAAAATAAGTGGAAAATAGTAGTTTGTGACGCACACTAGGGATAAAACATCGGTCCAAACTTTATATAAAATAATATGTGAATATGAGATTGAGGTTTTCGTAAATAATACTTCATGCCACGTGTCTGCTATTTAAGAGCTGTATACAACACTAATTTAAATGTCAAGTTTTAGGTAATATAATGTACTGTCTTCTGAAAGACGTGAAGCTGAGTTGACCTTGCCTGGACTTGACAATCATATGATCGTATCAGCTGCGAGCAGTTCACTCAGTGAGCCACCTGGCTGGGAAGTGTTTGTGAAATGTATTGTTTGGTAGCAAATAAAGCACATCCAGCCATAACTGTGTGCAGAACTCCAAACAAATTTAGAGACAATGTGCTATATTTCAAGTTGGGTTGCCTTAGTAACAAAAATCAAAACAAGGCAACTTATATAAAGCCTTCAAGGAGGAACTGCTGTTCTCAAACAAACAATTGTGGTGGGATGCTGTGGAAGCTATCATTTCAAGGACGCTTTTACGTATCCTCTGTGAACTGAGGCTTTGTACAAAAACATGCTGGTGGATGCGTTGCCACTGGGCATTGAGTTCGTTACATACTTATGTAGTGTGAATGCAAACATCACAGCAATAAACGCTCAGTACGGTGGACTGCTCTGCACGTGAGACTCCATCATTGTTGGCACTGGCCGCTTTGTTCCCTGTTTTATGCTTCGGTTTGACTAAATATGTGGAAATAAAACAAAAGCACCACAGCGATATTTGTGGATAACTTTAGTGTGCGAGGCCTGAGCTTGTATGGCCAATAAACTGAGAGTACTAAGTAGCCTGGATAACGTCTAGCTATCTGGGCAACAACCAGTCCTGCCTCTGCTGCTGCCTTCAGAAGGCCTTTGTAAGCTTCCTGTAGGCACCGCTCCAACCGCAGTAGGTTGCATCAAGGTGCTGGCAGTGACCTCAACACCCAGCGTTAATAATCAATGGCATATACGGAGGAACCTGGCATCCTTGACAAGAATAGTGTTAGTTAATTATATGCAGTCCATGTTTATATTTTGATACTCTGCTACTGTTATGAAAACAGTGATAGGCAGCGTGAGCAGATGCTTTACTGCTAGTAGGGGGATTTTTCTGTGACCTATTTCCTAAAAGTTACAATGTATGAGAGGAATGCTTCTCAACCTTTGACAATGTTATTTTTCTGCATTAGATTAGTACACAATTTTCATATGCAAATGTTTTGTTGTGACACATGACGACTTTGTTGCAAATCCTAATGTATGAGTTCTTTGAAACTGTGTTATAAACATTTTGACTTCTAGGTGAAATGTTTAGACAATTGTCCTATAAAATGCACCATTTGACAAAATATTTTGCTATATTGTCTTTGGTGGGAGACATCACAGCCCTTTTAGAAAATGTTGAACTCAGTTGCATTGGTGGCTTGATGTGATATGGAGCCTCGCATTACAATATTTCTCAGGGACCGTTTTAATTTTAAGTCCAGCACCTCACCTCATCATTACTTTAATCTGACATTTTCACATCACCTTTCCTCAAGTTATCTCTGCTTAGCTTGACATATCTTCGAAACTCACTTCTAACAAATATCAACTCATCTTAAATTCATATTAATGTCACCTCAACCTTAAATGAACCTAAAACACACCTCAACGTGACCTCAGTCGTACCTTACAGGAGTTTCAAACTCATTTCATTCTCACCTTTTTCACCTCAGTTCCACTCACCTAAACTCCTTTCCTTACATCACTGGCATGTGTGATGTGGCTAGGGTTTGCCATATTATTCTACTACATTGCCCTTGTTTCATGTTTATATTGTCAAAATGTTCTTCAGAGGTTGCCGTACTCAATACTTCCTTTTTGAAGCATGATATTTTATAATGCACTGAGGGGTAAACTCATAACATTTCACAACAGACTCCTTTGGAGCGAAGTCATTTTCCCAAGTCTTTGCATGAAGATTAGAAATGACTTGAAGCCATAGCCACCCAAACAACAGGAATCTACTTCTCTCACTAGAACTGTAAGCCTAATAACCAGTGCTCTATCACTTCTTCATTCTACACCACGCACAAGTAAAGCTTTACAGCTGCAGCAACACCAAAAGAGCAATCCACTGCTCATAGCATACATCAAAACACTTCCCACATTGGCCACGCTCAACTCATATACTTCTAACTGGAGACTACACTAAGATGAATCTTGTGTTCTATTTCTATCTCCTCTTAATGCCACTTCTTACCCAGTTACAGTACCCTGGTCATTGCGCACAACACCAAAACACTTCTCACAAAAACCCATATGAGCCCTATAAAAACTCACATCCTTTCTGATAAACACAACCCGTAGGTAGTGAGCCACACATCCGCCAATGTATTTTGGTGCCTCATTAGGGTTATGATTTGCTTTGTAAAAGCAACTACAACATAATACAACACAAGGAAGGCCTACACTGCTAATGCTTGTGCTGGAAGGGCTATGCATGCTTGACAGTGAGTGATAAAATAACCAGTTATCATACATAAAACTGCCTTATTTTCAGGCGGGGCTCAGAGTCTAACTTCATGCCACAGGGCAAGATGCATGTAGTACTCATGTTGTGGGAGAGAGGACAGAAAATGGAGTGAGGGTGACTGGAGAGGCAAGATGGTGATCGTGTAATGTCGTCAGCTAAAGTTGACACCCGTCGTAGTGGACGCAGATGCATGGTGGAGCACTGGAGGTGATGCCCGCACTCGGTGGTCCGGGAAGAAGGCAGCACTTAGGCTCCAGGAGGCTTAATGACACTGCGCGAGCCTCCTGTAGCCCGCTCAACGAGGAGCAAATGTGGCTGGAGCTGAGCTGCAAAAAAGGCGTGCTACGGGGGGCATAGGAGTAGCAGAGGTGCGGATCAAGGCATGGCCAGGAGTTCTGCTTGGTTTCAACAAACCAGACATGGAACCCACAAGCGCTCAGAGAAAAAGCAGAGAAAGGAGACAATGCAAATGTTAATGGCCATGCAATGAGTGGAGCGTGACAGCAGCGTGCAGGAAAGGACTTAAGCAGCAGTGGCCCTGCAGGTAGGTGGTCTGTAACAGGACTGAGCAAACTAAACAGTAAAGCTGGTGGTGGGATTTTAAAGGATGTAGCTGGTAGTGGCAATGCGGCTCAGACCATGGCTCAGACTGATAGTAGCAGATTGAAGTGCAAGCCTCAACCAGCAATCATTAACTTTTTCACCAGGGGAAGCAAGATAACGGAAGCGCAGGGCCACTCATCCAGCATGAAAGTAGGAAAACAGACGTAATGGAAAATTCAGACTCAACCAAGCTTGCGATGGAGCAAGCACAGACTGGAGTAAGTCTGTCAGACGGCCACCTGCATATGGTTGAAGCACACTTAGAGATGGAAAGCCTGCCAGCCAGCTGAAGCCACAAGCTTAATAGAGTGTGCTGGATCAGCCACCAATACAGTTAAAACACAATTGGGGCGCAAAAGTGTCAAAGAGGGCATTCAAAACTTGGCGGATAGCCTGACAGAGCCCAATGGAACTAATGCTAGAAGGAGTAGGGAGCCAGCTATAGATGGAGGCCAACCCATGCAGGAACAAGATGAAGAAATAGGAAAGATCGAAGGGAACAGGAAGTATACGGACTGGTCTAAGGAAGGAGGAGACACGTTTTATTCACTTACCGAAGACTCAGAAGCCAACAGTAGTGGTTGGTCACAAAGTGAGGAAGAAGAACATTTTTCATCTGACCTTGAGACCAGTCTATCATCAGCCATAGGCCCCACTGTAAAAGAGCAGCAGCGGCAGTGTAGACGCATAAAGGTGAGATCTGGATCAATAGCTATAGCAGCAGGGCACAGTGCAGCAATCCTTAAATGGGATTACTCAGGAATCAGTCTCTGTAGTCAAGAGAAAGGCCCGAGACTCTCACACTTCCCAAGGAGATTGGAGAAGGGACTAGAGGGGGTGACTCCACGGGCCATACAGAGAAAACAATGTTGCAACTGATATATGGCACAATAAAGGAACTGCAAACAAACTCGAAAAGAGAGCCGCATTGCCAGGATGGCAACTAAACAGTTAGAGGCCACGGTGCAGAAGGTAGCTAAGACTTGTGGGGAAATAGAAGAAAAACTAAATACATTGGAGAGTAGAGCTTCTACAATGGAGGCAGACATTGAGGTATTGAAAGAACAGGCAGAAACACAAGGAGAACAGTTAGCTGATATCATATGGAAGATGGAAGACTATGAGAACCAGCAGTGGAGGAATAATCAGTTTTTTCTAGGCATAGAGGAAGGGGCTGAGGGTAACGATATCAGGAACTTTATGATTGATCTGCTTTGAAAAACCTTCCCAGAATTAAAGTGGGACTTGGAGACTGAAGTACAAAGGGCTCAATAGTTTTCCCCATTTAGGCAAACAATAAAGCATAGCGCCGAAACTAAACACCCGAAGGCTATTTTGTTTTTTTTGGTAACTTCTTGCTAAGCCAAGCTATTTTTGAAAAAGCTCACCCTAATGCTCCAAAATCAGTGGATAACTTGACTTTTTTTTACATGACCAGACTACTGTCTTGTTACTGTAGAACGCAGATGGGGATTACGACAGCTGACCAAGCCCTACCAGGATGCTGGCGGGGAGGCCTTTTTGCTAGCCCCAGCACAAAAACTATAATCAAGGGAAGGATAAACGTATTTACCTCTGAGATTCAGGTAAAAGAGTACCTAAATGAACTGAGCTTGCAGAACTTGCAGGACCCTGAGCAAAGGTGAAAGAGGAACTAGCTAATAACAAGAACATGTTTTGGGTTGAGGACAGGTTGGAGGGTAAGTTTGGATAGTTGGGCAAGTTTTTCAGAAGCACTTTCCCTCTACCCTTCCCCCTTTCCCTATGTTCTGAGTATGACAGTTCGGGGGGAGGGGCTTGTGGGTGACATCCAGAGAGCCATCATTCAGACCGGAGGGGGTCGGATTGTCTCTTTTGTTGGGGGGGTCGTGGAAGGGTAGAGGTTAGGAGAATGGGAAAGGGTAGGAAAAGGGAGGAGGAGTGGGAGGGAAGGCGGATGGGGGAGAACAGTGGGCTTGCAGAAAAAATGATGCTTGAGAACGGGGTGGTGCAGAGGATAAAGAGGGAAAAGAGATGGAGGGAAATAAAAAAGGATGGAGGCAACAAGAAGGCAGCTGAAACTAGCATAAAGTATGGCTGCAGGAGATTTAAAGTGATCATGTATGAATATTGGTGTCTCTGGAAATTATGTGAGCAGTACCAGATAAATTACCAAACTTCGTATTGCATCTATAAATATATGTGGTTCAAATAGCCCCCAAAAGAGAGAGAAAATAGCAGAGAATTTAAAAACGTTAAGGGCGGACATATACTGTCTACAAGAAACACATGTTGAGTATTGTGATAAATCCATATTAGACACTCTTGGGATGAAGGTAGTGGTATGTACCGAACAAAATGTTAAAACTAAAGAGGTTGCTATACTAGCTGGCAGTAGGCGGTGTGAGTTTGCCCAACGAAAGGCAGATCAATATGGAAGATGAGTTGTGGTACAGTGCCAACATAGCAAAGGTTGTTTTACATTATGCTCTCTGTACGGCCCAGTGTCGGACGATCCTGCAGTGTTAGACTTCCTGTCAGTTGAATTAGCAGAGTGGCCGGCCCCATTTATTATATGTGGTGATTTCAATTTTAATGACTCTTGGGATGGTCTAAAAGAAATAATGGATATTAATCCAAAAAGCTATTCAAGTGTAAACCCAGAGTCTTTAAAACCCTTCACAGCTTACAGGAGGAAATAGGATTGGTGGATGTTTGGCCAAAACTGAGGGGACCAGATCCTGGGTACATGTATTATTCAGCTCTACACAGGAAATTGGCTCGACTGGACTACTTTTTTGTCTCTCCCGAACTGCCAGTAGGGGCATGTATGGAACTATACCCACGATTTATGTCAGACCATAATCCATTAAAATTAGAAATCAAAAGGGAGGTATTAGAAACAGTAGGAAGGACTCCTGGATGACCCAGGATACTTGCATCATATGAATATATGTTTGAGGGAGTTCCTTGAAATAAACAGGGGGTCCGCCCCAGTTGAAATTGTCTGTGACACTATAAAGGCAGAGATAAGGGGGGAAACTCTAAGCTTTGGTCTAAGGAGACAGAAACATACCTCAGAACAAACCCAAGAAGCATATGCAAAGCTTCGAGCAGCAGAAAATCAACTCACTATTGCTTATGAGGGAGGCACAGATGTTAATGATGCTCTATAGAAGATTGCAATTGTCAAAACTGCAATTAATGAAAAATCACCAAAAAGGCTGGTGGAAAAATAACTTGCGAGATGTAAGGAATGTTATGAGTATAGGAAAAAAGTGGGGGGTCTACTGACGGTACGAGCTCGACAGAAGATAGCTGCCAGCATTATTAGAGAAAATAAATAGAGATCATCAGGGCAGGCTTGTTTCAGACCCAGAGGAAATCAGGGAAGGCTTTTGCAGGTATTATGTAGACCTATATAAAGCAACCCTTGTAGTGGAGGAGCAATTAATGAATAGATTTTTAAGCACCGTAGAGGTTAGCAGGATCACTCAGGATGGGACTAGGAGATAAGATTACAATGGAGGAACTAGAGGAGGCAACCCGAGGATTACCTAATGGAAAAGCTTTAGGGACGGACTCAATCCTTCCAGAATTGTACAAGCCCTTTAAGACTCTATTAATGCCAGTAATGTTAGAACTTTTTACTCAAGTACAACAAGGGGGTAAATCCCCCCTCCCGGGCTTCCACTATTATAGTTGTATTTGTGAAAAAGGGGAAAATCCGCAAAACCCTAGCTCTTATAGGCCCATTATAGTAATAAATAGTGATGTCAAGATTTACTCTAAAATGTTTGCATCTCGACGATCTACTGTTATCCATAGTTTAGTCACACAGAATCAACACAGGTTTGTCCCAGGGAGGGATACTACTGACCACATAAGAAGAGTTATGACACTGTTTGATGCATCCAACCTCACTAAAGAACCCATGGCAGTGGCCCTGTTGGATGCAGAAAAGCCTTTCGACAGGGTCAATTGGGATTATCTGTGGGAAATATTGGGGGTGTACAGACAAGGAAGCAGCTTCATTACAGCAATCAAGGCTTTAAATAGGCAACAGAATGTCCGGATACAAATGTTGGGAGGCCAATCGAACATTATACAAATTGAACGAGGCACTAGACAGAGGTTTCCATGCACCCCTTTATTGTGCGTACTTTATACTGACCCTTTGCTTCAGCAATTAGAAAAGAATCCAGCTATTATACCTGTGAGTCGTTAAGGCTGGGATACTACATTTTTTGCATATGCGGACGATGTAGCTGTTGTAACAGCTAACACGGATAAGGCTTTACGGGAAATTTAAAGGTGGCATGTAATTTTGGAGAGGTATCTGGGTATTTATTGAATAGAGATAAAACCCAAGTAGTGGTGAATGAGCATATAAATACATGACATGTTCGATAATTAGGGATAGACATGAGATCCAATGTGGAACAGACAGTGCATTCTAACTTCACTCTGATTTTAAGGAAAGCCAAACACGATTTCAGTAGATGGAATAATCTGCATATGTCTATAATGGGGTGATACGATATGATTAAAATGTTATTCATTCCCAAGGTTTTGTATTTATTCCGGGCAATCCAGCTGGACTTTGAAAAATCATGATTCATAGCAGTGAGTCAGCTAATAATGAGATTTATTTGGTCATAGGCAAGATGACAAGAGCTAGTAAATATCTGACTCTACTGAGGGAGTAGGGGGGATGATCTCTACCAAATTTAAAATTGTATCATTTGGCAGCTGCGTTTCAATTTACGCACCTGCTGATGATGGGTTGAGTAAGTACGAGAGGGGTAGGACATTCACCAAATATCTATGAATTATTAATTGGTCCGATGTCTAATGATGGATTGCTGACACTGACAGAGCTCAGCTACTATAAGAAAGTGCAGTTTAAGATGCTAGAGGCTGCTTTTAAATGCTGGAACTCTTGGCGGAAGAAAGTGGGATTAGGTAGATTCAACCGGTACACATTGATACAAAATAATCCATCTCTCCTGGAGTTTTTCAGGGATGAATATATGGCAAAATGGAAATTACAGGGGGTTCAAAGGCTAGGAGGTCTTCTTGAAAGATCTGGGATGAGAACTTTGAGGACCTGAGGAAGAGGTATGGACTGGAACAAAGGGATTTTTTTTAAATACCTCCAAGTAAGAGATTTTCTATATAGAAAAACCAGTGGGCCGGTAGGGTTAGCAAAGTGTCCCCTTATGGAGATGCTGACAACTGGAGCACGGATGACAATAAGCTCACCGTGTGCAAAATTGATAGCAGAAAAGTCTGATGATCCCGAGAAACATAGAAGGAAGTGGGAAGCTCGCTTAAATATTGGAGAAACTGAATTTTTACGAATCCCTCCAGTTAGGCTGTAGTATTCTGATATCATCAGCACTTCAGACACAACACTATAAAACAATATATGATTTATACTTCACCCAGATAAAATAGCCAAGTGTGGGAGGTCAGAGGGAATGCACTGCCCGAGATGTCAGACACTCTGGCAGATCTTATACACATGTTTGTTACAATTATAAGATTGGATACACAAAAATTGACATTAGGCAGTTTTTAGAAGAGGTTGTAAAACATGATGTGGAATTAACTCCTGATATTATAATTTTAGGTATATCAGAGGTGATAGGAACCGCCAGACCAAAGGTTTCTAACTTCACTCTTGTGTCAGTTATGTATAGCATCCGCATGGCTGGATTCACAACCTCCATCATTCCAGCAATGGTTGGGACGCCTCCTCTCTATATATCAGCTGGAGTGTGCACTGTATCAACGGAAGGGGAGGGAAGCTAGACGTAAGAGTCAGGTAATATGGGGGCTGTTTGGAGATTGGGTCACATCCAAGCAGTTGGAAAGCACTTAATAAAACTGAGGTAGGGAGTACAACAGGAAGCACTTTATTCTCAACATAGGGTGGCGTGTGGCTCTGGAGGTATAATTGCACAAAGCACTTTAGGTATTTTTTTGTATTTTTGCATAATATCAATCCTACTCTCTCTCTCTAATATATTGATGTATGTATTAGACTGTATATATTAAGGTGTGCAGCACTTTAGTTTGAAACATGGAGTATTGCTTTACTATAGTATTGGAGATCTCCTTCCTCCTCCCTATATGTAATGAATTGTGTCACAGGCATCCAATAAAAATAATTTAAAAAAAAGAAATGTGGAAGAAAGTTTGCCTTGGTTACTAGTGCGTCATTTGCAATGTATTGACAGCAGACTGAAGTACAGTCTGAAAAGATGGATGAAAATTGCATGTAAAATGGTCAAAGAAGGGGTGCGGGTATAGACTTTAAAAAAACAAATGGGTAGGTTAAAGCACACAAAAGCGATGACAGTGTTTGAAGCCCATTAAATCAAGTATGTTCTGCTTTCACCCCAAACATCAGTACCCTTACGCTGAACAAACTGGCATGACTGCATTCAAACCCAGCTGGAGCTCCTGCCACTGAAAGAACATGCACTTCCTTCAGAGCATGAAAAGACTTCATCATAGTGCCGGTGCAAAGCTACCAGCTCCAATTGATGTGTATGTGCACTGCAGAAGCATGCTTACCCCCTCCTTCCTAGTCACCAGATGCATCACCTCTGGCTTGTTAGTACGTGCACTTTCACGCTTGCACTGCAGGAATATAGATTGTCATATATACCAACTGGACTTTTCCTGCTGGCCTCTCAGCGCAGCAACTGTCCATTAAAGCGATTTACCACAACAATGTGTCTTCACTCTCCCATGCTTTTTCTTTTTGTCCTTACTTTTGCTTTTTACGCATTTCTAACATGCATGCCATAAATACACCATACTTGTTGCATCACTGAGCCGCCACTGGTTATGGCGCACCACACGGGTCCAATTAGATTAGGTCAGAGATGAGGCCTATGGAGCTCCAGAGGCCTAGACTTGAGCTCCATTTCTGGACAGCATTAGCTGGATAGGGACGCAGTGAGGTCAGTGGGCGAGGCCGATGGAGAGCATGCGGTTGCTGAGGGAGCAGGAGGAAGGCCATGCTGGAAGACTGCTGCAGCATGTGCATGAGTGTGGGCTGCTCATCTAGAACTGATGCTTGTCTTCAGAGCTGGCCTTTAGTATGGGCGAGCTGGGCCCAGGGTGTAAATTTTCTGAGGGGTGCAGTGAGCTGTGTGCATCAGGGGCACAACAACCATTGGGCTGAAAGGGCTTTGCCCCCCCATTAACCTCCCTCCTAGACCCTCTTACCCCCAGTTGCCGTAAGATGGGCTGGCTGGGCTGCAGCAGATGGACCAAAGGTCACTTTCATCCTGCTTGAAATTGGAGAGCCAAATATAGTTTCAATGGTCTCCCTTTAGATTGTATTTTTGTTCATTGCTTCACATGGTTTGGCTTTCACAAAAGTAAACAGTCACCTGGGCTACATAAGGTTTCCTTGGGGTTAGGTTTAAAATAACAGTGACCCCAAATGTCAAATACACAGCAGGTGTAGCCAGGGACGGCTTTAGCTCTGGTGGAGCCCAGAGCAACAATCTTTATTTGGTGCACTACCCAATGACCTCCTCCCCAAATTCCCTCACTACTACCCAGCAAAAGTGCTCCTTATCGCTCACATACCTTTCATTTGTTTTAAAGAGTTGGTAAAGTCTGTCTTTATTAATCCACTTAGCTAGCCACATAAAATACAGTTCTGTTTTAACTGTTGGAAAATGGCCCTCTCTGAAGGGTCACCCCAAACTGTTTGCCTTCCTTCTCCTGTTTTTCTGACCTTGTTTTTATTGGCTTTAGGACTCTTGGCACTTGACTGCTAACCAGTGCTAAAGTGCATGTGCTCTCTCCCTAAAACATGGTAACATTGGCTCAAACCAATTGGCATATTTAATTTACCTTTAAGTCCCTAGTAAAATGCACTAGATGTGCCCAGGGCCTGTAAATGAATTGCTACTAGTGGGCCTGCAGCACTGATTGTGCTCCCACATAATAGGCCCCTTAACCATGTCTCAGGCCTGCCATTGCAAGGCCTGTATGTGCAGTTTCACTGCCACTATGAGCTGACATTTAAAACTACTTGTCAAGCCTTAAATCTCCCTTTTATAACATATAAGGCACCCCTAAGGTAAGCCCTAGGTAACCCATAGGGCAGGGTGTATGTAAGTAAAAGGCAGGAAATGTACGTAACGTTTTACATGTCCTGGCAGTGAAAACCCCCAAATTGTTTTTTACTACTGTGAAGCCTGCGCCTCTCATAGGCCAGCATTAGAAATTCCTTTATATGCTTTTAAGTGATAATTTGTAATCTGAGAGGAATAGGCTTGTCATATTTGGTATTGTTGGAATGGTAGTGAGAAATTCTACTCACTGGTGAAGCTGGATTCTACATTTCTATTTCATAAATTCCACTTTTAGAAAGCAAACAAACACAAATGATGGACGGAATGCGGAACCAATCAAACATTCATCCCCAGTCACAGATCTTGGTTTAATCCATCAATTCTTTTGCTTACCATGCCACCCCAGTTTGGACCCAGCCATATGCAAATCAGTCTTGACCCTGTTCCCATGGGAACAGTCCAACCAGAACTGCCAAGCCAGGACTTACCTCCACCAAACTTGGACTGAAGAGTCACTGGACTGTAGGAGTCACTTGGACAGAGTTGCTGTCAGCTCATCTGGTGAAGGTTCTGCACAGGGAGGAAATTCTTCTTCCTCAGAAGGAGAATCATCTGTAGAGGGAGGGATAGTGGGTAGGGATTTACCCTTGCTACCCCTAGCTTTAGGGAGCACTTGGTCCATTGTTCTAGGATCCAAGTTACCCTGTCCTTTTTGCTTTTTGGCCTGAGCCCTGGTTAAAGCAAAAATATGCCCAGGAATGCCCAGCATTGCTTCATGAGCCTCCAACTCCACTTCTGCCCTAGCTGATGTCTCTAAATCATTCCCTAGTAGACAGTCTACAGGTAAATCGGAGGCAACCACAACTTTCTTTGGACCAGTAACTCCCCCCCCCCCCCAGTTGAGATTCACAACAGCCATGGGGTGGCTAAGAGTGTTGTTATGAGCGTCTGTCACTTGGTACTGCTGACCAAGTAGGTGTTGTTCAGGGTGGACCAGTTTCTCTATCACCATAGTTACACTGGCTCCTGTGTCCCTGTAGGCCTGAACCTCAACACCATTTATTAGGGGAAGTTGCTTGTACTTATCCATATTAAGAGGACAAGCAACCAAGGTGGGCACCTTCGGAGACTAAAACAGCCTCTGTGGTCTCCCTAATAAGACCAACCCCAACTACATTGCCAATAGTGAGCCCAGCTACGCCCTTGGATTGGCTATTTGTAGGTTTCCCACCACCACTGCTATTACAAGGGGCACTAGAATTTGCAGCAGGGGTTGTGGTAGTGGGAGGTTTGGTGTTTTTCTTTGGACAACTGGAATCAGATGCCCAGTGGCCTTTGACTTTACACAAACAACACCAAGGCTTTTTAGGTTGCTTATTGGAAGAGGATTTGGACCCACCGCCCCCAGAGGATTTTTGTGGGCCTGATGAAGACTCAGTATTTTTACCTTTTTCCCCACCCTTGTCAGAAGACTTACCATCCTTCTTCTTGCCATCCTTGTCACCCCCTGTATGAACTTTTCTGTTCACCCTTGTTCTGACCAACTTGTCTGCCTTCTTTCCCAATTCTTGGGGAGAGGTCAGATCCGAGTCCACTAGGTATTGGTGCAACAAGTCAGACACACAGTTATTCAGAATATGCTCTCTCAGAATAAGATTATACAGGCTTCCATAGTCAGATACCTTATTGCCATGTAACCACTGTAGAAGGCTGGCCTGGCTTGTAGTGGGTACCAAGGGGTACTTACACTCTGTACCAGGTCCAGTTATCCCTTATTAGTGTAGAAGAGGTGTTTCTACCAGCTTAGGCTGATAGAAGGTAGCTATAGCAGAGCAGCTTAGGCTGAACTAGGAGACATGCAAAGCTCCTATTATACCACTGGTGTCATATGCACAATATCATAAGAAAACACAATACACAGATATACTAAAAATAAAGGTACTTTATTTTTATGACAATATGCCAAAAGTATCTCAGTGAGTACCCTCAGTATGAGGATGCCAAATATACACAAGATATATGTACACAATACCAAAAATATGCAGTAATAGCAAAAGGAAGTAATGCAAGCAATGTAAAGTTACAGTAGATTGCAATAGGAGCACATAGGTATAGGGGCAACACAAACCATATACTCTAGAAGTGGAATGCGAACCACGAATGGACCCCAAACCTATGTGAGCTTGTAGAGGGTCGCTGGGACTGTAAGAAAACAGTGAGGGTTAGAAAAATAGCCCACCCCAAGACCCTGAAATGTAGGTGTAAAGTGCACCTATAACCCCCAGAGAGCACAGAAGTCGTGATAGGGGGTTTCTGCAAGGAAGACCAACACCAGCAAAGCAATAACAGTGGATTTCCGGACCTGAGTACCTGTGAAACAAGGGGACCAAGTCCAAGAGTTGCGACAATGTTGAGAGTGGGCAGATGCCTCGGAAATGCCAGCTGAGGGTGCAAAGAAGCTGCCACCGGATGGAAGAAGCTTTGGTTTCTGCAAGAATGAAGAGGACTAGGAACTTCCCCTTTGGAGGATGGATGTCCCACATCGTGAAGAAGCTTGCAGAGGTATTCCCATGCAGAAAGACAGCAAACAAGCCTTGCTAGCTGCAAGGGTCGCGGTTAGGGTTTTTGGATGCTGCTGTGGCCCAGGAGGGACCAGGATGTCGCCACTTGGATGAGGAGACAGAGGGGGCACCCAGCAAGTCAGGGAGCCCTCACAGACGCAGGCAGCACCCACAGAAGTACCGGAACAGGCACTTGGAAGAGGAGTGAACCAGAGTCCACCCGAAGACACAAAATGGAGTCCCACGACACCGGAGGACAACTCAGAAGGTTGTGCACTGCAGGTTAGAGTGTCGGGGACACAGGCTTGGCTGTGCACAAAGGAAATCCTGGAAGAGTGCACAGGAGCTGGAGCAGCTGCAAATCACGCGGTACCCAGCAATGCAGTCTAGCGTGGGGAGGCAAGGACTTACCTCCACCAAACTTGGACTGAAGAGTCACTGGACTGTGGGAGTCACTTGGACAGAGTTGCTGAGTTCCAGGGATCACGCTCGTCGTGCTGAGAGGGGACCCAGAGGACCGGTGATGCAGTCTTTTGTTGCCTGCGGTTGCAGGGGGAAGATTCCGTCGTCCCACTGGAGATTTCTTCCGAGCTCCTGGTGCAGAAAGGAGGAAGGCTACCCCCAGAGCATGCACCACCAGGAAACAGTTGAGAAGGCGGCAGGATAAGCGATACAAGGTTGCAGTAGTCGTCTTTGCTACTTTGTTGCGGTTTTGCAGGCATCCTGAGCAGTCAGCGGTCGATCCTTTGGCAGAAGGTGAAGAGAGAGATGCAGAGGAACTCTGGTGAGCTCTTGCATTCGGTATCTGAAGAATTCCCCAAAGCAGAGACCCTAAATATCCGGGAAAGGAGGTTTGGCTACCTAGGAAGGAGGATAGGCTAGTAACAAAGGTAAGAGCCTATCAGAAGGAGTCTCTGACGTCACCTGCTGGCCCTGGCCACTCAGAGCAGTCCAGTGTGCCAGCACACCTCTGAATCCAAGATGGCAGAGGTCTGGGGCACGCTGGAGGAGCTCTGGGCACCTCCCCTGGGAGGTGCAGGTCAGGGGAGTGGTCACTCCCCTTTCCTTTGTCCAGTTTTGCGCCAGAGCAGGGCTGGGGGATCCCTGAACCGGTGTAGACTGGCTTATGCAGAGATGGGCACCATCTGTGCCCATCAAAGCATTTCCAGAGGCTGGGGGAGGCTACTCCTCCCCAGCCCTGACACCTTTTTCCAAAGGGAGAGGGTGTAACACCCTCTCTCTGAGGAAGTCCTTTGTTCCGCCTTCCTGGGCCAGGCCTGGCTGGACCCCAGGAGGGCAGAAACCTGTCTGAGGGGTTGGCAGCAGCAGCAGCTGCAGTGAAACCCCGGGAAAGGCAGTTTGGCAGTACCCGGCTCTGTGCTAGAGACTCGGGGGATCATGGAATTATCTCCCCAATGCCAGAATGGCATTGGGGTGACAATTCCATGATCTTAGACATGTTACATGGCCATGTTCGGAGTTACCATTGTGACGCTATACATAGGTAGTGACCTATGCATAGTGCACGCGTGTAATGGTGTCCCCGCACTCACAAAGTCTGGGGAATTTGCCCTGAACGATGTGGGGGCACCTTGGCTAGTGCCAGGGTGCCCACACACTAAGTGACTTAGCACCCAACCTTCACCAGGTGAAGGTTAGACATATAGGTGACTTATAAGTTACTTAAGTGCAGTGCTAAATGGCTGTGAAATAACATGGACGTTATTTCACTCAGGCTGCAGTGGCAGGCCTGTGTAAGAATTGGCAGAGCTCCCTATGAGTGGCAAAAGAAATGCTGCAGCCCATAGGGATCTCCTGAAACCCCAATACCCTGGGTACCTCAGTACCATATACTAGGGAATTATAAGGGTGTTCCAGTATGCCAATGTGAATTGGTGAAATTGGTCACTAGCCTGTTAGTGACAATTTAGAAAGCAGAGAGAGCATAACCACTGAGGTTCTGGTTAGCAGAGCCTCAGTGAGACAGTTAGTCATCACACAGGGAACACATACAGAGCACACTTATGAGCACTGGGGCCCTGGCTGGCAGGGTCTCAGTGACACATACACTAAAACAACATATATACAGTGAAATATGGAGGTAACATGCCAGGCAAGATGGTACTTTCCTACAACCACCCCTCCAAGGCCTTCACTGAACAGTCCACAAAATCTGTCCAGTCTTGAGAGGACTCTTTTTTGGTGTGTCTGAACTTAATCCTGTATTGTTCAGTGGTTAAGCCAAATCCATCCAAGAGTGCATCCTTCAATACTGTGTAATTGTTAGCTTCACTTTCTCTAACAGTAAGGAGCCTATCCCTACCCTTTCCAGTGAAGGATAGCCACAAAATAGCAGCCCACTGCCTTTGAGGGACCAACTGTACCATACAGGCCCTCTCAAGTGCAGCAAACTACTTGTTGATGTCATCCCCCTCCTTGTAAAGGGGGACTATCTTGTGCAGATTCCTGGAATCATGCTCTCTAACAGGATTACTATCAGGAATACTGCTGCTGCCACCATGGGGTCCTAACCCCAACCTCTTTCTTTCCTTCTCAATGTCTAGGGATTCCCTATCTAAGGCCAGCTGTTGCTGTTTAAGCTTCAGTCTGGTCTCTTCAACCCTCAACTTTTTGAGTTCCCTTTCTAACAAGTTATCCTCAGGGTGGGTGGGTTGGGAATGCTTTGACACAGATGACAAATTGGAAACTTCAGAGGGGGATCTGTCTGGACCCTGGTAACTTGACCTCTAGGAATAAAGGATGCCCTACTGTGATGGGAACCTCCATTACTACCAACATTACTAGGTGTCCTGCTAGGGGGCAGACCCTGTTCAGAACCCTCCCCACCCTTCTCAAGGAACTCTCCTGAATCAGACTGGGAAGTTTCTACATGTTCTAACCTCTCATTTGATGGGCCAGCTTGGGTCTCATCATCTACAATAAGCATGTTGAACAGAAACTCTTTTGTAGGGTTCTTTCCTATAACTAAACCTCTATCTAAGCAGAGACCCCTTAAGCTCTTGTAATTCAAACTGTCATAAGTAGCATTGACAGTTTTGGGAGCTGAATCTACCACAGACATGATAGCAAAAGGTTTATAGATAGTGAGAAGAAAGAAAAAGTTTGGGAACTTTTTAAAGCACAGAGAAAAAAAACGTTTTCTAACTTTTAGAAGTTTTAAGAAACTTTTCAGAACTTTGTAAAAAGTTTTAGAGAAGAAAAGCAAACATTTTTGGTTAAGTGTACATACACTGAACTGTTTGGTATATGATTCTCTTATGAAAAGTACACAATGACAAAGTGGTAAGTAGTTACAAGTACTAATCCCACCGCTGCACAACCAGTGTAGGAGGCTGGCCTGGCTTGTAGTGGGTACCAGAGGTACTTAAACCTTGTACCAGGTCCAGTTATCCCTTATTAGTGTAGAAGAGGTGTTTCTAGCAGCTTAGGCTGATAGAAGGTAGCTATGGCAAAGCAGCTTAGACTGAACTAGGAGACATGCAAAGCTCCTACTATACCACTTATATCATATGCACAATATCATAAGAAAACACAATACACAGAGTTACTAAAAATAAAGGTACTTTATTTTTATGACAATATGCCAAAAGTATCTCAGTGAGTACCCTCAGTAAGAAGGTAAGTAATATACACAAGTTATATGTACACAAACCAAAATTAGGTAAGTAAGAGCAAGAAAAGTAATGCAAACAGTGTAGAATTACAATAGGTTGCAATAGGCAAGCACAGGTATTGAGGCAACACAAACCATATACTCCAAAATTGGAATGCGAACCACGAATGGACCCCAGACCTATGTGAGCTTGTAGAGGGTTCCTGGGACTGTAAGAAAACAGTGAGGGTTAGAAAAATACCCCACCCAAAGACCCTGAAAAGTAGGAGTTAAATACAGCTACTACCCCAGAGAGCACAATAGTCATGATAGGGGAATTCTGCAGGAAGAACAAACACCAGCAGTGCACTGACAACGGATTTCCGGACCTGAGTGCCTGTAAGACAAGGGGACCAAGTCCAATAGTCGTGACAGTGTCCAGGGGGGCAGGAGCCCAGGAAACCCCGGATGAAGGTGCAAGGAAGCTGCCTCCGGTTGGAAGAAGCTTGGAGTTCTGCAAGAAAGAAGAGGACTAGGAACTTCTTCTTTGGAAGACGGATGTCCCACGTCGCGATGAAGCTTGCAGAGGTGTTCCCACGCAGAAATACCGCAAACAAGCCTTGCTAGCTGCAAGGGTCGCGGTAGAGGTTTTTGGGTGCTGCTGAGGACCAGGATGTTGCCTTTTGGAGGAGGAGACAGAGGGGGCAACTCAGAGAGCCCTCACAGAAGCAGGCAGCACCCGCAGAAGTACCCCAACAGGCACTTAGAAGAAGAGTGAACCGGAGTCCACACGAAGTCACAAAAGGGGGTCCCACGACATCGGAGGACAACTCAGAAGGTTGTGCACTGCAGGACAGAGTGCTGGGGACCCAGGCTAGGCCGTGCATGAAGGAAATCCTGGAAGAGTGCACAGAAGCCGGAGCAGCTGCAAATCACGCGGTACACAGCTGTGCAGTCTAGCGTGGGGAGGCAAGGACTTACCTCCACCAAACTTGGACTGAAGAGTCACTGGACTGTGGGAGTCACTGGGACAGGGTTGCTGTGTTCCAGGGACCACGCTTGTCAGGATGAGAGGGGACCCAGAGGACCAGTGATGCAGTCTTTTGGTGCCTGCATTAGCAGAGGGAAGATTCCGTCGACCCACTGGAGATTTCTTCGGAACTTTTGGTGCAGGGTGAAGGCATGCTACCCCCAGAGCATGCACCACCTGCAAACAGTCAAGAAAGCCGGCAGGATTTGGCGCTACAATGTTGCTGGTAGTCGTCTTGCTACTTTGTTGCGGTTTTGCAGACGTCCTGGAGCAGTCAGCGGTCGATCCTTTGGTAGAAGGTGAAGAGGGAGATGCAGAGGAACTCTGGTGAGCTCTTGCATTCGTTATCTGAAGAATTCCCCAAAGCAGAGACCCTAAATAGCCAGAAAAGGAGGTTTGGCTACCAAGATAGGAGGATTGGCTACCAAGAGAGGTAAGAGCCTATCAGAAGGAGCCTCTGACATCACCTGCTGGCACTGGCCACGCAGAGCAGTCCAGTGTGCCCCCAACACCTCTGTTTCCAAGATGGCAGAGGTCTGGGACACACTGGAGGAGCTCTGGGCACCTCCCCTGGGAGGTACTGGTCAGGGGAGTGGTCACTCCCCTTTCCTTTGTCCAGTTTCGCACCAGAGCAGGGCTGGGGGATCCCTGAACTGGTGTAGACTGGCTTATGCAGAGATGGGCACCATCTGTGTCCATCAAAGCATTTCCAGAGGCTGGGGGGGGCTATTCCTCCCCAACCCTTCACACCTATTTCCAAAGGGAGAGGGTGTAACACTCTCTCTCAGAGGAAATCCTTTGTTCTGCCTTCCTGGGCCAGGGCTGCCTGGACCCCTGGAGGGCAGAAACTTGTCTGAGGGGTTGGCAGCAGCAGCAGCTGCAGTGGAGACCCCGGAAAGGCAGTTTGGCAGTACCCGGGTTCTGTGCTAGAGACCCTGGAGATTGGGGTGACAATTCCATGATCTTAGACATGTTACATGGCCATGTTCGGAGTTACCATTGTGACGCTATACATAGGTAGTGACCTATGTATAGTGCACGCGTGTAATGGTGTCCCCGCACTCACAAAGTCCGGGGAATTTGCCCTGAACCATGTGGGGGCACCTTGGCTAGTGCCAGGGTGCCCACACACTAAGTAACTTTGCACCCAACCTTCACCAGGTGAAGGTTAGACATATAGGTGACTTATAAGTTACTTATGTGCAGTGGTAAACAGCTGTGAAATAACGTGGACGTTATTTCACGCAGGCTGCAGTTGCAGGCCTGTGTAAGAATTGTCAGAGCTCCCTATGGGTGGCAAAAGAAATGCTGCAGCCCATAGGGATCTCCTGGAACCCCAATACCCTGGGTACCTATGTACCATATACAAGGGGATTATATGGGTGTACCAGTATGCCAATGTGAATTGGTAAATTTAGTCACTAGCCTGTTAGTGACAAACTTGGAAAGCAGAGAGAGCATAACCACTGAGGTTCTGGTTAGCAGAGCCTCAGTGAGACAGTTAGGCATCACACAGGGAACACATACAGAGCACATACTTATGAGCACTGGGGCCCTGCCAGGCAGGTATTTTTGTCTTTAAAAATCCCGATTTCAGAGTGCGCGCCCAGCAGTATTCCAGTGTTTGTTTCTTAAACAATCTCTCCCTTACCTGGAAAGTAGTTCTGCTAGCTTGAAAGTGTGGGATCAGCCTGTCTGTATCCAAGGAGATTCTGAATAGAGCAGCAGTTGCCTTTCCCCCTGACCACAGGGACTGGACTTAGCTGATTGGCTCCCTGAGTCCCTGCTGCACCTGAGAGTCGCCCCCCACACCTGCTCTGGCTCCTTAAGTTTGTGGAGGGAAGCCCAAGACAGCCACCTCCATTTTGTGAGCCTCTGTGCATCTTCCCTGTGTCCTAATACAGCCCAGTGTTCAAGGATTGCAAAAAGACCTAGGTAAGGAGCCCTGAGATTTTTCTGGGTAAAAAGTATTATTTGTTCAAAAGTGTTTATTTCAGCTACCTGTGTCTGTTTTACTGTGGACTCTCTGTGTTTCAGGCAGCCTGTCCTCTTTTAAAGTGGTGGTTTTTTTTATTTGTTTTTGCCGTGACTGTGTGAATTGCCTTGCTAGTTTGTGGCACCCCCTCTCCCCCTTTTTCTCTTCTAAGTAAAAAGGCTACATACATCTTGTAGAGTGTGTTTTTATGAGACTGTTTTAATCTGTTTCTGTGATTTAAATTGTGCTTAAAAACTGTCTGCCCCCCTGTATTTTTGCCTTTAAAAAGCCCGATTTCAGAGTGTGTGCCCAGCTGTATTCCAGTGTTTGTTTCTTAACCAATCTCTCCCTTACCTGGAAAGTAGACTCTGCTAGCTTGAAAGTGTGGATTCAGCCTGTCAGTATCCAAGGAGATTATGAATAGAGCAGCAGTTGCCTTTCCTCCTGACCACAGGGACTGAACTTCAGTTAACTTGCTCCTTAAATAAGTTCCTATTGGTTGTTGCATATGTTGTTGTGATAGGTTGTTGGGAGATGGTCTTTCATTGGTTTCTGCCTCCAGGGCTGGGGTTATGATTGGTGGATAGGGCTAGGAATCTGATTGGCTGTTGGTTCTAGGGCTGAGATTCTGATTGGCTGTTGGTTCTAGGGCTGTGATTGGTGGATAGGGCTGGGATTCTGATTGGCTGTTGGTTCTAGGGCTGTGATTGGTGGATAGGGCTGGGATTCTGATTGGCTGTTGGTTCTAGGGCTGTGATTGGTGGATAGGGCTGAGAATATGATTGGCTGATGGTTCTAGGGCTGTGATTGGAGGATAGGGCTGAGATTCTGATTGGCCGTTGGTTCTAGGGCTGTGATTGGTGGATACAGCTGGGATTCTGATTGGTTGCTGGTTTTAGGGTCTGGGCTGTGATTGGTGGTCAGGAATAGGGCTATGATTGGTGATTAGGGCTGGGTCTCCCATTAGTTGTTTGAATCAGGGCTTGAAATTGGATTGGCTAGCGTTAGGACCAGCTTCTTAATGGCCAGTAGGGCTATAAAAGCCTAGGATTCAGGGCGTCTCATCCCAGGCGTTGAGGCAAAGGGCGGAGAGGACAAGGGCAGTTGCCTATTTGGGCCTGAAGGGCAGAAAGGACAAGTGCAGTTGCCTGTTTGGGCCTGTTCGGGACAGGTAGGTACTAGGGACTAGGGACAGAAATGCTGCCCAATTCTCAATTGACCAGGAATGGTTTCAGCCCCTACACATCCCTCAACATGCAAACACATATTCTACAAAGACATCCAACTCATGCATCACAAACTGACCACAGACAGATTGCAATGTCCCATCACCCAACACAATACCCTTTATACAACACATATACACATATCCCCCACAACTACAACAGTCAAACACCAGCATTCTCACAGCAAACACTACTCTGTCCACTCCCACTAACACAACCTGCCATCACCCACACAACACAAAACTACAGTATACATTTCTCTCAGTCTCAGCCTTCCAGATACACACTCTCTGCTCTTATTAACCAACAACACTATCCGCTGTTTGCTCCACACAGACCACCCGTCATCATAACAATGCCCAAACCCTGCCTTCAAGTACTACATCTACAAACACCCTTCCCCTCTCTTCACCAATTACACACAACCATACAATCCCCACATTTCACTCCACCACACATATTACCTCTTCCAATGATCGCAACTAACACTAACTCCCCTGGCACACATCCATCACCTCTTACACACCTCGTACATTCATCTCCAAAACACATCAACACCCCATCTAACACTCAAATTCCACTCACCAGCACTAACTCACATACAAATCCCTCACCAAAAACAACTACACCAATATCCCCTCTCACTATTCCACAAAAACAATACCGACCACAAACATCAGCACATCAAATCAACACAAACGTACATTACACTTATCGTCATACCCACTCCCACCCTCAGGACTACACAAAGAATGCAAATTCCATCCTATCTCCACTCCTAATTTCTCACTCTTCACAAACACCTACCACAAGCACCCCAACCCAGTAACTTTCATTCACTTGCCTCTCCTCCATTGCACAATTTAGAGCCTTACATCATGATCCACATGCTCCTCCACCACCCCAACCCATACTCCATCCACACTAAACAAACGCAAACGAAATAAAAAACATGCCACTCATAGCAACCTCGCATTCCCTTGTCTATTACATAATAAAACTACCCTACAAAAAACAGTACACTCCTCATGGCTCCCTCAGCCACCAAGTCCACCACCCACACACACAGACCCAACAAAATGCCTCCTTAACCTGCTGGAAGAGGAACACTATATTGGAAAGCAAGACTATTGTGAGCCTCAAACAGTTATCACAACTAGCAACACTCCTGCTCCAAGCTCACATTATACTACTTACCCTTCTCCTAAACAAAACAACACTACCACTAACACACCTTTTCTAAACTGCAGGCTCATAAATGCTCGACCACTCTCAAAAAACAAGCACCACATCTACGAACTGCTCACAGACACACAACCTGACTTACTATTCATAACTGAATCCTGGTTGGGAGATGACATGGCCCCAGTGTTGCACTAAGCCGTTCCTCCGAGCTATCAAACCATCACACAAAACCGTATAGGCAAGAGAGGAGGTGGACTAGCTATTATATTCAAACAGGCATTGAACCTCAGTAAAACAGACATCTCCATACAAGGTTGTGAAGCCCTCCTTACCTGATGCCACCCTACTCCAACTTCCTCCTGTAACTTTCTCCTCCTTTACAGACCTCCATCTAACAACTCCATATTCCCAGATGCTTTTCTAGACACAGTCTAAAACCTTATTACACTATACTCCAACCTATGCATTCTTGGGTATCTAAACATTTGGTCTGACAAACCCAATATGCCCCATCCAAAAGCTATCACCACTGGCCTAGTCGCATTGAACCTACATCAGATTGTACACAATCCCACACACATCGCTGGTCACATCCTAGATGTCATTTTTGCTAAGCCTGAACTAGTTACTATTCATAGCATCACGCCAATCACTTGGTCAGACCACCATTTGATAACTTTCGAACATACAACTCCACAAATCAACGCACCCCACAACTACTTACATACATACACCTATAGACCATGGAGCAAACTCAATTTGGATGACTTAGAAACACAACTAACAGCCAACACAGATCTAGGTACAATTAATTATGTGCCAAACCTTTATGAGTGGCTACAGGAAGCTTTTGATATCCTAATACCACTCAGAAAAACTAAACACAACAAAAGAAAACCAACACCTTGGAGAAACACAGAACTTAAAAAGATAAAGCAACAAATCAGAAAGTTGCAGCGGACCTGGCTGAAAACAAACAACGGTCAAGACAAACTGCAGCAACACCAACTTAACAGGATATACAAATCATCAATCAAAAAAGCTAAAAAAAGGTACTACTCAGACAGAATTCAAAATGCTCAATCTACAACCAAGGAATTTTATAAAATTCTCAATGAATTTCGAAAACCTACATGCATGGAAGGAAGTCATTCCACTACTCAAGATTTCGCAAACAAATTGGCATCTCACTACACAACCAAGGCAGACACATTGGACTCCTATTTAAAGCAGAAGAAAACCATCAGCAACAACCCCTTTCCTAAAATACCCTCTAAGAATAAACCAACCCAACCTCTACAGTCCTTCAAACAAATATCCCAGGATGAATTTATGGATTTAGTCAAAGCAAGCAGACCTTCTGGTTGCCCTTCTGACCCTTGCCCACCACAAATCTTCAAGAACATTCTTCTATCTGCTTCTGGTGCCACACCTGGAATCATTAACAACTCTTTAACTTCAGGAACTTTTCCTGTAGACCTGAAAAAGGCATACATACGACCTTTATTAAAGAAAACAAACCTAGACCCACAAGACCCCAACAACTACAGACCAATCACAAATGGACCTTTCCTGGGCAAATTGATAGAAAGAGCAGCTTTCGCCCAGATGTCACAATTCATTGAAGACAATTCTACACTTTCAGACTTCCAAACTGGATTCCAACCAGGAAGAAGCACTGAATCGGCACTCATAGCAATCTGGGATGATCTTAAAAACACAGTCGACCGAAATGGAGTTGCTGCACTACTTCTCTTGGACCTCTCGGCTGCCTTTGATACGGTTGACCATGACACCCTAATTCAAGGACTCCACGAAGCCGGCATACAAGGGACTGCTCTCGACTGGATTACTTCCTATCTTCAAAAAAGATCGAATATCATCCACTCGCCCCCCTTCTCATCCAAACCCTACCTCACAAAAGCAGGGGTCCCCCAAGGGTCAATCATCTCACCTTTGCTTTTCAACATCTGCATGATATCTTTACCAGAACTGATCAATGCTAAGACAGAAAGTGGCTGCACAGCTGATACCATTGCCCTACTGAACCATTTGGGAAGGAATGGACACAAGGTGTCTCCTTCGAAGTTGCAGTTCTGTCAGAAGAAAGTGAAATACTTGGGTCACCAAATAGAGAAAGGGTCACGGAGAATAATGAAGGAAAGAATAACAAGTGTACTTCAAATGAGTCCACCAAAGACAAGGAGGGAGGTGAGGAAGTTCTTGAGGATGGTGAGGTACTGTCGCCAGTGGATTCCCAACTTCTCGACTCTAGCAAAGACTTTACTGAAACTGACCCAGAAGGATGCTTTGGATGAAATTGAGCTGAAAGGAGATGAGATGGATGCTTTTATTGAATTGAAAGAATGCATGTGCAGGGCTCCAGCTTTAGGTATGCCTGATTACACAAAGCCTTTCACATTGTTTTGTCATGAACGTGATGCATGTTCTCTGTCTGTCTTGACCCAAGCCCATGGTGGCGTAAACAGACCAGTAGCGTATTTTTCAGCTACTTTGGATCCGGTCGCAGCAGCACTTCCAGGGTGTTTGCGCGCCGTAGCAGCAGTTGGTATCAGCCTCACTCAGAGTGAAGGAATAGTGATGGGACATCCATTAACAGTCATGGTCCCTCACTCAGTTGAGATACTTTTGACCCGCTCCCGAACGCAACACATGACTGGAGCAAGACTCACAAGGTATGAAACAATAATTCTGGGCTCACCGAATGTGCAGCTGAAAAGGTGCACTACGTTGAATCCAGCAACTTTGCTTCCCGGAGAAAATGCTGAAATTGAGAACGCTGAAGACGTCGAGCATGACTGCCTTCAGGTGACTGAATTTTGCACAAAACCCCGACCTGACATCAAGGATACTAAACTTGATGAAAATGACCAAATTATTTTTGTTGATGGGTCATGTTTAAGAGATGCAATGGGAATTTTGAAAGCAGGATATGCTGTATGTACTGTAACAGGTGTCTTGGAAGCGTCCTGGCTTCAGGGAGTCTATTCTGCACAAGTAGCAGAGCTTGTAGCCCTTACCAGAGCATGCCAACTGTCTACATTGATGAAGGTTACCATTTACACTGATAGTCAGTACGGGTTTGGAATTGTGCACGACTTTGGGCAATTATGGTCACAGAGAGGTTTCCTGACTTCTTCAGTGTCCCCAGTGAAAAACGGGGAGAGAATAAGGGAATTGTTACATGCCATTCAAATGCCAGCCGAAATTGCAGAGGTAAAGTGTAGTGCTCATACAAAAGGACAGGACTATGTTTCCTTGGGAAATGCATATGCGGATCAAGTCGCAAGATTTTGTGCCTTGAACTGTATATTGCTCAGGGATGAATGGAATTCGATAAGTGAGCCAGAGCTTGAACCAGCTGAAGCATTTGCCTTAAAGGTCGTGGATACAATGGATGAACTAAAAGCATTGCAGAATAGCGTCAGGGAGGAGGAAAGAGTTTCCTGGATTAAGTCACAATGCACCAAGAGACCAGATGAGTTATGGGTTTCAATTGAGGGAAAATATGTTTTACCAAATTGTCTTTTATCGCAGCTAGCGCGGTTCTATCATGGGCAGGCTCACCTAGGGAGAGATGCCATGATAAGATTGTTCAAAACTGATTGGTTGAACCCCAGATTTCGTCAAGCTGCAGAAGCAGTTTGCCATTGTTGTGTCATTTGCCAGCAGATGAACCCAGGAAAGGGAACAGTTGTGAACGCGAGCCACATTGGCAGGGCGAGTGGCCCGTTCAGCAGAATGCAGATGGACTTCATTGAGATGCCTGTGCATGGAGGTCTGAAGTATGTGTTGGTGATTGTGTGCATTTTTAGTCACTGCATTGAAGCATACCCTACACGTAGAAATGACAGCCTTACAGTTGCAAAACTATTGTTGAGGGAGTTAATACCACGTTTCAGATTCCCGATCTCTTTAGAATCAGATAGGGGAAGTCACTTCAATAACGAGGTGATAAAGTTACTTTGCGCAGCGCTGAACATTGAGCAAAAACTGCATTGTAGCTATCGCCCAGAAGCCTCAGGACTGGTGGAGCAAATGAATGGTACACTGAAATCAAGAATGGCGAAAATATGTGCATCGACAAATTTGAAATGGCCTGACGCATTGCCCTTGGTGTTAATGTCAATGAGAAACACCCCTGACAGAAAGACTGGACTGTCTCCGCACGAAATTCTCATGGGCAGGGCCATGAGACTTCCTGCAGTTCCCGCAAACGCGCTTTTGAATATTACAGATGATATGGTGTTAGACTACTGCAAAGGTCTGGCTGACGTGGTTCGCTCTTTCTCTCACCAGGTGGAAGCAACCACCTTGCCACCGATCCAAGGTCCAGGACACACACTGAAAGCAGGTGACTGGGTCGTGATAAAGAAGCACGTGAGGAAGTCGTGTCTGGAACCCCGTTGGAAAGGCCCTTTCCAAGTGATCCTGACAACCACTACCGCTGTGAAGTGTGCGGGGGTTCCCAACTGTATTCACGCCAGTCACACAAAGAAAGTGTTGTGTCCCACAGATGAGGAAGTTGAAGCGCTGAAACTGCCAGTACCTGATAACAAAGTGTCGAGCGCTGAGACAGAGCAAAACAGAACTGGAAGTGAACAGGCAGACATAGAGGAGAGAGAAATATTCTCTGAGGACGAAACTGATTCTCTTGGGGAAGACCAAGGAGAAACCTCAGACAGCGACGAAGCAGCTGAAGGTGACAAAGAGCCTGAAGCAGCTGAAGGTGACAAAGAGCCTGAAGCAGCTGAAAGTGACACAGAGCCTGAAGAGAGTAACGGTGACAAAGGGCTCGAAAGAGGTGAAAAAGCAGGAGAGCCTGATCAGAGGAGGGCTTTCCCAGAAGCAGACGGTACCGAAAAAGAAAAGGAAAACTTGATTGTCTCCCCAGAAGGAGGGGACAAGGCAGAACAGAACGAAACTGTTCAAACTTCTTCAGAAGAGATCGCAGGTCCATCAAATGGACACAGTGCAAAGAAAAGATCAAGTACATCACCAGTAAAAGTAAGAACTAGAGAAAAGTTGAACGACAGTGAAGGGCCAAGAGTGAAAGAGAAAAGAAAAGAAGTGTCTGTCGTGGTACCAACCTCAAGTGAAGAAAAAGACTTGACCAAAGAGGAAAGTACCAGTGAGGCAGAATCAAAGAGAGAGGCAAAATTGAAAAGGAAAAGGATACCAAACAGGAGATATTCCGGTCCTGAATGGGCATATGTAGTCAATGACGATTGGACTGACAAATTTGTATCTCTTAGCCTCGAGAACGAAGAAGAAGAGATACCAATAGAAAAGAAAAGTTTTATGGACGCTGTTGATTGAAAAAAAAAAAGGGGAGAACTGATAAATGACATTGCTTGCTATAATCTAACGTGATACAACCAGCGGAGACATTGCTAAACCGGATGAGACATTTGCTAACCTGATAAGACTTTGAAAACTTGATTGACTCTTAAACACGATTTGAGACAACGTTGCCAACTGAAAAAAAAAAAAAAAAAGAGAGAGTGAGTTATTGAACTTTGAACAAAAAAACAAAAAAAAACGAGTTATTGCCGAATTGAGACTGAGTTATTGCCGAATTGAGACTGAGTTATTGCCGAATTGAGACAAATGCTGCTAACCGAAAAGTGACTGGGCTTCTGAAGAAAACTGTGTGAACATTGCGCTCGTTCAGCTTTGTAACAAATTGCTAAATCGTTTCTTTTTACAGGTGCTTCTAGCTCTCTGATTCTATACAGATCATGACTAGGTACGCTACACAAAACAGTAGAATGAAATATTGTAAATATGTGTGTATAGGCTTGATAACTGCATGTGTACTAATAATAATGATAATAGTGCTTGCAATGCATGGTAAGAGTGAGAATGAGAAAATCGATGCTTCTACCTATGCTCCTGTTACTGTCACTGAACTAACCGCACTGAAAAGACTAGAATTAGATGAGAGACACTTGCATGATAAAAAGGAGCTTTCGTATAATGTTTTCTATCGCTTGCTAACAGAATATGTTGAGACTATGGATGCGAAAGATTGTTATGTGTGTACACAGATACCGACATCGGTAACCGAAGGGGTGACTTATCACCACATGCCTCTTACATATGGGATTACATGTAGTATAGTAACTTCTAGATTTTATGGTCAGACTAACATACAGTATTTTTACTCAAATTATGATGTTACCTTTGCATATGTTCCTATAATCACGCAGCTAAGCCAGATTGCTAAAGATTGGGATGCAAAAATAATGAGGGAATTTTTCGAGCCAATGCAACCTTTTGAAACAGCTCACGCTCACAAGGAAAATCTTACCTGCTCGCTATCTGCAGTAGAAATAAGCTTTTTAGATCGCACAGATAATAGAAGGGCACAAATGAATGCGAAATTAGAAAAGGAGCTACATAAGAGGACTTCAGTAGATAATTATGCTTTTGCTGCAATAAAGACACAAGGGAGAATAGCTTTAGATGCTTGGCATGTAGGGAAATTTTGTATATATCGAGGTGAATCCTATTATGATAACATTTTTGTAGGAGCGAGTGAATGTAAACATACGTTTATCTTTAAAGCCAAATGGACATTCATGCTGAACGGACTTGATCCTGTCATACCAGGTGTATATTACATTTGTGGGCATAATGCCTATTATCGTCTTCCAAAAGGATGGTGGGGGAGATGTTATTTGGGTATAGTGTTCCCAAAGGTTTATCAACTGGATGACTTATCGATGATTCCAAAGACATCTGGATCCCATCGTATCCAGAAAAGAGAGACCGCAGCTGCTGTGGTAGGAGATATATTTGGAGCCATGATTCCTTCATTGGGAGTTGTGTTGAATTCCATCAAAATAAGAAAGTTGTCTACTATAGTGGATAATATGTTGACAAAGTTTTCAGGTGCTATAATCCTGATAGATGCTGAACTTGCAGCGGAAAGAGCTATGACTCTTCAAAATAGGCTTGCCTTAGACATTCTTTTAGCAAAGGATGGCGGCGTTTGCAAAATGCTTGGTGCGCGACACTGTTGTACGTATATTCCAGACAACAGTGCAAAGATTAAAACAATGCTTGCTAATTTAACAAAAGAAAGTGCAGACTTGAAGGAATTGAAAGAACCAGGAGTGTGGGAGAAGGTTGGAAAGGGACTTGCTTCAGTGGGAAATTGGCTTAGTGGCATTTGGAATGGAATATTCCTAAAAATAATACAGGGAATATTAATAGTACTAATTTGCATATTTGGAATTTGGGGTATAAAAAGAGGAATATTAATGATCATGGAAAGAATTAAAAGAAGGAAGGAAGAGAAAATGATGAAAAGAATGGCAGAAGAATACAAAGCAAGGACAAGGGGAACTAAAAGGCAAAGAGAACTGACAGAATTTTAATGGAATAAAATTTGTGGGATTAGTTTGTGTGATGACAAGTAGTCATCAGAGGAGGGATTGATGACGCAGAAATGAAGGTTTTACATTTATTCGCGCATAAACGTAGTGCTGTAATAATAATGTGTGACTTTAACCGAACTAATAAAGATTGTACGGGGACAAAATGTGCCCTCAGAGTAGTTTGCCAACATTTATAAGCGTGCTTTATATAACGTGATGTATTAGAATTGCACTAATCCGACATAATCATAAACGTGTGCCATGATTTGCTTGTTTGAAATGTTTTAACTTAGCATAACTTTAGTGGAGGCTTCGGCCTAGTTGCCATGTCTCACGGTTTAGATGCTCGTATTTTTCCAATGTGCTAATAAACGTGTATTCTTGCTTGAAGCTGTACTTTTCCAGTGAGATCGGTTCACATGCTTATCTTAAGGTTTCGTGCCAGCCTGGCATCTTCTTCTTTGCTCCAAGGTCAATCTGCAGGTGCGGACAATGGAAGCTCTGAAAGTGAGTTAATTGGTAAAATATGTTGCAACTTACGTTCCCGACTCCAAGGATAATGTATGCTTAGGTAAAAGCTTGAGAACTGTTGTTTTTGATTGGACAATTTGAAGCCAACTTATGAACCCTCCAATGGAAAACCCTACTGGATTTGAACTGTTGTCTATTTAAACCAGGTGCACAAGAAGAAAGCAGCCATTACAGCCATTTTATAGCCATTTTTTTGCTATTACAGCCATTACCCGGACATCATTGCCATTACCCGCCATTTTGCAGGACATTGGCCATTATGGCCCATCTTGCAGACATCGTCATTTTGCTGTCTTCTAGAGACTTTTAAGTAATTCTCGCCCTAGAGACTTTAACTTTGATTTGCCCCTTTGCATGAAGTATTAGTTTTATCTTGCCGCCGTGAGGCAATTGCCCCGTCCACCCTGCCCCTTTGCCCCGTCACATGCTGGTTGAATCCGGTACCTGTGAGACGAAGACTTCCTTGAATGCTGATTGAACTTGGTAAATATGAAAGGAAATTGTACAATTGCATTGTGTTTTCTTTTAGGTAACCAACTGCTGATTTTTGATAAGAGCCTTAGTTAGGAGTTTTCCAAATTAATGTTGCTAAATTGTTTTGCATGAAGTCCCACATGCCGATGCTAATTTGAGGTTAGATGAGGATTCATTTGATGCACGATGCAATTTGCAACCTTGTTATGCTGACCAATGTATGCAATTAGCTCATTACAGATTATAGTTTTAGTGGTTTGTGTTGCTATTATCGAAGGCATTATTATTCAAATGCTGCATAGATTGCATCTGTTTCGCCGTTATGGACAGCTATTAATGTTCATTTACATATATCATTTGGTGTTGAGACACATTTATATTGTGCTAGCTTTGTTAATATAGGGAAATAAATACATTAACTTTGAATAAACTGGTGTGGTTATTCATGACCGAAAGGTCATGGTTTCGCCGAAATGTTTTCTGGATTGATTGTTAAGTGTTATGTTGATCAGGGTATTGCTTATGTTCGTTATTGATTATTGATTGTTGATTTGATTGATTACTCTCGGGTGAAGAGTGCCCCACTTGGTCAAAAGATTCATCGACCTAAGAGCGTCCAGATACAGGTAAATTATTAGGTACGGAACGCTCTATCATCCTTTACACACAGACGCTACATGGTCTCCGGCCTTATCCTTACCCTGTTAATACTATTCCCAGGTGTTTGCCCAAAACCGACCTATACTGCTGCGTTTCCGCTTCATCTCCATGAACAGGCTCCTTACGGGACCCGCTCTGCTCCTGCCGCTGATAGTTCCTCCTGCCCCGTAGAGCGACCCCAGACCCACCCGCTCTGCCTTCTGCACACGTAACATACTGGTCCTCAGCTTGGAGCTTAGCATCCTCTTCTGTTCCTGGGAATGTGTCCCGTGCCCACCCACTCTGCGGGTTATCTGCTTCCACTGTATTCACATGTATTACATTGCCTCCAGCTTTCCCTTAGTTGTTATTGGTAGAGCCCAGACACTGATTATGTCTTGTGTAATCTAGATACGCCGACCCTATCTGGGCTACAGCTTCTCCCATGCCCTCCCTCTTATTACTGCTCCCTCCGGAGCTCCAACCACCCTGGCACATTCCTGTCTCCTGTGTGTCCATTGTCTTGGAAAGGTCCCCAGCTTTGCCCTTGCGTACTGTCAGTACGGCCTAGCTCTTGTATCGATTTGAGACCTATTCTTTGTTGTGTCCTGCAGGCAGGCAGGGCACCGATGTGAGCGTGTAGCGCATAAATGATTACTCGGACACGAGTTTAAGATTTGGCCCACGTGGTCACAAGGGGCCCTGGCAGATCACTAGATAGGCTCGTCGTTGAGCCGTCCGTACATCACGCGGCTGCTACTGCCCCCTGAGACCACTCCTCACTTTATTTATACTCATGATCTTTAACCCCCAGAGCAAACCATTACACTGCAGGTCGGAGGTGTATTGCACCTCGAACATCGGGGGCTATTCAATTAAACTTAATTGGACTCGCCCTCCTCGTTACGGCCGGTGTCAGGTGGTCTGTTGCGTCACAGACCTAAGACACCACATTCCTCCAAAAAGATAACGAACAAACAAAACCAACAAGGCAACACAGGACAAATCAATCGTCCACTAGATGATCACGTAAATGGATGGACGGGCACGGATTACTGCGTAGATTGTATCTGGTGGCATCGGCCTGACCAAGTACCTGAACAGGATCCAGAGGGGTACTTGAGTCCCCCGCTGGCGCTGAACTGGATGATCCTTCGTGAGGTCCCGCGTGACCTGGAGGATTGCCACCATTCGTAGCTGGAAGCAACAAAGGATCGTCGTCCTGAGGGTCAAACAGGTCACCTGGATGTACCTCACCCGAGGGGTAGAATCGTTTAAACAGAGATACGTTCCTGGTGATAATTTCTTCTCCTCGCCGGGCCACCACAGCAGAACCTCTCCTGCGAACGATTACCCAGGGGTTGGGGCTATATATTGTGCAAAACTTACTGCCCGGAGAAGTGTTCTTTAGCAACACAGCATCACCCACTGTGAGATCAGATGGCGCCGACCGCCGGTGCATACTGGCGCGCTGGTTAGAAACAAATCGTCGTTCTTGAGCTTGATCAGGATTGAGAGCCGGAGGTATCCACGACGGGTGATGAGGTATCAAGTCAGTCGAGACTCTCCCAAATGCAACATGACTCAGAGATCGGTTGGTCGTGGAATGAGGGGTCTGCCGGTAGTTTCGCAGAAATGAGAAGATGGCATAGTCCATCGTTTGGTCGTTCGCATGAGCAAAGCGAATCACCTTGTTTAGTGTCCTCATGAACCTTTCAACCTCACCGTTGGTCTGAGGCCATCTCGGGGTGATCCTCCGATGCCGAGTACCAATGTTGGTTAGGTATTCTGACAGTTCACGACTTTGGAAAGGGGGACCGTTGTCCGTTTTGATCTCAGAAATCAGGCCATGGGTGGCCATGACCTTCTCTAGACCATCAATCACCACATCGGCCATCGGCCGTCAGTGAAGAGATAATCTCCACTTCAGGATACTTAGAAAAGTCATCAATTATGACCATGGTGTGGCACCCATCCGGCAGACTGCCAAAGTCAAGGCTCGCCGATATCCAGGGACCAATCGGAGCGGGCTCAGTCTCAATGGGTTCGGGCCTTGGCGATTCTCCTGTTGATTGGCACCAGACACAGGATCTCACCACTTTCTCCACTTGTTCGTCCATGAGAGAAAACCACACTTTTGAGCGCAAATGACTTTTAGTCTTGACCATACCCTGATGGCCATTGTGTGCCAGTTCTACAGCCGTGCCACTGAGAGACGATGGAAGAACCAATCTACTGCCTTGTAGCAAACATCCTCCATCATCTGTCGTGAGTTCGTCTCTCACATTAAACAAACTCCTGAGAATACGTTGTGAGTCAGAGTTCAGCAGAGGCAATTGCTTCATTAATGAGTGCCACTTGTTGTGTTGAACAGCCATCAGCACCTTTTGTAGACACTCATCCTTCATGGTGCCTTGGACAATGTTGGTCATTGACATGGGTAGTGGTCGGGACCGGTCTGCCACGTATCGGATGTACTCTTCCGTCTCTTGTGCGTCAGACATCTCCACATCTGAGGCTGCCCTGGGATGCCTCGACAAGTAGTCCGCGTGGTTTTCAGACCCCGGGTAATACTCTAGCCTACATCTGTAGTCTTGTAGCTGTAGCATCCATTTTTCTATTCTTGGAGGTGGCTTTGAAGCGGTGCCATTGAACAAAGGCAGGAGGGGCTTGTGATCAGTGGTCACGACAAAAGGACGGCCATAGACGTATATGTGATAATGTTTGCAACCCCAATGCACCGCGATTGCCTCCTTCTCTATTTGCGAGTATCGTTGCTCAGTTTCGGTGAGTGATCTGCTGGCATACGCGACTGGGGACCACATTCCCTCGGCTTGTTCCTGGAGCAGCACAGCGCCCAAACCCTTCGGTCCAGCTTCGACAACGATTTTTGTGTTCTTTTTCGGATCAAAGTACCTTAGAGTGGTCTCACTGGACAGCGCTTCTTTAATGGCTTCAAACGCAATTTGTTCATCCGACCCCCAGTTCCACGATTCAGAGGTTTTGGTTAATCTCCGAAGAGGTTGGGTAAGATTTGATAGATCTTTAATGAAACGGCCACAGAAATTGACCATCCCCAAGAAGCTCCTTACTTCTGTGACGCTATTGGGAGGTGGTGCAACTTTGATGTCATTCACCTTGGCCGGATCAGGTGCAACATCGCTCGCTGAAAAGGTGTATCCAAAAAACTGAATCCTGTCCTTCAAAAATTCACATTTGCGGCGGTGTAAGGTGAGCCCTGAGTCTCGAATGCGTTAAAGCACACCCTGAAGGCGAGAGTGATGTTCTGCGATTGTGGGTGCATGGATGAGGATGTCATCACTGACGTTGATGGTCCCCGGCAGATCAGCCAACAACTCCTGGATGACGTTTTGGAATACCTCAGCGGCGCTGGATATCCCAAAGCTCAGCCTCTTGTACATCCTCAGCCCGACATGTGTGGAGAACGTCGTGATGTAGCGGGAGTCTTTGTCTAGTACCAACTGGTGGTATCCTGATCGAAGATCAAGCTTGGAGAACCATCGCAACTGGCTGAGCTCTCCCAGAATGTCATCAATGGTGGGGGTTAGGTGCCTCTCTCTTTTGATGGCGGCATTAGGGAGGCGCATGTCCACGCATATGCGGACCACTCCGGGCTGCTTGGGTTTTCGCCCTACCACAATGGGTGACACCCACAGGGCAGGCCCGGACACCTTCTTGATAATGCTGGCTTTTTCGAGATGATCCAGCTCCTTTTCCACCTGTAGCCGAAGGTGGAAAGCCACTCACCGGTGGCGGAGAGCTACCGGCTGAACAGTTTCGTCGATGTGTAGTTTGACTTCACGGCCACGGAGGCACCCGATCCCTTCAAATACTTCTTTGTATCTGGCTAGCAGGTCCGCCACAGACTCTTGATGAATGCTGAACGCAAAAGTAACTATTCCCAATTCTTCTGCCGCTTTCCAGCCAAGCAGCATTCCTTGCCCTTCCTCCATTACATAGATGCTGGCCGGGATGGAATTAGAGCCATGAGTAATGCTAGTCTGGAACACCCCTAACAGGGCTAGGGGGGTGCTTTGTCCTTAGGCATAGACCTTCACTTTGGACTTGGTCAGGGTCGGGGCTTGCACCATTCAACGATGTTCCTCTGCTGCCAGGAGGTTAATTGACGCCCCTGTATCTACCACTGCAACAGTCTTGTGGGTGCCAATATGGACCTGTCACCTCGGCAGCTTCGCTTTCCTACTGTCAGCGTTCCTGACCGTGAATATGGCGTGGACCACATGCACGACGGTGTCGTCATAGTCCATGTCACTGCCATGTTCTGACTTGCTTGACGCTGTATTGATTGATGCGCTTCCTGGTCTTGTCTTTTTCAATCGGCATACTTTTGCAAAGTGGTTTATTTTTCCACAATTGGAGCACGTTTTTCCTCTCGGTGGGCACTCAGAAGGTTTATGTGAGACTCCCCCACAATATCCACATTGTCTCGCTTGCGGTCTGTTTGGCCTCGTCTTTTGTCTGGTTGCAGGTATCATGACTACATTGGCTGCTTCTTCCTTGATGGGACGCTGCAAGGCTGCCTCCATGTGGGATGCACGAGCCCTCGATAATTCCTTCGTTCTTCCCATCTGCAGGATATCCGGTAAGGATCTCCCAGACTCTTCCAGTATGCGTTCCCGGAGCTTCAAAGAGGCGCACCCTTGTATTATTTGTCCCCTAACCTCCTCAGTTTCATCATTGAACCTGCACGTACTCGCTAGGTCTCTGAGCCGCAGGTGGAAGGCATCCAGTGACTCCTCCGCATGCTGCCTGGCCTGCCGGAATATGAACCTTTCATAATCAGTGTTTGCCATGGGTTCGAAGGGCCTATTCAGTGCAGCAATGAGTGTAGTATGTGTTTTCGGAGCATCCTCAACTAGGTTCTTTGATATTTTGTAGATGTCCTTTCCCCCCAAGTGGAGTAACATGGCGCGCTTTTCGGCGTTTCCAACCTTCGTGGCTTTAAAGAAGAGAAACACTCTTTCTACCCACTCCTTCCATTTGGGGTCCTGCGCCGAGGGGGCACCTTCGACTATGAATGGCTCTACTGGCGGTATGGCAGACATGGTGGCCAGGCTAGCATGACAGCGGATAGACCCCAAAGTATTAATACCCTCCTTGGTGGCAGAGGAATTGTTCAGCGTATGTGCAGGGAGAATTCTAACCTGTGCAAAGTACGAGGGCCGGCCGGAACGGGGCGGCTCAGGGCATCAATCGTGTGGGGCCACCGAATCAGATAACAAGCTCACTGTAGTCACGAGGATGTCAGCTGCATCCACCTTCACCCTTCAATGCAGTCAGTCGGTAGTAGGCCGAGATTTGGGTTTCAGGCAAGGCTGAGATTTGGCGGCACTCCTGGGCCTCCCTTCGCCAGGGGGCAGCACTCTGCAGTCCAATTTCACTTCGGGACACAGGCGGCACACTTGCGCGGCACGAGCAGCCCAATTTCGCTTTGTGACACAGGCGGCACACTTGCGCGTCATGAGCACCACTGGAGGAGCGGTCGCCGTCAGAGGTGCAGTGTGCTCCCGACTGAAAAACTGAACCGCTTGTAGCATCTACGTGCGGCACGAGCACCACGTCAATTGTGGCCGCCACCCCACGTGGAGAGAGGTGAGCCACCTGCGTGCCCTCGCAGCGCGAGCACCGCCCGACTTGCGGCCTGCTGCAGGGCAGGAAAGATTACGGCGTCACTCCGCCCTCCTCGTCGCCAATGTTGTGTCCTGCAGGCAGGCAGGGCACCGATGTGAGCGTGTAGCGCATAAATGATTACTCGGACACGAGTTTAAGATTTGGCCCACGTGATCATAATGGGCCCCGGCAGATCACTAGATAGGCTCGTCGTTGAGCCGTCCGTACATCACGCGGCTGCTACTGCCCCCTGAGACCACGCCTCACTTTATTTATACTCATGATCTTTAACCCGCAGAGCAAACCATTACACTGCAGGTCGGAGGTGTATTGCACCTCAAACATCCGGGGCTATCCAATTAAACTTAATTGGACTCGCCCTCCTCGTTACGGCCGGTGTCTGGTGGTCTGTTGCATCACACACCTAAGACACCACATTCGTCTATCCTTGTGTGTCTTTTCTTGACTTTTAGACATACAACTTTGCAGAGTACTCCCATATGCAGTGGCGGCCCGTGACATTTGAAAGTGGTGGGGCGTAAAAGTTCAGCAAGATGTGAACTGTCGCAAGCAAGCATAGCAAGCAAGCCTGACACTCTTGCGGGAGGCTCCGGGGGTTATCCCCGTGAATTATTTTAAAATAGAGTGCTCAAATGGTGCATCTCTAAGTAAATTTGAGAAAGCAAGAAGGTTAATACAGCAGTAGTGAAATTGTAGTTATGACATCAATGAAGAGATTTCATATGATAAGGATGTTGGTAGCTACTTATTCAGTATAACTACAGAACTTAAAAACAGACCGAGATAACAATGCTGAGTACCTCACAGATTTGCTTACTTATTGATATACCTTAACAAGTGAAATCTACTGAGGAAATAGAAGTTATTGTGATTTGGCAGACTGGACACAACAAGACAGCAAAGAATAAACATTAAAAGGCAGTAGGGCAGCTTACAAGGCCCTGTAGGCCCTGTACGTCTCATTCAGGGGATGAAGAAATATGATATGGCCTGTTAACAAACTGTAAAAAACATCCTGCTTCTTCAGTTCCACTTTCCACTCTTTGTTAGCCCAGCACTTAAGTTTCAACCCTTGTTCTTTTCCCATAACACCCATGCTAACTTTGTCATGCAAATATTTACCCAGGTATCACATCAAAAAGGTTATCATCATGTAAAATAATATCCTCTAACCTGATGTTCTAAATGCACACACGCGATGGACATCTTAGGGATTTTGGGGAGCCCTGTTCAGAACAGTTTTGAATTTATAATCCAATTTCAGGTCTTTAATTTCCTCTTTGGCCAGGTCACAGAGTGCATAGGCGCACTCATCCAAATTCTAAATGTATTTACATCTAATATTAAGGGATAGTGACTTGTGTTGTCAATATCGTGATAAAGCAGTAGCTCACTAATATTTCTGCAAATAATCTCCGACACCCTCCCATTTCTCATATGTGAGGTCCTGCTTTGATCTAAAAAAAACTTTTTTATGGATGCTGCATGAAACATTAACACAGCACTACTCTGCAAAATGTCTGTAACAGACTCTTACACATCATCCATATTTAAAATAAATTAAAGAAAAACTGTATTTAAAACATTAGTTCAAGACATGTTCTAGGTCATTAGGGCAAGACTCTCTGCAGACCAGAGCTGGCACTATCAAGGGTCCACTTTACCCATGCGTTAAAAGCGTCTCTGACATACACCACTGAGGGGGTCATTCTGACCCTGGCGGCCGACCACGGGAGCACCGCCAACAGGCTGGCGGTGCTCCCACGAGCATTCTGACCGCGGCGGTTCAGCCGCGGTCAGAAGCGGAAAGTTGGCGGTCTCCCGCCGACTTCCTGCTGCTCGGGGGAATCCTCCATGGCGGCGGAGCGCGCTCCGCCACCATGGGGATTCTGACACCCCCTACCGCCATCCTGTTCCTGGCGGGTCTCCCGCCAGGAACAGGATGGCGGTAGTGGGTGCCGCGGGGCCCCTGGGGGCCCCTGCAGTGCCCATGCCAATGGCATGGGCACTGAAGGGGCCCCCCTAAGAGGGCCCCACTGTGTATTTCAGTGTCTGCAATGCAGACACTGAAATACGCGACGGGTGCAAACTGCACCCGTCGCACATACCCACTCCGCCGGCTCCATTCGGAGCCGGCTTCCTCGTGGGTTGGGGTTTCCCGCTGGGCTGGCGGGCGGCCTCCTGGCGGTCGCCCGCCAGCCCAGCGGGAAAGCCTGAATGGCCTCCGCGGTCTTTCGACCGCGGAGCGGCCATATGGCGGTTCCCGCGAGGCGGGCGGCCCGCCTTAATGAGAATCACCCCCTGAGTCCTTAAGTATACCAATGCATAGAAATTTGATTTTGTTTGGGATTTACAGCTCCTCTGGGGAGCAGCTTCACTCAATTCCTTACTCTCACAGCCACACGTGGTAAACCATCCACCACAATGGATATTTACATGCAGTCAATTTTTAAAGACACACTCTGTCCTGTCAATTTGCCAGGATTCAAAGGGAAGAGCAGGCAAGACTCCCAAAATCATCGTGCTTGTTATTTCATTTCAAATTACCAGATTTGGCTGGAGCCCGCAAAAGACACTACCTCCCGCAATAAACAATGACAAGCAGAGGTCGAACATGCGCGATCGCTCACGAGGCCAGGCCAGCCATAGTGACTGAAAAATGCTGAAACATCTCCCACTCTCATCCTGTGAGGGGAGCAACAAAACTGGCATCTTATTTTTTTCTGCTGGGTATTGCGACTGAACTTGCCGACCGCAGAGCCCTGCAAATAGGTTGCCTTTGGGGATAGAGGGCCTGGGGGCCATGACCTAGCAAGGCTGCAAATGTAGGTGGCACACAAAAACAATACTGCAAGTAAATATTTCCAGGCCAGGTGGCAAGTATCTGTACTAAATACCTGCACGGTAGGGGTATAACCTGCCAGGTCCGTGATTCCATGAAGACTGGCATTAGAGTTTGTTTACACAGTTTCTTTAACCATTATAATTAGTGTTTTCTATTGTTGTGACCCTTCATTTAAGCTTGGTCCATGTGTCGTTAAATTGTAATATTTCATTCTGATATGCCTTTGTGTGCTGTTCATTTTTCTGTGTCTTTCTCTACTGCTTGGTCTTGGTTTCACACCTGTTGTGACCGGAAGCAGGGTATAACAAAGAGACAGATGGCGTGTCACGCATGTGCGCGGGGTCCACGTGACCGCTGTAGTGCTGACATTTCCCACAGCCTATTAGACTCACCGTCTACCAATTGATTCTGGTCCACTGGACTCCTGATTACCTATCCACATTTATTAAACTGTATATATCGAGGTGCGGATGTATTTACGTATATAAGCCTGTATGTATGTAGTAATGTTCGTGCGGGTATGTGGGAATAATATATATGTATGTTGCGATATGTTTTACGAGAGTTTGGGCGCATCATGAATGTATGGGTATACTTGTGTCTACGTATAAGTGCAAATATATATATATATATATATATATATATATATATATTTGCATGCAAGTGTATTTGACATGCAGGTGTATGTTTTCTTGCTTGTGCATACGCACGTATATATGTAAGTGTACAATCTATTCATTCGTATGTGCATGCAGGCATTATTACATACATGTACATTTGAAATCCCGCCCCATGAAATCCTCTATAATGATCTCATGCAAGAGTGTCATTTGGTGCAGCTGCAGGGGTGCCAAGGTGCTAGTGACTAACCTGACCTTTGAACCTGATAGGACACGCATTTCCTTACCTGCAAGTTGAGGAAAGCGCCGACCTGCACTGAAGTGCTGCTAACGTTACACTACATTACGAGGCTTTCCGCTGAAGAACGTTAATGGGATTATGACCAACGAAAGGAAAAGCTTGTAGTACCCAGAGTGAAACTTGCAAGAGTAAAAGCACACATAGCGAGACTCTAACAGTTTCATAATGACTCATCGTAGAAGAAACTGTGAGCAGAAAAGAAAGGGAGAAAAAGCCGAGACAACCTGCGAAAACACATTCACAGTTGAGACATTTATGGCTATATTCACAAACCTCCATTCAGTCAATCCATCAAATGATCGATGCTAGAACTGGACTGTTTTTCTTGTGAAAAACTGATGGGAGTCTTCCCGCCTGCACACCGTTTCCCAGCTCGTCACAGGGTGAGGTCCCACCCACGTCCTCTGGCAATTTGGGAAAGGGTAGGGTGACAATGCTCTCCACTCCCTGATTGAGGCTAAGCACTTCAGGGCTTGAATAAAAAACGCCCGGGACTAACTTGGCCTCCACGTCCTCAGGGGGTGGAGACTAGGCCTTGATGCTGTGTCTTTGCTGACCTGATGACCTCACAGGCCTCAGGGCTGTGAGATTATGAGCCTGGCCAATAGACTCACTTTTGGCCTGCCTACACGGGAGAAGTTAAAGTGAGCACGTGATGTCATGTCACTTTACTTTCTCCGCAGTGTCGAGCAACAATAATGCTGGTGTTGGTGAGTGGGGGAGATAGTGCCCCTATTGGACTCCCTTTCTGATGCACTTTTGAGGCCTACTGCTTCTGGAGGGGCCATTATTCTCCCTCTTCTCCCACTTCTTTGTCATCTTTGGTGGTTTCATCTCCGTCATCTTCTTCCTGGCCTCCCCCTGATTACAATGAGGAAGTAGATTCTACTGTTGCAGAGGTGCTGCTGCATTCAAAATATCTTCAAAAAGCAGATCTTTTGGCCCTGTTCCGTTATCTGGAAGATAACTTGGTTATCCCTACGGAGGATGATGTTCCTGGTACTAGTACTGGTCTCTTTCAACAGTTTCATTCTCGCCCTCCTACTTCACTGGCGATTTACAAAGAGGTGTTAAATCTTTTCCTCTGGGAATGGAAGGATCCAGAAAATGCAGACTTCCGTAGGTTCTTTACCCGCCTTTATCCTTTTGCAAAGGGTGATGTTGAATTTCCCTTTTTCCTGAAGATTGACCCTCTTCTTTTTCATTTTGCTGGGAGGCCTTCTATTATGTAGAAAGACATTCCTATTTCTGACTTTGTGGACCGTCGTGTGGAGGCCTCTTTGAAGAAGTGTTTTTCGAGACAGAATCTAGCTCTTAGGATGGCTATTTATGCCTCTTAATCCTCGGTGAAGGACTTCCATTCTCTGACTATGTCTCTCCAGGAAGGCATTGAATGTGCCTCCTCGTTTGCTTATATAGAGACGCAGGCCTAGTTTTTGGCAGATGTGTCTCATGATGTCTTGAAGGCCTGTGATTCGAACATGGCTACTTCAGTTGCAGCACTCCATCACTTGTATCTTTGTGACTGGAAGGTTGATTCTGCTCGTAAGTCTAGTTTGTTACACATGCCCTTCACTGGCACACTGGCAGCCGCCTGATTGGTGATGATTTGGAACCTATGCTTCAAAAAGCCTTCAAAAATCAGAAGCATGCCCAACTGTTTCATTCTCAACCTCGGAGTGAGCTTTCCAAGAAGTCTCCTTCTAAGAAATATTCTCATGGTTTTTCAGGGGGCGCTTCCGCTCCAAGTCTAAGCGATCCTCTTCGTTTCCTGCTAGCCCTTTCACCAAGTCTCAGCCTTTGCAGCAGCCTAAGCCTAGTCAGCGCTTCTGACTATTCCTCCCTGCCAGTGAGCGGTCGTCTGGCAGCCTTTCTTCCTACTTGGCAATGTCATGTTTCTGACGCTTGGGTGTTAAACATCATTTCCAAAGGCTACTCCATGGACTTTGAAAACATTACACCTCCTTAAGGTACTGTGGAGTCCCTAACCGGCGCTCCTGGCCTTCCAGCTCTGCTTCTGGCAATTGCAGCTCTTGTCGAAAAACATGCTGTGGTTCCTGTCCTGCTGGGGCATCAAGGGATGGGGTTTTACACCCCAGTTTTCTTGGTGCCAAAGCCTGCTGGAAAGGTTCGCCTCATCTTCAATCTCAAACTCCTTTCTGCAAAACCCAATATTCATGATGGAGACATTGCAACACATTATCCCGCTGATTTGTCCAGGCAAATGGCTTGCCTTCTTGGGCTTGAGGGATGCGTATCTGCACATTCCAATAGCTACTCCCCATCAACAGTTTCTCAGGTTTTGTGTGAACGGGATCCATTTGCAGTTTCAGGTCCTTCCCTATGGCCTGGCTACCTCTCCCATTGTGTTCACCAAGGTTATTCCCCTCCTGGTGGCTCATCTTCATGGGCTTGGGGTGATGGTTCATCCATATCTGGACAATTGGCTTCTGCATCATCCCTGTCTGTCAGTGCTTGAGTCACAGATTTCACCGGTCTGCGAGATTCTGGAGAACTTTGGCCTCCTTGTGAATTGGGACAAGTTCCATCTGACCCCTTCTCAGGATCTTCAGTTCATCGGGGCTCATTTACAGACGCTCATGAGCACAGTCAGTCTTCCAGGGGACCGTACCCAAGTGCTGTGCTACCTTCTGTGTTCTCTGGACCAGAAGAGGATAGCAATGGTTCGGGAGTCGCTTTGTCTTCAAGGTCATATGCTATGTAGTCTTGGCTTTTGACGCAATTGCTGCTCTGGAGTGTGCCTTTATGTTTGCTTGCTTCAGGTTGTTTTCTCTTTTTTTTCCAGGCATCCTGCGCCTTTGTTGTCCCTTGGGCTTGTCTACACCTGTTACGACTCTGTCATCCCATTTCCAGGGGGCGCTGTAAGGGGACTGTCAGAAGCCTGGGAATCACCTTGAACACCTATCTAGAGTCCCTTGCTGACTCCTGTTTGTTTCTCTTTTCTCCATGGTACACTTGTGTAGGACTACATTTGCTTCTTGGGACTGCAAATCCCAGAATGCACAGCTTGGTAGTCAGGAAAACCCGGATTCTGTTTCCCATTGTCTTCTATGGGAGAAGTCCAGTTGCTCCTTTTCACTGGATCCTCTCCTCCAGGACTTGCAAGTGTCCGAAACTACACACACCTGTGACCTCTCCTGTGCAGCCCAGCTTGGAACTGCTTATAAGCAGCCATTTCCTCAAGCTCCCCGTCGTGCATTGGACTTCGATTCCTTTGTGTTACAGACCCTTTGTCTGATGGTGTTCCAGTTTTGTTCCTGTTCTGTTCCAGCTTGATCCTGTTTCCTGTTTCTCTGCCCTGCTCCTGATTGCTCCAGCCAGAGTCTGCTCCCTATCTCTTAGGCTTGTACCTGTTTGTTTCTTTCAGAGCCTGCTCCCTGTTTCTCTGCCCTGCTCCTGCCTTGTTTCAGCCTGAACCTGCTCTCTGTTTCCCAGTCCTGTTTACTACTCATTCCTACTCCCTGTATTCCAGTCCTGTCCTTGCCTGTTCCAGCCAGAGCCTGCTCTCAGTTTCCCAGTCCTATCTCTGTTCCAGCCAGAAGTTTGCACCCTGTTTTCAAGTCCTAGTCCTGCCTTTACTTCAGCCTGAGCCTGTTCCCAGTTCTTGCCTCTGCCTCTTTGTTTGTTCCCTTCTGTTTCTGTTTCTTCTTGGTTCTTTGTGTCTGGTAAGTGTTCTATCAGTCTTCACCAGTGTATAAGTGTCCTCCTTTGTACTGGGGTTGGCTCCTGGTTTCCAGGAGGCAATTCCAGCCCCCATCCTTGTCTAGTGTTATACGCTGTCTTTCGTGCCTAACAGTGACATTGTGCTATTGCTGTTTTCTCAGGAATCGCCACTGTGTTTTCAGCTGGACCCACAAGAGCGTGTCCTGTGTATGTAAGTACTATCCTTGTTTGTGCTCTAGGGTCCAGAGACAGAATCACTTCTGCTGCCTCCTTTCTATGGGGCTTGCGGGGTGACTATCTGTAAGAGCAAACTGCACAGAGGCATTGAGATTCCCTGTCACTGTGGGAGGTTCTGCGCCTTACTCTGTGTACAACCCCAGCGTGTTTGTCCACTAGTAATCCGTTTCTATTTGTTCACACAAGGGTTGCTCTGCTTTTACTTTCCTGTTTCCTGTGTCTGTCCATAGCTGTCCTTTCCGTGTATGCCTTTAGCTGCTCTTCTGCCCCAGTACACTACCTCTTTAGGGTATTCGGTGACCTCAAGGGGTGTCCCAACCAGAGTCCTGCTCAGACCCGTCCGAAACCGTGACAACACCTGGGTCTGCTGGTGCGGCATCTGAGGTCTCATTGGTCCCCGCATTTTCAGTCCTTGGACTCTCTGGTTCTTGTGGGTCCCCGAGTTTGGCACCTGCTCCAATGGTGACTCAGTCCCGCAAATTTGTTCTGGGGCTTTCCTATGCTTGCCCCCCCCCTCCAAATGTGATCACTACTGATGCCAGCAGGCTAGGGTGGGGTGCCACTTTGGATGATCAGTCAGTTCGGGGACAATGGTTGCCTTGCGAGAGAAGGCTCTTGTCGAATTGAAGGGATCTGAAAGCAGTGTTTCCGTCTCTGTTGCATTTGTTTCCAGTGATCAAAGACCGGGTGGTGCTTGCCTGGACGGGCAACACTGATGCCACGTCTTACATCAACAAGCAGTCAGGCATGGGGTCCCCCTCCTTGGCCTTGCTGGTGTTTCAACTGGGGTGTTGGATGGAGTCCCATCTTCTTTCTATGTCGGCAGCCTATATTCGTGGAAAGGACAATGTTTTAGCCGACAGGCTCAGCAGGGTTTTTCCTTCATCCCTCGATTTTTGTCTGGCATCTTCCGTTTTCACTCCTCTTTGCCACAGGTTCAGCACTCCTGAGGTGGCTCTGTTTGCTTCGGGGGACAATTGCCTTCTGTCTCATTTCTTCCCAAAATCCCCAGAACCAGGGTCTTTGAGGGTGGATGCTCTGTTTCTTCCAGGGCCTCCGGTTCTTCTGTATGCCTTCCCGCCATTTCCTATTCTGTCCAAACTGTTGGCCAGACTGCAGAGGGAGCCAGCATGTCTCATTCTGGTGGCCCCTTCTTGGCCTTGGGTGGGGCAGTTTCCTCTGTTGAGACTTATGGCAGTGGCAACGGAGTGGGTTCTTCCTTTCCATCCCTGTCCCCTCCAAACCCCTTTCCTCACAGTTGCCACTTGTCGGAAGCTGCGTCTGATGGCTTGGCTCTTGAGAGGAGGGGTTTAAGGGTGCAGTGTCTTTCCTCTTCAATGTCTGCTTCCATTTAGCACTCCCGTAAAGGGTCTACTCGGAAGGCATATGCTCACCATTGGTCCTCCTTTGTTCAGTGGTGTGTGTCTATGGAGTTGGATCCTGTTTTTGTCCCACCTCCGGTGTTTTTTAATTCCTACAAGACGGGTTTCAAAAAGGTCTGGTGGTTATTACCTTGAAGGTATAGTGGGCTGGTATTGGGACCATTTGTTCTCCTTTTGCTGTGCCTGAATTGCTGCCCTTAGGTTTCCTCCTTCTCAAACGCTTTTCCCTATTGAGGCCCCGGGTTCGTCCTGTGGTTCCTGCTTGGAATCTGCCTCTCATCCTTCGGGCTCTTCAGGCTGCTCCTTTTGAGCCCCTAGAGGTGGTGGGGTTAAAATTCCTTTCTTATATGGTTTGTTGCTTGGTGGCTATCACCTCAGCTCGGCGTTTGGGGGAAATTACCTCTTTGTCTATCATGCATCCATACTTACAGTTGTTCTCTGATAGGCTGGTTTTGAGGTTGGGTCCGGGCGTCCTGCCTAACATAGTTTCAGCTTTCCACCAGCATCAGGATATTACGCTGCCTTCTTTTTTCCCCAGAGCCTGCTACTCCTGAGGAGGAATCTTTGCATACTCTAGATGTGGTGATGGCTGTCTCTAATTATCTCACATGCACTAGGAATTTCCACCTCTGTGAAAGCCTTTTTGTGAACTTCAGGGTCTTTCACCAGGGTCTCAAGACTTCTACCACGACCTTGAGTCACTGGATTCACTTGTTGATTTCGCTGGCCTATGTTTCTCAAAATGTTGCTATGCCTGGGGTGGATGTGTCCAGGGCCGTTCCACCAGAAGAATGGCGGCTTCTTGGGCTGAAGCACAAGGTGTTTCTATTCCGGACATCTGCCAGGCAGCCACTTGGGCGACTCCCTCTATCTTTGTTTCCCATTACAGGTTGGATGTGTGTGATTCCGTGGACTTCGGCTCCTGGGTTTGGGCGGCTGGAGTTCCATGATGACTTTGACTCTTCTGTTTGCTGCACTGCTATTTGCAACAAAATACATTATGCATTTTCAAGTGTTTGGGGCCCGTTCTTTTTCTAGGGGAATCAGGTTGTTGTTCTGCTTTGGTATATCCTCAATTAGTCAGGATTGGGATAATAAATGGGGTTGAGGAGGTAATGAATTCATCACTTACCGGTAATTCTCATTACTCCGAATACCTTGTTTCTCGTCCCAATCCTTACATCCCTCCCTCCCAGTTCCTTCCCCGATTTCAACCTGCTTCCTTTTTTATTCAGTTGCTTGAGGATATTCAGGTTGTTTTCTGAGCTCCTTGCCCTTATATTGGTATATGGTAATTGGAGGATAGGAGATGGGAGAGGAGGAGTTTCAGGGGAACTTTTTTGATTGTACCTGGCTAGTGCACGTGGGCCTGCGTAGAGGCAAAATACTAATTTTGTTAGGTTTGGGGCGGGAAATAGGGTAATCAGAGTAAGGAGAATTATCGGTCAGTAATGAATTCATACCATTCCATGCAGCATAACTAAAGAAGAATTGACAAAGTCAATAAATCTCACATAGATCTATTTTCCTAACTGCTTGTTGGTCCACTTTGTAAGCCAAAACGCAAACACACACAGGCACAATATTATGTGTGCAAAAAAACACAGTACTTCTTGAAGTAATTTCAGGGCCATTATTGTGCATGTGTATATTGTGCATGGATATTATAGTGAACAAATACTAAACTACAGGTCTGCATAAGCATTATGTTTATTTTGTTTTATGGCTTGAACAAGACATATGTAACACCAGTGAGAAATCTAGACAAGTCAACACTTAATTCAGATTGTGTAGAAGAATTGTCTCAACACTGAAAAATTTAATCATCCCACAATTAATAACATTTCAGAGAGATAGGAGAGGATGGCAGCGAAAGCAGGGAGTGGCAGTAAGTTTTCAGTTTTGCTTTGAAGAGTGTAAGGCTGAGGAGTTGCACAGGCTGCATTTGTCTGCCTACTCAGCTCTTGCATTTGGTTCTGAGTGCTTCCCGGAGGATGGTATGGGCACAGCAGAGTGATAGACATGGCTAATAATGCTGGACCTTATCTTGTATATGAATGTATTAAGTGCCATCAAGTTATCAAGGTTAAGAATAAAGGATCTGCCTCCATAGGAGGCCAGTGAAAACAATGTCTTAGTTGGGTGGTAACAGACTTTGGCCCTCATTACAAGTTTGGCGGGGTCAGAGGCCGCCCGCCAAACTTGCACCGCCATCTGACCACCAGTGCGGCCAGAACACAGCCATCATTATTACAGCAAGAAACAGGGCCTTAACATTGATGCCAGCTCATAATCGAGCCGGCGGCAATGTGGTGATGCGGCAGGTGCAGCAGCACCCGCCGCGCTTTCCACTGCCCGTAATTTAGGCAGTGGAAAGCATGATGGGCCTGACTACAGGGGCCCCTGTACTGCCCATGCCAAGTGCATGGGCAGTGCAGGGGCCCCCAGGGGGCACCTGATGCCCCCATTCCACCCTCCTTTTCATGGCAGTCCAATCACTATGAAAAGGCTGGCAGACTGGGGAGTCGTAATCCCCAGAGCGGCACTGCATGCAGCGCCACCCTGGTGGATTACAACCGATGTGACCGCCAGGCTGTCGACTGGCAGCAACCTGGCGGTGTTAGCCGTCGGACGGTGTCGCTCTGCCACGGTCGTAATGTGGCAGTCGGACTGCCATGACTGCGGCAGTCCGACCGCCACTGCGAGTCTGGCGGTCTTAAGACTGCCAGACTCGTAATGAGAGCCTTTGTCTTTATGGACCGAATATGTGCCTCACAGATAAACTTCATACGACAGAAAGCGAAAGAAATGACATGAGGAAAAAACAACCCTGTGTGTCATTTAGCATAGTGGGATAAAATGGGGCTATGGGGTTTGCACCATTTTTTATATAGGAATGCCTACGTTGTATCTCATTGATGCAAGGTAGGCTCACTCATTTAAAAAATGGTGCAAACTCCAATATTTTGACATTAGACGTGTCTCACGTCAAAATATGAAGATAGTTATGCGCCGAATTTGCATAAAACAAATTGACGCAAATGGAGTATAAATATACCACTTAGGTGGTCATTCCAACCCTGGCGGACGGTGTTAAAGCGGCGGTAAGACCGCCAACAGGCCGGCGGTAAAAAATTTGGAATTACGACTGTGGTGGAAACTGCCAACAAAGACAGCCACTTTAACACTCCGACCACCAAGGCGGTACAGACAAACAGGTTGGCGGTCACCGCCAACAGACAGGCGGAAGACAAAGTACCGCCCACAGTATCACAACCTACCAATCCGCCACCTTTTCCGGGGCGGATTCACCGTGGACAAAAACATGGCAGAAACAGGACTTCGAAGGGAAAACGCTCACCTCTACACACCCCACGAGGAATCCGGACGCCATGGAACCCGAGCTGCACATCCTGCCAGCCCTCATCTTCTTGCTCCTCTACCAGGAGCACGAACACCGGCGGCGAAGAGAACGCTGAGTACTGCACCTACGACACAGGGGAGGTGGGAGGGAAAAAACAGGGACACCCACACACGCAACACCCCCACCCCCACCCTCACCCACTACAACACACACACTAATACATATTTATACATTATAGTTACACCTCCCAACCCCCCCGGAAGAATGCAAAGACAAAAGGAAATTAGTGTAACCATTGTAATATATTAAAATCAAGTACGCAAAAATATATATATACACCATAAACAAAATATACACCAAGCTTAGTAGTCCAGGTAGTGCTCCAATGAAGTCCGTGGAACACTGGGCCCACACGGTATGGGCGAGACCCTCACATGATCCGCAACCATGACGGAGAGAACACTGCAGGGGCATCAGAGAGCAAGAAAACAGGCACCTCAGGGGGAGGGAAAAGGGGGGGCACCTCAGCCGGTTGAGTGCATGACGCCAAATCCACGAGAGGGCCACATGCCCACTGTTCAATCCTGGGGAGTGCAAAGCCACAGTCTCTCAAGTCTATACAGTGGGTGGGTTGCCCACTGTTCCATCCTGGGGAGTGCAATGCCACAGTCTCTCAAGTCTATACAGTGGGTGGTTTGCCCACTGTTCAATCCTGGGGAGTGCAAAGCCACAGTCTCCCAAGTCTATACAGTGGGTGGGTTGCCCACTGTTCCATCCTGGGGAGTGCGAAGCCACAGTCCCTCAAGTGGATGACAGTCTCCACTGGTTCTGGAGGGGGCATGGTGCCCAGAGTGCTTCATCCTGCTAAGGACAGAGGTAGTGGATGTATCTCTCCACTGGTTCTAGAGGGGGCTCTGTGCCCAGAGTGCTTCATCCTGCTTGTGACCGACTCAGTAGCGTCAGTGCCCTTGGCGCTCATGGGCCAGCGGTGCTTGTGGCGGCGGTGCCCTGTTCAGCGGTGCTTATAGCAGCGGTGCACTGTTCAGCGGTGCTTGAGGTGGCGGTGCCCTGTTCAGCGGTCCTTGAGGTGGCGGTGCCCTGTTCAGCGGTGCTTGAGGCGGCGAGCTCCTTTGCAGTGACTCAGCTGCTGGCGGTCCTCTCTGTTCCAGCGGGGCTTGTGCTGGCGGTCCTCGATGTCCCAGCGGGGCTCGTGCTGGCGGTCCTCTTGAGCCCAGCGGGGCTTGTGCTGGCGGTCCTCTCTAGCCCAGCACGGCTTGTGCTGGCGGTCCTCTCTAGCCCAGCGGGGCTGGTGCTGGCGGTCCTCTCTAGCCCAGTTGGGCTTGTGCTGGCGGTGGCCTCCTGGGCAGCAGGGCAGGTGCTGGCGGTGGCCTCCTGGGCAGCGGGGATGATGGCAGTGGCCTCCTGGGCAGCGGGGATGATGGCAGTCTCCTCCGCCGTGCTGCTGTTCCCAGACTTGCCATGTTTATTGTGGCCCTTCCCCACCTTGGAAGATGTCGCAGCTGACTCCACACTCCCACCGGGACCCCTGGGAGCGGCTTTGGTGACTGGAGTCTTCCCCCTCTCCTGCCGGGCACTGGCCAACTTTTGATGCTTGACAGATAGGGGACTGTCCATGCTGTGGCTCCGTGCCACACTAGCTGCCCTGGTGGACGGTGCAATCCAGATTCCGGTGACTACAGGCACCACTGGTCCCAGAGATGTTGTGGCTGAGGTGCTAGGTTGGGACCTGGAGAGTCGGGCCCTAGGAGACAGACGGGGTGGGAGAGGTGTGGGAAAGAGGTCAAGGTTGGACAGGAAAAGTTCTTGGGAGACACTGGGACGGGTAACTGGAGGGGGTTTGGGAGTGGAGGAAGAGGTTGTGGTTGTAGGAGGTGTTCGTTTGGTGACTTTGGGTGTAGGTGCATGCGCTGGAGGCTGTCGTAAGGTGGATGGCTGTTGGGTGGGTGTGTGCCTGCGTTTGTGTATCTTGGGAGGTGGCGTCACAGACAAACTGGGAGAGGACACAGGGGACGTGTGAATGGTAGTGAGGGTGGTGACTGCATGTGAGCGGGGTGTGGTGGTGTGTGAGCTGGTGATGGCAGTAGTGGCTGTAGATGTAGTGCATGCAGGTGTGAGTGTAGAAGAGACTGGGAGGGAGGAGGGAGACGAGGAGGAGGGGGACACAGTGGAGGCAGTGGATGTTGGTGTGTCTGCATGTGTGTGATGCTTGCGTGAGTGCCTGTAGGATGTGTGGTGCTTATGTTTGCCTGAGCTTCCCTTGTGTGTTGACGTGTGTGCATGCTGGTCTGAAGGTGTGCTTGGGATAGGCTGGGGTACAGGGGATTGGGTCTGGGTGGAGGAAGTTGGAGGGGGAGGCTAGAGACAGGGACAATGGCTGCCATCAGTGCTGAGGCCAGAGTCTGAAAAGCTCGCTGAAGGGCCGCCTGACCAGAATGAATGCCCTCCAGGAATGCATTGGTTTGTTGCAACTGCCTTTCGACACCCTGGATGGCATTCAAAATGGTAGACTGCCCAACAGTGAGGGACCTGAGGAGGTCAATGGTCTCCTCACTGAGGGCAGCAGAGGTGACTGAGGCAGGGCCTGAGGTGCCTGGGGCAAAGGTGATGCCCACCCTCCTGGGTGAGCGGGCATGGGGCAAAGGCTGAGGGGCTGCTGGGAGGGCGGTGCTGGTAGGGGGGTGGCAGCTGTACCTGTAGATGCAGGGGGCACAGTTGTTGCCGCCACCACAAGGGAGCTACCATCAGAGGATGAGTCTGTGTCGCTGGTGTCAGCTCCTGTCCCCGCTGTGGAGCTCCGATCGCCCTCCGTCCCACTGGTGAACTCCGAATCCGTTGTCTCGCCCTCCATGGCCATGTGGGATGCAGCTCCCTTGTGCTCCGGTGCCACTGCTCCTCCGCCTGATGATGCTAATGCACACAAGAACAGGGAGACCACAAAAAGGGGGGGAACGACAGAAGAAAGACATGTTCAGTGCATGCATTACCGCTACCGTTGGCGGACACGACAGACACAGAAGCTGCACTACGCCACGCTCTTGGGCTCCACTGTTCAATCCCTTGGAAATGGCCTACAAGGCTATGGACGACATCTGCACACATGGATGACACAGGGGCATGACTAGGTGTACTTGGCACTCTACAGAGGTGGGGTGGGGTGCCACATGGCCTGCCTTACGGAGGGACCTTGCCTACTAAACTCGCCCTGGCCTAGGGAAACCCACAGCCCACCTCCACTGCGCGCAAAATCAGCAGGATGAGAGTGTACTCACCCCCTTGTGGCTGCTGTGATGCCCTCAAGCGCCCATCCAACTCCGGGTACGCCACCGCCAGGATCCTGAACATCAGGGGGGTCATGGTGCGACGGGCATCCCTCCCACATTGGGAGGCCATCCCCAGCTGAGCCTCCGCCGTCTTCTTGCTCCAGCGGCAAATGTCCTCCCATCTTTTCCAGCAGTGGGTGCTCCGTCTGTGGTAGACCCCCAGGATCCGGACATCCTTGGCGATGACACGCCAAATATCTTTTTTCTGATGGGCGCTGACCAACATGAATTGTCAGGGGGAAGAGAAACTTATTACCAACTGCACCGTCACAGTCATTGGCCCCCATCCCTACCCTTGCGATGTGGCACATGCACTCACCGTCGTTTCATGCACGCCGCAATCTCCCCCCGCATCTTACATCCACCTCACTCCACACAGGCATAGCCCATACAGCATGCTCCCAGTGTACTTACCTGTTTGTCTGGAGGACCGTAGAGTAGCGTGTACTGGGGGAGGACCCCGTCCACGAGTTTCTCAAACTCCTCCGATGTGAAGGCAGGGGCCCTTTCCCCAGACACTCAAGCCATTGTCTCTGCCAGACCGAGGTCACAGCAGCACTTAAAGTGCAGGTGCTCTCCTGTCGAAGATCAGGTATTGAGTGATTGAACAGATAGAAAATGGCGGTCACGTCCGCAGCGGTGCGTACCGTCACCACCGGTGTACATCGTCATTGGCTCCTGGGACCCATAGGGTCCAATGTTAACCAATGCTGCATTGCACTGCGGTCTTCGACCGCCTACCGCGACGGTGTACAACGCCAGCGCAGTCACCTCACATGCCATTGTCCCACTTTACAGGTCAGGCAGCTGCCATTTCAGGGGCCCACATGGCTTAATTTTTAACTGCGTCACACATACCTAGGCGTAGACTCAACACACATACAGGCCACTTTTCGGATTCTGTGTAAGCTGTGTGTACGTACCTCTGAGTTGGTTGACTCTGTGCTCGCTTTTGTCCTTCATAGGCACCGTCTGCTGGGACATGTGAGGAGATGGCGGCATCCTCCGGTGTACAGACCGCTAGTGGACCTGTCGACAATGGAGGAAAGACACGCGATCATCACATACAAGCTTGACCGTGACACAATCCAGGAACTGTGTACCCAGCTGGAGCCAGACCTGATGTCAGCTATCCGCCATCCACAGGAATCCCCCCTCAAGTGCAGGCGCTGTCAGTGCTCCATTTCCTTGCAAGTGGGTAATTTCAAACAACAGAGGCCATAGCATCAGGGATGTCCCAGCCTATGTTTTCCAATGTGTTGTCCAGAGTGTTGTCTGCCCTGCTGAAACACATGCGGAGCTACATCGTTTTCCCTCAGGTGGAGGATTTGCCTACAGTGAAAGGTGATTTCTATACCCTGGGACATATCCCCAACATCATAGGTGCCATTGATGGGACACATGTGGCTTTGGTACCCCCCCGCAGGAGTGAACAGGTGTACAGAAACCGGAAGAGTTATCATTCCATAAATGTGCTGATGGTGTGTTTGGCAGACCAGTACATCTCCCATGTGATTGTCAAGTTCCCTGGCTCAGTGCATGACACCTACATCCTGCGGAATAGCAGCATCCCTTATGTGATGGGTCAATACCAGAGGCACCATGTGTGGCTATTAGGTGAGCAACTGGAAGCAAGATAGTGGGAATAATTGTCTGGGTCTGGGGTTATCCCTACAGGTTAGTGTGTGTCTAACAGTTGTCCCTCGCCATTTGCAGGTGACTCTGGTTACCCCAACCTGTCATGGCTACTGACCCCAGCGAGGAATCCCAGGACAAGGGCAGAGGAACGCTACAATGAGGCCCATGGGCGAACACGGCGGATAATAGAGCGGACCTTCGGGCTCCTGAAGGCCAGGTTCAGGTGCCTCCATATGACAGGTGGATCCACCCGGACGATTTCCTCCACCATGACCCTGAGATCCTCTTCTGAGAACCTGGAGTGTCTTTGCCGTGCCATGGGGTGGTGTGGGTGATGTGTGGGGTGGTGTGGGTGGTGATAAGTGTGCTGATATGTAGCGGTGTGTTGTGTGAGGTGCATGGAAGTTATGTGGGTGATGGTCTGGTGTGCCTGTGGATGCTTGGTAGTAGTTTGTAGTGTCTCTCTCTGGCCTTCTTTCGGTGTTTTTGTCATAGGGGTTTGTGGGTGATGTGGGTGTGTGTTTTATATTGTATTGGATGTGTGGGAGTGGTGTGTGTATGTGTATCAGGTGTGTGTATTTTGAATTGTCCAATGTAGCTGTGTTTTGTAAAAGTGTGTGTATTTTGAGCGCAGCGGTGTGTACCGCCAATGGAATACCGCGGTTGAAAGACCGCCGCGTGGATTCATGTGTTGTGATAGTGTGGGCGTATTTCTGTTGGCGTGATGGTGGAGGTTTTGTTATCGCCAGTTTATCACTGACCTTTGGTGTGGCGGACTTGTGTGGGTGTCTGAATTTTGGCGAATTCCGTGCTGTGGGTCATAATAGCTGTGGCAGATTTCCGCAGCCGCGGCGGTGTGTTGGCGGTCTTCTGCACGGCAGTAAGCGGCTTTTACCGCCAATGTTGTAATGAGGGCCTTAGTCTTTTAAGTACCAATCTACCCATTCAGGTGAGCCTATTATTTGCTCCTGGGAGGCATTTCACACCTTTTTCATCCGATTCAGGGCTAATTAGTGGCTGGGAGAAGCTGGAGAGCCAATGCAAACTAGCCCCCAGAAACCTTAGGCAGGGAAAAGCTAACTTTCTAAAAGTTACTTTTAATTAGTGTTTATTAAAAATCCGACTTCACAACTAAATTTGAATTTGATAACGATTAAAAATAGTTGTTTCGTTATTTCTATAGCAGGTCCCATTGAAAGGATACAGCATTAGTGTTGACTGGGGTGAAGATGGTAGTCTGCCACAAGGGTTTGGAAATTTAGTAGCTCACTGTTCAGAAACAAAGTCCCCAATTTTAAGACACCTGAAACATGCCACTGATGGAATTGCTCTGAGCACAGCCATCCTGTGCGAGTGGGAAGGCTTAGCAAACGTAGTGCAGGAGTATAGGGTTTCTTAGTGTCAGTGAGTTTACAGGTTCTGGCAAGGTAAGAGAAAACCGTGCATGATAACCACGGATGGTGATCCGTAGAATGGTCAGTAGGAAACAATGAGCAGTGCATTAAGCCTTCCTTAAAAGTCTTTACTGGTAAACCCCATCTCATGCAGGGAGGTGGGCAGAAAGCCAGTGAGCCACCCATTGGACCTGTGCAGCTGAATAATAGCATTCTAAGTCCAGAAGACCTAATCCACCCGCATTTACAGTTAGCTTTAGAGTGAAAAAAGGCTCCCGATGGCGCCATAGTGACCAAATCAGACGTGTGGCTTATCTGAAGAAGGAATGAAGGACGAGCAGGGGAAGGTTTGCAAAATAATACTATCATTGGGGTAGCACACCATCTTCACTAGTGCCACGTGGCCTTTACAGAAAGCAGAAGAGAAGACCAAAAAGCAAACTGGGCTTGGAGGGACCATTCACTCTGCCGAGATTTTCATCCTGGAAATCAGTGTAAGAATGGTAGATATTAATCCCTAGGTATCAAAAGATAACTAGTTCCCAGTTCAATCTGAGATCTAATTGTATATGAAGGCGAAAACAGTGCCATATGTTAAAGAAACACTAATTAAAATTTAACATTTGTAAATTTTGTTTGTGCAATTTACATCCCAAATATTTTGAAGATTCTATGTGTACTTGACACTTAGGGATAACCCAGATCTCTAGTTTGGCTTTTGCTCAATTTTAAAACCATAGAAAGACATGGACAATTGCCTTGCACAACCTTGCAAGGGGTCTGGCCCCTGCTCACCCTTTAAAAGCACTAACAGCGGACCATTGCACCAGAAGAGTTTGCCAAGGTGGATGGGTGTTGCTTGTTCAACCACTTGACAGTGCCCCTTCTGTTTCGCTCCTGTGTGTAGAGACAACTCCCCAGGTACCCAATACCTTCGAATATTCTTGGTGGACCCATCTTGTCTGATTTTAGGAATTGTCCCACCTTATTCTTCTCTTCTTTATTTCTCCAGTTTTTAGCAACAACCCTTTTAATTACTTGCTGTGGATCTCCCGTTTGATCTCAATTTCATCCTCCTCTTTTATTATCTTTGATTGGTAGTCCGGGCTCCCATTTCTGAGATAAATGTAGAGTCCCATTCATATACTCTAGTGCAGTGAGACTACAGACAAGTTATGGGTACATCACATCCTGACATTAGGTGTGAGACTGCCGCCCACACCATCTGCCCTGCATCTTTTAAAAAAAAATGAGGTTGAAAGTCCATGGGCAGTTGGGGTAAGCCAGATGTTTTTGTTCAATTTGTTTAAACTAGCATAAGGTTAATTACCTTAATCATCCCAAACTGTTTGCCAGGGGTTTTAAAATGTTCAGAAACATAATCAAAATTTTGCTGTTACTTTCTCTTCAGGAAAGATGGGGTAGATTTGGGTAGGGGTGATGGCCTTGCCGCAGTACTGAAGGGCATTAATTTACTACTGAACAAGGACGTAATGTGACACCTGAATGAAGCATACCAGGAGGCAATCACAAAAGGTCCACAGTGAATAAATAGTGCTATGTTAAAAAAGAGTAAATAAATGCACTGACATCATAGTGAGGCATAGCCTCTCTGCGTGTCTGTAAAACTGACGTTTGTTCTTGAATTTTTGTCCTGAATTTTGACCCTTTGTCTTGAATTTTTGTCCTGAATTTTGACCCTTTGTCCTGAATTTTCTACAGTCCTGTCCAGAATTTGCCTCAATGCCAGGTGGTCACCCTAATGTCAAGGAGCACACGTGACAGAACACATACAGCCGGCAACCGGTTCTCAAGGAACACAAATATCGGGGCGTACATATCTTGGGGCGCGCATAGCCCAGGGAGAATATGCCTCCGCCTGCTCACACTTGTCTGTTCTTCACTTTAACCCTTTAGTTTACCTTGTTCCTCCACTGACGTCCAACGAGCACCACCTGAGCATCTGCAGACCCCTAGTCTCTACGTAGTTTTCTGTTCTCTGCTTGGCCCTCTTCATTCACTGGACACTTCTTGCCCCTCAGACCTGCATGCTCCTGGCTGATGGTGTTGGGCAGACACGCTCGTTGACCGTGGACTGACTGCACACAACGTCTCAGGACCGTCTTCCCAAAATTGAGACCTTGACCTCAGAGTGGCAGTGAGTTTGTGGTGTTTCCCGACTCTTACTTTGCGTGCCAACTCTGTTTCCTTCGACAGGTGGGGGTGCTCACCAGAGAAAGGAACACCCCCCCCCCCCCCCCCCCCGTAGCTGGCGGCGACATAGCAATGTAACCACGTCTTTCACTTATTAATCCATCTAATGAGCATACATTAAAGAAGCAATTTCGTGATTGTACGGACAGTGCAAGGCTTGACGCAACCTTCCTGTCAATCAAAGGAGGCACTGAACACCAACAGTTCCCAGTGGGGGCGAATTACACATCAAGTATGTGCCCGAAATCACAGGAGGCGTCAGACGGGAGCAGAAAAGATTATAGTCCAGCCCTTTCACACGCTTTTATGAAGCCTTGTGAGTATGAGTACCAGTGCGCTTCACCTGCACACGTAGTCAGCAAACCCACATTTCAAATTTGCTCTTGATTCTGCACTTACTGAGCCCCTGCGCATCCCGTAGTTAGAGTAGTCTAAAAAGGGCATTTGGCAATTATTGTTTAAATTACAATATATTCACTTTGCGGTAATACACGCACAGCTGGCTGACGTCAACACTCAAAGCTGTTTCCTAAACGACGTGCAAGCAAATTCGTTCAGCGAACTGACACTTGACAATATGAATCTGCTCCGAGGCAATTAGGTGTGTTACTATTCTGTGTTTAAATTTAAACTCGACATCCGATTACTCTTCGAACATTTTCAAACATGTAATTTTCACTGTTAAACGAGAACATGTGCCTTTTCAAAGTGCTATGGGGCAGAGATTTACAAAACCATCTGCACCAAAGAAGTGCCCAGTACTGCAATTTTTTTCAGGAAAGATTTTCGGGTCTAACCGGAGCAAAATAAAATGTCCCCTAATCTGTTTTGCTCGATATAAATCTTAAAAGTCATAACATTTTAATGCACTTTCAATGACTTATATTGTGCAACTGCTCCCCAAGCTACAACGTACAACAAAAAACAGCTTATTATTCGTCATAAAGGCGAAACGTAATGCATTTACCAATGCTTGTTTTGAACTGCGGCTGTTAGTAGAACGATACACCCTGTGAGATAGCAAGTGTGCAAATGGAAGTTCACTGATCGGTTTTCTAAGATTCGTACCCTAGAAATTTTGGAGGTCAACCAACCAATACTCTTGATGTATCCATCACCTTAATGGCCACTGCTAATCTAGTTATAATTGTACCTTTGAGTTCCTAAGGTGTGCGTTTTAACTTGATGATTGCGTTTGTTAGATATTTGTCAGACCCTTTTTTAATAGGTGGTGGGATGAGAATGGAGGGTATAGGTTATAGGGTAGTATGGGACATGAATGACTGAGTACCAGTGAAGTGATGGGGTACCAGTGCATCTGAGAGCAGAGAAGAAGGCCTGTTTCTGCCCCGCCTCCTTCCCCAGGGCTCTCCAACCTCCCCCAAGGTCAACAAGACACGCGCAGAACACATCATGAACAGAGAAGACGACAGACACCCAATATAAGCGGATTTATTACACATTGCCTGCGCGCCACATTGTGACAACTGTTGCCTGCTTGACAAGAATAATAATAAAAAATGCCACGCTTCTGAGGCACATTAATAAGAAGAAAGTGCCCAGCTCCTCTGCTCTGCCTAGGATCTATATTGGTAACACTATAGAAGTACTTAATGCCTTAATATTTAATAAGCTCCACACTGTTGCAGACAGACGAGCGCCCGCGCGCACCGGTGAGCCCGCCAGCGCCCTGGATTAATGGCAACACGAAGCTGGATTTAGTGGGCCGCGATGATGCATGTGCGAGGGGCACTCTCACTGCAAGGCCCCAGGGGCTCTTTCCCCTCCCAGCCCAGTCACACGCAGCCACGGAGACTTATGTTCAAGCACCGCCAACCTGAAGGAATCCATCTCCATACGCATTCCTCGGACGCCTTTTCTCTATTCCTCGTAAGAAAGCTCCGTAGGTTTATGAATCTGCAGCAGAAGTGGGTCTGAGGCCTGCAGGAATAGCAGCAAGGTTCAGCGAATTACAGGTGATGTCTTCGCCAGTTTATATGAGCCACACTGACGCCAGGTATCTTGCAGGGGTGCAGGGTTGCAATGTCCATGGCATCTTTTTAGGGAGAACAGATTTGCTGAACCAATAACCTGGACGGCCACAGAAATAAAAAAATAACATCAATGGTGGCACCTCCCTTGGATAATGAAAGAACACGATGACAACACCCACCACATAGCACTACTACGTGGAAAGGGTTGTATGACACAACCTCGCATGCCCAAACAACTCGGTCGTATCCACGACAAAACTACCTTGACCCGCCGCCCTGAGCCCTAAAATTGACCCCGACCTCCCCTTTAAACTACCCCGACCCACCTGCCGTGAGCCCCAAAACTAACCCCACCCTGCCCTTAAAACTACCCTGACCCCCTGCCCAGAGCTTTCCAACCGACCCATCCTGACATCAAAACTAACTCTCCCCCACCTGAGGCCTAAAACCCTTACCCCATCAAAGACCTACAACACCCCCAACCGCCCTGACCCTAAAACCCTGCCCCTTGTCAAAAAAACTACCCAATAACCCCCCGCCCTGAGCCCTAAAACCGCCTCACCCCTAAAAGCTACTTCCCAGCCCCACTTACCTCTCCCGATCCTTCCTGTTCCTCTCTCCTCTCTCCACTCTATGGCCCCTTGCTAAAAACTACCATGACCTCAGACCCCCTGCCCACAGCCCTAAAACTGGCCCCATCCCTGAAAATTGACAATTCCCTCTTAAAACTACCCCTCCCCTGCCATGAACCCTAAAATCCTGCAGCCCTGTCAGAAAAAAACAACCTGTCCCCCTCACCTGCCCTGAGCCCTAAAACCGCTCTCAGCCCAAAAAACTAAACCCTCCCCGCCCGCAAATCCAGCCCCAGCTCCACTCACCCTTCCTGTTCTATTCTTCCCGGCCTATCCGCACAGCTAGACCGCAGACCGCTCTCTGCCTTAACCACACATATGCATGATTTAGAGGTATGCGTGGTTAAGGCAGAGATCCCGATAGTCGTTGTTCAGGCAAGCATTGTTACGCCTGCATTGAACCAGCATGCCTGGTTTAGCCCGCATTGTTTAGGCTGTTCCTCCATGGAAAGGGCATGCAAAGTATAAAAGACTATAAGAATAAATCAAAATAGAGCTGCATTCCAACGGTTGTGAAGGTTACTACATTTCCAAAGACTAGGCCAGCCTAGTAAAACACAGAGATCTCAGGTTACATCTCATGTGATGCAAAAACAGCTCATTCAGTCCGGTTTGATTTGCCTTCTGGGACGAGTAGTTCCGTATTTATAATTGTAAAACAAGGTTAATAGTACCATAGAGCAATTTTTTGTTGTTGAAAAAAGAGACTGAGTAAACTTTAATTCGTTTTTCTCAAAGAGGTAGGAATTGCCAATGGTAATTCTTTTCAGAGTCTCTTTTCTGACTAAGTGCTTATACAATTGTGCTAACCTTTATTATATTAAACCAATCAGATCACGTGAAAACATTTCAATCCCCCATGCCGCAATGAGTCACCAGGGCAGGTTTGGCCTTTGCGAATGGAATTCTGATTCACCTCTCCTTAATCCCTCCAGTTTTGCTTGAATGAGGCAAGATCACGCAGAAGGAGGTTCTTTGTACCAGGTGTGGCAATAGGGCCAGTGGAAATGTAAGCCAGCACTACTCTGTAAGGTATGTACATGCTTATCCGACCCGGTCTCGCAAATGGGAAAAATATTTATTTTAGCAAAAAAAAGGGTTGGGACAGTCTTTGGAAAACTGGGGCTGCCTGGACAAACTCAAAATGTCTGAGCACTCAACCCAGTTTCTATTTGAAAAGACCCAGGATTGACCCCAGTTCCTTGAACAATTTCACATGCTCTCTCTGCACCCACTTCACTTCCCCCATGCACCTCACACTCCCAATACACACAACTATACACACCAACCCCCAATATACCCCACCCCTCCTAGTTCTGCATACTCTGCAACACTAAGCATGCCACCAAAGTGTGGATCTGCTACACTGCTGCTCACCAGACCTGCTATTCCTGATCGAAAACTGTCGGGCTCTCTTGTTGGCCCCATCATTTCCATGGCAAACCACTCCACCCCTAGATATATGACTAGAAAATAGGAAAGGATAAACATACCCACAGACAGAATTGCTATCAGCTGCAAAGAATCCATCCAGAGCTCCACCACTTCAGAAAGCACCACCAGCAACATTGAACACTTAGGGCCTGATTCTAACTTTGGAGGACGGTGTTAAACCGTCCCAAAAGTGGCGGATATACCACCTACCGTATTACGAGTTCCATAGGATATAATGGACTTGTAATACGGTAGGTGGTATATCCGCCACTTTTGGGACGGTTTAACACCGTCCTCCAAAGTTAGAATCAGGCCCTTAGTCTTCAAACTCCTCACCAACGCCAACTACACCCTGAGAGGCACCCTCCTCTACTGCCCTCCTGGACCATACTCCATCTTCTGCAGCACCACTGCAGACTTTGTTGTTCCCCTGTGTAAAGAAATGGCTCCCTGTTGCAGTTACCCCCCACTTTTTGCCTGATACTGATGCTGACTTGACTGAGAAGTGTGCTGGGACCCTGCTAACCAGGCCCCAGCACCAGTGTTCTTTCACCTAAAATGTACCATTGTTTCCACAATTGGCACAACCCTGGCACCTAGGTAAGTCCCTTGTAACTGGTACCCCTGGTACCAAGGGCCCTGATGCCAGGGAAGGTCTCTAAGGGCTGCAGCATGTCTTATGCCACCCTAGGGACCCCTCACTCAGCACAGACACACTGCTTGCCAGCTTGTGTGTGCTGATGGGGAGAAAATGACTAAGTCGACATGGCACTCCCCTCAGGGTGCCATGCCAACCTCCCACTGCCTGTGGCATAGGTAAGTCACCCCTCTAGTAGGCCTTACAGCCCTAAGGCAGGGTGCACTATACCACAGGTGAGGGCATATGTGCATGAGCACTATGCCCCTACAGTGTCTAAGCAAAACCTTAGACATTGTAAGTGCAGGGTAGCCATAAGAGTATATGGGCTGGGAGTCTGTCAAAAACGAACTCCACAGCTCCATAATGGCTACACTGAATACTGGGAAGTTTAGTATCAAACTTCTCAGAATAATAAACCCACACTGATGCCAGTGTTGGATTTATTAAAAAATGCACACAGAGGGCATCTTAGAGATACCCCCTGTATTTTACCCAATTGTTCAGTGCAGGACTGACTGGTCTGTGCCAGCCTGCTGCTGAGAGACGAGTGTCTGACCTCATGCGGTGAGAGCCTTTGTGCTCTCTGAGGACAGAAACAAAGCCTGCCCTGGGTGGAGGTGCTTCACACCTCCCCCCTGCAGGAACTGTAACACCTAGCAGTGAGCTTCAAAGGCTCAAGCTTCGTGTTACAAAGCCCCAGGGCACTCCAGCTAGTGGAGATGCCCGCCTCCTGGACCCAGCCCCCACTTTTGGCGGCAAGTCCAGGAGAGATAATGAGAATAACAAGGAGGAGTCACTGGCCAGTCAGGACAGCCCCTAAGGTGTCCTGAGCTGAGGTGACTCTAACTTTTAGAAATCCTCCATCTTGCAGATGGGGGATTCCCCCAATAGGATTAGGGATGTGACCCCCTCCCCTTGGGAGGAGGCACAAAGAGGGTGTACCCACCCTCAGGGCTAGTAGCCATTGGCTACTAACCCCCCAGACCTAAACACGCCCTTAAATTTAGTATTTAAGGGCTTCCCTGAACCTAGAAATTAGATTCCTGCAACTACAAGAAGAAGGACTGCCTAGCTGAAAACCCCTGCAGAGGAAGACCAGAAGACAACAACTGCCTTGGCTCCAGAAACTCACCGACCTGTCTCCTGCCTTCCAAAGAACTCTGCTCCAGCGACGCCTGCCAAAGGGACCAGCGACCTCTGAATCCTCTGAGGACTGCCCTGCTTCGACGACGACAAGAAAATCCCGAGGACAGCGGACCTGCTCCAAAAAGACTGCAACTTTATCCAAAGGAGCAGCTTTAAAGAACTCTGCAAACTCCCCGCAAGAAGCGTGAGACTTGCAACACGGCACCCGACGACCCCGACTCGGCTGGTGGAGAACCAACACCTCAGGGAGGACCCCCGGACTACTCTATGACTGTGAGTACCAAAACCTGTCCCCCCTGAGCCCCCACAGCGCCGCCTGCAGAGGGAATCCCGAGGCTTCCCCTGACCGCGACTCTCTGAAACCTAAGTCCCGACACCTGGAAAAGACCCTGCACCCGCAGCCCCCAGGACCTGAAGGACCGGACTTTCACTGCAGAAGTGACCCCCAGGAGTCCCTCTCCCTTGCCCAAGTGGAGGTTTCCCCGAGGAAGCCCCCCCTTACCTGCCTGCAGCGCTGAAGAGATCCCTTGATCTCTCATTGACTTCCATTGCGAACCCGACGCTTGTTCTAACACTGCACCCGGCCGCCCCCGCGCCGCTGAGGGTGAAATTTCTGTGTGGGCTTGTGTCCCCCCCGGTGCCCTACAAAACCCCCCTGGTCTGCCCTCCGAAGACGCGGGTACTTACCTGCTGGCAGACTGGAACCGGGGCACCCCCTTCTCTCCATTGAAGCCTATGTGGTTTGGGCACCACTTTGAACTCTGCACCTGACCGGCCCTGAGCTGCTGGTGTGGTAACTTTGGGGTTGCTCTGAACCCCCAACGGTGGGCTACCTTGGACCAAAAACTGAACCCTGTAAGTGTCTTACTTACCTGGTAAAACTAACAAAAACTTACCTCCCCCAGGAACTGTGAAAATTGCACTTTGTCCACTTTTAAAATAGCTATTTGTGAATAACTTGAAAAGTATACATGCAATCGAAATGATTCAAAGTTCCTAATGTACTTACCTGCAATACCTTTCAAACAAGATATTACATGTTAAATTTGAACCTGTGGTTCTTAAAATAAACTAAGAAAAGATATTTTTCTATACAAAACGTATTGGCTGGATTTGTCTCTGAGTGTGTGTACCTCATTTATTGTCTATGTGTATGTACAACAAATGCTTAACACTACTCCTTGGATAAGCCTACTGCTCGACCACACTACCACAAAATAGAGCATTAGTATTATCTCTTTTTACCACTATTTTACCTCTAAGGGGAACCCTTGGACTCTGTGCATGCTATTCCTTACTTTGAAATAGCACATACAGAGCCAACGTCCTACATTGGTGGATCAGCGGTGGGGTACAAGACTTTGCATTTGCTGGACTACTCAGCCAATACCTGATCACACGACAAATTCCAAAATTGTCATTAGAAATTGATTTTTGCAATTTGAAAAGTTTTCTAAATTCTTTAAAGTCCTGCTAGGGCCTTGTGTTAGTCCCTGTTAGCATTTCTTTTAGAGTTTAAAAGTTTGTAAAAGTTTGAATTAGATTCTAGAACTAGTTTTAGATTCTTAAAAGCATTCCAACTTTTAGAAGAATAATGTCTAGTACAGAGATGAATGTGGTGGAACTCGACACCACACCTTACCTCCATCTCCAGATGAAAGAGCTAAGGTCACTCTGTAACATAAGAAAAATAACAATGGGCTCCAGACCTACCAAAGTACAGCTCCAGGAGCTGTTGGCAGAGTATGATAGAGCCAACCCCTCTGTGGATAACACAGAGGAGGATGATAGTGAACTGGAGGAAGAATCCCCTCCACCAGTCCTATCTAGGGAGAACAGGGCTTCTCAAGCCCTGACTCCAAAAATAATAGTCAGAGATGCTGGCTCCCTCACAGGAGGGTCCAGCCTCTCTGAAATCACTGAGGATAACTCCAGTGAAGAGGACATCCAGTTAGCCAGGATGGCCAAAAGATTGGCTTTGGAAAAACAGATCCTAGCCATAGAAAGGGAAAGACAAGAGATGGGCCTAGGACCCATCAATGGTGGCAGCAACATAAATAGGGTCAGAGATTCTCCTGACATGTTGAAAATCCCCAAAGGGATTGTAACTAAATATGAAGATGGTGATGACATCACCAAATGGTTCACAGCTTTTGAGAGGGCTTGTGAAACCAGAAAAGTGAACAAATCTCACTGGGGTGCTCTCCTTTGGGAAATGTTCACAGGAAAGTGTAGGGATAGACTCCTCACACTCTCTAAAAAAGATGCAGAATCTTATGACCTCATGAAGGGTACCCTGATTGAGGGCTTTGGATTCTCCACTGAGGAGTATAGAATTAGATTCAGGGGGGCTCAAAAATCCTCGAGCCAGACCTGGGTTGATTATGTTGACTACTCAGTGAAAACACTGGATGGTTGGGTAACTGGAAATGAAGTGTATGACTATGTTGGGCTTTATAATTTGTTTATGAAAGAACACATTTTAAGTAACTGCTTCAATGAAAAGTTGCATCAGTATCTGGTAGACCTAGGTCCAATTTCTCCCCAAGAATTGGGAAAGAAGGCAGACCACTGGGTCAAGACTAGGGTAACCAAAACTTCCACTGGGGGTGACCAAAAGAAAGGGGTTACAAAGCCTCCCCAGGAGAGAGTGGGTGACACTAGAAACAAAGAAAAAGAGTCCCCTGTAGGCCCCCAAAAACCAGACCAGGTGGGTGGGCCCAGAGACACAACCCAAAACAAAGGTGGGTACCAGGGTAAGAGCTGGGATGCCACTAAGGCATGGTGCCATAATTGTAAACAGACAGGGCACCACACCAAGGACACTTCTTGTCCCAAAAACAAACCCCCTAGCAAAATCCCAGGGGTGACCAGTGTAGCCATTGGGGATGACTCCTCAGATGAGGAGGTCTTCATAGCCTTCAACTGGAAAAAGGGCCCAACAGGTGAGTTGGAGATTCCAGAGGGAAGTAGACACTTCCACCACCTACTGGTGAATGGAATCCCAGCCACTGCCCTGAGAGACACTTGTGCCAGTCACACTATTGTGCATGACAGGCTGGTGTTCTCAAACCAGTACATCCCAGGTGAGATGGCCAGAGTAAGAGTTAGCCCAGACAGGGTCACTGATAGGCCTGTGGCTTTTGTGCCCATAGAAGTGGGTGGGACTTTTAGCTGGAGAAGGGTGGTAGTCAGTACAGACCTCCCCCTTGATTGTCTCCTTGGAAATGACTACCCAGAGGTTAGTCAGAGCCCAAGAGAGGAACTGGTCCAGTGCCAGTCCTCTCCCAAGGATTCTGGAGTGCCTGCCTCTGCAGTAAATGCAAGTAGGCCCCAGAAGAAAAAGAAAAGGAAACAGAGTAGGAAAGGTGGACAACCTTTAGCCAAGGTTCCAGCAAGCCAAGGAGATTCTGCTCCAGTAGGGGAGAACTCCAAAAGTGGCTCTGATAAAGTCCAACCTGACCCACAAGAAGTCCTGGCTAGTCAGGCAACGGTTAAGCCTGAGTGGGTGGCTCCTCAGCTAACAGAAGAAAGAGTGGAAGAAGGGTGTTTACTACAAGATGTGGTAACCCCCCACTCTAATACAGCAGACAGGCACCCTGAACCCAAAGAAGCCTGTAACTTAGCCCCTTCCCTTGTAGGTGAAGAGCTAAAGGTGTGGTTCTGGGCACTGATAGCTGTCAGTGGCCTCTGCTGGGTGTTAGCCTTTATGGCTGCACTATCCTTGGCATGGTGGTCTGACCCCATGCCAAATAGCAAGTTAGGCCCCCTGACCCTGTTGGTCATGGTGGGGTTACTCCAGCTCTGAGTAACCTCTTTGGGTAAGCTAGGGGTGACCCTGGCTAAGATAAGATTAGCAGAGGTGGATACCTCTAACCCCAAAATAGAGAGAATGGGTGAAGACATAAAAAGCACAGACAAGAGGCAGTTCAGACTAGGTCCTATCACTGTGGAAGTGGGTCAGTTCCCCAGAGGGAATGACCTGAACAGGAGGATGTAAGGCAGAGTAGGCCCTGCAACAAACCAGCCTATTTCCTCTACTCTTCCTCGCCTGACAGACTAGGAAGACTCTCCCAGCTTTGGCTGAGTCTCCTGGCCTGTGGGCTGGGGGGGGCTTGTGTAAAGAAATGGCTCCCTGTTGCAGTTACCCCCCACTTTTTGCCTGATACTGATGCTGACTTGACTGAGAAGTGTGCTGGGACCCTGCTAACCAGGCCCCAGCACCAGTGTTCTTTCACCTAAAATGTACCATTGTTTCCACAATTGGCACAACCCTGGCACCTAGGTAAGTCCCTTGTAACTGGTACCCCTGGTACCAAGGGCCCTGATGCCAGGGAAGGTCTCTAAGGGCTGCAGCATGTCTTATGCCACCCTAGGGACCCCTCACTCAGCACAGACACACTGCTTGCCAGCTTGTGTGTGCTGATGGGGAGAAAATGACTAAGTCGACATGGCACTCCCCTCAGGGTGCCATGCCAACCTCCCACTGCCTGTGGCATAGGTAAGTCACCCCTCTAGTAGGCCTTACAGCCCTAAGGCAGGGTGCACTATACCACAGGTGAGGGCATATGTGCATGAGCACTATGCCCCTACAGTGTCTAAGCAAAACCTTAGACATTGTAAGTGCAGGGTAGCCATAAGAGTATATGGGCTGGGAGTCTGTCAAAAACGAACTCCACAGCTCCATAATGGCTACACTGAATACTGGGAAGTTTAGTATCAAACTTCTCAGAATAATAAACCCACACTGATGCCAGTGTTGGATTTATTAAAAAATGCACACAGAGGGCATCTTAGAGATACCCCCTGTATTTTACCCAATTGTTCAGTGCAGGACTGACTGGTCTATGCCAGCCTGCTGCTGGGAGACGAGTGTCTGACCTCATGCGGTGAGAGCCTTTGTGCTCTCTGAGGACAGAAACAAAGCCTGCCCTGGGTGGAGGTGCTTCACACCTCCCCCCTGCAGGAACTGTAACACCTAGCAGTGAGCTTCAAAGGCTCAAGCTTCGTGTTACAAAGCCCCAGGGCACTCCAGCTAGTGGAGATGCCCGCCTCCTGGACCCAGCCCCCACTTTTGGCGGCAAGTCCAGGAGAGATAATGAGAATAACAAGGAGGAGTCACTGGCCAGTCAGGACAGCCCCTAAGGTGTCCTGAGCTGAGGTGACTCTAACTTTTAGAAATCCTCCATCTTGCAGATGGAGGATTCCCCCAATAGGATTAGGGATGTGACCCCCTCCCCTTGGGAGGAGGCACAAAGAGGGTGTACCCACCCTCAGGGCTAGTAGCCATTGGCTACTAACCCCCCAGACCTAAACACGCCCTTAAATTTAGTATTTAAGGGCTTCCCTGAACCTAGAAATTAGATTCCTGCAACTACAAGAAGAAGGACTGCCTAGCTGAAAACCCCTGCAGAGGAAGACCAGAAGACAACAACTGCCTTGGCTCCAGAAACTCACCGGCCTGTCTCCTGCCTTCCAAAGAACTCTGCTCCAGCGACGCCTGCCAAAGGGACCAGCGACCTCTGAATCCTCTGAGGACTGCCCTGCTTCGACGACGACAAGAAACTCCAGAGGACAGCGGACCTGCTCCAAAAAGACTGCAACTTTATCCAAAGGAGCAGCTTTAAAGAACTCTGCAAACTCCCCGCAAGAAGCGTGAGACTTGCAACACGGCACCCGACGACCCCGACTCGGCTGGTGGAGAACCAACACCTCAGGGAGGACCCCCGGACTACTCTATGACTGTGAGTACCAAAACCTGTCCCCCCTGAGCCCCCACAGCGCCGCCTGCAGAGGGAATCCCAAGGCATCCCCTGACCGCGACTCTCTGAAACCTAAGTCCCGACGCCTGGAAAAGACCCTGCACCCGCAGCCCCCAGGACCTGAAGGACCGGACTTTCACTGCAGAAGTGACCCCCAGGAGTCCCTCTCCCTTGCCCAAGTTGAGGTTTCCCAGAGGAAGCCCCCCCTTGCCTGCCTGCAGCGCTGAAGAGATCCCTTGATCTCTCATTGACTTCCATTGCGAACCCGACGCTTGTTCTAACACTGCACCCGGCCGCCCCCGCGCCGCTGAGGGTGAAATTTCTGTGTGGGCTTGTGTCCCCCCCGGTGCCCTACAAAACCCCCCTGGTGTGCCCTCCGAAGACGCGGGTACTTACCTGCTGGCAGACTGGAACCGGGGCACCCCCTTCTCTCCATTGAAGCCTATATGGTTTGGGCACCACTTTGAACTCTGCACCTGACCGGCCCTGAGCTGCTGGTGTGGTAACTTTGGGGTTGCTCTGAACCCCCAACGGTGGGCTACCTTGGACCAAGAACTGAACCCTGTAAGTGTCTTACTTACCTGGTAAAACTAACAAAAACTTACCTCCCCCAGGAACTGTGAAAATTGCACTGTGTCCACTTTTAAAATAGCTATTTGTGAATAGCTTGAAAAGTATACATGCAATCGAAATGATTCAAAGTTCCTAATGTACTTACCTGCAATACCTTTCAAACAAGATATTACATGTTAAATTTGAACCTGTGGTTCTTAAAATAAACTAAGAAAATATATTTTTCTATACAAAACCTATTGGCTGGATTTGTCTCTGAGTGTGTGTAACTCATTTATTGTCTATGTGTATGTACAACAAATGCTTAACACTACTCCTTGGATAAGCCTACTGCTCGACCACACTACCACAAAATAGAGCATTAGTATTATCTCTTTTTACCACTATTTTACCTCTAAGGGGAACCCTTGGACTCTGTGCATGCTATTCCTTACTTTGAAATAGCACATACAGAGCCAACTTCCTACACCCTGATACTCAACTCCAGCGCCTTCATCCTCCTCTACTGGAGGGCCTTTCTGATCACAATACAACCAACCTCCTTGAGGACTTGTCCAAACTCAGACACCTAGCAAATGGAAGGTGCTACACACACCTCCCCACACCTCCCCACACCTATTGAACACAATCTTCACTAGCTTCAGGAACACCACAAAAGACAAGCCCACACCAATCACCTGGTCTGACCACACACTCATCAACTTCAGCATGCCAATCCCACAACATTGTAGAAACACTGTCACTTAATCTTCACAACGGGACTCGAGCAAGAGCTTAGAAGCACCCTAATCTCCTGAAAACCTACACCACTGCAGGCCTCAACGCAACAACACCCTTCCCAAATCTATCTCCAACTTCAGCACGTGGATCACAGACTATACAGATACCATGGCTCCTCCCGAAAGCCAACAAAGCCACGAGAACCAGACTGAAAGCAAGGTAGTACACAAAAGAGCTTAGGCTTACCAAATGCCTCTGTAAGCAACTTGAATGCTGACTGAAACAAAGACAGAAAACACTGACAAGGGCACTTACAAATCCACAGTCAGACATGACCATTAGCAAATCAGAGCCACCAATCGCTCCTTGCTCAATGACTGCAATGAAAGTAGCACCAGCAGCTCCAAGAAAAGAACATTACTAACAGAAAGGGAGTACTCAGAGTCAATACATGAATTGTTCACATAAGTGTTCAATATTTCAGTGTTAATCCATGCAAGACCAAAGAAATAGTGATCTTCTTCATTTAGTCCATCATAAAACTGGATCCCTGTAATAATTTCAAAAGTAAGTCTTACAATGTAATCCAGCCCGGATTGATGTATTCACTCTGAGCGCTCCTTTTCTGTTAATAATGTTGTTGCCTGAGGGAAGTGATTCCTGAGCAGTGGAGTCATAGAGGGTTGAGTGCCATACTTTATACTCTATAGAACCTACCTTAGTGCGATCAATTAGGGCCTACACTGCTCTTGTTATTTTGGTTAGGTCACTTCTTCCCAGCAGTAAGCTGCACCAGCGTAACCCCGTTCTCAGGACCTCTGCACCCAGCTGCCCCTATACTTCAGCAACAAGATCACCAGCATCCTTGAAAACTTGCCCATCTCCACCAACACCCAGAGGACCACTCTGACCATCTGGCACAGCATCGTCACTCAAGAAACTGCAACCACTATGGAGTCCATACCATGCAGAGCGTCTTCATACCCCTACCCTCCCTACATTATTAAAGAACTGAACCCCATCAGTGCAGCCCTCATCCCATCCTAAATGACTCAGTCATCACAACCACCTACCAAGGTGCCTGGAAACACACCACAGTACTCCTCAAGAAACCATCAGCAGACCCGAGGAAGGCAGCCAACTATCAGTCTATTTCCACGCTTCCATTCCGGGCAAAACCAATGCACAAAAGATAAACAAACACGAAACACCCACCTTACTGACAACCACCTCCTCCACACCACCCAATCTGGATTCATGCCCAACTCCAGTGTAGTGACCACTCTCACAGCACAGATGACATCTGGATGAGCATGGGCAGAGGTGACACTGCGGCCCTCATCCTACTGGATCTTTCAGCAGCCTTCAGCACCATCTCCCACCCCATCCTCTTCCAACGACTGCATGAAGCCAGCATCCAACATCCAGCCCTTCACTGGATATGCTTCTTCCTGTCAGGCAGCACCTAGTCAGTCAGCCTGGCCTCCTTCACTTAGGACATCATCATTCTCATCTGTGGGGCTCCACAATGATCCTCACTCAGTTCAACTCTGTTCAACGCCTACATGAGTCCACATGCTAGCATCATCTGTGCCTGCATAATCAACATCATATCCTATGCTGGCAATGCCCAGCTCATACTCTCCCTCTCTGATGAGACACCAAACATCCCAGACCAATTTCTCCACCTACATGACTGAAGTCGCCACATTGATGAAAACCAAGTGCCTCAAGCTCAACACACAACACAGAAGTAGTAACCTTCGGCAAAGGCACCTTGCTCTGGTACTCCACCTGATGGCCTACTAAACTCAGACACACACCCCTCCCGGCAGCCCACACAAAGAACCTCAAAATAGTCTTTGACAGCCAATTCACTGAGAGAGCGTAGCTTACATAACATATATTAAATGAAAGATTTATATTAATGTGTAATGATGCTGCATAGAAAACAATAATAATAGCGATTTTGCTTAAACGTGCACCTGAATTATGACCACGGTAAATGGCCACCAATGTATACGCAAACTAATAATGATGAATAAAATGTTCATGTTTATATTAACATTCATATTACTGTATCTGTATTGAAAATCTTTATAGGCCTTAAGTTAGCGTGAGCTGTGGGTTTTAGCTGCCCAGCTCTCATATTAAATGCATTTTTCTGTTTTTTTCAGTGTGCTGACTCACAAAGGGCCATGACCCTGCGAATGTTCTTTTTCTTCAACTTGGAAGACAAATGTATCTATGTTAATTGGGATTACCAAATGCTAAATTTGATAGGTTAAAGATAGTGGGGTATAGTTAGTGTCCAATAGAATTTTAGGGGAATGTACTACGAAAAAGGGATAAAAACCCATGTCACAGAAGGGTCATTAGAATTAGGTAGGGAATACTATTGATTTTATCCAGAAACTCTGTCACTCTGTTTGGTGACTTTGAGACTTATTAAAACCATCTTCACCCATAGATGGCCCATTTACACTTTTCCTCCTTAAGAGGAAAGTGCCCCATGCCCTTTAGTTAAGCTTTGACTGATGGCGTATGACTGATGTCCTGAAGACGAAGACTGATCCTGTGTGCTGACCTAATCGTGGGGGGTAATTATGACAATGCAATTTGTAATTTGTCTGTTTGCTTTTCCTTTCTAGGTACCAACTGCTCGCTTTTTGACAGAGACCATAGCTAGGTGTTTTCCAAATTGGTGTTCTAAATTGTTTTGCATGAAGCCCAACATGCCAATGCTAATTAGTGGTTAGGACAGGTGATCACCAAATTGACGCAAAAAGATAAACGACTGACATTATGCTATGTTGAACTGACGCGTATTTGACGTTTTGCTGTATTCTGATCTATGATTGCGCCGTGTTATATTCTGATGATTAGGATTCTTGCCTTGTTGAAATCTTACCAAAGTTGCCATATCGTAACTATGCTGTTGTGTTTCTTGGCTTTGAGATTGACGCACCTAATCTTAGATTGTAACTAATAGGGAATAAACTTCATAAAATTCTATTGAAGGTGTGGTTATTCATGGCTGAAAGGTCATGGTTGCGTCGTCAATTTTGATTAATGTCTTTGACCAAAGTGAAATGTATTGTTGTGATAAATGTTGATGACATTATTGATATATTGATTGACATATTGATCAGCTATCTCGTCCTACGGTGTCTCTCAACTGGGTCAAAAGATTCATTGGCTTAAAACGAGTCCTAATGTGTAAAAATTAACATAAAAGGACACGTTAGCAGTTCTGGTAGCAGAGCGACGGTTTGACCCTTTGGGGCCCTAGGACGGAGAATCATAGTTTAAACTGTTTTTCTATGATAATGCAAATTGAAGGTATGATGGGTTTCTAAGTTCACCATGACTTTCCCGGGATCTCGGAACCTGCCTAAGTGAGTTGGGAATGTTCTCGGCGTCATAATGTGTGTGGTATAGGGTTTTGCGCTTGCTCAGCTTATGCCTTTTTGCAGGTGATTGTGAAATCTGCCTGTATCTAGGTCAGGTAAATGTTGTTTTAGTAGGAGTGGGCGTACTCCGCAGTAGGAGAGGAGGGAAGAAGGCGTACTTCATATGAGTGTGGCGCTTTGTGCTCAAAATTATCCACGTGGTTGGTTGTTGATGCACGGACCCGTTGTGGTCTAAGACTCCGGAGTATATTGACAAGTGTAGGAGACACTCCAGTTTATGTTGTAATCTGTGCGGTTTAATAGGTCAATCGGGCGTGGTTGACAAGTCAAATTTGAGTCGAAACGTATGTGTGAAACCTTCGATGGAGATTTGGCAAGTTCTAAAGTGCACTAGGACGAGCCATTGACAAGTCGAGAGTAGAATTTGCGGGTCGAATTCTGCTTGCGTATGCGGGAGCTGAGAAGGAGAGAGTAGCGGCCGAAGCTTCAAGTGAAATCTCTCTAAAGTTCTGAAGCAAATGTGTTACCCTTCCTGTAGTAAACCGACAGATTTGTGTTGTCATTTAAGGTGCTTGCAATAATTTTGCATTATTGTGTGAAAATAGTGAGGGGCGGACGAGCCGCAAGACTTTGTCAGCTGCAGTGTGTGAGTGTGACGTCAGTGGTGCCGCGCTGAGATAGGTCAGTTGTTGAGAAGGGTCGCGCACGGATTGGCTGCCGTCCGTGAGAGGCAATAGGTTGAGAAAGGTGGGTGAAGAGTGTCCTGGGAACTAAGTCACTTTTTGATTACAATACAAATAAGAGAAAATCCTAAAATGAATTTTGTCAAAGCATTTAAGAGCGCTCTGAAGGGAGACGCATATATTATGGCAACTGATGGGGAGCCTACACCGCCTGAGGGTACTAAAACTTACATGGTTATGGAAGCGAAGGGTGTCGCGCCTTGTTTATGGATGAAACAGTGGCGCAAATTAACAGGGAAAGAGGGATGTTTAGCGTTCCCAGAACATGGGACGTTCAATCCGAAGGTGCTAGAGAACTTAAGGTGGATGTTAAGTACACAAAAACCACCTCCGAGGCCAGCTCAATATGAGGCTTTAGCGATTTGGGATCTGATGGCTCTTAAACATAGACAAGAAAGGTTTCAGAGAAGGCTAAAAAGGGCAGACAAAATCCTGAATGAAGCTGCAGAAGCTAGGTGGGATAACGAGAACAAAATGTGGAGACTGGGAATTGTTGACGGATTAAAATTGTTTCCAGCAATAGCTCAGGGAGAAGAGTCACAGGGAAAGAAAGCCTCTTGTAAAACCGATAAGGACTCTAGTAAGTCTAAAGAGAATAAGAGACCCTGGGAAGAGGAAGACGATTCAGACGATGAGGAATTCATGGACTGATTATTACATGATCGCCCGCCACCTTATGCGGTGAGCGACAGTGTTCCGAGCACTAGCATGGGTCCTGGGAACCAGACGCAGGAGAAGGGAGTTACTGATACGGTACAGACTAGTGATACGGCTTCGATACAGAATGGTGTCAGTGTACCCACTGCGCCAGACATGCAGATACAGTTGCAACCTCCACCCCAGATACAGAGAATCTATCCAAACGTTCCAGTACTTGAGACTACTACAAATCTGATAGTGCCGCCAGACCCGATATATACGAAATCAAGGTTAGTGCAGATTGAGTCAACTCCGAAATTGCTGTCCTAGCCACAACCACAATTAATACCAGGGTATAACCCAGTGGCTGGTCCTCCATTAGTGCCTGTCCCGGGTACTTTGGAACAGACCTATGGAGTTACTGCTCCATGGAGTTTGGGACCAGGTCAGACACCTGCTGCCATATCATTACCATTTACTGTCGGTCCACCAGTGCCATTGTATGCCCAAGGCAAATCTGCCGTATGTGATCAGGGAGTAATGACCCAAGATGCGATAAGAGGAGGGTCTATAGGAACTCCTCAGATAATGGCCCCAGGAGAACAAGCAATTGAAAAGCTGAGGTCATTAATAGACCTTAGCCCACTAGAAGCACCCTTAGAAGCAATGCGTCCGGCAGGGTTAGGGGTTTTAACTCCACAGACGATGAGTACGAACACCTCACAGTCGCCAATGATACATGCAGGAAACATTTCACTGCAGGGTTTTACAGTACAACAGCTGAATGAATGGCTCGAAAAAACTTATACTTCACAAAAGACTACAGCGACAGCAGTGGAATCGGAAAAGGCAGGGCAAAATGACTACCTAAATTTTGTAAGACTGGGAGTGGAAGCTGCTGAATTAGTGGAAGGTACGATGGGGGTAAATAGATTGGAGTCATACACTGAAGCAGAACTGAGATTCCTGTGCCCCAAGATTACCAAAGAAGTGGGCAAGGTGCATCAGAGATTAGCAAACCTGGCAGACAAATACAATATTGACATTGAAAACACTAAACATTTGAAAAGAAGCTACAGATTAGACTTTGATTCGAAAGATTTTGAGCACATGAGGTCTGCTGGAATGAAGGCGCATTTAAAAGAATTATTGCAAAGTGCGCAAATTTGGGGTGCATTAGAAAAATGGGAAGGCAGATGGGCAAAGAAAAGAGATAAGGAAAAAGGTGACAGTCCAGGGTCAAGTCAAGCCAAAGCCGATACAGAATCAGTAAAAATACTACCCATGAGAGAAACAGCTGGTGGTATTTTAGTACATGTACCGTGGTCCAGAGGAGACATCCTATCCTTTACTAATGATTATCCCAGATTGAGGGAGAAGCCGATCGAGTGGTATCAGCAAACAGATAGGTTCGTGAAGCTTGCGAAGTGTCTCTGGGAAGACTTGAATACCTTGTTCGAGATCATTGTTCCACCTGATTTGTGGCTCGAGTGTAAGAGAGGGGTAGATTGGCCGACGAAGGAACCGGCAAGGGATAAGGTGACCGGAGCACCCTCTGAAGAGGTGATGAAGTATTATCACAAGGTGATTGAGTTTTTGGAACAAAAGGTGTCGCCGAAGGTGACTGATTGGCAGAAGATTGACCGGACCTCACAAGAGGTTAAGGAATCAATACATGCTTACTATGAGAGGTTGTTAAAGGCATTCAAACATTACAGTGGTACTGAGACTATTGAGCCGAAGGACATGAACCATCTTGTGTTCAGATTTGTAGAAGGGCTGAGACCAGAAGTTAGCCAGATGATTAAGAATCATTTGATTTGTTGGCAAACGAATCCGATTGATGAAGTGTTGCAGTATGCGAAATACTGTAGCGACGAAATTGAGTTGAAGCAGAAAAAGTTGAAAGAGAAAGTGATGGTGATGCAGATAAGGGCTGCGTAGGCAGGAATACAAGGAAATGGAGTTCAGCAGATGATACAGCAACAACCACAAATGAATAGTGTGTTTCAGGCACAGCCGAGGGGTTGAGGCCGAGGGTTCGTGAATCGCGGTCCAGACTTGAATACCGCTGTGGTTCAAAATGACGTACAAGGGGTGAAAAAGATGTCACCATGTCACGCGTGCGGGGGCGTGGGACATTGGAAACGGGAGTGCCCGAATGTGGTACAGGATGGTGTTGTTCAGCAAAGCACTAATGTCGGGACATTGCAAAATGTGAGAGGTCCAAAACTGAGACATCAAAATCAAAATTTTCAAAATAACCTGGTACAGATGCAAGGGGTACAGCCCATGCAGCAAATGCAAATGCTGCGTTTTCAGCCAGCGCAGATGCAGCAAGTACAACAGCAGGTTCCTATGGTACCTAGACAGCAAATGCAATTACCAATGGCTCTGATGGGACAGCAACAGGTCATGCTTCCTCAACAGGTCACAGGTCAGGTAATGAGTCAAAATAATACAGTACAGCAATTCCCATTACGAGGTGAAAATGGCATGAATGAAGAATGGTCGGATGATAGTTCAGATAGCGAAGAGTGCAGGCTTGCAGCATCCTTAGAGGTGGATCAAAGGGGTCCCTATGTGGAAGGGAAGGTAATGGGTTACAAAGTCTTGTTTTTGGTCGACACTGGAGCTACACGCTCTACAGTCAGGAGTGCAGAGGTTCCGAAATTACCACTTTCGGGGAGTACCATAAGGGTAGTCGGAGTAGCAAACCAGTACCTGACAAACCCGATTACAGATCCAGTGCAAGTTGAGATCGGCAACTTCCAGGGACTGCATAGATTTGTAGTCTGTGATTCAAGTCCTGGGAAGGGACTTACTGTGCAAGACAAAATGTTTGATTACCTGTTCCAATGATGGAATCGAAGTACAGACAAATAGTGACGATGAAGGAGACGAAGGACTGTTCCCAGAGGAAGAGACAGGGACGGCAAATGAGGATTATCCTTTGATTACCTTGTTTCCGATGCTTACGATGATTGACCTACCTGTCGAGTTACAGGGAACAGTGACAGAGAGAGTGTGGGATCTGACAGGAAAGGAAGTGGGACTAATAAAAGGTGTGGAACCAGTTAAAGTGCAAGTGAAGCCCCAGGTGCCACAATATCATATGGCACAAGATGTTCTTATTGAAGTGTCACAAATAATTGCAGATTTTCTGAAACAGGGAGTCCTGAAAGAAGTTTTGAGCAGTCCATGTAATTCACCAATAATGGGTCTGAAAAAGCCCTGTGGGATAGTTTGAATCGTGCAGGACTTGAGGAAAATAAATGAGATTGTGATAAAATGTTGCCCCATAGTGCTCAATCCAGCAGTGATCATGTTTCAGGTTCCGTGTGATGCTGAATGGTTCACTGTTATAGATTTGTCACAGGCATTCTTTCCGATACCTCTTCACGAGGACAGCCAATTTCTGTTCAGTTTCAAATTCCTGGATAAGGTGTACAGTTGGTGCAGAATTCCTCAAGGGTTTTCTGAATCACCGTCCATCTTCAACCAGATATTGAAAAAGGATTTGGAATCCTTAGTACTGCCTTTTAACTCGACTCTAGTGCAGTACATCTATGACTTGCTGATTGCATCCCAAACAAGGGATAATTGTAAATACGATACAATCGCCTTACTGAATCATTTGGGAAAGAATGGACATAAGGTGTCACCCAAGAAGCTGCAATACTGTCAGAAAGAGGTGAAATACCTAGGGCATTTGATTGAAAGAGGGTCCAGGAGAATATCAAAGGAAAGAATAACAGACATTTTGCAAATGAACCCCCCAACAACGAAGAGAGATGTCAGAATGTTCCTGGGAATAGTGGGCTACTGTCGCCAGTGGATACCCAACTTCTCGATTATCTCAAAACCTTTGATAAAACTGACAGGCAAAGAAATCAAAGATGAGCCATATACCATAGCCTTGTCCAAAGAAGAGCTTGAGTCATTCATGGAATTGAGAGAGTGCATGTGCAGGGCACCAGCGTTAGGTATGCCTGATTATACGAAGCCTTTTCTACTGTTTTGTCATGAACGTGATGCTTGTTCTTTGTCTGTCTTGACACAGGTCCATGGAGGTGCAAATCGCCCTGTAGCATATTTTTCAGCTACCTTGGACCCCGTCACAGCAGCCTTACTGGGTTGTTTGCGCGCAGTTGCAGCAGTTGGTCAGAGCCTCATGCAGTGTGAAGGCATAGTCATGGGATACCCCCTAACAGTAATGGTTCAGTTGAAATTTTGTTGACTCAAAACAAAACTCAGCACATGACAAATGCCCGTCTTACTAAATATGAGACAATCATACTGGGGTCACCAAATGTTTCGCTGAAACGATGTACTGTATTGAACCCGGCAACGTTACTTCCTGCTGAGAATACTGAAATTAACAATGAGGAAGAATTTGAACATGATTGTCTTGAGGTAACGGAATTATGTACCAAGCCACAACCAGACATTCAGGATACACAGTTGAAAGAAAATTATTCTATCATGTTTGTTGATGGGTCTTGTTTAAGAGATTCCGTAGGAACACTGAGGGCTGGTTACGCTGTATGTACCATAGCTGGTGTCATTGAAGCTTCCTGCCTCGAGAAAGTGTTTTCCGCACAAGTGGCAGAATTAATTGCCCTTACTAAGGCATGCCACACAGCTGTGAATCTGAGAGTCGCTATCTATACTGACAGCAGATATGGATTCGGAATCGTACATGATGTCAGCCAACTATGGTCGCAATGAGGTTTTATGACCTCTTCTGGTTCTCCTGTGAAAAATGGTGAACAAATAAAGGATTTGTTACATGCGATTCATTTACCTCTTGAAATTGCCGTGGTGAAATGCAATGCTCACGTTAAGTCACAAGACTTTGTGTCCATGGGAAACGGTTATGCAGATCAAGTCGCAAGGTTTTGCGCTTTGAACTGTATATCGTTCAAGGAACAGTGGGAATTGTTACCGCAAACTGAAAATGACAGATGTTTGAACCTTGCATTAAGGGTGGTCGATACCCTAGATGAGTTAAAGACATTACAGGGTCGTGCTAGCAAAGAGGAAAAACGCTCCTGGCAAAGAATGCAATGTGTACAGAGGGCTGATGATTTGTGGGTCTCAGAGGAGGGGAAATTGGTTTTGCCAAACAGCCTTCTGTCACAATTTCCCAGGCTATACCATCGACAGGCTCACCTTGGGAGAGATGCAATGATCAGGTCATTCAAAATCGATTGGTTCAACCCAAAGTTCAGACATGCCGCAGAAGTTACCTGACACAGATGCATCATCTGTCAACAGATGAATGTTGGAAAAGGGACTGTGGTAACTTTGAGCCACATTGGGAGAGCTGGTGGTCCTTTCAGCAAAATGCAAATGGACTTCATTGATATGCCTGTTTGTGGAGGACTGAAGTACGTGTTGGTGATTGTGTGTGTTTTCAGTCACTGGATTGAAGCCTACCCCACCCTTAGAAATGACAGTCTAACAGTTGCAAAGCTGCTTCTTAGGGAACTGATACCAAGGTTCGGGTTTCCGGTCTCTATAGAGTCAGATAGGGGCAGACACTTCGACAATGAGGTGATTAAACTTCTGTGTGCCGCATTAGACAGCGAACAAAAGCTGCATTGTAGCTACCGCCCTGAAGCATCAGGACTAGTAGAGCAAATGAATGGTACTCTGAAATCAAGAATGGCAAAAATGTGTGCAGCTACCAATATGAAATGGCCAGATGCATTGCCCTTAGTGCTGATGTCAATGAGGAATACCCCTGATAAGAAAACAGGACTGTCCCCCCATGAGATCCTCATGGGCAGAGCTATGAGGTTGTCAGCAGTACCAGCGAATGCTCTAGTGAATATCACAGATGATATGGTGTTGGACTACTGCAAAGGTTTGGCTGATGTGATTTGCTCTTTCTCTCACCAGGTAGAGGCTAACACATTGCCACAGATTGGAGATCCAGGTCATACTCTACAAGCTGGTGACTGGGTGGTTGTCATGAAGCACGTGAGAAAGTCGTGTTTGGAGCCACGTTGGAAAGGGCCGTATCAAGTAATCTTGACAACAACCACTGCTGTGAAATGTGCAGGCGTTCCAAATTGGATACATGCCAGTCACACAAAGAAGGTAACGTGTCCAACTGACAAGGAACTTGAAGTTTCCGGCACAACAGTTCCAGGAAGAGAAGTCTCAGGGCCAGAAAACAGCCAAGAAGGAACTGAGACTGCAGGAGTGCCCACTGAGAACAGCCTCGTCCCTCAAACAGTGAATGAGTTTGAGAGAGGTGACAGAGTGCCTATCTCAGTAGAGGCGGCAGGAGAACTAAGTCAAGGAGAGGTTCTCCCAGAAGTAAACGGATACGAGTTAGAACTTGAACCCGTTACAGATCAAGAGGAAGAAGAAGGAGAAATAATAGAAAGAGATCAGTGTGTGCCAGCATCCCCTGAGCCAGTTGCAGGTCCATCAAGTGAAAACACCATATCACAAGAGGAGGGTGCTGTCCAACGTCCTGAAAAGACATATCGGAAGAAGACGCATAAGGGTGATAACTGGCCAGAGAAACCACTTTTAAGGATAAGAAGCATACCAGATGAAACAATAATAGAGGAAACTGATACATCCCGAGTGGAAGATTTGAGTGAAGGAGAACTGCAAGGTGAACGCAGGTTGAAGAGAAAAAGAGTCGCAAACAGAAGATATACAGGTCCTGAATGGGCGTATGCTACAACATCTGAATGGCAACACGAATTCCTAGCATTCTGTTTTGATCGAGAAGTACCAGGTCAATACTATGGTACCTGAACTAATTCAAAGAAAATACTTTGTTAAAAATCAAAATTGAAAACTAAGAAGGAGACTTATAAATTACCTGATGTGACGTCAGAACCAGATTAGACTTTGAGAAACCTGATTACGACAAGCTGCTAACCTGATTTGACAAAGGGGTCCTGGAGCGAGTGAAAACGCTGTAAATACACACAGAGAGCAAAGAGAAAAAAAAAGAGAGTTCTATATCATCCTCGAGTTGATTGTTATTCTGCTATCTGATTCTATACAGACATGGCTTATAAAAGAGGTAGTAACAAGAGAAGTAAGGTGTGTGGTTGGTTAAGCCTTATATTAGGTATTGTGTGTGCAATAATAATTGTGGGAGTGATTGTGGGAATGCCGAGATTGGAGAAAAAGACTATTAACGCTACTTCAAAACCTGAAACTACAACACTAACACCGTGGGTGAAGTTTGAGCAGGATGCAAGACATTTGCATGAGGGAACTTATTCAAAAGGGGAACTTTCTACTAATGTCTTCTATCGCTTTCTGAATGAGTATGTGGAAACCATGGATGAGAAAGACTGTTATGTGTGTACAAAGATTCCTTCATCTGTGCAAGAAGGGGTTACCTACCATAGCCTTCCTTTAACATACGGGATTAGCTTTAGTTTGCTACTAACCAGATTCTATAATCAATACAATAAGCAATACTTTTATTCAAATCTGGATGTTGTGTTTTTGTTTGTGCCTGTGATTGAATTCCTAAACAAGCTAGCTAAGGAACATGATATAAAAATAGTTAGAGGATTCTTTGAGCCGACGCTTACATTTGGGACAGCTTATACACATTGCAATAATCTGACTTGCTTACTATCACCTGTAGAGAAAAGCTTTTTAGATCACACTGATGATAGACGCAAAGCATTAAAAGAAAGATTAGAAAAAGGGTTAGAGAAGCGCACATATGCAAATGATTATGCTTACACCGCAATCAAAACACAAGGCAAACTAGCTATAGATGCATTACATGTAGGTAGGCTTTGTATATATAGGCCAAAATCTGAGCAGGACAATTTGTTTGTGGGAACGAGTGAATGTAGACCTGTGTTTTTGTTTCAGAGTAAGTGGACATTTATGTTGAATGGACAGGATCCAGCGATCCCTGGGATCTATTACATCTGTGGACTTAATGCTTACTACCCGCTCCCTAAGGGATGGTATGGGACATGTTATTTGGGAATAGTTTTACCAAAGATTTATCAGATTGGTGACTTAAAGCAAATACCTAAAACGTCTGAATTACAACATGCTAGACAAAAACGAGAATCAGTGGCTGCTGTCATTGGTGATATATTTGGAGCTATAATCCCTTCAGTAGGGGTTATCTTGAATTCTATGATTGTCTACTATTGTGGATAACATGCTGACAAATTTTACAGGGGCTATACTCCTGATGGATACTGAACTTGCTGCAGAAAGAGCTATGACTCTTCAAAATCAGCTTGCTTTAGACATTCTTTTAGCAAAGAGTGGAGGGGTCTGCAAGATGCTCAATGAGCGCCATTGTTGCTTGTTCATTCCGGACAATAGTAAAAAGATTAGAGGCATGCTTACTAACCTAACTAGAGATAGTACAGATTTGAAGGAACCTGGAGTTTGGGAGAAGTTTGGAAAAGGAATTGCCAGAGTAGGGAGCTGGTTTACCAACATTTGGAATGGGGTACTTGCAAAAATACTAATGGGTCTATTAATCATTCTGGCCTGTCTATTAGGATTATGGGGGGCATGCAAAATCAATGATAAAATTAAGAGAAATTGGACAAAAAGAACCAGGAGAAATGAAGAAAGTGAAAGAGAGAAAATGTTCAATGAAATTTGGGAGAGTTCACATAAGGGACAAGATGTTGAAATGCGCATTATGCGTAAAGTGAAAAATTAAAAATGAAAGGTCAAAGGGAAAGGTTTATGTGATGACGAGCATCATCAGAGGAGGGACTGAGAGAACGTAGCTTACATAACATATATTAAATCAAAGGTTTATATTAATGTGTAATGATGCTGCATAGAAAACAATAATAATAGCGATTTTGCTTAAATGCGCAACTGAATTATGGCCACGGTAAATGGCCACCAATGTATACGGAAACTAATAATGATGAATAAAATGTTCATGTTATGATTAATTAAGTTTATATTGACATTCATATTACTGTATCTGTATTGAAAATCTTTATAGGCCTTAAGTTAGCATGAGCTGTGGGTTTTAGCTGCCCAGCTCTCATATTAAATGTATTTTTCTGTTTTTTCAGTGTGCTGACTCGCAAAGGGCCATGACCCTGCAAATGTTCTTTTTCTTCAACTTGGAAGATGAATGTATCTATGTTAATTCCGTTCCCAAGCGCATATTCGGTGCCTTGGTTTAAAAGTTATGTGCAAATTGAAACAAATGTAAATTAGTGAAATGTACAAGGTCACTTAGACCGATGGACAATGAATCTGCTGACCCAAAAGACGTGCCAAGGAGTGAAGTAACACCGGACGTGCCACCTCCGAAGACGTCAATTATGAAGACCAATCAAAGAACCACGAACTAATGTGGGGTGACAATTGGGATTACCAAATGCTAAATTTGATAGGTTAAAGATAGTGGGGTATAGTTAGTGTCCAATAGAATTTTAGGGGAATGTACTACGAAAAAGGGATAAAAACCCATGTCACAGAAGGGTCATTAGAATTAGGTAGGGAATGCTATTGATTTTATCCAGAAACTCTGTCACTCTGTTTGGTGACTTTGAGACTTATTAAAACCATCTTCACCCATAGACGCCCCATTTACACTTTTCCTCCTTAAGAGGAAAGTGCCCCATGCCCTTTAGTTAAGCTTTGACTGATGGCGTATGACTGATATCCTGAAGACGAAGACTGATCCTGTGTGCTGACCTAATCGTGGAGGGTAATTATGACAATGCAATTTGTAATTTGTCTGTTTGCTTTTCCTTTCTAGCTACCAACTGCTCGCTTTTTGACAGAGACCATAGCTAGGTGTTTTCCAAATTGGTGTTCTAAATTGTTTTGCATGAAGCCCAACATGCCAATGCTAATTAGTGGTTAGGACAGGTGATCATCAAATTGACGCAAAAAGATAAACGACTGACATTATGCTATGTTGAACTGATGCGTATTTGACATTTTGCTGTATTCTGATCTATGATTGCGCCGTGTTATATTCTGATGATTAGGATTCTTGCCTTGTTGAAATCTTACCAAAGTTGCCATATCGTAACTATGCTGTTGTGTTTCTTGGCTTTGAGATTGACGCACCTAATCTTAGATTGTAACTAATAGGGAATAAACTTCATAAAATTCTATTAAAGGTGTGGTTATTCATGGCTGAAAGGTCATGGTTGCGTCGTCAATTTTGATTAATGTCTTTGACCAAAGTGAAATGTATTGTTGTGATAAATGTTGATGACATTATTGATATATTGATTGGCATATTGATCAGCTATCTCGTCCTACGGTGTCTCTCAACTGGGTCAAAAGATTCATTGGCCTAAAACGAGTCCTAATGTGTAAAAATTAACATAAAATGACGCGTTCGCATCACCATTACCGGCCAAGCAAATGCAGTCTCGGTCTCCTGCTTCCACACACTTAAGATGCTCCAGAAGATCTTCAAATGACTCCCCACCAACACTTGCACAATCGTCAACCAAGCCATCTTCACCAGCAAGCTGGACTACAGCAATGAACTCTGTGCTGGAATAAACACTCAATTCATTAGAAGAACTTAAACCATACAAAACTCAATGGACAGACTCACCCTCAACCTCCCAGCCTGCACTAATATCACTCTGCACTTGAAAGTTCTATTGGCTTCAAATCCATAAACGAGCACTCTTCAAACTCTTCATGCATGCTTACAAAGCTTTACACAACGTTTGCCTCACCTACCTCAACAACCGCATAAACATCCACAAACCTACCAGACACCGCCGTTCAGTCAGGCTCCTACTCACCCCCCACCCCCAAAATATGCAGAACCAGATCCTACAATTGTGCCTTCTCCTACATCGCTCCTAAAGCTTTGAATGAGATGCCCATGCACATTAGAGACTCATCCTTAATTCTTAAATTCCGCAAGAAACAGAAGACCTGGCTCTTCACCTAGACCAAACCTTGGCTCTACCCATACAGCTCTTACTTCAGCACCAGAGTTGTGCTCTATACAAATACCATAAAATATTGTTATTTAACTAATTTTGTGTGGCACCAAACAACTAGAGTAAGGTAAACACTTTGCCCCACTTTGAATCTGTGCAGCAGGGAACAAGCCTGAAAAATAGGGACCAGAAATAGAGGATGGAGTACAATGAACAATGATATTGTTTAGACACAGGTAGAGAAGCCATTCCAAGTCAAAGCTGGGGTATAATATTTACTAAATACACATTATCAGGACTGTTCACAAGGTAACTTACACTTTTGAGTAACTTTGTTACTTTTGGCTATTCACAAAATCTGAGTGTAAAGTTCCTCAAAATTGTAGACGTACATGTCTTGTCCCCTCACTCCCAGAAGAAGGAAGTGTAGTCAAATTTATGAGTATAAATTACTACAGCCAAAACAAAGTTGGGCCTCTGGGTAGGTTTGGCTATAGTTATGACAGAGTAATCAGGGCTGTAGCCAAACCGATGGTCCACCAGCAATTCATTCAGGCCAGGGGACCTTCATGTTGGTGATACGTATGCTCCATTGCTGCTGCGATGGAGTATACGTACCACCAGCATTTAAATAGGGCCCTAATTACATTCAATTAATTCTGTACATCAGTGTTTCCCAACCTGTGGTCCGGGGACCCCTGGGGGTCCGCGAAGCCTCCTCAGGGGGTCCGCGACTGCTTAGAAAAATAAATAATATTAGCAGATTAGGTCCCCAGCTTTCAGTAATGACTCATTAGGGGGTCCCCAGATTCCAATAATGATTCAGTGGGGGTCCCCGGGTTCCATTAATGATAAAGGGGGGGTCCACAGATGTCAAAAGGTTGGGAACCACTGCTGTACATCACTTCTAATAGTTATTAATGCATAATAAAATTACTTTTGATAGGAATGTAGTTTTAATATATATGAACGTCAGTGAAATAGCTTTATTTGATATATTTAAATTAAATATTTCATTTAAAATTAAATTAATAGTACTCTAGCATTTTTCTCTTGTTCTGCATTTCGGATATATAAAATGCATTTACAATATTATTGAACATAAACATGTTTTTACTCACATTTTCCAAATTTAATAAACTGTTTTACTTCTCTCTACAGTATACTTTACCACATGGAGATCTCCACCCAGATTTCCCTTTGCTTTTCATAACAGCCATGTCCAGGTTTTCTTTGGCACACATACCAAAGCAACACCATGACCTTGCCACTTAGCCTTCGGTAGGGCAGGCCAGACTTAACAAGATTAATTCATGAATTGTTGGTGGGGCGATATTTTGTGGCCCTTCATCATCTGGTACCTATGCCTGCAGGCCACAGGTAATAATCAGGCTGTAGCATTGAAGCAACGGGAACAGAAAACTTAATCTGGGGTCCATAAAATAGAGTTGAAGGGGTGGCAGTAGCAATAAAATGGGTGGTATCCAGAAGGCGGAGTTATAACAGGCACCATCATGAGGGGCAGAGTGAATGTCAGTCTATGAATTATTTTTTGGTAATTCTGTCACACAAAATTGACAATAGGGAAAAATTTGCCCACATCCCTAGGGGTATGTTAAACGCATGTTGTATGCATAATACTGGTACGACAACTCCAGTGGTTAATGTATAGGAGTTGTTTTGAAATCTCTGGTCGTAGGTTTTAAACAGCTGGTTGATGAGCTCACTTCACGGCATGAGGTGTAACAAGTTAAATAATAGATTTGTATTTTAGGAAAAATGATTAAGTCAGGTAATGCCTTTGCTGCAGAGATCCTTACATTCCATGCAAGCTGCAATCTGGGTAAAACAGCTCAATGAGTAATACATCTGTTCCAAGCAGGTCAATGAAACCTGCCCTGCAAAGTATAAGTATGAAACCTTGCAGGTGTTAACTCAATCTTTCATTTTGTCTGAGGTTAATATCAATGGTTTGGTGTTGGACTTTTTTTCCTTATGCAGGGTCATCCCCAGTCTTTTTGCCTACTGCCTCTTATTTTTTCTGACCTTTCGTTGTTGGCTCTAGGACTCTGAGCACTTTATCACTGCTGACCAGTGCTAAAGTGCAGGTGCTCTCCCATCTAAAGTTGGTATGATTGGCTTATACATAATTGGCATATTTAATTTACCTGTAAGTGCCTTGTACAGTGGTATCTCTATAGCCAGGACCTGTAAATTAAATACTACTAGTAGGCCTGCAGCACTGCTTGCGCCACCCACTGAAGTAGACTTTCAAACCTGTCTCAGGCCTGCTAGCGCAGTGCCTGTGTGCGCAGTTTTCTGCCACAGGGACCTGGCATCTAAATTTACTTGCCAGGCCCAGAACTCCCCGGGTTGCCTGGCCTGTCCTGGTAGTGACATACAGCCGAACTTGGTGTCTCACTGCTGTGAGTGATGCCTTCTCATAGGATTGCATTAGAAATGCCCTGGCGTATGTGTAATGGGGTATTGTCTAATATACGAGGGGTAGCGTAGGCATGTTTGGTATGGTTGTGATGGAGATAATAAATGCTGCTTACTGGTGTAGGTGTACTTTTTATTACTATTACAGAAGTGCCACTTCTAGAAAGTGCGCATTTCTCTGTGCTTATGACTTGTGTTTTGCAGCTTGACTCCAATCCACGTCTGGGCAGAGTGACAGTAGGGGCTTTGTGCATACTTTTCAGACAGCCTGTACACATGGAGGGTGGAGGTGTCACAGAGGTGCATCTGCATACTGCATAGTCTTCCTGGGCTGAGAGAAGGGAGAGGCGGGGCACACCTACATTTGTAAAGGCTGTGCCCTGACCTCACACAATAGGGTCGTTTACCCCCAACTGATGTTTGGAGCCTGTGCTGGAGGTGAGAGGGGGCACTTCCAGAACCAGTTGTAACTGGTTGGAACCTCCTCTCCCCCACCATTGTAAAACACTGTAAGGACTGAGTATAAGTACAGGGGAATTTTCCCCACAATTGGGAGACTCCTTGAAACATCTTGGAACTGGACACAGAAATGCTGGAAGGACTCACCAGGGACCACCACGGGCTGCTGCTGCTGTGCTGACCTGTGACCTGCTTGGTCACTGTAAATTACTTGCCACTTGCTGTATCTTCTTTGTGCTGGCCTGTTGCTGGGCCCCTTCACCTGTGGGTCTTTTCCTGGAACTCTGCTCCCAGGAGCAGGGGGCTGTGGCCCCTGTAACCATGTGAAGCACAAAGAGTGCTTCTCTATTTGTGGAAACTAGTGCTTAGGAAAGCGCTGCACCTTTCTTCCTGAATGGCTTACATGGTGTATGTATCATTCTTGGAAAGCGCTCTCTCCTAAGTGGTCCCCAGCGCCTTGGAAGCACCTCCATTTCCTCGTTTGTTTAGACCCTTTTGGCAGTGCTTCATCTGAGCACTGGCCGACATCACTGCTGCGACCCGGGCTGTAGGAAAAGGCAGCGCCGTAGTCACACTGTTTTCTGTGCCGCTGGGGCACGAGTCAACCTGCAAAAGTGAACTTGGAGCAAGCGTGCTCCTAGCGGTCCACCCGGGGCAAGGATCGCTTCGAGGAGTACCCCTGGGGCACTAGAAGGCCCTTACTTGGGCCCAAACACCACAGCAAGCCAGGAGGAAAGATGCACACACTAGCGCACCAGACCAGGTGTGGGCGAATGCCTACCTGTGGCCCTAGGGGGAAAGAAGACCTCATCGGAGGTCTCCCTTTGGATCCCAGGGCCGTTCTGGAAGGAGGACATGGGAGGCGAGGGAGAATCCCTCTCCCCTATGCCCTGCGTTAGGAGCGTGATCGCTCCTGAGGTCCAAAAGAGTTTCCCAGACTTTGGCCCCTCCTCGTGCCCAGGAGGGGCCCATCCGGAAACCAGAGGGGGGGGGCATAGCCACCCCTTCCTTTACCAACAGTGATTGTTGACCTTGGCCCCCCTTGTGAGGGCCGGTGGAAGCCCAGGGGGGCCCCCAGCGATCACGGGCCCCAGGAGGCCTGTCAGTAGTGTAGAGGGGGTGCATGCTGCCCCCATCTACCCCAGAGCTCTAAGAAGGCCTCCACATTGCGCAGAGGAGCGCCGGGGGCCCCTTCTTTGTTCCTTGGCACTGGAGGTGCCTCATCACAAAACCAGGTACTACCAAAAGACAATATATATAACCTAAGTTCTTTCTAGAGACTTTACTGATTTCTATGTTGCATATCTGTTTATGATGACTTTATATGTATATGCAAATGTTCCTTTTATGGGTATAACATGCTAATATGTTTTTATGTCTTGCCATACGCTTTCTAATGTTCCTATTATGGACGTTTATTATATTCTTATGACAAGTGCTTTGGTGTAATAATGTGTTTCCTGACTACTGCCTATGTTGCAGAATACTGAGTAACTTGTGTGTTATATGTGACTACTGCTATTTTGCAGAGTAACTAATGTGTAACATTCTGATAACTGCTAAGGTAGCAGGATACTACTGATATGTGATGTTTGGTCTAATAATTGTACAATAAAGTATATTTTCCTTGAACATGGTGTTGTGTTTCCTTTGTGGTGGGGATAGTGCATCACATGTGTTGGGTGTGTTGTGCAAACGCTTTACACATTGCCTCTAGGATAAGCCTGACTGCTCGTGCCAAGCTACCAAGGGGGTGAGCAGGGGTTATCTTGGACGTGTAACTCCTTTGCCTTGATTAGAGTGGGTGGGCTATGCCTGGCATAGGTACATACACTAACCAACCAGAAACCCCATTTCTAACATTTGGCCAGCTGGATACTGAGAAAATGAAGTGCCAAAAGATTCAGTTTGTATTGTGTGATTATATATATATATATATATATATATATATATATATATATATATATATATATATATATATATATATATATATATATATATATATATGTATATATATATATATATATATATATATATATATATATATATATATATATATATATATATATATATATATATATATATATTCTACTGGCGGTGACCAGTAGGTGTTATAGTTAGAACAATTTCTTCAATAGACGGAGCATTTTTTGTTTTACCAATAACTTTGGCGTCGTTTGCCGAATCATCACAAAAGTTTCAAAACATATACTCAGTTCAGCTGCTGTCTTGAAAGTTTGGGGGTGATTCATCAAGTGGGGCAGGCCTTAGTAAAAGTGGGGGCTAGAAACACTTTTTCCTGATTGTACATCAATGGGATTTTTCAAATGTTTGAACATGACTATAGCCTGAACCGCTGAACAGAATTACACCAAATTTGGCAGAAAGCTAGCTCTTGGTCCGGAAAACATGCTTTTTGTGATTTGGTATAAATTCGTTCAGTAGTTCTGGAGATATTAGAGTTTTAAAAGTATAGATATTGATGGACGCGGATCCTCCACGGAACCAATTGTCCTTGTGCTGATATTTGTTTGGCTACCAATTCTTCAACAAGGAAGTGTTGACAGTCATCTTGGGACTCGGTTTCAGCTGAGTCCCACAAAAATAGAAAAATAAAATAAGTCATCCTGAGCCCCTAGCTTTGGTCTAAGGGTCCCTCACAGACCCTTTCAAGGTTAAAAAAGCCGTTAAAAAAAGAAAAAGTCAGGAAAATCTGCTAAATGAAAGAATGTAGGGGGTCCACTGCAGACCCCTGACCCTGGGGACCACCACCTCCCCAGTGCTATTTCTGTAAATTAAGGGAGGAGCGGGGCGCAGCCCTGGGGACAACCACCTCCCTGGGGCAAATACAATGTTGGAGGGGGCCGTGCGGACCGCCACACTCCAGGGCCGGTTCCTGCTATGTCCCGGGTGCCCACCCCCAGGACATAGCTCTTTACTTTTGTTTGGTGGGAGCTTACAGTTCCCATCAAGCAAAAACAGACATAAGTCCGCTTTTTAAGCAAGTGGGGGCTGTCAAACAGCTCCTGCTTGCAGAAAGCAGAGTTTTCATCTGTTTCCCTACATGCATATATGCGTGCAGGGAAAAAGATAAAAACATTGCTCCCGCAAGCAGGGGGCTGCTATTTCAAGTAGCTATCTGACTGTGGTAGCTATGCCGGCTCCCGCACGATGCAGGGAGCTGGCTAGGACTGCAGGGTCCTCAGTTGGCAGCAAGCATCTTGCTTGTATGGCACTTTGAAGTTATTCCATTGAGAGACCATTGCAATAACAATCATCTCTCCACAGACTGACTTAAAGCGGCACAAAAGCAAGATGTTTGGTTGCAAATGTTATAATTACCGTTTGATGCACAGCAGAAGAGAGTCTCTTGTGGCCTACTGGTAAGACTCTTGGACTGTCACTCAGTAGGTTGAAGGTTCAAGTCCTGATATCTCATGCAGTGTGTCTGTTATTTACTAGCGTTTTGACTGTTAATTATTCCTACTGATGAAACATTTATGTCTTTTTGCCATCAAAACAGCAATGTCTTACCTGTGGCCTAAAGGTTAAGGTCTCAGGCTGTCATGCTGAAGTTTGAAGAATCCAGTCTAGGTGTGTAAGTAGTCACATTCCTGCTTTAATTACTTTTCAAATGCAAATATTTAAGATGTATACTGAAATGTAATTGCATTCTTTTTACTTGACAAATACATTTTCAATTTGTCATAAAACATACCATTCTAAGCATATTATTCATCAAAGTCTAGAAAAACTCTCTGGGTGGTTACAGGAATTTGGCCCCAAGGCCAGGCCAAAGGCCATGTGCAATGCGGGATGGGTGGTTATAGGGGGTTTGCTGCAGGGAATGGCTGCAGGCCAGGCTCTGCGGCCAACCCCCGCTGCACACAGCTAAAGGCCGGGAGCAATGTGGGCTTGGGTGGTTATAGGGGCTTGTCCGCAGGGACAGGCTGCAGGCCAGGCCCTATGGCCACCCCCTCTGCACACGGCCAAAGGCAGAGCGCGGCATTGGTTGGATTACCATATAGTAATTAAGATTACTTTACGTTAAAAAAAACATAGAAATTCACTAAAAAAAAAAACAATTTTAAGGGGCGTTATAGTTAGGAAATACGTAGAAATTCACTAAAAAAAAACAAAGGTTACAGGGACATTATAGTTATGTTCTGAATTTACTTGCATAAAACCTTAGAAATTCAGCAGTTATAGTTAGAGTTATTTCAAAGAACTATAACTCGCGCCCTTACCATGCACTGCTAATTACCCCAGATATTACAGCACTCATGACAATTTTTATAAAATAAATAAAAATATCAGTGAAACATTAGAAGTCAAATAATTGAAGAACAAACTGTGCATGGTGGGGACGCAAGTTATAGTTACCTTAGGGCGCGAGTTATAGTTACTTGAAATAACTCTAAATATAACTGCTGAATTTCTAATGTTTTGTGTGAGTAAATTCAGAACCTAACTGTAAGGTCCCCGTAATCTTTTAAGTGGCGATAGCCAGTAGATAGTTATAGCTAGGACCAACTTTCCCCATAGACAAAGCTTTTTTTGTTTTGCTAATAACACCGCTTGATGAATCTTCACAAATTTTTCTAAACTAGTATGCAAATTTGTTCAGCTGCTGTGTTGAAAGTTTCAGGGTGATTCATCAAGCTGGGGCCGAGAAAAAGGAGTGGTCTCAAAACACTATTTCCCTATTCTATGTCTATGGGGTATTGCCATCTTTAGACACGGCTACAGAAGAAACCACTGAACGGAATCACACCAAATTTGGCAGGAAGCTAGATCTTGGTCTGCAAATCGTGCTTTTTGTGTTGTAAATCCGTTCAGTAGTTTCAGAGTTATTAAAGGCAAAAAAATATAGATATCTAGGGTTGCGATTTTCTTTGCGGATCTGCCGGTACACACAGATCTGAGCAAAAAACAAATCCCTGATTGACTGGCTGCAACCTGAAAGGAAAGTTGCGGCTGCAATTTTGTTTCTTGTCTGGGCCCCGGGGGAAAACAAAAATAAAAACACACATTAGGGGCCAGGATACCCTGACTCTATAGGACATATGAAGGGATCTTCTGAAGGGCCCCTCATGGCAAAAAAATTGCCCTTTTTTTGGCCGATATGCGGACCAGTGGATCCACTGCAGCACACAGCCAACTCCCAGGGGGGTAAATCTGCAATGGATCAGTGGATCTGGAGTCCAATGAAAAAAAAACAAAGGGACCCTTTTACATACCATACCCTTGCCATGTATGATCAAAGGCCATGTGCAGTATGGGATTGGATGCATGCAGATTGGGGGGTGTTGGTGAAAGGGCCTGGCCACGGCCGTGCATGATGGTGGTTGTAATAAGGAATGGTATTTATATATTACTTTATGTTAAAAACGATAGAAATTTGCTGTAAAAACCAAAGGTTACAGGGACGTTATAGTTAGGTTCACATCCACACAAAACCATAGAAATCATACTTATAGCGGGACTTATCTGAAAAAAACATAACCCATGTGGGAAAGTAACTTTAGGCCACAAGTTATAGTTTCCTAACGTAAGTATAGCTGCTGAATTTCTATGGTTTTGTGTGGATAAAACGTAAATCTAACTATAACGTCCCTGTAACATTTGCTTTTCACAGTGAATATATATCTCCTAGCCAGTAGGTAGTTATAATTAGGACCCATAGACAAAGCGTTTTTTGTTTTGCTCATTACTTTGGTGCCGTTTGATTAATCTTCAGGAAATTTACCAAACTAGTTTGTCACTCACTTCAGGTGATGTAGAAAGTTTCAGGGTGATTCAGCAAATGGAGACCAAGAAAAAGAGGGGGTTCCACAACATTTTTTCCCCTATGCAAGGTCTATGGGATTTTGCAAATCTTAGACACGGCTACAGCACAAACCGCTGAACATAATTACATTAACTTTGGAAGAAACCTAGATCGTGGTCCAGAAAGAGCTCTCTTTGTAATTTGGTGTAAATCTGTTCAGTAGTTTCAGAGTTATTAAAGGAAACAAACTGTAGCTATCTAGAGACGCCGATCCTTTGAGGATCCACAGGTATCCACCCATGGACCAGACCCCAAAAGCAAGGACCTGATTGGCTGGCTGCAACCAGAAAGGAAAGTTGCGACCATCATTACGTTTCTCAGCTGGGCCCCGGGAGATATTATAAATTAAAAATCACATAAGTGGTCAGGATAAAGGTACCCTACCCCATAGGAAACATGAACGGGTCTTGACTCCCATCAGCATCTAGGAATGCTGCTAGTATTTCTCTAGTATTTCTCAACTGTTAATAACTGGGCATGCTCTTGTTTGTCCTGTCCGATCTCAGCATGCGATTGGGAGTCTTCGCGGAGCCTTTGCGTCCCTAGATATACAAATTTGGATTTTCTTTAACTACTAAAAAACTACTGAATGCATTTACACCAAATAACTAAAAGGTTGCTTTCTGGACCAAGAGCTAGCTACCTTTCTGCCAAATTTGGTATTTTCCCTCCAGTGGTATCGAAAATTAAATGGGAAAAAGCATTTTGGGGCTCCCCTTTTTTCTCAGCTCCCGCTTGATGGATCACCCCAAAACTTTCCAGACCACAGCTCATGTGAGCGTCAAATGTTTTGGGAAAATTTCCTGAAGATGTTTCAACCGGTGTCAAAGATATAGGCAAGTAAAAAAATGCTTTTTCTATAGAAACTAGGTCCTAACTATAACTACCTATATGGGAGTATCAGTGACTTTAGAGGAATAGAGCACAATGGAAAGATAGAAGATTTTCTGGTTTGTCCTTCTTCCACAGATTCAGATGAGTTTATCTGACTGACAGGTATCTGAGGGATCCCTTATGGGCAAAAAATTGCCCAAATAATATTTTGGGCTGATTCACGGATCTTCGGGTCTAGCGCAGTGCTCAACACAAACCAAGTGTAAAATTGTGAAGGATCCACGGATTTGTAGGCCAATGAATAAATAAAACATGCACCCAAACCCAGAGCAAACCCCCACCAAGCACAGCCTTCAGTTGTATTACTGTATGGTAATTACATATTACTTTTCGTTAAAAAAAAAAAAACAGAAAATAACTGAAAAAAACAAAGGTTATAGTATTGTACTTAGGGTCACATTTTACACCCACAAAACCACAGAAATTCAGCAGTTGTAGTTATACATACAGTTATATTTATCTGAAGAAACTACAACTCATGCCATTAAGTAACTTTAGGCCACAAGTTATACTATAGTTATAGTTTCCCCAGACCCTATTGCATATACACATGCCCTGGGGAAAGGTGTCAGTACAGAGGCCAGTCTTTTACACCATACTACACATACTTGTCCTCCTGGAGAAAGATCTCAGTGGAGGAGCCAGTCCCATCCTAAAAGCAACTATGTATTTCTGTCAACAAAGGAGGAGGTCTCAGAATAGAGGCCACGCCATCCCCACACCGTACTATGCACACCTGTCATCTGAGAAAGAGGTTTCTGCGGAGAGGCCAATCCCTACCCACATCCTACAATGGTCAACCAACATCCAAGAGAGGGGTCTCAGCGGAGGGGTCCAGTCCCTCAACACAACCTACTATGCATGTTTGGCATGTGAGAGAGAGAGGTCTTAAAGGAGCGGCCACTCGTTCATCATACATTACTATAGACACTCATTATCCAAAAGAGGTCTCAGTGGTGAACATAGTACCTCCTTCATGCTACTATTGCTCTACAATTTTGTTGCAATCCTGCGAGAGTCTTGCATGAGTAATGTGCAAGCTTTAGGGATTCAAGCTTGCTACATGGAGACGTGCAATCTAGCGAGAGGCTCGAGAGACCCCAATGGAAAATTAATAAGCCTGCCATGACATGTTTTATGATCCCGCGAGTATCGCACGATCACAACGGGGAGAAGTAGAAAAAGTTGAAAAAAGGTCCAGCTTAAATTAAGGTAAACCAATATTTACCATTGTTAGATGGCTGAAGAAATGTTGTGATGTTATTGGTTGCACAATCTAAGACAGCATGCACTGTGCTTTGTGATCTGGAGGAGAAGGAAGTCTTTTTGACTTGTGCTGAACAGAAATGATTTAATTTGGAACTGAAACAGACTGGTGTATTCAGCTATATTTAAGAAACTGCTCTAAGGTCAGGTGATCAAAATATAGTTTACAAACTATGGGCACGATTCACATAGGGAAACTTAGATGTGCGGACGTAAATGCCCTTTGTGAATTCCCAAAAATCGTAAACTTAGACGTTTGGTCTAATCTTAGACCAAACGTCTAAGTTTACCTTTGTGAATCGGGCCCCCTGTTGAAAACTGTTAAGAGTATGCTACTGTTTATAACATATTACTTACCATTTTTACTGAATGGAAAGAGGTGTAGGTTTCTCAATATAGCTTTTTAGAAGTCGATTTTAAAATGTAGAGAAAGATCAGCAGTGAATTCATGTTCTACAAACATATGAAGTGTTCACTTTATATACAGCTCTAAATACAGAAAGCAGTGTTCTCCAAAAAATACCCCAAAAATCTGGAGTGTGTTAATAGAAGCCTTAGTGTTTTCCTAAACTTGACTACACTCATAGTTTATCCTTACCAAAGGGCTCAGTGCATATAGTGTTTTTACTGTTAACAAAGGTATGTCTAGAGGAATGTGTTACTCAAAAACTTTTATTGAACTAGCTTTTACTTTGTATAGAGGTGTTAATAGTTAAAATGTATAATTTAAATGTAGGTGCATTTACCTGCTTTGTAACTTTGCACTTTGTAGAGTGTGCTTAGGATGAATTTGATGGTTTTCTCAGGCCTCCAAATTTAAGCATAGCAGGTATGAATTATAAAGCTCCGAGTTAAATGTACTGGATTGAATTTTCAAGTAAGTGTTTATAGGAAGCCCAGTGGTAGATTTGATGGCATGCTTTAATTTATCTATAAAAAAGAAAACATGCATTGGTTGAGGATGTGGGATTTTTAAGGAGAAAGGAATAAAAAATTATTGCTCCCCTAAATATAAATATGTCATTGTGGGTGAAAAATGTTGAAACATGTAGAGAATATAATGATGAAATACTGTTATTATTAATTGATGTATGTAACTTTTCATGTTGTGGTTGTTTTGCCTTTTTGTAGGAGAACAATGGACATCATAAAAAATAAAACTATGATGTGATAAAATATATGGAGGAGAAAAACAAAAATTGGTTAATTTTGAAAATCATAACTTTGGAAAATCAGAGAAAATACTTAATTGGAGAAGTGATTATGTTCCTCTTGCATAATTCTCATAACGAAAAACTACTACACTAAAAATTCTTGGCAGGCTGAGATGGCTGAGGCGCTGCAATTGTCCCATTTTGGTAATGAAAATGTTATGAAGACATTAAAAATGAGTGACGTTTGTTTTGTTTGTTTTATAGTTGTCCAAATAGTTTGTTTATAGAGTTGTTGTTTTGTAATGTTGTTAAAGTTATTTTGATGTATTTAAAAGGTTTAAAGTTACTAGTGAATTCTTTCATTAATAGTTATTATAGATTTCAAAATTATTACAGTATTGCAATGTTAGGTAAAATTAGTAGTTTCATCTTCAGGAATTCCACAAGTGTTCCTGTCTGTATATGTATCTAAATGGTACTATGCACATTTTTATGCTGCAGAGACACATTAATGGATAAGCTAATTATATAAGCTTTGGTGACTTGTCATGCAAGAGTGAGGTCTCAGTAGAGAGACTAGTTCTTGTCCACACTGTAGTATAGAGACCTCTCATATAAAAGACAAATTTTGGCACAGAGGTAACTGCATACTGATACTCCACTGAGTGGAGATGTGGTAGTGGAGAGGGCCGTTCTTTTGTACATGCTACTATATATGCTTACCGCTCTGAAGAGAAGTTTCAGTGGAGAGGTATGTGCCTGTTCACACCCTACTACATATATGGGTCCCCTCTGGGAGAAATTTCAGGGAGAGGCGAATATGTTCCTACATTCAAATATGTACAGCAGTTGGCGAAGAGACAGTTCTAAACACAGAGGAACCTACATTAATATGCCCTGCTACGGACATTTATCACCATGAAGAGAGGTATGAGCAGACAGCGGTCTCTATCCACAGACTACTACTGGGGAAGGAAGGAAGGAATAAGCTGACCCTGCATTCTCTCTCTATACCTTAGTACGTATGCTTTTCAACCATAACAGACTTATCAGTGTAGAGGTTATTTCCTTCCAACGTTCTAATTGTAGATCTGTCATTCAAGATAGATGTCTCAGCAGAAAGGCCATTCCCTCCCCACACCATACTATGCACATCCATCATCCAACACGGATATCCAAGGACAAAAAACAGCTCCTCTCCACACTCTACTACACACACTCATTATTTCAGAGAAAGGTCTCAGAAGAGAGAATAGTCCCTCTCCACACCTTTCTAGGCACACCTGTGATTTGAGAGAGAGATCTCAGTGAAGAGGCGAGTCCCTCATGACACCCTACTACCCAACTGTCATCTGAGACAGAGTTCTCAGCCGAGAAGCCTGTCCCTCCCTGCAGGCTACTATGGACACCCATCATTTGAAACAGAGGTTTCACTGGAGAGGCTAATCCCTCTTCACTTCCTACTATGCATTATTGTCATTCAAGAGATACATATATTGTATTGTATTGTATTGGGTCATTTATAAAGCGCATTCCGGCAGAAGCATCGAAGCGCTATGCAGACCATAAATGCAGAAAAATGGTTCCCAAAATATCACTACTAATTAGTTTGCGAATAGCCAGGTTTTAAGGCACTTCCTAAAAACCAAATGATTCAGTATTTGTCGCATCTGGAGCGGCAAACCATTCCAAAGTCTGGATGCTTGCACCGAAAAGGCGCGATCTCCCCATCTCGCTTTTTTACAGCGAGGGACCTTGACCATAAATCTAGAGGCAGATCTTAAAAGTCTCGGGGTTGATAAAAAGAAAAAATAGATTTTAAATAATCACATCCCACCGACTGGAGAGCTTTATGTGTGAGGCAAAGTGTCTTAAACATAATTCCCTTCCTAATTGGGAGCCAGTGAAGAGATGTCACACACCTAGAAGCCGAAGAGAAATGGGGCATATTTAAAGTTAAACGGGCTGCCGCGTTCTGAATAGCCTGTAATTTATCCAGAGAGGATTTATTAGCATTAAGCAGTAGAGAATTGCAGTAGTCTAATCTAGAGGTGACCAACGCCAATACGACCGGTCGTCTAAGGTCTTCCTCCAATAGGTGAAGAATTTTCTTGAGAATTTTTAGTGTCCAGAAGCATACCATAACCAGATTATTAATCTGTGCTTTAAAAGTCAATGAGTCATCAAACATGATGCCCAAATTTTTGGCAGTTGGTACCGGTGATGGGCAACCCCCACACACGGGCGGCCGCCAGTTTTTATCCCAGGGGGAAACTTTACCCCCAAAGTACATGATCCCTGTTTTGTCCCCATTAAGTTTCAACCAATTACACGTCATCCATTTATTGATAGCTAGCATACAGCATTGAAAATTTTCCTTTGTGTCCTTTACATTATGTGAAATAGGCATAATCAATTGAGTATCATCTGCGTAAGAGACAATCTGAGCCCCGAAAGAGCGCACCAGATTGGCCAGAGGAGACATATAGAGATTAAAGAGTGTCGGACTAAGAGAGGAACCCTGCGGGACGCCACAGGGGAGTTGGAAGGGAGAAGCCTTATAATCCCCGCACGCTACCGTTGTGGTTCTGTCCAGCAAAAAAGAGCTAAGGATCTGCAAGGCCTTCCCTCTCACTCCAACTTGAACCAGCCGGTTACCTAAAATAGAGTGAGAGAGGTGTCAAATGCTGCTGAAAGATCTAATAGGACCAAAATCGACCCCTCGCCGCAGTCACATCTTCTCCGAATCATATCTGAGGTGGAAATAAGTGCCGTTTCCGTGCTATGATCACCCCGAAAACCATGCTGTGAGGGATCTAATCCACCATTCTCCTGTAGAAAAGCAGACAGCTCCTGATTAAGATGTTTTTCTAGTATTTTAGACAGCCCAGGGAGTAACGAAATTGGGCGGAGATTGGACAGATCTGCCACATCTTTTCCTGATTTTTTAATAAGTGGAATGACAGTGGCCTGCTTCCAGATATCCGGAAAGATTCCTTCCTGAAGAATCTCTGCATACACCGGTTCCAATGCTTCGGCCATCATCTGAGGGGCTAGCTTAAGCACCTGAGGTGGGCAAAGATCAGTAGGTGCCCCTGATTTAAGGGCCAAAAGAGAGTCTCTAATTATGTTTGCAGAGAGCGGTTGAAAATTGTCCAGAGTGTGCAGAGGTTTAACCATGCATACGGCACCTGTATTCACCTCCTCTGTCTGGACAAGGAGAGGGGGACTAAAATTATTTCACAGATTGATGATTTTGTTGTGGAAAAAGTCTGCCACTGACTGACAGAATTGCTTTGAGTTCTCCAAAGAGATAGCTGCTATAGAAGGAGAGGTTAAGGCGCGCACTGTCTTAAATAGTTCCCTCGGGCATTCAAGGCCCCTCTTATCTTTTCGGAAAAATATGTCATTTTGGCTAACTTAATGGCTATTTTATACTCCCTCAAGGATTCCCTTAGAGATCCTCTTTCATGAAGGGATTTATTCAGATGCCATTTTCTCTCTTGCTTACGATATTTTCTTTGTAGGATTTTCAGTTCCTCAGAGAACCAGGGGGCAGAGTGTGCCCGATGGCCCTTAAAATTGGATAAAGCCCGAGGAGCAAGCTCATCAATGGCCCTTTGCAGGCCATATTCAAAACTCTCCAGTTTAGAGCCCCCTAATGGCTCGGCCCTATCCCAGCCTATTTTCAAGGCCTGAGGAAAATTGTTCTTATTAATCTTAAACCATGGTCTTTTTAAGGTCGTGTTAAATAAGGGTCTAGCAAGGGGGAGAGGCCAAGTCAGCGTGAATGATAGAACCAAATGGTCCGACCAATCTACTTCCCGGATTTCCCTCCTAGAGATCATACCAGGCCTAGAAAAAATGGCATCTAGCCTGTGTCCTGCTCTATGGGACGGTATGTTATCACCAGAGAGCCAATCCAGGCTCTGCATGAAGTTCATAAAATCTACCATACTAGGGTCCTCAGAATCTTCTAAGTGGAGATTAAAATCGCCTCAGCGGAGTGAGCAGTCTGTCCATATATTAGTAGAGATATCTGCCATCCCAGAAAGACATCTTAGTGGAGAAAGCAGTACAACAGATGAAATCTTCCTAGTCTAAATACAAACATCTATATGAACCAATCACAGCCCTTGCTTGGGATGTGTTTGCTTTTCTAGAACTCTTGTGAGTGTCTTGCAAGCATCTGGCGAAATTGTAGAAACATCCTAGCTTTATATTATGAATGGAACTATCCATAATCAATTTTCTAAGTGAATCAGCATCTCTAATGTCTTACTTTGTTCAGAATTACAAGAAAACACTCTTAATAAGGTAATTTCAAACGTATGATCTCACAAGTGGTTCCCTAGATCCGAACAGGAAGTACAGTCCCCTCGGAGTCCACGCAGTGGGTTGTGTGTCCAACTCTGACAAGCGTCTCGCAAGAGGCATCAGTTTGTAAAATAAATAAATATAACATATTTAATGAGTTAATTATTACACATAGCATTAAATAATAACTGAATACATGAATTAGAACTCTATACAATAGATTAGAATAAAATGTATATCTTTTGATCCTGAGCAGCTTGCAAGCCTCCTGCAAGAGTAATCACACACCTTAAAAATAGATTTACATAGTGAACAATGATACTATACATTATAGGAAAAACTGATCATGGTTATAATTACTAATTAATGTAAAAATACATAAAAAATATATGAAAACTATGTTATTAGAATATTACTAAACTTGCTGGGAAGATTTTTCAATATGAGAATTAGAAGAATTGAAGAGGTGGACAATTTCGAAATAAATATTATTGTATTAATCTGTTTTACATTCAGACCTTTTGTTTTACAAACATTTGGCAAACTGTGCATCCGTTTTTGTTATGCTACAATACAAAAACACTTTCTGTTTCAAATTATTGTGCACACACTGGATATATTATTCGGTTATTTTACCATACATACACTAATAAAATTTTTCACTGATAAACCAAAGGTTAAATTTATAGTTATGTATGATAAAAAGATCCGGTTTTGTTGAAAAAAAAAAACCTTCAGACATTTAATGAAGAAAAAAAACAAATGTTAAAGTAACGTCATAGTCAGGTGAATTTGTCAGTGACAACATTAATGTTTTGAACAATTAAAAACAGAAATTCACAATTTTTAGTTAGCAATGCTAACTAGAACTTGTGCCTGCCATGCACTGCTTATGGCATCACTCATGACATGTTCTATGACATCATTTATGACATCACTGATGACATCTCAAATGACATCACATTGATGAAATTACATATAATTCAATGAAAAAAACAAAGGTTACGGGGACGTTATAGTTAGGAAATAGAATTAGAAAAAACAAAGAAATTCACTTAAAAAAACAAAGGTTACAGGGACGGTACAGTTAGGCTCACATTTTAAACATACAAAAACAAAGAAATTCAACTGTTAGAGTTATTTTAAGTAAAAATAACTCGCACCCTAAGGTAACTATAACTCACAACCCCACCATACAGTTTTTTCCTAAAAAATGTTGGCACAAATATTACATTGATATTATCAATTATGCTATCAAAGATGTCATGACTGCTGTAATATGTGGGATAATTAGCAGTGCATAGCAAAGGCATGAGTTATAGTTATAGTGATGTCATTAATGATGTCACTGATGATGTCATGAGTGATGTGAGGTCATAAGCAGTGCATTGTGGGGCGTAGGTTATAGTTAGCTAAGGTAACTATAAATGCTCAATTTCCCTGGTTTTGTGTGAGTGAAATTTAAGCCTTACTAAAAGGTCCCTGTAAACTTTGTTTTTTCAGTGAATTTTCTAAGGTTTTTTTAAAATGTTGTTTCCTAACTATAACATCCCTGTAACTTTTGTTTTTTTTAAGAGAATTTCTAAGGTTTTTTTTCAATTTATTTTCTCACTGTAACCACTAACCTTTGACAATGATTGTGTGAGTGAGTGCATAAGTGCCTCTGTAGGTCTGTGAATGGGTGTAAGAGTTTCTGACTAGGTCAGTGAGTGGATGTGTGAGTCCGAGTGGATTTGTGAGTGTGTATGTGTGTGTGTGTGTGTGTGTGTCTAAGTGGGTCTGTGAGTTGGTGCTTGAGTGGGTCTGTAAGTGGGTGTGTGAGCCTGAGTGCGTCTGTTGGTGGGTGCATGAATGTGTGAGTGGGTCTGTGAGTGGGTGCATGAAGGTCTGAATGGGTCTGTGAGTGGGTGCATGAGTGTCTAAGAGGGTCTGTGAGTGGGTACATGAGTCTCTGAGTGCATCTGTGAGTGCATGAGTTCCTGAGTGTGTCTGTGAGTGCATGCATTCCTGAGTGTGTCTGGGACTGCATGAGTTTCTGAGTGGGTCTGTGACTGCATGAGTTTCTGAGTGGGTCTGTGAGTGGGTACGTGAGCCTAAATGTGTCTGCGAGTGGGTGTAAGAATGTCTGAGAGGGACTGTGAGTAGGTGCATGAATGTCTGAGTGGGTCTCTGAATGGGTGTGTGAGCGGGTGTGTGAGTGTCTGTGTGGGTGTGCCAGTAGCTGTGTGAGTGACTTGGCCACAAAGGAACCTTACCTGCACTTTTATCCAACAAAAGTCCACAGTTTTGTACAAAATATCTAATCAAGTGGAGTTCTTTCTACCTCATTGGGTAAATGTCCAGTACAAATATTACACTACAGCTGCATAATGGAGCATAAGAAAATTTCATCAGTGACCCTGTGTGTGTTTTTGGCAATATGATTGTTCCTGGTGCATCGTTATCCAGGAATATGTGATAACATGAATCCTCTTATAGAGAAGACAATGAGAGTACAAATAGGTAAATTTCCACCAAACAAGGGTCCTTCCTCTTCACTGTATGAATTAAGTGCTTTTTTGTTTGGTGGCGCTTTCCTGATATTCCTCGGCATCAAGAACTCATCACCAAAATATGCAGATAATGCCCTGGGGGGCAGCTTGCTAAGCTCTCTACCCATCTGGCAAGGGGGGAAGACCTTTAGATACTACTAAGGTGGGCAGGGTGGAGCCAAACAGGTGAATCTTCCAGGTGATTTGCACATTTGCATACTCATAGCAATTTAAAGCGAGAACCATGGACTCTCTCACTAGGCGAGGACAAGAAAGAACCCACTCATCACAATCACATACAGATTGAGCTCCAATAGAACAATGCATTCAACTCCACAAAGTCTTTCAGATCATTTATCAATATCGAATTGCTGATAAAACAAACCTGCTTTGTCTTCGCTAAGCCCAGGAGTTAGGATCATTTGTCCTTTACAGAAGTGAAGCTTTAGCAGTGGCATCTGTAATGTTTATACTTCCTGTTGAGTTTTAATTTCTGTGAGATCAGCATCATGGCCAGAATTGCCCTGGGGACCCCATTCCTCAGGGCCTGGCCACAACTTAATGGGAGAGTGGGGCCAGGCGGCCCCCCCCACCAGGGACAATTTCAGCCTGACGACCACCATCTCCAGAAGCCCGGCCCCCTCCCTGGGCTGATTTCAGCCGTGGAGACCCCAATCCCGGCCTTAAAATATATATATATATATTTTGTTTTTTTTTAATAGGAAGGGGATCATGCGGCCCCCCTACCCAAGCCGATTTCAGCCTCAGGGATTCATCCCCCAGGGCCCTGCCATAATTCAGCAGGGGAGGGGGCCGCACAGTCCTCCTCCCCAGGATGATTTTTGCCCCCGGACACCCCATCCCCTGGGGCCTAGCCTTAAAATATATCATTTTTAATAGGGGGGGGCCACCCATCCCCCCTACTTGGGTCAGTTTTGGCCCTAGAGACCTCATTCCCTGGGGCGAGGCATTGTCTCCTGGGTGCCCCTTCTTAAAAATAACAAAGCCCCGGGGAGTGTCTGTGCGGCCCCCTCTCCATATTAAAATAGGCCCCAGGGAGGTGGGGGTCCCACGAGTCTGAGGGGCCACGTGACCCTCGCACAATTTTTATAATTAAATCCCCATGGAGGTTGTGGTCTCCGAGACCCTGGGGGGGTCTGTGTGGCCCCGCTCATTTTGTTTTCAAATTAAAGACACAGGGATGTGGTGATCCCTGGGGCCCAGGGGGGTCCGCAAGGCCCCTGTAATAATCTATATGATCCCTGGGAAGGTGGTGGGCCTCAGACATAAAAATGCCCTAGGAGGGGGGCCCTGTGCACCCTACTGTCTTTATTTTTTAAATATGTTTACATGCCCCCATGGACGTGGCCCACCCGGGGGCTATAGTATAAACAAGCACAGAAGACAACATTTGTTTTTTTTTCTAGTTTGTGTCGTGAATTTGCAGCAAAATGTTTTTTTTAAATGTACTTTCGTGCCCTGATGGGGTCCCTCTGGGATCCCATGACCAAGGTTTAGAGATCAGGGTATTCTTACCCTGCCCCCTTTTATTTTTTTTCTATGTTTTTGTGGGACTCAGCTGAAGCTGAGATGCAAGATGGCTGCCAACACTTCCTGGTTGATGTGTTGGCATCCAATGAGAGCTCTGCATTTCCCTCCACAAGCTAGTTACTCTTCGCAACGTTGTCATGGACAATCCGCAGCCCTAGATATACAAATTGGGATTCTATTGAATGGATTTACACCAAATATGAATAAACACAATCTGCAGAACAAAATCTACTGTTCTGCCAAATTTGGCATAATTCTGTCCAGCAGTTAAGCCTGTAGTCATTTTCAAAACTACTATGGGAATTAACATGTGAAACGCAATTTTTTGACACCCCCCCCACTTGAAGGATCAATCCAAAACTTTCCCTGCGCAACAAGAATTACTGGCACACGTTTTTGGGGAAAAAATGCTTTTCCTATGGAACCTTGGTCCTAACTATAATTACCTACTCCTTACTAGAGCAGCTCTCCACCTAAAATTGGGAACTTCCCAGAGTTCTCCTTTGTTTTTTGCATAATTTATGCGTCGCTCTATCCCTGAAAGGGTTTTGGTTTGACTTATACTGGGTGCTCCCTTGTGTCTGGACAAAGCTATACTCCTCTGAAGAGCTCTAATGAGAGCGAAACACGTGTCAGGGGTTGCTTTACTCATTCCAGGTTGGCTTGGATGGTATTTGACCAGTCCAAAGCTGTAATACTGTGCCTGGAGTGGTAAATGGCTTTTGTCATTTTACAGCTCGGCAAGGATGACACTATGTCAATCCTATGCTTAAAGATTTTGCTGTACAAATGGCAAAAGACTTTGTCACTATCTAGCTCGGCGAGGATAGCACTGTGCTAATCCTATGCTTAAAGACTTTGCTAGATAAGCAGACATTTGAGGTGAGCAAATCTAGAGTGTCGCTGGTGTTGCAGGGTGCTCCTTACTAGAGCAGCTCTCCACCTAAAATTGGGAACTTCCCAGAGTTCTCCTTTGTTTTTTGCATAATTTATGCGTCGCTCTATCCCTGAAAGGGTTTTGGTTTGATATATATATATATGTATATATATATATACACACACATACATATACATATATATATATATTGGAGGCGTGAGTTATAGTTACCTTAGGGCATGAGTTATAGTTACTTGAGATAACTCTAACTATAACAGGTGAATTTCTATGGTTTTGTACGTTTAAAATGTGAGCCTAACTATATCATCACTGTAACCTTTGTTTTTTTAAGTTAATATATATATATATATAAATAACTTTGGTGCCGTTTAATGAATCGTCCCGAAATTTACAAAACTAGTATGCCAATGATTTCAGCTACTGTCTTGAAATTTTCGGGGGTGGTTCGTCAAGCGGGGGCCGAGAAAAAGTGAGGGGGCAAAACACTTTTTCTCCATTCTGTGTCTATGGGGATTTTACATTCTTTAGGCACATCTACAGAAACGTTGCGGCCACCATTTTGTTTCTTGCCTGGGGGAGGTAACAATAAAGTGGAAAAACAGATAAGGGGTCAGGTTACATCCCGACCCTGTAGGATACATGGAGGGGTCCCTCAGGGACTCCACATGGGCAAAAAAATTGCCCAATTTTTTTCCCTGCCAATCAGCAGATCCTTGGATCTATTGCTGTGCTCAATGCGGCACCCAAGTATACACTCACAAAAGATCAACGGATCCAATAAAAAATGAAGAAAGAAAACACTGAATCTCATGTGCAGTGTGGGTTTGGGTGCCTGCCGCCAACAGCCACCACACACAGCGGAAGGCTTTGGGCGGCGGTAGGTGTATTAACGTGCAGTAATTTGATACCACTTTACGTTTAAAAAAACATCGAAATTCACAGAAAAAACAAAGCTTACAGGGAGGCTATAGTTAGGTTGATGTTTTACCCATACAAAACCATAGAAATTCAGTAGTTATAGTTATACTTAAAGTTATACTTATTGGAAGAAATTTTAACTCATGCCAGAAAGTAGATTTAGGCTACGAGTTATAGTTTCTTAACATAAGTATAACAAAAAGTCTGACTATAATTGCTGAATTTCATTGGTTTTCTATGGGTAAAACATCAACCTAACTATAACGTCCCTTTGTTTTTTTAGTGAAAATATATATATAAATATTTTTGGTGTAATTAAAAACATACATACCCAGCATTTGTTATAAGCATCATTGTTAACGCGGCATTGTTCAACCTTCACTGTTACGCTCCCACTCTTCCTCCTTGTTTATTTTCTATATTAAGAATAAAAGATGAAATTCTTTGAGTATTCTTCCTTCTCCAGGAACATATTAACCTAGTGCCTATCCATGCGAGAAGAGAAAATTAACAATGTCTGGTGCATTCAATTTTCATGGGTCAGGACTTAACTGGAGGAATGATTTTCACAACTGTTAGAAACTCAAAGGCAAACATAGACAGAGAAAGATTCAAAAGAAGATTTGTACTATCAAAGAAATTACTTAGCTGTTTGAGATTCAACAAGTCACAATATTTATCCCACTCAATACTTATCCTGTGTGAAGGGGTATATTCTAAATCAATTGCAAAAACTATGCTATGTTTAATTACACAAAATATCCTAATGCTGTGGAATGCTTACAATGAAAGTAGTAATGACAGTTATGAATATCTGTACAATGGCAGTGCTTGAAAAGCAATAAAAGGAACATGGTCTTTATATTGTTTGATAATTAGAAGTAAAGAAATGAATGCAATGAATTATAGACAGTGGATCACACACAAGATGATTTTTAACATATTTATGTATAATATATGCATATATGCATGTATAATACCTAGAGGAGAAACTAGGTGTTGCAGCAATTTGATTATGCTATCAAAAATAAAATTGAAAACAACTTACGTCAAACTTCTTACAATACATCACAAGCACCGGTTAGGCAAGGGGGGTGCTTCTGTCTACATCCTTCAACCTTAGGAGAGACAAAAGACGGTTGCCTTTACTTTTTGCATTGGCTGTTGAGCCCCTTGAACACCTACTCTGGACAGATAATGTCATGGGGGCTTCAGATGGTCTAAAACATATGAAGTCAGACATGCATAAAAAAGGACATATAATATGTAGATGTCCTTTTATTATACATAGGTAGGCCAGATATTGCTAATTCGAAAATCTTGACCTATCTAGACACCTGTAGAAAGCACGCAAGTCTTAAGTTTAACTGGCACAAGACCACATTTTCCACTGATGACAACTCTGATCAGTTAACCACACTCTGGGCTGTGCGGACGTTGAACGCGCAGAGTTCCAATAGTTAGGAATTCAAATATGCAACAATGTATATGTATGTATCTATATTGCATTTCTATAGCACAAACCTAGCCAAAAGTACAGTGAAGCACTGTACATGGTCAAAGGCAAGCTTAAATTTGGCAAGTAATAGGAGAGAAAGCTGACTTGTGGGTGGTTAATGCATTGTGGTGCAGTGTTCTTTAAAGAAGTGAGTCTTAAACTAATTTCAGGATTGAAGCAGCACTGGGGCATTTCTACTCATACAGGGTTGTTGTTCCAGATCCTGGGTGCATAGAAGGAAAATGCCTGTTTCCTAATCTTTTCTTTACTTTCACTTCTTAGTCTGCAGTCTGATTGTGTCCTGGCAGTAGGTGTGCCAAAACCACTAGAGATGGTGAGTTTGCCTGCAAGATAAGCGGGGTGGTGTTTGTGTGGCTTTGCAAATGATGCTACTAGTTTTGAAGATGGTGAGGGCTGGTATGGCGAGCCAATGAAGTTCTATCACGAAAAGGGGTGGTGTGATTATATTTCTTCAGGCCCTGGATGAGATGTGCTGTGGTGTGTCGGATGCTCCTATAGGTGCCAGTGTGAGGTCTAAGAGGCCATGGAGTAGGACATTGCCCCTATCCAGTTGCAATAGCACAAAGGCATGAACAGCAGTTCTAAATCACTTTCCGGAAGACAAAATGTGGCTTTCTTTAGAAAAGAGAGCTGCTACCAGGCTGTTTTTGTATTTTTGGCAATGTGTTCCTGGAGGGAGAGGTTGGTGTCCAGGGTGAATCTAAGGGATTCTGCATTTGGTGAGAGTTTGGGTTTCAAAATTGGCAAGAGGCTTTTACTGCATCTTGTCGTTCTCGGCAAGTTATAGGAATTCTGTTTTGGTTGGATTGAGCTCATGCAGGTGCTCGACATCCAGATCTGGATGATGTGCAAGCAATGTTTGAGGCGTTGGATGTCTGAAGCAGAAGAGACTTTCAAGCAGAGCTGAGCATCATCGGCATATTAGTGAATCTTGATGCTGTTATCAGTGAGAAGAGCACTAAAGGATGAAGATCACAGGAAACAGCATGGAACTGTGGGGGACTCTACATGTGACAGGGCTCTTTTGTGACCTGGAGGTGCCCATGTGATATAACTGGTGTTGGTTGGAAAGGTAGGAGTTGAACCAGTGAAGGACATTGCCGGTGAATCAGTTCTCGAGGGTATGTATGAGGTTGGGATGGTACACAGTTTCAAAAGCATGGCCAGCATTACACATCTGCTAAGCGCCATAGGAGCGACAGGAAACACTGGTCCATGTTGGTGACATCTCTACTAGGACTTGTTGCATCAAAATGGTGACCCTCTTGAAAAACCTATACATAATACAGAATTATGCATATTCCATGCCAGGGGCAATCTTGGCCTCTTACTTCTGCCCTTACCACATTTATATGGCATGGTGACCCCCTACCGAGTGGCATTCGCTAAATATTGTAAGTCAGCATGCCACTGTGGGATAACTATGGTGGACTCAGCAGATACTATATATCATCATACATTCTCTTTTTTTTAGATGATTGGATATCTGGCTCGGTGGAGGACCCAGCATATAGATTTGAGTGTTGGGTAATGGGTAAAAAATTCCCCCTATACTAAATATGCAGGCAAACCCTTTGCCACACAAGCCCCATCAACAATGACGGATTTGAAGACTTAGCATCACTTGCATGTCTCAGTTGAAAGGGTAGGCTCAATAGCGAGCAATGCTCCCTCTAATTTGTTTCCTCTGTGTGCGGCAATGAAGGGCTTTTGTGCACTGTAGCCAAGGATATGTGTTCTGAAGACAGGTGAAAATTCACTATGCAAGTGAGTGTGGTGCATGCGCTTCTAAAATTAGTTGTGTTCACACATATGAAGGTTTATTTGAAAATGAATGGAAAATGGTTTATTTTGATTCAGTTTATCAACATGTGAAAGTCACTTTTAAGGTAACTGATTTAATGTTACTGCATGCCAAACCAAAATGGTCACATCAATACTTTGTACTTTGTGTTCCCCTAAGGAAAACTGAAAACACACTCTCAGACCGCCACAAACCAACTATTTTTTTTTACTTCAACCATTTTTTCCCTTCAGCAGAAAATCCTCACAATAAACAACAATAATATATATCTGACTCCCTGATTTAATAGGGCATAGAGACATGGTCAGTTCCGGTGACCCTGGTGTTTTGCTTTCACTAATGACCGAGCTGACAAAAATCTCTGGAATGCACTTCTCAGTTCAAAGAACACATTTATTATTATTTCACCACGAGGTTCCTAAAAAGAGATTCGTAGGTCGAAAGCACATGTTTAAAAATAGTCACAGCAATGAAAGGAAAATATATCAAAATGATTCTCAACTGCAATGTACACAGCAAATATATGTGATTATATTATAGCATAATTGCAAAACATAGAATAAAGTAAAAATTCATCACTGTAGGGCCTGCCAAGCTCTTCATCTTTCTCATGCCAGCAAGATGACCTCGTTCAACTGCGAGAAAGAGATATCCACCCTTACAGGACAAATGTGTGTCAGGCATTCAATGTCTAATCCTGACAGAGGTCTTGGAAATTCCCCCGCTACTGAGCAGGGCCACCTTTTAAGATCTTAAAGAACCAAAAGGGATTTCTGGAGAAAACCCCTCACATGAAAGAGAAATATTCAAACATGCTGGCTACTGTAGGTCAGAGTTGAAAGAAAAGTGTTGAGAACTGGCCAACATCTCAAGGCACTCCTCCCAAGGCCGAACCGTTCCCTGCGCTGAAAAAACATGTACATTCTTATCATGCTGACTGACTGTTCGGTGAGAAAGAATATGAAAAACAAGCACAATTGACCATGTGGGAAAACACAGCTCAACCTCAATGTCTAACGCTACGATAAAGTCAATAGGCAGCTAAACTGAATACACAATGTAATCTGCAACTGGTGAACCCTGAACAACTAATCCAGATGCAAAGTGGTGCAACACAAAGTCAGTGGTCCAAAACACCGATTTTACTACACCTGGTAACAGTCTTTAAACAAGTATTATATCCAACTGAATGGTGTCCCTCCCTGTCCTTGCACGCTATTCCTTCAGGAATACCTATAATTTGGAGGTTAAAAAGTCTCTTGGTCCTCACATATACAATCTAGGACCCTACATCTTTCATTATTCTAATGCCTGCTTGTTGGAAATACAGTTTCATGGGCATTTAACCACTTTTCAGCCGCACAAGATGATACACTAAGTAGATTGCTTCATCAAGGGATTCAACCTTCTTGTTTAACTGCAGTTACTTACTCTGAAATAGTTTTCAGTAGTGATGGCTTAGGCCTGGCGATGGGGAGGGAAGTGACCTAATGGATTTTAATGTCTGTTACAGCTCAGTTTACAGAGGCAATGCTTCCTCTATTTTCATCTCTCCATATGTATTTATTGACTGTTGTGCATGCACTTTCCTCAGCCATATACACAACTGAGTCTCTTCTTATGTCACTGTGTCAATGACCTATCCCTGTCTGAATAGGCTATTTATTGCGTTGAGGAAACGTAAGAGGTATCCTCAATTGTGTTTACTTTGCACAAAATACAATTATGGAATTTTAAAGCATTTTTATATGAATGCTCGATTAAAACACAATATTTTGTAGACAAATGGCTTGACATGCTGTAAAAAAAGACAATTCATAAAGGCATTTATTTCAGATTTTCAAACATTGGTGAGGTACCCCATCCCAACAATAACATGATTGTTTTGCATAGCTCAAGCTCTGTTAACAACTAGCACATCCCACTAGAGTGTGCAGTGCACCAGAAAAGCACAATACATTCTGAACCTAAAAACTAGTGGGAAAGTATATTTTCTAGAGCGCACACTATGAACTAAATCACCTCTAGGCACTTAAGTATCATGTCCTCCATGGTAGTACTAGAAACAAATTTCAATAAAAGAGATTAGCAGAGCAAATTCACATGCTGTGTATTTTGAACAGTCTTGCTCACTCTAAGAAATGCACAATACATAACAAAAAAAAACAATTCTTTCCTCCTTTCACTTTCCACCCCTCACACCCTATCCTACTTTGATTCCATGACTTTACTGTCTCTGTAGTTTACTGTCACAGCTTCGCTCACCTGCAGGAGGCTTCTGATCTGTCAGCAGAGAGCTCAAATGCATGCAAGTTCACTGGACAATCACACTCCGGCTGTGTCAAAAAGTTTAATAGCTGTGTGATGCTAAGGGCCTTTAGACACATGCATGTGCAGTTCTACTGCTAGCGGTTTACACCTCTGTTTCTCTCACAAAAAACAGAAGAGCTGCTAAACAGGCGAACACGCATATTTCCACTGCTCTCCACCACCACATAACAGCAAAGACAGTTTTACATTATTTGTACCTGGGCCCCCAGGTGAGTATGTGATTCTCAGAGCTGAAAGGTGAAAAGAACCATCTTAAGGGGCAGATTTAAGGAAAGTGGCGCTCCACCCAGTGCAGCACAACTTTCCATGCGCCCCTTAGCACCCCCCTCCGGTTTCGCCTTTGTTTTTGTTTTGCATTCTATCTTACTAACTCGATTATAAATAATAGAAAAAGGTTATAGTAATGTTTGTTTTAAATTTGAAATACCGTTAATAGTTGTCTATATTGTGATGTATGTTAAATTCATATCCCAAGGTTCCAAACTTGTAACTTGTACCCTATTTAATATGGCATTGTATTAGAGTATGGTAATGTGTAGTTAGTAATATGCCACTGCACCTGCTGCACCATTCAAGTTATGCCTCTTTTAACTCCAAGGTAACCACAATTGTGACTGTCTGTTTAGTAGTAAAATATAGCAATATTTAGTATTTAGAGAAGCTATGACAACTTTTGGCCCTGGTGCCACTGCACCTGCTGCACCATTTAATAGATGACCTTAATGCCTACAGGATAACTGCACTTGTGACTGCCTGTTTAGTAGTAAAATATAGCAATATTTGGTGTTCAGAGAGGTTCCTAGAGCTTTTGGTCCCAGTGCAACTGCACCTGCTGCACCATTAAAACCATGACGCTAGTGCTTGCAAGATAACTGCACTTGTGACTGCCTGTTTAGTAGTAAAATACTGCAATATTTGGTGCTTAGAGGAGTTATGACAACTTTTGGCCCCGGTGCCACTGCACCTGCTGCAGTATTCAATTCATGACCCTAGTGCCTGCAAGATAACTGCACTAGTGACTGCTGGTTTAGTTGTAAAATATAGCAATAATAAGTGTTTAGTTGGGTGCCTAGAGCTTTTGTTCCCAGTGCCACTGCACCTGCTTCACCATTGAACTCATGCTCCACAGTGTCTACTAGATAACTGCACTTGTGACAGCCTGTTTAGTAGTAAAATTTGGCCATAATCTGTGGTTAGAGGGGTTCTGACACCATGTGCCCCCGATGCCACTGCACCTGCTGCACCATTGAAATCATGACCCTAATGCCTGCAAGATAACTGCATTTGTGACTGCCTGTTTAGTAGTAAAATATAACAATATCTGGTGTTTAGAGGAGTTCTGACAACGTTTGGCCCTGTTGCCACTGCACCTGCTGCACCATTCAAATCATGACCCTGGTGCCTGCAAGATAACTGCACTTGTGAATGCCAGTTAATAAGTCACTGAGAGAACAATTCAAAATAAAACGTCGCCCAATTATACAAATGACTTCTTTAAAAATGAGTGAGTGGTAATTTAAGAAACAAACACACAAATAATTTTAATATTTACAACTGTTATTCACCAGAATGTAATTTTTAAGCAATGAAAAACACAACATAAGCCCACTCTCTGCTTCCTTTACATCTGCATTCGACACTCCATTGCAAGATGGCCGACATGTTTACACACATTGGAACCAAACAAAGTTTCTAAATCCCAGGTTTTTCAGGATGTTAGGAGGAATACACTTTGACACAGCCTACTGTCCCAGAACCTCAGGAAAAGCACTTGGGGGTCAAGACTCATTCCAGAAGAAGTCATCAGCAGGGTCCAGGTCATGTCCAGTTGGAACTGGTCAGCTTGGCTCTTCAGGAAAAAGGGCTTTGATCAACTTGTTGTGTCCCAGTAGCTTCACAAGAGATCAGCCAACCGACTCTTGGAGTACACTTTTTTGTCCTGTGTGCAAGTGGAAGCAGATCCAGCCTTTCAGGTCTCTTCACAGGTCTCTACAGCAGGTGCAGTCTTCCTTCTTTCTATGGGTCCAGCAGTGTTCTCAAGAGGACTCCCAGAGGTGCCACATTTATGCCTGCCTCCCTGCTGTAGCTGTGACTCCTGGACCCTCCGTAACCAATAAGGAAAACGTTTCCGGGGATAACTGTACCCACTTTTGCAGCAGTTTCTGCGTACAGGGCCGGCTTCAGGTCGGTGTAACCAGTGCAGCTGCACCTGGTGCTCACTTTGGTTGGGGTGACGTGTTTAAATATAATTTATGGATTAAAAGCATGTGAACTTCCTTGAGTGTCCAGCAGTTTCAGGCAACAATATAAATGCCACGATAACTATGGGGATTAATGATACTGCTGGTGAGAGAGCAGAAGTTTCTCTAGTAGCAGTTCTGACTCACCTTAAAGTAGCGCAGAGGGTTAATGTGCCTACTGCAAAGAATGTGTACCATGCAGATCACAAAACTGAGTGGGAAGTGCTTTAAAAAATGAAATGTATGTCAGAGGGGGACTATGGAGAGATTAGTGGCACTGTTGGTGAATTGTACTGAGGGAATGCGAGGCGAAAGAAGTCATGGGGGGGCACCTAAAAAATACTGTCGTGCTGGGTGCCACCAGCACTAAAGTTGGCACTGCTTGTCTGTCTCACTGCAAACAATCCCATAGTGCCCCTCTCTACCTAAAACAAAGACTGAAGAACCTTTCTTATCCTGTGCAGAGCTCATGTGCCCACCAAAGAGGTGTGGCCAGGGAAATGCAAAACCCCTGCCCTGTGGTCAGTTCAAATCAGTTCTGGATGCAGCTCCTCTCCCACTGTGATTGCAGCCTGCCTGACTACATGGACAAAAGTGGGCCCTGCCCAGGTTCAGCTAACATTCGTCTGTGACAGGGTAGTCCTATTTGAAATTAATCATGTTCCTTGGCACAGCCCAGATGGTCATCCTACCAGAGAAACAGAACACCTCCCCACAACCAAGGCCTTTCTCTCCGCTCTAGGAGCAAGTACACAATTCATCAAGGGGGCTATTTAGCTCCTTGGTGATAGCTGAAGCTTGTGTAAATAGATTTCTTTAGGCTTTAGAAAGGAAAATGTAACTTTCTAAAAGTACAGCTTCCAAAATATCTATTGAAAATCTGACTTTGCCAGTGAATTGGCCTTAATAAATGTTTTAAAAAGTCCAATATTTAATGTTGTAGCTGTTATCTAGCTAGGGATGACATTACCATATTTAATATTGTATTACAAGGCTTTCCTAAGGAACTGTTAACCTTGTTACAGTGAAAATAGTATTTGAGGTATTTTCACAGTAAGGAAATACCATTATGAGTGAACTTTTATATGTCCCACTTTTAAATATTATGCATCCTGTCTTATGGGCAGTAAGGTCTACTTAGGGGTGACTTACAAATATAAAGAAAAGGAGGTTTTAAACCTGTTGAAAAGGGTTTCTTTTGCCAGGTAAAATTTGAAGTTTTAAAACTGCACAGGCGGGCTACAGTGCCATGCCCGCAGTCAGGTTTGCTCTGTCACTGTAATGAGTGCCACAATGAGTGCTGCAGTCCACTAGTGACATTTAACTTACAGGCCCTGGGTCCACATGTACTATAGGTACGTTGAATTTGCCAATTAGGAATTTAGCCAATTTCGAAAAGTATCAGGGTGTCAGAACACATGCACTGGGGCCCAGTTAACAGAGTCAAAAGAACAGAAGCCTCAGTCTAAAGGTATTGGGGTAATCATGCAAAAAGAGACATTTTCCTACAGTAACCCTCTCTTGCTACTCTTCAGGTTGGGGAACACAGGGCTCAAAAACCAACCAACCAATCCATTCACTTCACATTGTTTCAGCTCTTTAGGAAGCATAATTTCAATGATATTCTGCTCAATGGGAAATTCTTTGGTAACCCAGTGGGGACAGGTGGTCTTCACTGCGTGGACCCTGCAGAGCTAGGATCCCACCAAACCCAGAGCATTGCATCAACCCCCAGTAGTCAAGTCGATCACTCCTAAGTATCAACACCACATATGCCACAAACAAACGCAACTTTAGGCTCCTGCCAGGGGTTACGGTCGGTCTCCCTTATCACTCCTCATTTCACTTAGTGCATCAAACCTGGCAAGTCCAGGGAGAAGTATCATGATAGGCCCTCTCTGACCTTCAGAGCAGCCTTGGATGCACCAGCACTTCAGGGGGATGGGAGCCACTGAACTCCGTCCTAGTTCCACCTCCTCGTGACCGAAAGCAGATGCAAACATTGAGCTGCACTGAAGCTCCATCAGATGAAGGCCTTGCTGGCCATACCCCTCCTTTGCTTTTATTTTTAACTGCCATGTTTAATGCAGGGCTCAGCGTGTGAATAATGTATTCTGGCAGGTTTGATTGAGCCAAACTGTCAATGTCATACAAGTTCCAGTTTTGTTCTTTTTGTTCTCTATTCTATATTTCTAATTAAGTATTTTGAGTCAGTTCCTCATAAACACTCAGGAAATATCCTAAAATGTCCTGACCGTATTTAACACATCTTAAATATCATTATATCCTATGAAAGTCAAAAACATGTTAAAAGCTCCTTTGTTTCTTGGGAATTGTGACTACATTATGTGCCATTGTTTCTAACCTAGGGGCTGCGGCCGCATGTATCCCGATTTCCATATTTATGTTCTATGACACAGCTGTGAAAGTGAACATTCTCTGGGGCCGATTTGGAGCCCAGCCCTGGATCGTGAACAGCTGCTGGAATTAGAAAATACATGGTACACACTCTATTCATGGATTCTAGTAAATGCAACACAAAACAATGTAAAATGTAATGATCAAGGCCTTTGAGGTAAAAAATGGATATGACCAAATCCGAGGAAAAAGGATGTAGGACAATATGGCATAGATGTTCATTACACTGTCCTACGCTGCATTTATTTTACCTGTAGTTCACCCATGATCTTCCTGCGTGTCATTGTGCTTCGTCTGACTAGAGGGACACTCCCCAGAAGTGAAAGGGGACCACCAAAGATCTGCCTCGTGATTTGCAGTGCTGCTCCAGTTAGTTGCAGTGACCTGCAGCAGCCAAGAACCAGTGCACGTCAGTGAATACGGCAGGTGAGCAGGCCCCATGCATCACCATAAATGTTTTATTGTTGGAGGTTCCAGGTGCTTATCATGCAGCCGGAGACAATATGTGCAGTGTGGTGCTGAAAACAGTGTGATCTCCTGTGGGTGGTGTATCACATCATGGAGGTTACTCTATCAACTCTGCTTTTATGCGTGGAAGATCAGGAATCGTCTGGCCTCTGCACCCCAGATCTCAACCTCAACAATGGAACCACAAGGTTCCATTGTGTCTCTGAACTATCTTGATCAGTATTAACAAATCAGTGTCGGGAAACTGTGTGGGGATGAGGAATCCTAACTTCCACCAACACAAAAGGAACACCCAATGGCTCCAGACAGGTCAATCTAAGAGGCTATCGCAGAAGTGTCTGAAATTTCTGAAGCCTGAACGTTTACAGACTTTCTAAACCCAAGGGAAAGCCTGGCCCTCCAGTAAGCAAATTTAAGTACGTTTCCAGTCGCGGCCAGCAGTTCAAGAGTATCTCCATTTGTAGATCTGTATCACCAAAGTCATCAGTCCTGGTAGGCTACACTGACCTCTTTATAGCCTAAAACCCCGAGTAAGCCATCATTGGTAGTAATTATACCATCAGATTCTGGTTTCTCAAGGGGGCAAGTTCCCAAACCCCTGGGGCTTGGGGGTGTGGAGGGTGGCGGGCGGGTGTGTGTGTGTGTGTGTGTGTGTGTGTGGTGTCGCGGCGCTCAGTATAAAATCACCATTCTGAGAGAGGTGGGCCTGCACAATGGCATTTATTCTAACAATATTAAATCCCTGCTCGGTGGCCTTTCCCCTAGACTGTCGACAAAGGCTGGGCGTACGACATTTGTGTCATTGTACCTGCTGCAGAGGCTGATCTGACATGACTTGCTATATGACTTGGAATTTGTGCAACTCCCACTGCAGATGTATCTTCAAAGGCTTGCTCTGTCCGAGGTGGCTTATCTAATCTCATTCAGTCCATGTGCTCTGCTCTCTCAGTTGTTCTAGCCTGGACTGCAGCCGCTCCTTTGGGAGCTGGCTCAGAAGATGCAGAAGCAGATGTGTGAACCGGCTTCTGTTTGCCAGTACTACGCCGATCGTGCTTGTCTGGAACAATCTTACCTTCAGGAAGACGTAAGGGTAGTTTGGAACACGAGAGAGTGTAGAAGCAAAACTGAATCTCCTTGATTTAGAAACCCTTTGTAGTATAGTCAATAGCTCTTGATTGGCTGCTGTCAGAAATAGACCTGACAAAGTATCACCCTACTGGGCCACATAATTTTGGCTTTCGCATGAGCAAAATCTTGCCCCCAGGGTTTGCACTGCATTTGTCTTGCGGTTCAGGTCAATTTCAAGGTGGGAAGCCTTGATCCTTGGAATTGCTGATAAATAGGTGACCCGGATTCCCAGCAGAAACAAAGACATGCCACAACTCCACTCTAACTCAGGTACTGCATCGCAGCCAGGCTGCTCCTCACGAAGAGCACATCCTGTTCTTTAACACAGAAAGGAAGAACTGCAGAGCCCTCAGAATTGCCAGCATTTCCAAGAAGTTCTTTTTGAGGTGACTTCCCCAAGAAACTCTTTTTGTGGTGACTTCCCGTGAAGTTCTGAAGGGATCCAAGCAAATGGATTTCTCCCTGAAATCCACGACAGCAAACTGAAAGAACACTGCTGTTAAACCTGAAGTTGGTCTGACCTGCTGTTGAAATGATGAGCCAACTGACTCCGTTGTGCGCACCTAAGAGAAAGAATGAACAGCCTGACATGCAGAACTGTAAAAGCACTAGTGCCATCAGCCCAAGATGACCAAAAATCCCCAAGGAAAAATAGAACAAAGAGGTGTCTACTGCATTTACATAATATGAAATGAAGCAAATACATTTGAGTCAAAACCATTTTGTTCAATGTCATTCAAAAATAATGCAAAATTATTCAGCTCCACCCTTTTAATACCTTACTCATGGTAATACACATAACAAATTAATAGGCAGTGTAAGTATCACATGTTTTTTCGCAAAACTTTGACAGCAGTACCCTCCGTTCTTGCATTGTGTGCAAAACTCATTATGCAAAAGTCTGGTAGAGTGTGATGAATATGCTACTTTTGTACTGCAGCATGGAGGTATTATTACCACAGATAGGCATGCAGACATCCCACAGTAACATCAGAAGTACCCTGACCTCACAAGACCTCATGGGATGACCATGCATCCTGTCTCCTGAGACTTCAGCTGAGCTTGCTTCAGCACAGTGTTGTGGGTCTGTGGTACAACAACTGCAGATCCACACTGCTACCACTGAACCATTGTCTCTCTACTGGATACAACAGGGCTAAAACTCAAAGCTCTATGCTGTCCGAGACCTTGCAATTATTTCAGCAATGAAGGTCTGCCTCTTCCCCCCAACACTTTCTCTCCTTCATGCACACTTGGTGCCGTCCTCTCTGTGTCAATTGTTTACCTTGTTGTGGAACTTTTAGAGTCCATGGTCACTCCACCTATCAGAGACATTCTCTTTCAGCTATTTCCTCATGCCTTTGCCTTGCTAGAAAATGCTTTAGATCCTCCTAATCAGGTAATGCCCATACTAAAGTGACTCAAACATGGCACCGCAGCATATCTCTCCATGACACTCTCATCATTGTGTTTGGTTTATATCGTCCATTTACATGTCAACCCTTTGGGGGGGGGGGAACTCACACACAGTCCCTTACTTTATTTCTGTTCTTTTAATCAGTTGCACTTTGCAAAGCTTCCCATCTAGCATACAATTGTTATCAGAGGCACATTGACTCAAAATATATTAAACAATATCTCTCACCTTCAATGGGCGAGGTAAGGAGTAGGCTAGGGGAGCAATGTCTGATACCCCCCCGCCCCATGGTGCTGTGGGGGTCGAGCTGTGCTACTGCCCACAGTCCATGCATCAGTTTCATTGGGTGCAAAGCCACAGCTGATAAGGTCAAGGTCAGTATGTCGGGGCCTGGAATTATTGGGCCCTGAGATGTCAGACTTACACACGCCAGTAGTGACTCCTCCAAGTTTTTTGCTTTTCTCTTGGAGGTTTTGCTAATTCTCGCAAGGGGCCCACCAGCCCTGGGCACTTTCCCACTGTAAATACAGTTTGAAAGTGCTGGTGCCATCCTTCCATCTGCTTTAGAAAGGGTGCTAGCCTGTGTGCGCATACTGACACACAGGTGTTTTGCTACGTAGATATTGCTTCTGGCCTCACCTGTCAGGGTGAGCACATTTGCACGCGGTTATCTAAAGTAGTGGCTGAGCTTGATAGTGCAGGCTAGCATAGGCACACTTGCCCCCATATGAGGGTTGTAGCAAAAGTGTCCAGCCTGCCTCTGCAGCTTCGTATGTGCGCCAGGCCATGTGCCCTGGGGTGCAGAACACCCATGCGTGTTCGCACTGCACATGAGAGCTGCTCTGCCTGTAGGGTAACATGGGAGACAAGAGTCCTGTTAGGTCTGGATGCACTAGTGGATTGCAGAGGAGCAGCCTCATCATGTTTGGTATCACTGGAAGCAGAGTTTAAATCCCTTCTAATGGTAAAGGTGGTTTCATTAGTAATAACCTAGAAATGGCAGTTCTAGGCAGTGGGCATTTCTAGATTCAAAAATGCTTTGTGTGTCTTATAAATTCAACTCCATTCCACTGGATGCAGAGGATGAGCACATCTGTGCATTCCCCAAGCAACAGCTATACAACTTAGGCATTCAGAACTACAGACCCCTGTCATTTGGGCCCTGGGATAGATGTATTGGGGAGAGGTTTCTGACACTTGGCCTCTCGGAGCCAGAACATGGCCACACTAAAGATAAAGAGCTACATTCTACATCCTCGGGTGGATGGGGAGGAAATTTAGGGGAGACATCTGTGGTTCAAAGGAAAACCCTTTGAACCACGCCTAACTTCAAAGGCACACTTTAGTATTACTGGGGGTACTCTCCTTCAGCAAGGCAGAGGTGCATCTACGGAGACGCAGGACCAGTGCTGCTGGACCGCATGGCGCGCACTGTCAGAGCAATCTGCTGTGCACAGAAGGATAACTGTCCAAGGAGAGGATCCGTGCACCCTTCCTGTATTGTAGCTTGCCTGAGGTGACTGCCTGCTGCTGTGGCGTAACCGGAGATGTGCTCTCCAAGGGCAGGTTGGCTACCCCCTGTTCTCTGCAGAGGTCTCAGAGGCATCAAAGACCTGCGAGGATTTACATTGTCTGCTGGTACCATCTGGCTAGCGGTGCCCTCTTCTGTGCTCACATCATATGCAGGATTCCACCGGGCGGCAGTGGCACGAGCGTGGATGAAGTATTGTGTTTGGAGACCGGAGTTAACTGGTGCGGAGCCTGCGAGTACTGCCACCCAAGTTGTGCTATACGCCTCCTTGTATAGTACGGTTAAACTTGCAATGAAGTTTGTGATCGGGCAATCTGGTGCTTCTAAAGTCATTGCAAACAAGATGTTTTGCCTCATTCCAGGGAGGTACGGAATCAAAGTTCATTGTGTGACCAGAGGACCTAGACCGACTCAAGTCATTGAGCGCCAGACGTTTTACCTCATTCGAGAGGTACGGACTTTAAGTACTTCATGGGAACGTCCAGGAGTGCCTGGTGCGGTTCAAGTCATCACGAACCAGACAAATGTCTCCTCCTGAGGAGGTACCACATTGGGAATTGTCTTTGGAATGATCATTGGGTTGGGCCAATTCAGATCATCGAGCCCTGACATAGTGCCTCATTTTCATGGCGGTACAGCACTGAGCACTTTTCACGCGGGTGTAACCATCTGGTGCAACTCAAGTGTTCGAGCACCAGTCATGGTGCCTCCTTTTAAAGGCGGCGCAGACCTAGTAACTCGTGGGCAACAGGAACTGTTGAGAGCAATTCAAGTCAACTTGCCCCGACGGTGTACCTCTGTTCCGGGGGAGCTGAAACTGGTAACAGTTTGGTAATGCTGACTGACTGGCAGGGCTGGGCATCGTGTTGGCTAACGGGCGGTCCCAGTAACTCTCCCCCTGTGTGTTGCAGACCTCTGAGTGAACCTCCTACTGCGATCCCAACCGTCTCTTGCTAATTGTTGCCAGAACAGCTATTGGCTTTCCTTCCACCCCCCCATCTTTCCCCCTGGATCCTGCGTAGAGCGACTAGAGCCGAGAGCGGCCTAGTATTCAGGGGGGAGGTTGATGCAATCTATGGTTTGAGGTGTGGCAGGACAGCCGAAACTGGTTGGTGAGTGGAGGGCAGGTTGGCACCTGGGGTGCCTGCAAACACATGAACTAGACGGATATTAGGGCATCGCATTAGGGTGCTGGGAGTGCATGCGTAGTAATGTGTGTATGTGCATGAGCCCAACTGGTATCCATGGCACTACCTGGTGGCGTACAGTGGATATGCGGGAGTGAGTGTGGGTAAATGCAAGGGCAGCACTGGTGTGTTGCTGGTCATGCTTGTCTGCCAGGGAAGTCCTGAGGTTAGCAATTATGATTTACTAGTGCATCCTAGGCTGCAGTGCTGTGTGGAAGTGTACAGCCCTTGTAATTACATATTGCTGCTAGCGTTGGGAACTGGGGTGCACCATGAATTAAATGGTTCCATCCAAATTAGTAAGCTATAGGGTGGGTCCTGTGCTGACAACGTCACAGCATGAGGGTGCGTGGAAGGAGCGTATGGTTTTCTCGCTTTTACATATTATCATTGGTGCTATTCACAGTTGGGCTAAATATTGTAAATGCTATTGTTAAATGTGATTTATGCCCAGATTTCCATTATACTCATGCTGTGTTGACAGTGTGTATGTTGAATACAATATTTAAATAACTACACGGTATGTGAAGTCTCATTTGTGCCACTCAGCATGGTTGTGGTGGGGAAGTGCTGTGCCATTGCTTTAAACGTTGCCTCTGTGATAAGCCTGACTGCTCTATGCCAGGCTACTCAAGGGTGAGTGCAGGGTATAATGTGAGTGTAATCACCGACCCCTGACAGGAGTGGTGACATTCTGCCTCGCTGGGGCCTTGCCACAGCCAACTTGAACGTCCCACCTCCAACGTGAGAAATCGGGATACTTGTACTGGCCAAGTAGTTATCGTTTTATATTTAACAACAAAAATGGCTTTGTTAGGTGAACTTTACTTTGAGGTTAATTTAGACCTTACCAAATGGTCTGTAGGTTTACCAAGGTGGGGAAATGCATGGCCTGTGCTCTCTGTCAGAAGATCGTCCATCCTACTTAGAGAGCTCCTCCTGCCTGGCAGGGATCTCTGTGCTGTGGCCCTTGACAGATGGGGCCGCCAGGTAAGTGTTTTCATGGAAGGGCAAGCGGAGGCTCTGCTGGTGTAAACACAGCACTTTCCCCAACTCTAAATAGAGCGATGGAACGGCAGGTTTGCAATGCCGGGAGCACGATTAATTTAGGGCAGTGCTCCCACTCCGCAAAACTGTAAATGAGGAACTTATTTCCTAGAGCACCCTCTAAAGTGAAACTGACAAACATAGTTAGTTCGCACCATCAGACTGCGGCCAAAATGACCTGAAAGCTGGTAGTTTACAGAGGCCACAGTGCACTCTGAGATGGGATTATTTCAATTCCCTGAAATGTCCACTGATTTTACACTTTCTTTATTCTTCAGGGAGCTATTTTATCAGGAAATCTCCATTTGCAATGGAACTGTCCATAGTTCATAATGTACCATTTAAACCAGAATTATTCTTAGAACCTAAAGAATTTGGCTAAGTGGAAATGCTCACAGATTCTAAAGAGCCATCTCGGCTGATGCTATGCATCAAAAATCCTGTGTTGAACAGTTGCTCTAAACTTTCACTTACCATGTTATCTAATTTCAGTCCCTTTCCCTGCCACATAATTTCTCTACATGTGTGTTGCAAAGCAGGTGACTTATGTCTTTCTACCTGTGCTCTCATACTGCAGGCTCTGCCACAGCAGCCTACTGTGGCCAAAAGGCAGCTTGCACAACTTCTATGGAATGAATGCCAGAGCCACATACTGATTAATCTCCCTGTCTCACTATCAGTTACACCGTCTCATCTTCTTACAGCGGTTGTATCTCTGTTCTAGCCATATCAATGCTCACATTGCTGATCTACACCTGATGCTTGGAAGAAACCAACAACAACAAGCATTTACGAAGCCAGTAGGCCTCACCAACGCAAGATCTATTGCCTGTGTCATTTTTTTTCAGACATGTTGTACAGCAGCACAACTGTTGTGCAGCATGGCAGGAGTAAAAAAACAAGCACTATGACGCAGTCAACACTGGCCTTGTCGCAGCACCTTTTTCTTTACTTCCACTCATGCCGCACAGCAGCCGTGCTGGTGTCGAACATTTCTAAAAACACATTGACAAAGCCATCTGGAGGAGCTATTTGGCTTTGTTAAAGTTTTTTTTCTCCATGTTTTACATCAGTGTAGCTGCTGTGCAGCATGAACAAAAGTAAAAAAAAGTTGTTTGGCGCAGCGGACAACAGGAGGGAGAAAAGGCAACATGTGGAGAGGGAGGGCAACACGACAGACAGCGAAAGAGTGGCGGGCAAAATGGCACACAAGAGGGTGATGAAGCAGAAAATGAAAGTTTTGATTTATTAACGCATAAACGTAGTGTGAAATAATCATGTGTGACATTAACCGAACTAATAAAGATTGTACGGGGACAAAATGTGCCCTCAGAGTAGTTTGCCAACATTTATACGCGTGCTTTATGTAACGTGGTGTATTAGAATTGCACTAATCCGACATAATCATAAACGTGTGCTACGATTTGCTTGTTTGAAATGCGTTAGCTTAGCATTACTTTAGAGGAGGCTTTGGCCTAGTGGCCTGGTCTCACGGTTTAGATGCTCGTATTTTTCCAATGTGCTATTAAACGTGTATTTCTGCTTGAAGCTGTACTTTCCCACAGAAACTGTTCACATGCTTATCTTAAAGTTTCGTGCCAGCATGGCATATTTTCTCTTTAATTCAAGGTCGACTTGCAGGTGCGGACAATGGAGGCTCTGAAAGTGAGCTAATTGGTAGACAATGTTGCGATTTGCGTACCCATCTCCAAGGATAATGTATGCTTAAGTAAAAGCTTGAGAACTGTCGTTTTTGATTGGTCAATTTAAAGCTAACCTATGAACCCTCCAATGGAGACCCTACTGGATTCGAACTGTTGTCTATAAAACCCAGGTGCACGAGAGGAAAAGGAGAGCTCTCTATCATCGGACATCCTGCCATTTTTACTTCATAGCTATTATGGCCCATTTTGCAGCGACGCCATTTTGAGAGACTTTGATTCTTTCTCTAATCGAGAGAAAGAGACTTAATGATTCTTGCCCTAGAGACTTTAACTTTGAAATGTCCTTTGCATGAAATAGTAGTTTACTTTGCCGCCGTGAGGCAATTTCCCCGTCCACCCCTGCCCCTTTGCTTCGTCCCATGCTGATCGAAATTGGTACCCATGTTGACCGAAGAACGGTACCTGTGAGACGAAGACTTCCTTGTATGCTGATCGTAATTGGTAAATATGAAAGGAAATTGTAAAATTGCATTGTGTTTCTTTTAGGTAACCAACTGCTGATTTTGATAAGGGCCCTAGCTAGGAGTTTTCTAAATTTATGTTGCTAAATTGTTTTTGCATGAAGTCCCACATGCCGATGCTAATTTGAGGTTAGATGAGGATTCCATATGTTGCACGATGCAATTCGAGATCTGGTTATGCTGACTAAATGTACGCAATTAGCCCATTACAGATTATCGTATTAGTGCTTTGCATTGCCATCATCGAATGCCTTGTGATTCAAATGCTGCATAGATTACACTTGTTTCGACGTTATGGACAGCTATTAATGTTCATTTATGTTTATCATTTGGTGTTGAGACACATTTATATTGTGCTAGCTTTGTTAATATAGGGAAATAAATTCACTAACTTTGGAATAAACTGGTGTGGTTATTCCTGACTGAAAGGTCAGGGTTCACCGAAATGTATTCTGGATTAATCATTAAGTGCTATGTTGATCAAGGAATCGCTTATGTCCGTTATTGATTATTGAAAAGAGGAAATTGATCGATTAAGAGTAAAGAGAGTTCCCACTTAGTCAAAAGATTCATCGGCCTAAAGAGCGTCCGAACATAGGTAAATTATTACCACGGTTCGCTCTATCAGTAGATGGTAGCAGAGGACGGTTACGTCTTTTGGGACCCTGTACGTTAAAATACATGGTGTTGAATTAACGGGTACGCATTTTGAGACCCCACTCGAGAAGTTGAATTAGATTTTTCTTGGATAAAATAGATTGACAGAATGATGATGGGCTAGGTCCACCGCGACTTTCCCGGGATCTCGGAGCTTGCGAATGGAGAGAACGGAGGTGTGGAATCAGCGTTGGCGGTACTAGTGATGGTATGAGTGAAGTTAGGGTTTTGCGCTTGCACAGCTTATTGCCGCAGGGTGTGTGAAAAGGTTGCAAGGATTTTTTTTTTTTCTCTTTTTAAGGATAGCGGAGGTGCGACTCCGAGTGTAGAAGTAGAGAAGTCGTCGAACTTCATGGAAATAGCGGAGGTGCGGCTCCGAGTGTGAGAGTAGGGAAGTCGTCGAACTTCATGTGCGTGTGGCGCTTTGTGCATAAAAAAGGTCCACGTGGTTGTTGTTGTTGAGACGGGCCCTGCGAGGTCAAGAGACTCCGGAGTATGTTGATCCATGTTGTGGTCTGGGCGGTTTAGTAGGTTGATCGGGCGTGGTCGACGAGTCGGTACGTGTGTTAGGGAGTGAAAGAAATTTCGACTTCGGGCTTTGACAAGATTCTAAGTGCACTAGAATAGATCATTGTCAAGTTGAGAGTAGGTCTGCGGGTCAGATTTGCTTGCGAATGTGGGGACTGAGAAAGACGGAATAGCGGCCGAGGCTAGTGAAAGGTCCCTAAGGTCCTGAAGCGACTGTGTTACCCTTCCTGTAGTAAACCGACAGATCTGTTTTAGTAGCTCGCGATACATGCAAGAAGTTGTTACGGGAGGAGCTGAGTGAAGGAAGACTAGCCGCGAGGCTTTGTCAGCCGCAGTGTGTGTGAGTGTGACGTCACTAGGAGCCGTGCTGGGATAGGTTGGTTGGAGAGAAGGGTCGCGCACGGATTGGACGCAGTCCGTGGGGCTCGTTTGGAAGGGGAAAGGCAAGCGAAGAGTATTCCGGGAATTAAAGTCACCTATTGATTACAATATTTTGTGAAATAAAAACGACCTATTGCTTACAAACTTTGTGAAATAAAAGACGAGAAAATGAAATTCCTTAAAGCATTTAGGAGTGCGATGAAGGGGGAGTCTTACATTAAAGCGAGCGTAGGAGAGGAAACGCCGCCCGAGGGCACACCAGCTTACATTGTAATGGAAGAGAAGGGGGTAGCTCCGTGCCTTTGGCTAAAGCAATGGCACAAGTTGACAGAGAAACATGGGAGCGTAGCGTTCCCGATATATGGGACATTCAATATAAAAATTCTAGAGAATTTGAGATTCACGATGTACGACATGAAGGTGCCTCCAAGGCCAGCCCAGTTTGAGGCTCTAACAATATGGGAACTAATGGCCAGACAGCAACAGCAGAAGAAGTTTGAGACAAGGATGAGGAAGGTAGAAAAGACACTATCGGGTGCTAGGTGGGATAATGCACAGAAGGTGTGGAGGTCAGATGTATTACAGGGGACAAAATTGTTTCCAGCAATTACTAAGGAAGGAGAGGAGACCGGCAAGAAAGCTACCTGTAAGACAGACAGGAAGTGTTCCAAGGATAGAGAGGACGAGGAAAAGTTGAGAAGAGAAGAGGAGTTAGAGGATGAGGAGTTAATAATGCAATTGCTGAACGACCGTCCACCACCTTATGCAGAGAATGGACAAGGTCCAAGTACCAGTTCTGCCCCTCCGGCATCGGTACAGAATAATGAAACTCAGAGTTCAGGAGCGTCATCGGGATCTAAGGACCCGAGTTTACTGTTTACCCCGCAGATACCGCAGGTGAGGAGAATATATCCAGATGTGCCCGTGTTAAAACCAGCAGAAAATTATCAGCCGCAGATGCCAGGGTACTACAACAGTGATAACAGTGCAGGAATGATTCTAGACCCAACCGCAATGGGAGGACAAAATGGTTGCAACCAAACAATGGGACAAGCTGAATCAACTCAATTTTTGATGCCCCAAAAGCAGATGCAGGGAGGAACTGCACATGCTCAGATGACGGGGAGTCAGATGGGCATGCCGGCAATGATGACCCATGGTGTGGGCATGAACATGCCACGGAACATGGGAAATGGACAGAACCCAGATGCGATATCACTACCCATTACTGTAGGTCCACCGGTACCTTTGTATAGTCAGCCTAACTTAGGTATGAGCAGTCAGGGACCAATGCTGCAGAATGGGACAGAAAGGAGGTGCATAGAAAACACCCCAGGGATAACTCCGATAGTGGCTCAGCCAACTGGGTCTGGGTCCTTGATGGAGTTTAGTCCCATATGTGCTCAGTCAACACTGGTGAGGTCGAGCCCCCCACTGATAATACCCTTAACATCGAACACTGAAAAGTTGCCTCAACCATCAATGGCAGTCGATGTGAATGCCACGCTGATGGGGGTGAATGCGCAACAGTTGACACAATGGTTCAACAGTCTAAATTCCACACAAAGTTCAGCCAGTAGGAAAGGAGAAGACTATATGAATAGGGTCAGGTTGAACATGGAAGCACAAGAATTGGTGGAAGGGACCATGGGTGTGAACAGGTTAGAGTCCTACACGGAAGAAGAGCTGAGGTATCTATGTCCCAGGATTACGAAGGAAGTGAACAAGGTACATAAGAGTCTGCAAGAAGCCGCTGACAGAAACGGGGTTGATATAGACAAGATGAAACACTTGAGCAGGAGCTACAGGTTAGATTTTGGGACCACAGATTTTGAACACATGAGGTCAGCAGGCATGAAGACACACCTTAGAGAATTGCTGCAGAGTGCACAAGTGTGGAGGTGCTTAGACAAGTGGGAAGGCAGATGGGTAAAGAGGAAGGAAAAGAGGAGGGACAGTGCTACAGAGCACAATGAGAAAAGACCGCAGAGTAGTGATACAGTAACAATGTTACCAATGAGGGAGACAGCAGGGGGAAAATTAGTACATGTACCATGGCACAGAAGCGACATTCAGTCTTTTACGGATGATTTTCCCAAACTAAGAGAGAAGCCGATCGAATGGTATCAGCAGACTGACAGGTTTGTGAAGCTTGCAAAATGTCTCTGGGAAGACCTGAATACTCTATTTGAGATCGTGGTTCCGGCAGATTTGTGGGAGGATTGCAAAAGAGCTGTAGGTTGGCCGACAAGTGAACCAGAGAGAGACAGGGAGACGGGCGCACCATCACCTATGGTGATGAGCTTGTACTATAAGGTGATTGAGCATTTGAAGACGAAGGTTGCCGCGAAGAATGTGGATTGGCAGAAGATTGATCGAACGGCCCAAGAGGCTAAAGAATCGATTCATAGTTACTATGAGAGGTTGTTGAAGGCGTTCAAGAATTACAGTGGCACGGAAACAATCGAGGCGAAGGATATGCTTCATTTTGTGTTCAGATTTGTGGAAGGGCTGAGACCAGAAATAAGTCAAATGATAAAGTCACATTTGATTTGTTGGCAGTCTAAACCGATTGACGAGGTCTTGACCTATGCGAAATACTGTAGCGACGAAATTGAAGTGAAACAGAAAAGGCTGAAAGAGAAGGTGATGATGATGCAGCTTAAGGCAGCTCAGACAGGTTTGCAAGGTCTGCAAGGTTTGCAAGGGATGCAAGGGTTCCAACAGCAGGTGCCGCAACCGCAGCCGCAGTTGCAGGGAAACATGGCGTTTCAGCCACAGCCTAGAGGCAGAGGAGGTTTTGTGAATAATGGTCCGGATTTGAACACGGTTGTGACGGGTGTGCAGGCAATGAAGAAAGTGATGCCGTGTCACGTGTGCGGAATTGTAGGTCATTGGAAACGCGAGTGCCCGATGGTGGTGCAGGAAGGTGCAGGTGCAGGTGTAGGTGTTGGTCAGCAAAACAATGATGTCAATGCATTTCAGACAATGAGAGGACCGAAAATGAGAGGTCCAAGCCCAAATTTTCAGACCATAAATCAATTGCAGGGATTACAACCTATGCAGCCGCAGCAAATGCAGATGCCTCGTATGCAGATGACGCAAATGCAGCCGATGCAACAGCAGTTTCCTATGGTACCTAATCAGCAAATGCAAATACCTTTGGCACCAATGAGTCAGCAGCAAGTGATGGTTCCTCCACAGGTCTCGGGTCAGGTAATGAGCACAAATGGCACTGTACAACAGTTCCCATTACACAGTGAGAGTGGAATAAACAACGTATGGGAGAGTGAAAGTTCAGGAGAAGAAGGAGATTGTGTGCTTGCGGCATCCTTGGAAGTTGATCAAAGGGGTCCATACGTAGAGGGAAGAGTAATGGGTCATCGTGTCTCATTCTTGGTGGACACAGGAGCCACACGTTCAACCGTTAAGAGTAGTGAAGTACCAAATTTGCCACTCTCAGGGAGGACAGTTCAAGTGGTGGGAGTAGCAAACAGACATCTGACGAACCCAATTACAGATCCGGTACCAGTCAGCATCGGTAACTATCAAGGGGTGCATCAGTTTGTGATATGTGACTCAAGCCCAATAGCACTGTTAGGGAGAGACCTATTGTGCAAATTGGGTTGTTCGATAATGTGTTCAAATGAAGGAATAACGATACAGACGAGCAGTGATGGGGAGGAAGAGGATAGTATAGAGGGTGAGGAAATGGAAACGGTGGATGAAGAGTATCCTCTGATTTGCCTTTTCCCGATGATAACTGAAGAAGATATTCCAGCCGAATTACGGGAGACAGTCGGAAAGGAAGTGTGGGACATGACAGGGAAAGAGGTGGGATTGATGAAAGGAGTGGAACCGGTGAAAGTGACTGTGAAGCCCAATGCAATCTTTCCCCAGACCCCACAATACCACATGCCACAAGATACCCTCATGAAAGTTGCCCAACTCATTGATGAATTTGTAAAGCAGGGGGTACTGAAAGAAGTGTTAAGCAGTCCATGTAATTCACCAATAATGGGACTAATAAAGCCAAGTGGAAAGGTCCGACTTGTGCAAGACTTGAGGAAAATAAATGACATCATAGTCAAATGCTGCCCTGTTGTACCGAATCCAGCTGTGATAATGTTTCAAATTCCTTGCGATGCCGAATGGTTCTCGGTCATCGATTTGTCACAAGCATTCTTTTCTGTGCCTCTTCATGAGGACAGCCAATTTCTCTTTTGTTTCAAATTCCTAGACAGAGTGTACAGTTGGTGTCGAATTCCTCAAGGGTTTTCTGAGTCACCGTCAATATTCAATCAGATTCTAAAGAAAGACTTGGAAGAGTTAGAGTTGCCATTCGAGTCGACCCTAGTACAGTACATTGACGACTTACTGGTTGCATCAAAGACAGAAAGTGGCTGCACAGCCGATACCATTGCTCTGTTGAACCATTTGGGAAGGAATGGACACAAGGTGTCTCCTTCCAAATTACAGTTCTGTCAGAAGAAAGTGAAATATTTGGGTCACCAAATAGAGAAAGGGTCACGGAGAATAATGAAGGAAAGAATTACAAGTGTACTTCAAATGAGTCCGCCCAAGACGAGAAAGGAGGTGAGGAAGTTCTTGGGAATGGTGGGCTACTGTCGCCAGTGGATTCCCAACTTCTCGACTCTAGCGAAGCCTTTACTGAAACTGACCCAGAAGGACGCTTTGGATCAAATTGAGCTGAAAGGAGATGAGATGGATGCTTTTGTCGAATTGAAAGAGTGCATGTGCAGGGCTCCAGCTTTAGGTATGCCTGATTACACAAAGCCTTTCACACTGTTTTGCCATGAACGTGATGCATGTTCTTTGTCTGTCTTGACTCAAGCCCATGGTGGTGTAAACAGACCAGTAGCATATTTTTCAGATACTTTGGATCCGGTTGCAGCAGCACTCCCAGGGTGTTTGCGCGCCGTAGCAGCAGTTGGTATCAGCCTCACTCAGAGTGAAGGAATAGTGATGGGACACCCAGTAACAGTCATGGTCCCTCACTCAGTTGAGATACTTTTGACCCGCTCCCGAACGCAACACATGACTGGAGCTAGACTCACCAGATATGAAACGATTATTCTGGGCTCACCGAATGTGCAGCTGAAAAGGTGCACTACGTTGAATCCAGCAACCTTGCTCCCTGGAGAAAATGCTGAAATTGAGAACGCTGAAGACGTCGAACATGACTGCCTTCAGGTGACTGAATTTTGCACAAAACCCCGACCGGACATTAAGGATACTAAGCTTGATGAAAATGACCAAATTCTTTTTGTTGATGGTTCATGTCTAAGAGACGGGATGGGGATTTTGAAAGCAGGATACGCTGTATGTACTGTAACAGGTGTCTTGGAAGCGGGATGGCTCCAAGGAGTCTATTCTGCACAAGTAGCAGAACTTGTAGCCCTTACCAGAGCATGTCAACTGTCTGCATTGATGAAAGTCACCATTTACACTGATAGTCAATATGGGTTTGGGATTGTGCATGACTTTGGACAACTATGGTCACAGAGAGGTTTCCTGACTTCTTCAGGATCCCCAGTGAAGAACGGGGAAAGGATAAGGGAATTGTTACATGCCATTCAAGTGCCAGCTGAAGTTGCAGTGGTAAAGTGCAGTGCTCACACGAAAGGACAGGACTATGTTTCTCTGGAAAATGCATATGCGGATCAAGTCGCAAGATTTTGTGCCTTGAACTGTATATTACTCAGAGATGAATGGAATTTGATAAGTGAGCCAGAACTCGAACCAGCTGAAGCATTTGCCTTAAAGGTTGTAGATACAATAGATGAACTAAAAGCATTGCAGAATAACGTCAGGGAGGATGAGAGAGATTCCTGGATTAAATCACAATGTATAAAGAGACCAGACGAGTTATGGGTTTCAAATGAGGGAAAATTTGTTTTGCCAAATAGTCTCTTATCACAGCTTGCGCGGTTCTATCATGGGCAAGCTCACCTAGGGAGAGATGCCATGATAAGATTGTTCAAAACTGACTGGTTTAACCCCAGATTTCGTCAAGCTGCAGAAGCAGTTTGCCATCGATGTGTCACTTGCCAGCAGATGAACCCAGGAAAGGGAACAGTTGTGAACGCGAGTCACATTGGTAGGGCAAGCGGTCCTTTTAGTCGTATGCAGATGGACTTCATTGAGATGCCTGTGCATGGAGGTCTGAAATATGTGTTGGTGATTGTGTGCATTTTTAGTCACTAGATCGAGGCATACCCAACACGTAGAAATGACAGCCTTACAGTTGCCAAGCTATTATTGAGAGAATTAATACCACGTTTCGGATTCCCGATCTCTTTAGAATCAGATAGGGGAAGTCACTTCAATAACGAGGTGATAAAGTTACTTTGCGAAGCGCTGAATATTGAGCAGAAACTGCATTGTAGCTATCGCCCTGAAGCATCGGGACTGGTGGAGCAGATGAATGGTACACTGAAATCAAGAATGGCGAAAATATGTGCATCGACAAATTTGAAATGGCCTGACGCATTACCCTTAGTGCTAATGTTAATGAGAAACACTCCTGATAGAAAGACTGGATTGTCTCCGCACGAAATTCTCATGGGCAGGGCTATGAGACTTCCTGCAGTTCCCGCAAACATGCTTTTGAATATTACAGATGATATGGTGTTAGACTACTGCAAAGGTCTAGCTGACGTGGTTCGCTCTTTCTCTCACCAGGTGGAAGCGACCACCTTGCCACCGATCCAAGGTCCAGGACACGCATTGAAAGCAGGTGACTGGGTCGTGGTAAAGAAGCACGTGAGGAAGTCGTGTCTGGAACCCCGTTGGAAAGGCCCTTTCCAAGTGATCCTGACAACAACTACCGCTGTGAAGTGTGCGGGGGTTCCCAACTGGATTCACGCCAGTCACACAAAGAAGGTGCTGTGTCCCACAGATGAGGAAGTTGAAGCGCTGAAATTGCCAGTGCCTGATAAAACAGTGCCGAGTGCTGAGACAGAACAAAAGCGAACTGAAAGCGAACAAGCAGCAGCAGGAGAAAAAGAGATATTATTGGAAAACGAAGAGTCTGACTCACTTGGGGAAGACCAAGGAGGAAGTTCAGACAGCGACGAAGAAGCCGCAGGTGACAAACAACCTGAAGCAGCTGAGGGTAGCAAAAAGCCTGAAGCAGCTGAAGGTGACAAGGAACCTGAAGCAGCTGAAAGTGATAAAGAGCCTGAAGAAAGTAACGGTGACGAAGGGCTCGAAAAAGGTGAAAAGGCAGGAGAGCCTGATCAGAGGAGGGCTTTCCCAGAAGCAGACGATACAGAAAAGGAAAAAGAGAACGTGATCGATTCCCCTGAAGGAGGGGACAAGGCAGAGCAGAACGAAAAAGCTCAGACCTCTACAGAAAAGGTAGCGGGTCCATCAAATGGACATGGTGCAAAGAGGAGACTAAGTATCTCACCAATAAAAGAAAGGGGTAAAGAAAGTTTGAACGACGGAGGAAGGCCGAAAGTGAAAGAGAAAAGAAAGGGAGTGACTGTTGTGGAACAATCGTCAAGTGAAGAAAAAGACTTGACAAAAGAGGAAAGTATCAGCGAAGCAGAGTCGAAAAGAGAAGCAAAATTGAAAAGGAAAAGGATACCAAACAGGAGATATTCCGGTCCTGAATGGGCATATGCAGTCAATGATGATTGGACTGACGAGTTCGTATCTCTAAGCATCGAGAACGAAGAAGAAGAAGAGATACCAATAGAAAAGAAAAGTTTCATAGACTCTGTCGATTGAAGAAATAGTAAATGATATTGCTTGCTACGATCTAACGTCACCTTGCTAAACCGGATGAGACTTGCTAAACAGATAAAGACTGAGTTATTGCCGAATTGAGACAAATGCTGCTAACCGATAAGTGACTGGCCTTTTGAAGAAGACGGTGTGAACCTTGCGCTCGTTCAGCTTTGTAACTGAATTGCTAAATAGTTTCATTTATAGGTGCTTCTAGCTCTCTGATTCTATACAGATCATGACTAGGTACGCTATGCAGAATAATAGAAAGAAATATTGTAAGTATGTGTGTATAGGCTTGGTGATAACATGTGTAATAATAATAATGGCAATTGTGCTTGGAATGCATGGAAAGGGTGAGAGTGAGAATATTGAGGCTTCTACTATTGCTCCTGTTACTGTCACTGAACTAACACCATTGAAAAGACTAGCATTGGATGAGAGGCTCTTGCATGATAAGAAAGAGCTTTCGTATAACGTTTTCTATCGCTTGCTAACAGAATATGTTGAGACTATGGATGCAAAGGATTGTTATGTGTGTACACAGATACCGACATCAGTAAAGGAAGGGGTAACTTATCACCACATGCCTCTTACATACGGGATTACATGTAGTATAGTAATGTCTAGATTTTATGGTCAAACTAACATACAGTATTTTTACTCGAATTATGATGTTACCTTTGCTTATGTTCCTATAATAGCGCAGCTAAGCCAGACTGCAAAGGATTGGGATGCAAAAATTATGAGGGAATTTTTCGAGCCAATGCTACCTTTTGAAACGGCTCATGCTCATAGGGAGAACCTTACTTGCTCAGTCTCTGCTGTAGAAATAAGCTTTTTAGATCGCACAGACGATAGAAGGGCGCAAATGAAGGCGAAATTAGAAAAAGAGCTACATAAGAGGACTTCAGTAGATAACTATGATTTTGCTGCAATAAAGACACAAGGGAAAATTGCTTTAGATGCTTGGCATGTAGGGAAATTTTGTATATATGGAGGGGAATCTTATTATGACAATATTTTTGTAGGAGCGAGTGAGTGTAAACATACGTTTATTTTTAAGGCCAAATGGACATTCATGATGAACGGACTTGACCCTGTCATTCCAGGTGTATATTACATTTGTGGGTATAATGCCTATTATCGTCTTCCAAAGGGATGGTGGGGAAGATGTTATTTGGGTATAGTATTCCCAAAGGTTTATCAACTGGATGACGTATCGATGATTCAGAAGACATCTGGATCCCATCGTATCCAGAAAAGAGAGACCGCAGCTGCTGTGGTAGGTGATATATTTGGAGCAATGATTCCTTCATTGGGAGTTGTGCTGAATTCCATCAAAATAAGAAAGTTGTCTACTATAGTGGATAACATGTTGACAAAGTTTTCAGGTGCTATAATCCTGATAGATGCTGAACTTGCAGCAGAAAGAGCTATGACTCTTCAAAATAGGCTTGCTTTAGACATTCTTTTAGCAAAGGATGGAGGTGTTTGCAAAATGCTTGGTACACGTCACTGTTGTACCTATATACCTGACAATAGTGTGAAAATTAAAACTATGCTTGCTAATCTAACAAAAGAAAGTGCAGATCTGAAGGAACTGAAAGAACCAGGAGTGTGGGAGAAGGTTGGAAAAGGACTTGCTTCAGTGGGACATTGGATTGGGGGAATTTGGAATGGAATATTGTTAAAAATAATAGAGGGAATTTTAATAGTAATAATTTGTATATTTGGAATTTGGGGAATTAAAAGGGGAATAATAATGATTATGGAAAGAATTAAAAGAAGAAAGGAGGAGAAAATTATGAAAAGAATGGCAGAAGAATACAAAGCACAAACTAGGGGAACTAAAAGGAAGAGGGAACTGACAGAATTTTAATGGAATAAAATTTGTGGGCATAATTTGTGTGATGACAAGTAGTCATCAGAGGAGGGATTGATGAAGCAGAAAATGAAAGTTTTGATTTATTAACGCATAAACGTAGTGTGAAATAATCATGTGTGACATTAACCGAACTAATAAAGATTGTACGGGGACAAAATGTGCCCTCAGAGTAGTTTGCCAACATTTATACGCGTGCTTTATGTAACGTGGTGTATTAGAATTGCACTAATCCGACATAATCATAAACGTGTGCTACGATTTGCTTGTTTGAAATGCGTTAGCTTAGCATTACTTTAGAGGAGGCTTTGGCCTAGTGGCCTGGTCTCACGGTTTAGATGCTCGTATTTTTCCAATGTGCTATTAAACGTGTATTTCTGCTTGAAGCTGTACTTTCCCACAGAAACTGTTCACATGCTTATCTTAAAGTTTCGTGCCAGCATGGCATATTTTCTCTTTAATTCAAGGTCGACTTGCAGGTGCGGACAATGGAGGCTCTGAAAGTGAGCTAATTGGTAGACAATGTTGCGATTTGCGTACCCATCTCCAAGGATAATGTATGCTTAAGTAAAAGCTTGAGAACTGTCGTTTTTGATTGGTCAATTTGAAGCTAACCTATGAACCCTCCAATGGAGACCCTACTGGATTCGAACTGTTGTCTATAAAACCCAGGGGCACGAGAGGAAAAGGAGAGCTCTCTATCATCGGACATCCCGCCATTTTGACTTCGTAGCTATTATGGCCCATTTTGCTGCGACGCCATTTTGAGAGACTTTGATTCTTTCTCTAATCGAGAGAAAGAGACTTAATGATTCTTGCCCTAGAGACTTTAACTTTGAAATGTCCTTTGCATGAAATAGTAGTTTACTTTGCCGCCATGAGGCAATTTCCCCGTCCACCCCTGCCCCTTTGCTTCGTCCCATGCTGATCGAAATTGGTACCCATGTTGACCGAAGAACGGTACCTGTGAGACGAAGACTTCCTTGTATGCTGATCGTAATTGGTAAATATGAAAGGAAATTGTAAAATTGCATTGTGTTTCTTTTAGGTCACCAACTGCTGATTTTGATAAGGGCCCTAGCTAGGAGTTTTCTAAATTTATGTTGCTAAATTGTTTTTGCATGAAGTCCCACATGCCGATGCTAATTTGAGGTTAGATGAGGATTCCATATGTTGCACGATGCAATTCGAGATCTGGTTATGCTGACTAAATGTACGCAATTAGCCCATTACAGATTATCGTATTAGTGCTTTGCATTGCCATCATCGAATGCCTTGTGATTCAAATGCTGCATAGATTACACTTGTTTCGACGTTATGGACAGCTATTAATGTTCATTTATGTTTATCATTTGGTGTTGAGACACATTTATATTGTGCTAGCTTTGTTAATATAGGGAAATAAATTCACTAACTTTGCAATAAACTGGTGTGGTTATTCCTGACTGAAAGGTCAGGGTTCGCCGAAATGTATTCTGGATTAATCATTAAGTGCTATGTTGATCAAGGAATCGCTTATGTCCGTTATTGATTATTGAAAAGAGGAAATTGATCGATTAAGAGTACAGAGAGTTCCCACTTAGTCAAAAGATTCATCGGCCTAAAGAGCGTCCGAACATAGGTAAATTATTACCACGGTTCGCACTATCAAGGGCGAGGGAAACACGGCAGACAACAAGCGGGAGGGTGGTTGGTTGTCAAGGGGCAAAATGGCAGATAACAGTAGGGAGGGTGCATATAAAGGGACAACACAGCAGACAATTGGAGTTAGGATGGTATCAAGGGGCAACACAGTGGGCAATGGAAGGTAGTGGAGGGTGAGAGAGCAACAGCAGAGGGTGTGGCCATTGGGCAATAGGTTGAAAATACACTTAGGAATGAGCAAATAATGGACAAATTAGAAAGAAAAAAAAGGGAGAGGATGGAAGAGTAGAAAAGAACAAGCACTGTAACAGAGAGGGTGAAAACAACAGCATGGATGGGACAAAGAGGAAGATGGCTTAGCAACACAGTGAGTAGAATACAAAAAGTAGCCCAGGCCAGAAACTCAAGCAGCAGAAGGACACTCACAAAGAAAGGAAGCAGTACTTGGGCCATGTTCCAGGGGAGGGAGAAACACACAAAGATGAAGGGAAGCCGACAAGTAAGAGTAATGATGAAGTCAGCCAGTGGTAGGCAATAGGATGACTCTAAAGCCCCTTTTAGCTAACAAAATGTTTACAAGCAACAGGGCATATGCTGTCTCAGGAAAGGTCTAATAAAGGAACTGGGCTAGTAAATATGTCATGTTTGAAGGTAGGGTCCAGAAAAGGCCCTTTCCGGTAATTCTCTTGCCAGGCAAGAGCATGAGGCCCCTTTGTTAGGAGTAGGCCCACCATCACAAAACCAGCCGGGACATATTTACTGAAAGTTTATGCAACACAGAACGCAAAGTTGCTGCCCTGCGTTGTGTGAATGGAAGAGAGCTGAACAGCGCCATTTATACTAAGATATGATGATCAAGATATGATGCTTTTCATGCACTAGCTCACTTGAAACTGCCTAGCACCACGGCGCAAGGATACCTGTTTTTTGGCCAGGAGAGTTTTGTGCAGAAAGCATCGCTAATAAAAAGAGGAAGTACTGAGAAGAAACAAACAGATTTCTCCACATTACCCGTGGCCTGGGTGGCATACCAAT